>NC_137641.1:17639017-18839017 GCF_963383615.2 Lipophrys pholis | reverse complement strand
TTGAGAGCGCTTTCTTTTGTTTTCTCCCTCAGCAAAAAAAAAATAATTACAAAAGAAAAAAAAAAAAAATCAACATTTCACCGGAAATCTAATTAAAGATGCAAATGTGTTTGATTGTGTGTCTTGTGTTGTTTGTTGGGTTCATTTTATCTGAGACGATCAGGGAGAAAGCAGGGGGGTGCAGTTAGCAGGTGGGAATATTTCTGGAGTTGGAGCTGAACAAACCCCATGACTGATCCTCACGTCACGACGTGCTATTTTTTTTGCATAAAGTGAAAATTGAATCAAGTGCTGAAAAAGTCAACTTTGCAGATTTGGTCAAAACTGCTACCTAATTAAATAAGTTGATTGAATTCTGTTTGGGACGGCCTAAATTAAGTACTGGTACTGAGTAGTTACAAGCCAAAAAACACAAGTATTGAGTAAAAACGTAAAGATGGTTTTAAAACTTAGCAAGGACATACATTTAAACCGAATAAATATATGTTAAAACAGTACATGAAAACAGGGTGACTTGACGTGCTCAAGAAAAAATTACTTGGGATTTACTTGAGACTTTCACATGTATGACTTGGTCCCATGTCTGACGCACACATGTGGACACTTGTGGACACACACCCAAAAGAGCCTGAAATCCCTAATAAATCACTAATAAAAATAGTTAACTTTTTATAAATCTTTATTGTTTTGTGAAATCTTGAAGCAAATGGTGAGTGTGTTTCTTTTCTCCTACAAACGGGGTTTGAAGAGTTGCTCCACCACCCTGTGGGGGCAAAAACAAAGCTGTCATGGTCATTTGCACAACGCCAGTATAAAAGCAGGTGTCTGACTCTGATTGAGTACCTTTGCATCACAGACTGTGACATTTCTGTCAACCTCCTCTTTTGAGTAGTGATAAATAGTCATAAGGAAATAAGATCAGCATGAAAGATGTTTATATGCATAATCGTTCTCCAATGGGAGGTAATCGACATATCATACGGGAGGGATTTGAGGTTTAATTGTTCCACTTACAATCAGTGGCCTGACTATTTTCAGAAGAAAAGACATGTCAAAGTGTAAAACTCTCCCGAAGATGGTTGAGTGTATTTTGTTGAAGGCGGGGACGCCTTATTGAAATGAATGTGAGAAAGTGAAGAAGAGAGTCAATCAAGTGGCAGAGTACCGACCTCAACCAGGTCATCCAGGCCACTGGGCAGCTCAAAATAAGACTCCCACTCTTGTGCTGGCGGGGCATTCACCACTGTGTATTCTTCAGGTGTCTGCAAGAACAAAAATATCAAAACTGTTACAGAAATGTTCCTGGTAAGAATATTAAACCAAGTCTAACAATAAAAGGTAACTTTACCATCAGTCGCCATGTTGGGCTGTCATCACCAACCTCCTCCTGAATGAAAAAGTATTCTGTGTACTTTCCCTCTGAGAGCTGGTGGTCCGGCAGCTGGCCCAGTATCTCGACAAGCCTCATCATCTGCAGGCAGAATCACAGACGCATCAGCAGAGGTTCTCACAAGGTTTCCACCTGGTTCTGGAAACATGTTGGAACATGGCAGATCTACTATCTGATATTCACGGTGGACAGGGAAGAGGTTGTCTGTGAAGTATCAGAAGGCCAGGACTCCCCACACATCGACCGCATCGGTGAACGGGAGGCCGAGACAAACCTCTGGGGCTCTGAGAAGGAAACACAGGAGAGCTGAAGAGCTGACCAACATGGAGCCTGATCGTGTAGATGACACCAGGATGTGAGCATACCTGTACCCAATCGGCTGGATCTCCAGCCCGGGATGGACTTGGGAAGCTGCTGGAACTTCTTCCCCAATATCCACAAGCTTCACTCCAAGGGGCCTCTTCTCGGCACTGACCAGCAGGATGTTGTCCGGCTTAATGTCAGCGTGCAGGATAACCAGTCCTTTTAGAGCGTTGAGCGCCACCAGGGGGCTTCACAGCAAAACATGAGAGGATGGGTTAGTGAGGACGCACTCACAGTTTCCTCTACCGACCAGATAAGATTATTGGAGCCAATCAGATAAACCTGCTCTACGATGTTGTGAATCTCACTGAGATAAATAGGCTTGAACTCCTCCAGTTCCAGCAGGTCAAAGAGGGTGATGTCGAGCTTTTCAAAAGCCAGAGCGGTGTGCCCCTCAAAGAATCTGTCCTGGTTGGTCTGGTCGGGATCCAGGACGCTGATGGCCTCATTCATGGATGGATAGATGGATGGATGGATGGATGGATGGATGGATGGATGGATGGATGGATGGATGGATGGATGGATGGAAGGTAGACAGACAGACTTGGATATAACAGGCTCAAAAATAGCTTATATCCACAAGCTGTCAATTGTCTCGTAGCTCACTCCTAAATGATAATGTCACAGGCCAACAAGTGCAATAGTCAGTCAAGTACAATATATATGCTTAACTCTTTATGAGGATGAGGAAAGTGATCATATTTGATAAATTCTATATTTTTTCCAAATAAACAACGAAACACGAGGGAGTCGCATGGATAAAGGTTGATTAAGGTGCTGCTGTTACGTGTTGACCCTTTGACCTCTCAGTGCACCTGATTGTGTTTAACTTAGAACTGTGAATTAAAAAAAAAAAAAAAAAAGTGCTGAACCTCATAAAACTCATGCTCAAGTGTCACTTATTTGTAGGAGGTCATATTAAAGGATTCCAATCCTTCACAATAACCCAGTAAGAAATCATTCAAATTTCTTATTTCATTTCTTTTCTTCCTAAGGCTGGGCTGCGACTAGATAACACACATGCAACAGATAACACACACTCATCTACTGTTGTCTGACAAAGTTATGTAATTACTTGGACTTCAGAAAACACAAGATACTTTCATCCATGAATGTAACAGAGTTCGTACACATCTGGATCGCATGGTTGGGTCAGCAGAAAGACACGCTGATCTTTGCACACACTGACATGTCCGTCCTCGACAGGTGACAGGTGACAGGCAATCTCTTGTCCCATTGAGTTCAGGCAGCGCATACATCACATCAGGTGGACCGCGGGGGACGTTGGGTGTTTTTCGATGGCCTTATGTTGTGTGCATTCCACACCTGTGCAGCCTCATCCAGCTCGTCCTGTTGAAAAGGTGAAAGACAAATAAATAAATAAATAAATAAAATACATTCAGCAGTAATAACCCACAAATAGGTAAAATATTACTTTTCACACAGTTTCACAGTCTTGGCGAATACAAGAGATTCAACTTCAGGATTACAATCCACCCAGCCTCACAAACACACACACACACACACACACACACACACACACACACACACACACACACACACACACACACACACACACACACACACACACACACACACACACACACACAGTAAGACTCACCTGGATGAGTCCCATGCAGCAGAACTGAAGTAGACTTTTGTCCAGAAAGCCTCCATCGAACAGCTCGTTGTTTCTGAGGATCTTTCTCTCACACAGTCCATGTTCTCTGCATTTGTCGCACATCCACCCGGATACCGTGAAGTCACCCGGAGTATTGCAGTTGGTTGCTAATGCAGTCTTCTTTACGGCGGTTGTGTCCCCGTGAGCGAAGTATCCTCTTCACCCGTCTGTCACTGATGTGAATGTTGTGCCGACTAGCAAGCAAATCCTTAATATCTTTATATTTTAACCCGATTTCAAAGTCAAAACCGATGAACGGGCGAATACCCTGGTCTGCGGACGACTCCATTGTGATGAACTCTGACCCGGAAGCATGGCTAATTTGCATATGACATCACAAGATACCAAGATGAAAAATTGACGAACTTTAACGTGAAAAGAGACATAAACCTCCTCCTCAACGGGCAACTCTTCATTTTGGTGTTGATTCGAAATAGTAGTGGATAGTGTGCATATTTCTTTTTGACAACTACAAAAACGCAGCATCTCCTGCTAGAGAATGGACCAGGTTAGTCTGTTTTAACAATACTTTGCATGTTTTGACTTGCTTCTGCTCCAACTGTCCAACCAATTTGAACCATTCGAGTATCAAAATGTGCAGCTTTTTATTTTTTAAGACAAACATGCATAACTTTTTAATATCTCTTCCCATTCCCATAATCCCACATCTGAGCTCCTTGCACATTTTCTTCCAATGTGGTTTTCATACTGCAAATGGCTAATAAACTGAAATGGAATTTGATACTGATATTTAAAAAAAATATCAAACAGTTAAACATCATGTCCCGTGTTTAATGATTCATTAAAATATTTAAACTTTTTCAAATATTTCCTTTGGAAACGGACGGGGAAAAATGTATAAAACACATAAAGATGTGTCATTATTCAGTCCCAGTTGTCGGTTTTCAACCATCGACCCAAATTAAATTTGACACACCTGATCTATTTCCTGTTTTTTTGTTGTTTTTGTTACATATTAAAGGTAAAATGATACATAAAAGTGCATGTCCTCTTCATCCTAAGCAGATTTCAATGAGCGGCAGCCGCCAGATGTTCACCTTGATAGTAAGTATGATGATTTGCCCGTCATACACAATGTTTACAGAAAGCACTGCGTGGCACTTTGTGATGGAAGTCAGTGGCTGTTACAGTTTTATAAATGTTGCGCCCTCGGGTGGCTGTTCTGATAGGGTTCAGGGTATTTGCAGTAACTCACACACACCAGGAATACACAAGTAGGCTAATCATTTGTCTCATTATTCTCTTCACCAAGGTGTTCCTGTCCTGGTGTAACTCTCAGCGCCTAATGCAGGCACTTAAAAGGATGTGGACCCGGGACTTCCTTTGGGCCTTGTTTGCAGAATACTCGGCCACTTTCATCCTCATCGTCATGGGTCTGGGCTTCACCATCAACCCGGGCGAGGGGAGCCTCCTGCCCACCGACCGCATCCTCATCTCTGTGTGCTTCGGCCTCAGCATCACCATCTTGGTGCACTTTTTTGGGCCCATCAGCGGTGGGCACATCAACCCAGCCGTCACTGCCGCCATGGTAGTGACGAGGAAGCTGAGCCCGGCGAAGGCTCTATTCTACGTACTGGCTCAGTGCCTGGGGGCGGTAACAGGTGCGGGGATCCTGTACTTCATCACGCCGCCAGCTCAGCGGGGGTCCCTCGGCGTCACCACGGTGAGAACTCCACCTCGCCTCAGAGAATCGTGAGCACGACCACTATTCTCCTCACTGATTGGACAAATGTTTTGTTTATAGGTAAACTCGGACATCCATGTGGCACATGGATTTGTGGTGGAGATCATCATCACCTTCGTGCTGGTTTTAACCGTCCTCGCCAACTGTGACCCCAAACGGACCGACCTGAGGGGCTCCGCCAGCTTCGCCATCGGCATTGCTGTGGCAATAGGTCACTTATTTGCAGTAAGTCGATGTTTAAGCTGTTCAAATCAGATTTAGCCCGAATCGATTGACTTCCACTTGGAATATTTGAACATCATGGTGTTTGAGAATATTTTAGAGTAGTGACTTTCTTGTATTAAAAAAAACCCCCCAATATATCAGTTATATAGGATTAAATGGATTAATATCCCATAAAACATCTTAACAAGACTCAATTCTCACTGGATTACGGTAAACTAATCCCTCCACATTTCAAGGTACTAAGGTTACTATATTGACATTCATACACTGCCATTTACATGCATGAAACAAATCCATTCTTATGTGACTCTGTATGAAAATTAAGTTTCTTTTTGGAGACAATGGAAATTCCTCAACAGCCATTTTTGCGAGGGGAAATCGCTGTTCTCTCTCATACAGCTCGTGTAATTTCTTTCCCTGAGTGCTCGACAAACGCATGCAGCGTGTTCATATAATACAGTTTATTTACTCTCCATTCCTCAAGATTTAACATATTCCATAAAGCAGAATAGGACATGAGCTTATTCTTCATTCTGCAGCTTGAAAAGTGAAAATGCAGTATTTTTTTCTGTTGTAGATTCCGTATACTGGAGCCAGTATGAATCCGGCTCGGTCATTCGGGCCTGCGATGGTCACAATGAACTTCCAGGACCACTGGGTAAGACATGGAGCAGATTATCAGAGCAGATTAGGCACTAATCATTCCGCTGGACGATTGAATTGAAAAAGGTTTAGCTTAGGCTAATTTTGTCAGTGTGTTGATTGAGAGAAAACCCAAACAAGTTACAAAGATTGTGAAGACCTGCTGTGATGGTTTTATGTGCCTACTCCAAACCTGTGTTGGAAGTTTGTTGACTCTAATGGTGATTATCCATTACGCAGTTCTAGCACTACTCCACTCGACTCGCCTCAGTTTCAGTGGTTTTCCATTACAATATAGTCTAGAAAAGTACCTGGTATCAGGTACTAACAAGTAATGGAAAAGCCGAAAAAATCGAGACGAGCCGAGTAGAAAAGTGGAGAGGAAAATGGAAAAGTCCCATAAATGTACTATTGGAGTGTGTGTTGAGTTCACCCACAGTCATCTCCGGGTATAGATGATGGACGGATGCTCACCCAAGGGTTGGTCTTCCTGGTTTTTGACAGGTCTACTGGGTGGGACCCATCCTGGGGGGCCTCCTGGCCGCCATCCTGTACATGCTCCTTCCCGACTTCGAGACGACCCAGAGACGACCTGAAGTTGCAGACGTTGAGATAGCACTTGAGGTTTTAAACCATCGACCCCAAAAAATTTGACACACATGATCTATTTTCTGTTTTGTTTTTGTTTGTTTTTTACATATTAATGGGGAAATGATGCATAAAAGTGCATGTCCTCTTCATCCTCAGCAGATTTCAATGAGCGGCAGCCGCCAGATGTTCACCTTGATAGTAAGTATGATGATTTGCCCGTCATACACAATGTTTACAGAAAGCTCTGCGTGGCACTTTGTGATGGAAAGTCAGTGGCTGTTACAGTTTTATAAATGTTGCGCCCTCGGGTGGCTGTTCTGATAGGGTTCAGGGTATTTGCAGTAACTCACACACACCAGGAATACACAAGTAGGCTAATCATTTGTCTCATTATTCTCTTCACCAAGGTGTTCCTGTCCTGGTGTAACTCTCAGCGCCTAATGCAGGCACTTAAAAGGATGTGGACCCGGGACTTCCTTTGGGCCTTGTTTGCAGAATACTCGGCCACTTTCATCCTCATCGTCATGGGTCTGGGCTCCACCATCAACTGGGCCGCAGGCGAGGGGAGCCTCCTGCCCACCCACCGCATCCTCATTTCTATGTGCTTCGGCCTCAGCATCACCATCTTGGTGCAGTGTTTCGGGCCCATCAGCGGTGGGCACATCAACCCGGCCGTCACTGCCGCCATGGTGCTGACGAGGAAGCTGAGCCCGGCGAAGGCTCTATTCTACGTACTGGCTCAGTGCCTGGGGGCGGTAACAGGTGCGGGGATCCTGTACTTCATCACGCCGCCAGCCCAGCGGGGGTCCCTCGGCGTCACCACGGTGAGAACTCCACCTCGCCTCAGAGAATCGTGAGCAAGACTACTATTCTCCTCACTGATTGGACAAATGTTTTGTTTATAGGTAAACTCGGACTTCCATGTGGCACCTGGATTTGTGGTGGAAGTCGTCATCACGTTCGCGCTGGTTTTAACCGTCCTCGCCACCTGTGACCCCATATGGACCGACCTGTGGGGCTCCGCCAGCTTCGCCATCGGCATTGTTGTAGTGATATTTCACTTTTTTGCAGTAAGTCGATGTTTAAGCTGTTCAAATCAGATTTAGCCCGAATCGATAGACTTCCACTTGGAATATTTGAACATCATGGTGTTTGAGAATATTTTAGAGTAGTGACTTTCTTGCATTTAAAAAAAACAACAATATATCAGTTATATAGGATTAAATGGATTAATATCCCATAAAATATCTTAACGAGACTCAATTCTCACTGGATTACGGTAAACTAATCCCTCCGCATTTCAAGGTAATAAGGTGACTATATAGACATTCATACACTGCCAATCACATGCATGAAACAAATCCATTCTTATTTGACTCTGTATGAAAATTAGGTTTCTTTTTGGAGACAATAGAAATTCCTCAACATCCATTTTTGCGAGGGGAAATCGCTGTTCTCTCTCATACAGCTCGTGTAATTTCTTTCCCTGAGTGCTCGACAAACGCATGCAGCGTGTTCATATAATACAGTTTATTTACTCTCCATTCCTCAAGATTTAACATATTCCATAAAGCAGAATAGGACATGAGCTTATTCTTCATTCTGCAGCTTGAAAAGTGAAAATGCAGTATTTTTTTCTGTTGTAGATTCCGTATACTGGAGCCAGTATGAATCCGGCTCGGTCATTCGGGCCTGCGATGGTCACAATGAACTTCCAGGACCACTGGGTAAGACATGGAGCAGATTATCAGAGCAGATTAGGCACGAATCATTCCGCTGGACGATTGAATTGAAAAAGGTTTAGCTTAGGCTAATTTTGTCAGTGTGTTGATTGAGTTACAAACAAGTTACAAAGATTGTGAAGACCTGCTGTGATGGTTTTATGTGCCTACTCCAAACCTGTGTTGGAGGGTTTTTTTTACTCTAATGGTGATTATCCATTACACAGTTCTAGCACTACTCCACTCGACTCGCCTCAGTTTCAGTGGTTTTCCATTACAATATAGTCTAGAAAAGTACCTGGTATCAGGTGCTAACAAGTAATGAAAAAGCCGAAAAAATCGAGACGAGCCGAGTAGAAAAGTGGAGAGGAAAATGGAAAAGTCCCATAAATGTACTATTGGAGTGTGTGTTGAGTTCACCCACAGTCATCTCCGGGTATAGATGATGGACGGATGCTCACCCAAGGGTTGGTCTTCCTGGTTTTTGACAGGTCTACTGGGTGGGACCCATCCTGGGGGGCCTCCTGGCCGCCATCCTGTACATGCTCCTTTCCGACTCTGAGACGACTGAGAGACAACCTGAAGTCAAAGCAGCACTTGAGGAAGTCCATTTGGAGGAAATGCAGATTGGGGATGAGGTGCTGTCCTCGTCAGGAACAGGAAATAGAGATCAACCTGTAGAGCATCACCTCAGTCAAACTGACGCCCCCCCCCCCGCCTCCCACACCCCACTCTGGATTAGTGTTGGAGTCAGTCTATGTTCAGAATGACTAATAAAAGCAGATAACTTTTTCCTTGTGATCATTATTAAGCACATTACAGATCGGTAGCAGTGTAAGACTTGTAGCACCGCTCCCAGCAGCTCCACCGTCACAGCCGTGTAACACTGCACTCCATCTTCAGTGCATTAGTCAGGGAAACTTCAAATGCTGCTTTCATTCAAACTTTATTTACTATGTTTCCGCATCTACATGATGACTTCTCTTTTCCTGTTCTACTTAGCAGTTTTATATTAAAAACTTTGATGAACAAGGATTTTTATTTTGAAGGACTTTGGGCTCTTATTTTGAAAGCCAGTTCACCCCTATGCCTAGCTAAACACCTAATATCCATTTGGAAGTCTACATTGGAATTTTTGATAAACAAGGGCTTTTATTTTGAAAGAGTTTGGGGCTTTTATTTGTAAAGTCAGGACATGCAGGTTAAGTGGTCACAGTTAATTGACATGGTATTGCATAAGTACATATTTTGGAAACAACTCCTCAGAATCCACATTGTTCGGGCAAATATCTTGATAAAATTGTCATTTCCTGAGAGGAAAATCTGTTGTCTTTCAGTCTGTGTGAGTTTCAAAGCAGTCAGATGTAGACTTTAGACACTAGGAGGCACAGTTTGACGCAGATGCACGATTCTGCTCCATCTGACAAAGAAATCTTCATTGACACAGACCCGCATATGCCCCTGGTTCAGAGTTTTCATGAGCACGCCAAACCTGTAGGGGGCAGTGTACCGAGAAGCACAATGTCATGATAGCCAATCAGACTCCTGGAAAATAAATCAGATGTGACATAAATGTCCGCCTACCCCTCTTTAGATGCAAACGGAGACATTGAGTTTTTCTAAATCTCCACTGTGGCGAGAGTTTTCAGAAATCATCATTTGTGGTGACTCGTGGCTGCGTTGATGTGTAAACGTAAGGCTCAAACGCAGAGAATTATCACAGCTCTCTATTTGTTTCACTAGGAGGGTTCTAGTAATCCTACCACAGTTTGGCATACAAGTTAAGAGAAGTAATTATACTGTGATTATTAAACGTGTTGATTTTATTCACTCACTCGCTGCCAACAACAGCTTAAAATCAAATCGAGGCTTACCGACCTTCAGGCTGCGGACTTACAGCGAGGCTGTGTTTCGAATGCAGGGAGAACTTCGCAACAACGCCGTGATCAAACTGTTTCAGTGAAGCTTCATAATGGATGCTTTTGCTAAAGCAGGTCAATGTGAGACAATCTGATCAGATGAAGAGCACGTTAACTCCCATCCATCTTCTATACCACGACTCAAGGGAGAAGAATGCTTTAATTCACACCCACAGGCATTAAAGTATATACAATTAATTGCATGTTATGTCCCGTGAAACACATGTTTTGGGTCTGTATTAGGAAACACAGTAAGTTTGGGAACATTCAAACTGCACAGAATGAAGCCGCAGATTGTAGACGGTGAGAAGTCCCCACACACACACACACACACACACACACACACACACACACACACACACACACACACACACACACACACACACACACACACACACACACACACACACACACACACACACACACACACACACACACACACACACACACGTCAGATGAAAAGCTCTCAGCCCGGCCAGAATCCACCTGCTGTCTGTAACGTCGGTCTGATTCATGCAGAGCTGCAACCGACTGGAGAAAAGTGGACCGAAGTGGTTACTTTGAAGTGCAGAGTCCAGGAAAACGTCTATCACGAACGTTTCTTCTGAGAAAAACTCAACTCGGTTGAATCTCAGTGGAGGCACACGGAAACTTAATGAGAGGTTTGTCAACAAAAACAACACGGGTTATGTTTTAGGTGGAGCTTAGTATGCAAAGTAAAATGCAGATAAGGTTCTCCCGATACTCGATGGAGTCGTTTTACGGCGCTTTATCTTTCTGTCCCAGAAAAGGCTTTGGAGCCATAATCTCCACGCACATTCTGCCTTCTGCACGTTGCTTTTCTACTTCGATCTTTCTTTTCCTCCACCCCCCATTGAAGTGGAATGCCAGATTAGCATTGAGCGTATGCAAACATCTCAGGCTGTTAATATTCAACTGTGATCTGAGCGGGACAATCAACAGCAAGTCCTAATTGTCCAGAGGTTTCCTCCCACCGCAGCCTTTCCCTGTTATCCACATGTGGCAGACGCAAGCTTGATGGAGAAATTGTTGAGTGGCAGCGCACAGGGAAATGAGGAAACACAGTTTGTTTACACTGGTAGTTACAGTAGTCACTTCCTCCGAGTCTCTAAAGGTCATAAGAAAGCTCTGCAAAGCACTTCCCGGGGCTACAAAGCTGCAGAGGATGAAAAGTCACGTCTGTCTTTAACACTGAGGGACACTTATGTATTTAACATATCACAAATCAGAAAATATGTAGTTTGGTAATTTTACATAAGTGATTTCTTGTGTGTAAGCAGCAGACGGTCTTTCTATTCGATTAAAGTCAAAAATTTCATACAAAACCAATGTGAAGATAAACTGCTGCTCAAATTATATGTCGTTTCTGACAAATGGAGGGTTAAAAACAAAACTAAGACAATAAGAGTGTAAATAACTTTCAGGGGGGGTTTTAGTGCAGTGTTTCGCTCGTGCAGCCATTTAAATGAGAAATAAATTATGCAACCGAAGCAACACATGTAACCTGCTTTGCTGCACCATTCCAGAGGTGCTCCGGAGACACATGTGGCTCTCGGGCCACGGGTTAAAGGGGTTAACATGTTTGTCTCGCCTCACATCAAGAAGGGTGGAATCTGACTCGAGGGTCTTTCTGAGAGGAGGGTGCAATTTCTCTGGGTACCCCAGGTATGCTTAGACTTAAAAGGAAATAACAAAACTATCAAAATATATATTTATATAGAATATTTCTGGCAACCAACAAGAGTTGTCCAAAAGTACTTAAGTACAGTATATAATGAACAGTTACCATTTTGAGGAGCACATGTTTTTTGCAGATTTGGATTTGACCCTAAATATTTCAAGAAATAAATAGTGAGAGTTTAAACTTCAGTTAAAGAACAAACAGATGAGGAATAGATGTAAAAACTGGGATCCAAAGGCAATAATGCGCATAACTGTTCTCCATAGTCGTACCTCTATAGTTTTCTATTGGAGCCAGTCTGTGTGTTTAATACAAATGATGAATTGATTCCTTCTTCAACATAAAAATAAAAGAAACATTGTAGTGAAAAGGTCAGTACCTGATCCTCAGAGTTCTCTTGTTGCTGCCTCCAGCCTTCTGGTACCTCATGGGGGAGGGCCGGCCAAAACTGTGAAAATCACTGGTTTCGACATTATAATACGATGGACTGTGAAGTAGAAGTACCAACCCACATGGCTTTTTGAATGAATTATTCCCAAAACTCATTCAGTAAGAAAGAAGTTGATTAAATAAAAGTCCACTTGACACAGACCGAGCCGAGTTTCCCATTAAAGCAGCTTTCCATAGAAACAAGTAGGGAAGCAGAATGTGCGCTCTGGTAAAAATCAAAAGCAACAACTAATGTGGAAACATGCCACAAAAACCTTTTTCAGCCATCCAACGGCACACATGGCACTGATAATACTCATAATAAATAACATAAAGATGCATATGGAAATCAGCCCCCATGAAAGCATTGAACAACAACCACAAATGAGCTCGGCCACTCTGAGACGGAAATCACTACACGTGCCAATCACAACGTCTATAAGTGACACTTCCGCAGAAACAGGGAAAGGAAAAATGTTTGAGAAGGTGCGTTTCCTATACAACAGTCTGTGGGTGGCGAGTGGATCAGCGAGAAGGATTTTCCACTCACAGGTAAAGGCCACAGATCTGAAACCGGACAAGAGCTTAAGTACAAGATGATTAAAAACAAAATGCACTCAGTGTGTGTGAAACAATATGAACATCGTTCATTTGAAGCTGCGTCTTGCTCAGGTATTGATAGTCGACCTTTACCGAATGATGGCGCCACTGTATGTGCTGCAACATTTTCCTTTCCTTGAGCAGAACAAGATGTCCAGTGCAAGGTTCCAGGGTTCTCTGTTAGCTGCCATGTTCATGTCCAAGATACTGGAATTAAGGAAGTTGTGAAAGTAATAAAGTTGCATCAATGAACTCTTGCATTGCTTTCGATTGTCTCTCTCAGTCAGAGCCGTCCTAATGATACACCCTCCTGATTCTAGTAGTGTGAGGCAACGGTAGACACCAGTCGTATCAGGAAAATCTTTCATTTAAATGATAAGATTGAAAGTAATAAGAAGCAGAAACAAAGTGCCAACAGACTTTCTGCTCATTCATCACAGGTACTGTGGGTACATCCTGATGTTACACACACGTACAACTTTTGATGACATCAATAGTGAAGCTCAGAAGACAAAAGACTGAGAGACAGCAGCTCTGCAACTCCCCAACTGCTGTTCATGGAACGACACCAAAATAGCAGAAATTCTACCACATTCATGAGACTAATAATTTCCAAATAAGTTATTGCAAACGGCGGGATTACATTACTTCATGAGGGATTTTCCGCAACCCTGCTCACACCGGTACTCCTAATATTCTTAGAAAATAACCCTTCAAACCCTTTTGGTTTTACTCTTGAAATCGACTCAGTTGGACTTTTGTCTGCAACACGTTGGTCAGTTTGAAGATTGATCAGTGACTGCTGAGCAGCGACGAGGGTTTAAAGTCTCTGTTTGAATTAAATAAATAAATAAACACCACAGAAACAATCAATCTTTGATTTCCTCTTAAATGCAGTGAAGAAGTGCCAAAACAATACTCCAAATCGTACTTGGGTACAATAAAAAAGTATGTAAATGCTGAAGAGGCGTCGTTTCTCCTGCTGTGACAGACGGTAAAGTGACATTTTCTGCTCTGAACTTACAGAAATCCTTCATTTCAGATTGACAAGAGCAGACATTGTCATGCACCTCTTTACGTGCTCTGAATTTAGATGTTGATTTTTTTTTTTACTATCGAATACACAATTGAATCATTGTGCGGTTTATAATCACCAAGGCTCACTCAGGGAAGTCGACATGCTTCCTTTAGGAATTTGTTCTGTAGTATAGATCTTTAAAAGACCGTTGTGGTTTTATGTAAATCAAACACAAAAAACTGTATGATGCCTGGATTCAGACGAGACCCAATGAAGCGGAAACTTGTCAACTTGGGAAGATGTCGAGGTAAGAACCTGGCAGAGAGAAGACACAAACATCTGGCTCCCCTCTTTAAAATATCATCAAATTCAAATAAAGACTCAGAGCAAATAGAGCTGAAAGCGAGAACAAAAGGAAGTAAATCACTGTCACATATGTTGCAGGAGTCGTTAAGAAACTCTTAAAGAAACATGACATCCTCGTAAAGCCGGAGGTAAAACACTTTAGCCTATGCAGAGCATTGCTGATCAATGCAGAGCGAATAGGCATGAAAAAAATGTTAGAGTTATTCCACTAGGAATTCAGTCTTTCATTCATCTTCCACACCATTTGTCCAAATTAGGGTCACAGCATGTTGAAGCCAATTCAGCAGACGGTTGTGCAAAGGCAGGTTACAGCCACTTCATCACAGGGACCAACACAGAGACAGACCAGCACACACAATCTTTCACACAGCAGGCAGTTTCAGGACACCAAATTAACTCCAAATGGATGCATTCTAGCGAGGAAAGTGGAAGAACATGCAGACTTCACACAGTAAGGCCCCGGGGGTTAATTAATCCCAGACTTTCTCACTGTGAGGTGATAAAATAGTAAAATATTTTTTTACAACTGTGATTGTGTGGCTTTGTCAGAGAAATACCACCCTATCCATATATTATTACAGTATTGGCTGCAGTTATTACATTTTAATAGGATTTTTTCTAACGCCACGTCTCTCGTATGATAACTTATTACAATGTTGGTAAAATTATTTTACCATGTTGGCTCAAAAACCTGATTACACTGCTGGCAAATTATTACATTATGGGCTTTATTACATATTAAACAGGCCATACTTATTACATTATTGGTTGTTGGCAGGTATTTTACACAGTTTGTCTCTCCAGGTGCAGAATCAGCAGCAACGATCATGTGACCGTGACAATACAGAGGCCGCAGAAAGACTTAATCCAGAAATAATTCCGGAGAAAGGAGGCTGCATGTCTGAAGAAGCATGTGTTTCTACAGAATGCTGATCAAGGCCTTTGTTGTTTTGTTTTGGCTGTTTCTGTTTTTACCTCCAACCAGTAAACAATTAACTGAGCATGACGACTGAGGCCTCCGATTCTGTCACAATCAGCACTTCCTACATGCTGATGTGGAGGTTTTTCGGCTCCCTCGCACAGCCCAGCTGGGAGCACAACGCACCAACCAGTTCAAGACCTGAGTGAGCCCCCGAGCCTTTTCTTACGCTGGGTCCTATATGGCCAACGTTACTTTGTGCTGCAGTGAGCAAGATTGTGAGGGATGGACGCTCCGGGGGACTTCAAACAATTCTAACCTGCCCTTTTGCTTCTACGCTGATGTTCTCAGTGCTGGAAGAGCTGATTATGAGGTTTAGTCTTTTACTCTCACACACACTCCCAATATGTACTAAAGAAACTTTATTTGTGTGAATAGTTTTTGTTAGATTTCATGCACATAAATTTGATTTTTTTTGGTGGTTAAGTGGATTTCAGTCTCGCCTCAATCGGAATATTCTCAGTTCAATGTCTGTTCAACTCTGCATGTTCTCCCTGTGCTTGTATGTCTTAGGTGCACGTACATCGACTGTATGCGTCTCTCTCTATTTGTTCCTGCAACATGTGCAACTTCACTCTTACCCCCATGTGCATGTAGTGCAAGTGAAATGGATGGATCATTCAAACTGAGATTTACTGTCAAGGTATTGAGTTTTACAAAAGGGCTCGTCTACACAGAAAACCTCAAGAACAAATGTGAATGTTTGACTTTTTGTGACTCAAAGAAACATCAAATACAAACTGTGAGTGTGAAAGTTGTTTCGCGTGAACTGTAATGCATCCCTGCTTGCACAAGAGGTCAGTGTGGTGCTGGTTTTACTGTGATGTGTTGAATCACCTGTGTAGAAGAGATTTTGAACTCCATTCAGTTCACTTCCTGTTTTAGTCCTTTAAAGAGAGTTCAGCAAAATAAATTAGTAAAGATCAACATTTTATATCATTTCAATGAGTAGAATCAGCTGCAAAATACACAACTGACCATCGATCGCTCATCTTTCACAAGTTATCACCTAAAATATTCTCTTAATGACATGGACAACTCAATGTGTAAAACTACATTGCTATTTCTGTCACTGGTTGTGGGTTCAAAGTCTGTCATTTCAAAACCCAAACAAATGTAGACAGTGTGGTATTATTATTAACTTTAGTAGAGATGTATAACAAAGGAAAAAGTAACACTTACAGAAAATACAGGTGAAGCCATTGAGGGTTTGTCTTCACCATTTATATGTTAAGGTTTAAGAGCGTGAGCCACACAGTACCGCTATAGGCTCCACTCACACTGTCACTTACTAATTAGTAGTTTCTGGTTGGATTCCATAATTCCGGTTTTGCACTGAAGCAAATATTTATCCCTTTAAATAAGATTCACTTTTGCATTTTACATTGAAATTGATTATTGTTTCAGTTTTATTCTCCACATATTTATTTTGATCATGATTTCCTCTCAAGAATAAAGGAGAAAAAACAATGTCAGGGAAAGAGCAAGAATCAAAAATTAGATCAAATATCACTTGCAGATATTTGCAGAATGACAGTGTATAATTACAAGTTCGTGAATATTTCAGACACATTAAGCCAGCCTTTAAAAATGTCTCAATACAAAGAATTTCACGGCATGAAATCTTTAAACCTGAAGCAGAAGAATGAAACTGCTGTTGCAGATGTGAACAGAACACGATGGGACATTCAGCCTCTCCTGAGCTTCACACAGATGTGACGGTGCACAGCGCCCACTAGTGACCTTCTTGTGTAACTGTAAAATAAACCTCAACACAATGACGGCACCACAGGGATTACAGAAAGGCAATAATAGTTTTATTCAAATGATTAACAAGGTACAGTATGTATAGAATAAGTAGTTTTTAGGTCGCTGTTTCTCACAGAGGACCTTCCATGCTATGACGATACGGCGCTATGCGTTCAGAAAGTTGGCATGCATTCAGGGGAAAAGAGCCCCCAAAGCTCTCGATAAAAACAATGACACGACAGCATGAAAAACCATTTGTGAACAATAAAGGTTAGTCACTCAGCCTGCCTTGTGTCGCCACGAAGGGCAGGCGCATTGAAACAAACTACAAGTTTAAATATTGGATGTAGAAAAGTTTTATCTTACAGGTTTTTTTTCTTTCTTGTGGCGTCCTCTGTCACCCTGCATTCACACTCCACACGGCCCTTTAGTTGATGCTCACAAAAGTCCCTTTATGTCAGAAATGGGGATTTGAGAGGCAACATTTTACACAACATGAATGAATTATTTGCCGTCATCATTTGGGAATTGCACTTCAAATGCTTGTTTGTTTTTTTTTGTTTTTTAAATCTGTGGAAATCTTAAACCGACATGTGTCGGCATGAGTCAAAAGCCAGAGTTTATTTGCTTACACACACTTTTTGCCAGCAACATTTAATACAATAAAAATGACTTTAAAAGCACAATTTCCATACTTGATGGCGATGATGTTCGAAACTTATTTGCAGATAAGTGTGGGGGTAAACATGTTAGCCGAGTTTTGTTCTCTTGTAAACGCTCCCAACTGGGAAATGGGATGTTTCCAGCTGGTTCCCAGCTCCGTGAACGCGCCGTCTGTGTTCCAGTGAGAGGATAGTGATCGATCAGCCACATACAACGAACAGTCTGCATCCAGCCACTGAGTGCGCACGCTGTACATGACAATCTGACAGGGCGTACTGTTGCACCATTAAGATACATCATGTGCATAGTACTAGTCGTAAAAACAGACATACCGTAGGTACAGTTCAAAGTGACATGCAAATAGTAAGTAGAAAATAATTCCAGTCCCTTTTATTTTACATTCAACACACAAGTGCTGAAGTAATTAGTGCGTGGAAGCATTTAAAGTTAGAATCAATCTTCAGTCAATATTTGAGGTTGACAGGACAAATGTTAGGTGATTATCTATTTATACTGACGCTCACGTCTTTGGGGGGGAAACTGCAATGAAGGGAACCGAAGCGGGTAGAGAAAAGTAGTTCAGAAGAAGAAATATTTGCAGAGTGGCCTGCACCGCCAGCCAAAAGATGACAACACGTTTTTAACTCCTACGGATATGTCATGCATAGATTTGTACCGAACGTCTGCATCTGCACTATGCTGCCATCGTGTCATCCTCACACCAGTCACCAGCTCTAATACTTCAATCACTGGATTTCCTTTTTCTATACAAAATCATATATCTCTCTCTTTTTTGGTGTCCTGAAATGTGCACTTTCAAAATAACATTAGTAATTCTTACAAAACAAAACGAGAAAAAAAACATTCTTAATTTAAACATGAGGTTCAGTTTCAATTTGCACACAGACTTTGAGAAGTGAAATAAATACATGACACAGGTTAAAAACAAAAAATGTTTAAAAGCCCTAACCAGTTTCCCAAAACAGGAACACGAACGTCCCTAGTGGTAGATTGGAGTATTGTAGGGAGTAGGAGGGAGTCTTCTTTTTCAATAATTACATAAAAATGACTACATATGCATCATTCTTCAATTCATCATATTACATTGGAAACACTCCGAATGTAAAGCAGATAAACTTAATTTTACAAAATGAATTTGCAGAAAGGCTTCATGGCAGTAACAAACTCACTTCAGTGCATTGCAACATTACAACATACTGGACCTACAGGTGCACCTCCAAAAATATTAAATAAACAGGTAATGATTGTTTTTTTTTTTAATCAATTAATTTTATACTCACAACATTAACTGAAACATTTCAAGCATTTATAAAATAATAATTGTAATAATCGCAGGCTATGTTGAAATAATAAAAGAAAAACATCTGATATTAAAAATTAATCATATTATGAAATATAATTTTTTTTTAGTTCAATGACTTACAAGCTAAAATTCTAAGAAATTAAAACAAAAAGGTCGAAAAAGTTAAATTTTAAATGTAAAAATTGATCCTTTTTAATCAAATAAAGTGTTTTTATTTTATTCATTTTTAGAGTTGCACCTGTACTATTCAGTATTGAACTCTGTTTCTTTCAATATCATTTATTTATCAACTGCTGTTTTGTGCTCATTAGGTGATACTTAGCTGGAAAATAACACAAAAAGGGAAACCGACTGTAATAAGTATGAGAACCACTGGTCTAAACAATACAATTTTAACAATAAGTAAAAAAAAAATATGACCTTAACCTGTTTTTATTCTACACAGTAACGTTGCACAGACACATTCAGTTTGTTTCTAATCTAATTAGGTAGCTCCATGAAGTTAAACACCTAAAATCATATTTTTCAATCTAAGAAGAATCGCTAGAAGTGCTAAATCTGCTAAAGAAGAAAAATCTAGATGTTTTTTTTACGGTCATGTTTTTACAGTGATGATGAAGGTGATTGTTCACAGAGCACTATGTCAACTGATTTAAAGCTTTCTATTGATTGAAATATGCATGAGACTGAAAAAAAAAAAAAAGAGTTAAACAGGGATGTCTATAAGGGTGGGAATGTTTTTTTCTAAATAGCTTATATAGTGTTTGCATTGGGAGAATAAACACATGCATTCAATACAGTAAACATTTTTCTCAACTCCCTTTTTTTTTTTTCTTCTTCTCATTTTTGGGTAAACTGTACATCTGCTTCACTCAGAATTATGTTACAAAAACTGATCAGTGCTGCTCCGAAGCAGAGAGAACCAGACAATCATCAAGAAACCTGCGGCGAGGGTGAAGACCACCATGACCATGTCCTGTTCCCGTGCCCTGCGGGGGGCGGGGGGGGGGATAAAACCGTACAATTGAAGCCTGAGACGAAGCATGCTGGGAATATAAATGCATGCAGGATAATAGGAGGAGGAGGAGGAGGACAGCAGGTTGGGGGAAAAAGGCGGTGAAGGATCATTTGGAAAGCTCCAACATGAGAGTCAGAAATCCCACAACCCCAAACTAAGCTGAGGGGCGGGAGAAAAACAGGAAATGATCGTCAAAGTGCCTTAAATATTCATCCTCCCTCCTCGTCTTTCAGAGTCCCACTCACTTGTCCACCTCCCCGGAAACGTACGTAGGTGTTGGGATGACAGTATAAAACTGTGAGTAAAGGGTTGTTGTCTTTTTTTTTTTCCTTTCTATTTTTTGCAGGCAAATACTAGCGTGTATATCAAACCCTCCGCATCAGGAAAGAGCCTCGTCTTCTCCCACGTAGGGCAGGTCCATACTTCTCATACCGTCACCACTCTCCTGTTTCCTAAGTAACACAGCACAGACAGCACGTTAGCTGCAGCGGTGCGGCGGGCCTCCCGTCAATCCCACGCCACCGAGCCTAGAAACCAGTCAGCCACTCTTAAGGATAGAGAGACAACCATTTATCGGTCACATAATGAAAGGCGGTGCACACTTCATTCAGTCACTCGCCTCTGAAGCACACACAGTGTGCAAAGAGACACTCGAGGAGAAGAGGAGAAAGGAGAAACAGAGGAGGTCAGAAATTACAACGACGGAAAAAGACATTGGAAGATGTTGTTATGTTGAAAGGTTATTCCCTTTAAAAGACACGGTGGCGTTCATTTACAGGCATGTGCTTGCAATGGAGGAGCAGAAAGCTTCATGCAGGGGATGAGGAACAGTTCTTCAAGATAGACGGATGCTTTTGTATGGATATTTTGGTTTTGACTCTTATCACAAAGGCAAAGTTTCATGTGTACTTTAAATATCATTTATAAGTGGCAAGTGTGGTGTTACTGTATGTCAAGTATTAGCTGCAGCTAAAACTTAATTATGTCTGACACTAGCACAACACCTGTGTTTAACAGCTCTTTATACCACACACACACGCAAGTGTATAATTATAATTGATGACATATATTTATATAGGAAATATACCATTTTAAATATTATTTTTGGTAGCGTTTCCTCCCCATTCCTGTACAAGAGATTTGAGTGAAATAAACCTAAGGCCTGTCCAGTGAAGATGCCTGTCTCAAATAAAGGCTGAATTTCATGATTACGACTATTAACAGTGCAGTTTCTCCATTTACTAACATTGATCAGACATTACATTATGACCACATGCCTGAGATTGTGGAAGCCTCACTTTTCCTGCCCAAACATCCCGGACCCACTGAAGACTTCTCCAGGAGTGCTGTGATATTTGACGTTAGCACTGGAGTGAATGCTTCGAGTCCTGGACATTGCGAGGTGGTGCCTCCAGGGGACCATGTAACTCTCTAGCCTGAGCAAAGATTTTTCTTCCTCAGATAAATGCTGACCATTGCAGACCGGGAACACCCCGTATGAGTTCCCGGTCTGATGTATTCTATTCTTTAACACATCAACGTTGAGGACAAATCATCCCCCGCTAACAAGTGTCAAGATAAAGGGATCACAAGTGTTACTCACCTCACCTGTCAGTGGTCATAATGTTATGGCTGATCTGTGCAAGCTATCAGAGGATTAGTTTTTTTTTTCTACACTGCATGACACATGCTTCTGCAAAAGCACCCTCAGCATGTAGCACTGCTGGTATTACAAACAGAGGAGAAGAGCACAGCATTCCTGCAGATGGCTTGTTCAAACACCCCTCCACGAGCACAGGAGCATTTGACTGTCGCAGCCATGTTGGGATGTACAGCTGCTTATATCATGCCAGGGGTCTTAAAGTACTCTCTCTGCAACTTAAATGGTACCACAGCAGGCAAGAGTTGTCCTAAAGTTTATTTACCTTTTTTGGCTACAATGAATGTAGCAGTATCTCACATTGCCTGCTCTGCCTTTCCTACAGAGCAGGAGAGGAGGGGAAGATGATAAAAGTCTACCAAAGGTCTCCCACACACACACACACACACACACACACACACACACACACACACACACACACACACACACACACACACACACACACACACACACACACACACACACACACACACACACACACACACACACACACACACACACACACACACACACACACACACACACACACACACACACACACACACACACACACACACACACACACACACACACACACACACACACACACACACACACACACAACTTGAGAAACACATACTGATGAAAGCAAAATAACAGGAAACCACAACAGCTCTTGATGACGGTGTGGCAATGGCAGCACGCTGCTTTAAATACTGTCGCTAAAGTTTTTTTTAATTGGTGAACCTGAGCCTGAGTCACAATCTGTTTTGTGTCTGTCCACTTACGTGAGCATTTGCCCCGAAGCGCACAAGTTGCTG
Organism: Lipophrys pholis; assembly: GCF_963383615.2. Taxonomy (NCBI): domain Eukaryota; kingdom Metazoa; phylum Chordata; class Actinopteri; order Blenniiformes; family Blenniidae; genus Lipophrys; species Lipophrys pholis. Next base: position 18,816,472 of record NC_137641.1, on the reverse strand, counting down.
CGCTCTTCTTTCCGGCCCCAGTCGAAGGGATTCCCGAAGGAGCGCTTCCTCAACATGGTTCTCACCAGGATCTGTAAGAAGTAAATGAACCACTGAAGCACACAAATCCAAAAGCTGTGATCAGAAAGAAGAAAAACTTTGTTTGAGGCAATTTAAATTAATCAAACTTCAGTTTAAAGCCTCAATAAAGTGTCTTAATCCCTTAATCTACTCTGTAAAGGTCATAGTACGAGTGCATCTCAAAAAATTTGAAAACAAAATGATCTATATTTTAACGATAATTTAAAAAAAAATGTTTAGTAAATTTCACATCAACTCACACAAACTGTTTCTACTCTTTCAACTTAGTTGAGCCCAAATTGTGATATTTTTCACAGCATCCATTGTTGGAATAAATGTACTCACTACATACTGAAGGGCTAGAATTTAAAAACAATTTCTAGGATGATAACTAAAGGTATTTGTAATACGAGGGCAGAAATGATTTGCTCCTGTAGTTTGAGTGCAGCTGAAAAAGAAACTAGAACCGTTTGTGATATTTCACTTAACGTCACGAGAAAACACAAATTCTCTCAGCCGCATGTCAAATGGTTTCTGAGACGCTCACCACTGTCGCCAGGCTCGGGATGTGTTTGACAGAGTTCTCCACTTCCTCCTCGGTCACCTCAATCAGCATACAACAGTTGTCGTCCTCGGGGGGAAGCGGCTCGGCGCCGTGTCTCGTTACCCATGGGTGCACCTGAGCACAAGTTGTTACGTACTTCAACCCCAGTTTGTGTCACAAACACAGACTCAGACTCGGCGGCTCTCAGGGGCCACCGTGACAAATTTAATAAGACGGACGCAACAGGTCTGACAGTTTCTTCGGCTTTTATTTACCACCTTTCAGTTAAAGATACAACTGGAAGTGCTTTGCTGTCGGGGACAGACGACGACTAACAATGACAAATATAAAACACGCCAAATGTTCCAAACGCATTAAATTGTCAATCAAACTCACTGCTGCACATGAAACACAGTGAAGCATCAAAGTCAGAGGGTTTCCAATCCTTCACACAGTTGAGCATGTGGTGCTACATCTAAAATATTTAGTTGTCTTGGAGCAGGACGACATTAAAAACCTGTGGGACTTTGAATCTAAATGACCTGACAGGGCCACAGAGGAAGAAAATCTCCGATGTGAAGGAAATCAAGGTCATTCAAAGGTTCATAATCCAGCAGCAGAAAATTTAAATCAACTCTGAAATGTAAGAACTTGTTGATCAGTGAACCTGGAGTTATCAAATCTCTCACCTTAATCTGTGGGATTGATATTCTCGTCTCTGGGTTCTTGTCCAGCATTTTAAGGAGCAAATCTTTGAGATCATCTGATATGTCGGCACTGTGGTGACAGAAAAATAAATCACAACAACATAATTAAAGAAAAGGTGACAGTCGAGTGTATTCAATCAAACAAATGTCATAAGGAAGTGAGAGGAGAGGAAGAGCTTACTGTTCTGGTAACACCACAGGCTGTGTTTTGATTTTCTGATGCAGACTCAGAATGAGCTCATCCATAAATGGACACTGTGAACACAAGACATTGTTTCATCCACAGGACGCAGACTGACATCTAAAGGAAAGTTGACAACTATTGGCGACATCAATGACATCCGTCATTGCACCCACTCACCACTCCGAAGACGAAGCAGTAAAGCGTCACTCCCATCGCCCAGACGTCCAAGGCCTGAGCAAAGAGCCAAAAAATTACCCAACAGAAATTCAGTATTAATAAATTAAATATGTCCACAGGCTTAAGAAATACAGGCGAGTATACAAACTGAAATTGAATATGAGCTAGGTTAGCATATAATTGAATCCCCCCCCAAGAGAGGGCGCTATTTAGCCTCACCTTTCCAGAGAAGTTCTTTCTGGTCTCAGAGAGTGTTTCAGGGGCGAGGAAAGCAGGTGTTCCCACTGTGCTGGTCAGTAACGCATCGGCCCCCTCGAACTGGTTACTGACTCCAAAGTCTGCTATCTTGATGTGGCCATCTTCTCCCACCAACAGGTTCGAGGGTTTCACGTCTCGGTGGATGATCCTCTGGTAATGTACTGACATAATGATGGTTTCTGAATTAAAACGTCATTCCAGCAATTACGTAAAGATGTATTTATGTTATTTCAAATAGGTGAAAACAAGTCAGGGTATTTTCACAGCTACTACTTGTAAAGAAATCAGTAGTCGGTCTGACAAGATAAAATCATACTGGCTTAGAGTCTTGAAGAATTTGTGGTAGTGAAAAGGTGGTAGAATAAAACCTCCGTCAATTATGTGATACGCCCCAAGTTTCTACATAAGATGTGAAATCAGAAGAAAAATAAAAAACAAGTGTGTCATGTGCACTCTTCTTGGTAATGACCACTTAGAAGGAGAAAAAAAGAAATGGTTCTGACTATTTTTGTGTCCCTGGTGCAGAGCCCCCCCCTCCCCTTTCCTCAGCACTAGTCTCCTAGACGACACTTAGTGCAGAACCTGTTCTCTTCAAACTGAAATGCATTAAAGGAGACATATCATGCTTTTAAATCCTTCCTTTTTACATATAAATCATACAGTTGTGGTCTATACAACGCGAAACTGCAATGCTTGGGTCTGAATTCCTCATTATTATAGCTCCACAGGCCCCTTTTCAACCCCTTTTCTGATGCGCTTCTGAGAGCAACTCGTTTTGGGGCAGTCTCTTCATACCCCGCCTCCTCTCCAGGTTGCAGAGGTGACACTCGGTTCAACGTCACCCTGTTCGGCCATCTTTGTAGTTTGATAGAACAGATACAATTATCTAGCGGCGCAGAAACTTTATATTCACACATTATTTACAAAATGTCAACAACGGAAGATTTGTCCATCCAGCCATACATGTTGGAGCCAGAGTCGGACCCGGCGGAGCGAGATGAAAATGACGATGATGCACCTACAGAACAACGTCTTCATATGGATGTAACGCAATGGTGTGTTACTATATTTACACTAACTTCTCCATCCATGCCCACTACTACAATACTGCCTGTATTACAACGACTATTTAACACAGAAGTTACATTATAATCTAAAACGAGCACACAGCGCTAACATATGAAGACGGTGCAACTGCTAATGCTAACAAAACAATGACAGGGACGTCTTATCATCACACTTTTTAGCGTTATATACAGCTTACCGAAGTGCTCTGTTCGTCGTCTCCATAGATAGAAGGAACTGACCGCTCAATCAGACGAAGTCTTTCGGCAAATCCTTCTTTATACTGGCGGAGGTTGCTGAAGCAGTCGTCCTTAAAGTGATTCGCGCACACAAAAATGACCTTACCCACAGATGTGGGTACATTTCTGTGAAAAATAAAACTCAACCAGGCACTTCGAAAAGGTTCTGATGCTGGGAGACGGTGTAACGAAGCTTGTGGGTTACTACATCCAACAACCGAACATTTCGACTTATCCTCTCGTAACTTCGGTTGGACTACAAAATCGCAGCGAGAAACAAAAATGGCGGATTGCTCGAAATGTCGATGTCCTAATTTGGCAGTTCCGCTGAGAATACTGTGACGTCATTGTTCAAAAAACGTAATAGAGAATAGAAAAATCGAAACCGATCGCAAAATATGACCAAAACAGAATATAAAGATATCAACGGAGCACCTGAAGAGACTACTTTGAACTTTTCTGTACTTCTAAACACTCTAAATATACAACAACATGCATTTAAGGGCTAAAAAAGTGGATTTAGCATGATATGTCCCCTTTAAGAGCCACTGAGATGATGTGAAATGAGCCTTGTGGGTGGCTGGAGTCAAGAACAGAACAGATGAAGGACTTATTTAAATGACAGGGAGGAATTACAGCATGAGGGGAGATCTTGATCGTACAGTAAGAGCTTTTTTCTATTACCTCGGTCATGCAATTGTAATTTTGACATTTAAAGTCGTTGATGATTCACTTACATCTCTACAGGAATTTTACAGAATTGTTACAGACAAATGGTACGTATGTGTATAGTTTTTGGCATGAGATGGTTTCTCCTTTTGCCAAAGCTGTTGTTGTTGTCCTAAAGCTGTTCCTAAAAAATAAACTGAATAAAAAATAAAGTAAATAAATAAATGGGGGTTAGGGTTTCTGAATTTCTTCTAAAATCAGGGTGCCATTTGACAGAAAGAGCAAGGACACGCTGATTCTGGACTACAAATTCCCTCTCGTTTTGTTCTGGGATTCTCGGTTAAAATGTTTAAAATGCGTTAAATAAAATGACGTAAGCATATCTGAACACATCGGTCTCAAAGCTGTGTGGAAGAGTGAAAACAGGTTTTGTGCGACTCACAATACTCAATTCCCCTGAGTAGATCCTGGAAGTAAAAGCGCGCCTGGTCCTCGCTGAAAGGCTTATCTGTCGGCACCTCCATCACAGCCCTGAATACACACCAGGCCGCAGAAACAGGTACACATGCAACCAAGCGCACGCACAATTAGCAATCACGACTAATGAGGTTGAGCTCATTCCAGTGTCACAATCACAATCACCATAAAAGAGGCTTAGCTTACCCTTGTTTCACCAGCTCAAACACTGTGACAGAAACACACATGAGGTTAGTGAGCAAAGCTTTCCAAGTTTAAATGACCTTATTTTCCGCTTCATGTACCACTCTGAGGCTGTGCGATGTGTGAGTGTGACTGTGAGTGTGTGTTTGTATGTGTTGTTCTGAAGGCTGAGTGTCTGGCCACAACATACCCATGTACAGATGGTCCTCACTGGGGTCATCCAAAACCTGGCGCAGAATCACAAGGGAATGGAAATGAGTGTAAAAACACGCGCGCACACACACATATATACACACACACACACGCTCAATAGATAATTTTAGCATGCGGTAGAGTAAAGTACACCTTTTGTAAAATCAATAATGAAACCAAATTCTGTTTTCAGAGGCAGGAGCAAAAATACGAGCGTGTGAAGTGTGTGAAAAAAGTCTCAGTATAACAGAATTCAGCTGTATTTGTTTTCCATCCATATGCTTCTAGTCACTCCAGGTCAGAAAAGATATGTTTACACATTTTCACAACACTGATGAATTGTAAGCATTTATCTATCCTTCCTTCTGCCACATTCAACACATGAAGCACAATCAAGAGACATAATTAGAACACTTAGAATGTACTACACTCGTGTGCCACTAAAGCATATTTTTCCAATCTGTTGATTGCCATCGAGCAGTAGTTCGTGTAGCATTGTATGATTAGTTTAAAGAGCAGACATTCTGTAATCTGTAATTCTTTAGTATCCAAGTGCCAACATAATCTTTAAAAGTATAAACAGTGAGGAACCGTGGCAGCGGTGTTTCTGATCCACTGAATTCCATCGTAACTGTTGAACCGCCTCCCAAAAGCCTGAGTAGTTCTGCTGATCGCAACAGATGTTTAAAAAAACTGGTGAAAATAAACATGCTGTAGTACTCATAGATGACGTTGTGTTTGTAACTTACAAGTTCATCTAGAAGTGAACTGTTGGTGGTTTGTGCCTTTTATTTGAGTGACTGTGCCGCGTGCAAAAAAGCTCAGAGTTACAGACTCGAAACAAAAACCTAGTGAGAAGCTGAACACTCTGTAAATCTATTTCTATTTTTGGTCTATATTCAATGAGATATTTAACCTGTTGTACTCATGCTTTTCATTTTAAATGAATATGAGTCCAAAAATATGAATAAACATGAAAGAATATTTAATCGCACAACCCTCCACTGAGGTCTGAAAACCAAAAATGATCTGGACACGCTAACAAATTAAGTTAGTATTAAGTTGAAACAGCATGTGTCGAGTTTTAATCCTTGTACTCCTATCATGTTATCGTGTCATCTAAAATTACACGTTTTTTCTTGTTGTTTTTTTAAAATCGATCGCCATCTTTCTAATATGACAATTTAGCCTTCTGGTACTGAGAATGACATTTGTGTGGCCCGCACTGTGATCTAATTTGCTCATTCCTGTCATACACTGCTTATGATACCCAGATAATTCTTAAACTACCAAAAAGCAGAGAACACAACATTGCAATAATACAATCATTATGGTAGACCAGAGCAACGTCCAATAAGAAACGATATTCACCACCTCACAAATTTTTGGAAGATGCAAAATAAGAAAAACAAAACATCGTAATTATTCAATTACTGATTTAGAAAAGGGGTGGAAGCATTAACCCATTCCATACTTTTGACCATATTACATTTAAAATGAATGTCTGAATATCACAATATTCATCTGAGCTTAAAAAGACTCACCTCTACTAGTTTGACTACATTAGGATGGTCCAGCTTTTTAAGGATGGCAATTTCTTGATAGACCCGCTCCAGTGGCCCTTTAGGCTGAGGGGGGCCCTCGGGAACTGCTCTGGCTCCACGAGGAGGAGGCCTCCCTGGTTGAGGACATACGTATCATGTTTCGGGAAACGGGTGACGGGTGAGGAACATGCAGTGTTCATGCACCAAACATTAAAGACTTTGCCCTCCAATATGTAAAACCAACAGACTTACGTGGGAAACCTGCCTGCCTCATCAGTCTCCTCTTGGACAACACCTTCATTGCCTACAGGACAGAGACGGAAATGCAAATGTATTTGGAGAAGGTGAAAATAAAAGTAGAGTGGATAAGAAATCTGAAAAAAAATCCTTATTTAACAGTACTCCCACTCAAAGACAAACTGATGACTATCTTTGTGTCTATATATTCTTCTCTTGTCCTGAACATCTTTTTCGTGTCCGTGTCACCCCAAGACCCAAAGTTGGATAGAGTAGTAATAGAAGATGGATAAAATGGAAGGCATTGGCTGTTCCAACAGCCCAGCATGAAGTGACTGTAAACAAAACAAAATTCAGCAAAACTAACTCATTTATTTATGTCATCTGCAAATGTCACCTTTCACCCTTGTGAAGAAATGAGGTTGTTGTGAAATTAGACTTATATAAGGTTTAAATGCAAATGTAACAAGAAATATTGTTAAAAGCTTAAGAAGACGTTTTTAATCCGAATCGCTTCGCTTGTGAGCTTGTAGATGTCGAATAGTACATTTTTCATTTGTATTTTCTGATGAAAACTTTTTGCACAGAGATATAGAAAGAAAAGAAAAAGAAGATGCTTATGAAATCAAATTCAATCGGCCATTTTTATCTATGATAGAATCGAATGAAGGCATGAGAAATGTAATTGTTTGGATTTCAACTTAATTCTTGATAGTTTACCGTCACTGTTAATTTAGGCAATTATTATTTATTATTATTTTAAAAACAAAAAGGTTGAAGGCAAACTACAAATACCAGGATAGGCTTTATTTATACACTGCAAAAGTGTGGAACGCAATTTGTTTGAGAGGTGTGTGATTTTTAATTTCCAACAACAACATCAACTGAGCAGCACAGAGTGAGTGATGGCACAATTATTTTATATTTATCTTCCTCTGAAGAAACTCACTCCTCCCTTAATAGCCTCTATACTCTCGGTTATTATGGCAATGGTATAATCACTAAATGCGACATGTGGGCTTTGTCACTTGGGAGGAATATTAAAATAATCCCCATGTCATTGTCAGTCGCTATCATGCAGCTTAATGAGAACCGCAGCAATAATCACAAGCAGACAACCGAAAAGCCTCCGCTGATGTGAGCTCAATTATCAGGAGACACTTTCATATGTGCGGTTTTCACGTAGAATCGCATCTGCAGATGTGACAAAAGTGTTTGATTATTTGTGAGATTCGCGTGAGGAGCGCCTCACTCAGGCCGAGAAAGTGTTACCGGTTCAAAGGAAGTCGCATCTGCAAGCAAGAAACTCACGTAGTATGTGTTGTCATCCTCATTGTAAGCCAGCTTGACTACACCGTAGGAGCCCTGGTCAAAAGAGAAGAACAGCCAAAATTGAGGTTGAGCGGCTTTCAGTTATTCATGTGACAAATAAAAAAATAAAAAAAATCACACGATGTGAGATGCAAACATTCCAAATGCTTACATATACAAACGAACACCAACAAATACACAAGCATGTACGCACAATGGAGGTGAGTGGGCTGACGGTGTACACTGAAAGAGCACCAGCTGTTCAAAGTGAGAACAGAGAAATTCAAATCATCTCTCCATCTCACGCTTTTATTTTTTTCTATTGCGGGCTAATTAAGGAAACTGGATCTGCTTTGTGTCATCAAGCTCCCTCTGCCCACACACAGGAAATTCAGGATAAAAAGTGAAAAATCTGTAGCCTCTGCAGACAAATTCACGCACAAATAACAAACCGGGAGAGAGGGTAGGAAGAGTTCCTGCTGGGGGAGCAGATTGCACATTGGTGAGAGAGGACAAACAGCTCATCCAACAGTCCCAGATACAGTATGAGCTGATAGCAGGAGCCTGTCCAACAATCCTTAAAAGACTTTAATTGTCTCTGCTGGGCTCTGCAATGCAACACATGAACATGTCTACCTACATGCAAAAAAACCAGACATGCAGTGTGCCTTACATGGCCGACAATCCTAAACACACACCAAATGACTCAAGCACACTTGTATCCACTAAGCCTTTCACAACCCTTAGAGAGCGCTATTTATACCAGGCTCTCATCCATCTTCCAACTCTCCCATGGCCTGGTGGTTTACACAGTTTTCGGGAAATGAGGACAGTCGAGAGAGAGAAAGAGGATATCAGAGACGGTTACTGCCAGCCCTTGATGGTGTGCACTACATGACAGGCATGCGGTCGGCGGAAGGGAAAAGAAAATGGAAGAGACGGAGATGGGGAGCAATCAGCGAGTTCTCCCTGATGGGTACCTTTCCAATCTCGTCTTTCAGCTTGTACTGGTTGAGCTGAACACAATCCTTGAAGACAGAGAGAGAGAGAAGAGACAGGAAAGCAGAGAGAGAGAGAGAGAGAGAGAGAGAGAGAGAGAGAGAAAGAGAGAAAGAAGAAATCACATCAGCAGTTACAGACCCCAGAAACTTTGATTTAAAAGCTTTTCCTGAGACATCCAAAGCTATCAGCATTGACTCTATTTTACATATTTTTGTCCTCCATTTGCAGTTTCAATATTTCTGCACCTCCCTGTTCCACGAAGAGTCTTTCAAAGTGCGTCAGATTTTTGTGTTCTTGTCGTGCACATCGGTATGAATCTGGAATCACTTTTGTCGTGACACATCCAGGTGTGTGGTTGGATGCGCAGATAAATCCAAAACAAAGACTTGCACTTCATCTACATTTTGGCAGTAATCCCATCTAGTAATCTTTCCGTTTGCATGAGGTCCTCGAGGCCGGATGCCGAGGCCAGCGATAACAGTTTTGGATCATATTTGATAATCTTTCTGTCATGATCCGTGTTTTGGGTTGAGCTTTATATATTTCTTTCTGCTTAGATTCTTTCATTGTGTCTCTTTTGTGTCATGTTTTATACGGTAGTATTGTGTGTTTGTATTATGTTATGAAATGTACCGCATTGATCCAAATATCAGATGGCTTTCTGTGCTGGAAATAGCTCTGAAATAGTGGGATTGTCTTATTATTCCTCAGAAACAAGACGAGCATATTGTGATGTGATCTACCGATACCAGAGTCAAACGTCAGATGCACACAGTAAACTTAGTGAATAAGGAGGAGGGATGGCAAGCCGTTGGGGGCTGGAGTTTGCGGTTAACAAGCTGTTCAGCGGTTTAAAAAAAGATGCTGTATCTTAAACGCTTTGGACGGCAGCAACCAGAGCGTGAGTGCGACTGTAGCTGGAACAAAACCGAGGCAGGAGCTCTGTGTGAGGAATGAACTGAGGACACTTGAGACAGGAGACTTTACGTAAGACCGAATGTAACCAGGGAGCATGTGGGCAACGGTTTAATTCCATGTGTTTTTTATCGGGAAAATAAATAAATAAACCACATATCTTTGTAAAAACAAGATAGTTTTGATCTGAAAAACCTTTTTCTAAATATGACCCTTTGAAAGGTGATTGGTTGTCTTATGATGAAGGTCATCTTACATTAGAACCAACCAATAAAGTATGTTTTGCATGTTTGGATTTGTCATTTCTCTTCAGTTTCATCTAAAAGTACTTTCTCTTTTGTCATGTCTGGGTCTTTGCTTTATCAATTTTCATTCAATCAGTAACAATGATCGACATATTAAAATCAAGGTGAATCAAGGATCATGAGATCCAGATGTTTGATTTAGCACAATTTTCAGATCAGATGACCTCCTGACACATTCTGTGGAGTTGGGGACTGAGGCCCTCACTCAGTCAGCATTGGGGGTTTGAATCAGCAAACTTCTTGGTTACAAGCTTGTTTCTCTAACCTCTAGACTACCCCTTCTTTTATTGTGAAAATACTTATCATTAATGCTATCAGCGAAGACATCTACAAGAAGGTTTGCGTGGCCATTGGTGCAAGTATATATCTTATGAATGACTGTTATTTGTTGTTTAAGCATTATAATTAGAGTATTTAATTTCTTTTTTTTTTACTTGATTGAAACCTTGATATCTTATGATCTTTGGTTAACCGGGGACCTTAGTTCAGGAATTTAAACAAAACTTTTCGGACAAAGAACTTAGAAATGTTTATTCTGTAAGGATTAATACTGCACTGTTATTCTAGTGTATATAAGTCATGTGTTTATCGTCTACTTTGCCAGTTCATCTTGTACAAGGTTTTGTCTTGTTGTCTTGTTGTTTGACACTGTGCTTCTTTAAATGTTGTTATCTTACTAATTTCAGTATTATCCTGCTTGAATCCCACTAATCAGCTCTATTAGTATAAACCTATATTAGCTCCTAATTTGTATCAATGTTTTATATGCTGTTCATTTTATGTACCAATGTAACACTTTCATCAGAAAACAGCGCGATAATTCTTTAATTCTTTTCTATCTATCTATCTATCTATCTATCTATCTATCTATCTATCTATCTATCTATCTATCTATCTATCTATCCTTACCTCTACATCCACAAAGCTTGGTCTTTACCAGTGTGCTGCTGCTTTCAAGAAAAAAAGCAAAAGCAGTTCTGCTTACTTTCCAACAAGGGTAATATTACCGCACACTAACATGTGTTAGTCAAAAGAAGCACCTCGCATAGTGTGCCTGCACATCAGCTTGTTCATTCATGTGTAATGCTTTATGCAATACACAATCCTGAGGGAACTACACGGGCCCTATAGTGCAGAGATGCTAAATTGTGTAATCACAATCATTATTATTAATCCAGTGGCTGTAATCTCATATTGCCGATTTTCTGCAATTGTGGGTTATCATCAATATAGGGCAAACAGAACTGCCTTAGCTTTACTGGGGGTTGTTATTGTTGCTTGTTGACGTAAACATCAAGCCATGAATACAGCAGAGAGTAATCAGTTTGATAAAGGCAGGTTTAGAGATTGGAAGCATCAAAACTTTAGACTGAAAAGATGATTAGATGAAGCACAATCCTACCTGGAGGTCTGTGATGGAGACGCTGTGGGACTCCACAGTGGGCCGGCGGGGCAGGCGTGGAGACGAGTGAGGCGACGTGATGGGGGAGTAAGGTAACGATGGGTAGATGTAGCGTCCGTTGAGCCCAGGGGAGCTGCAGGGTGATGTTGCAGTCTGCGAACGTTCCTGCAAAGACAGCTTCCTGTCCGACAGGTTTAATCTTCCCCTTTGCTCCAGGCCTCCGGGCAGCAGAGCCTCGGATCGACCGACTGTGTGGGACAGCAGGTCGCAGGACGGAGTCCGGAAAGGTGCGGCCACAGAGGAAGCCGGCTCGGGTGTCTCAGAGCTGTCCATCTCTTCTACCTGACATTGGACACGTTTAGATCTTTTTTGAAATCGATTGTCTTTGTGTAAAATATGACGTTAGTAGTAATTTTCTCAGACAAATTTGAGGATTTAAAATCAATGCAGCAACATTTTTATTCAAATCTGCCATTATATTTCAGTGATTCCATTTGAACAAAACGACAATCCAATGCAATGAATTACTTTCTGAAGGTTATAAATTCTCCTTATTTCTTGTGGAAGTCTTGTCTTGATTCCAGTCATGCTGCTTTATTTCGATTGTTGATCATTCAAAGAAAAAAAATATTCAAACGGATGTATCGTTAAGCCTGTTTTGTACACTTCATTCATTAGAGAGCCGAATATCCAATTAGACTGCATATCTTGCGGAGGTGGTGTTAGCAGGGTATGTTTCATCTCACCTCATCCTCGCCAGCCTCTCCAGGCGGTCTGCTGGGCTCGTATTCTGTGACCACGATGAGGGACTCCATGGGGTCCGGCGAAGGCGTTTCCGAGTCAGCGTTCAAAGGTGGAGCGGGGCAGCTGCACAGCAGGTCAGGCAGGGGTTGCGAGGGCTGCACTGGAGGCGCATGGCTACCACAGGATGCCGGAGGTTCAGCAGGCGGCCAGGGGGAGACGTGACAAGGAAACATGGTGCCCCTTCGCAAAGACTGACAACCACTGCTCCATCAGATGGGAGCCTCCCGGGGAACGGTGTCTAAGAAAAAGTGGAAATAAAGAGATGAGGAAAAAAAATCCTTGTATTTGCTGATCTATGAATACATATTTATTCCTAATCTTTACCGTTCTCCTATGTCTCTTGAAATAATACCAGTACCTTAAACCTCATGTATTCCTTTTCCCATGTACATTTGTCCATCGATGACAACCATCAATAGTCATTTCTCACCAAAGCACAGACTATTTTTCCAACTTTCCCTCCTCTTAGTGCAATATGTTTCTTAATGTCGTTTGTCTGTTTCCTTGCATTTGCAGTTTTGACCCTGAAGTTTGAAAGTTTTTTCAAGCAGCCTTAACAAGGTCCACCTTCATTGATGCTTTTATTATGTTCAGGTAGTTCAAGGTTTCATATTGTACAAAGCAACTCTCTAGCTGAGAACTCAAACTCTATTAACGCTTTAAAAAACAAAAATCCAAATCTCAATTACTTTCAAAGAGTTCGATTAAATAGGTCTAGATTCAAGGGATTTCTTCTGTGTGCATGTGTAAAATTATGTTCGCTGCCAAGAGCTTCAGAACTGTTTTGTAAATTTTAGCAAATTTGTATTTACAACTAGATTCAAGACACACTATTAGATCATTCTGCATCAGTCCCACCCTAAAAGGAGACACAAGATAGCCGCATTACAAGAACGACGCTCAGGATTTTATTTACCATATTAATCAGATGCGCAGTTACTGTGGATATACAAAAGAACAAACCACAACCTTACAGAGGGAATCCTAAACACACAGCAAACTGTAAATGACGTTTGTAAAAAAGAGCTCTGTGTCTGGATGGATGGATGGATGGATGGATGGATGGATGGATGGATGGATGGATGGATGGATGGATGGATGGATGGATGGATGGATGGATGGATGGATGGATGGATGGATGGATGGATGGATGGATGGTTACTTGGGGTCTCTGAAGCATCCATTACTTTGACTAATTAAAAGAGTACATAAGGTAGGTGAGTTTTTAGCAAAGAACACTTAACAGCTTGTGTCAAATGATGTTAAAATACCCCAGAGGTTTAATTACCTACACGGCTGGAGCTGTGGGTGTAATGAAAAGGTGTGGGAAAAACAATTAGAAATGCAGTTCAGTAGTTCTGAAACATACCAAGTTACAGCTCTTTCCATGTGAAACATTCACGAAGCATGGGCTTCTGCAAAGTGCTAATTAATACATGCAAACACATCTAGTATCACATATATCAGCTTTAAGAGGACAGATTTGATGCGTCTATAAAAGCCACCGTTCAGGCTGCTTTTGATGTCAGTTACACAACATCCTTAATTATTATCTGCAGCAGGAGAAAAACATTTTTTTTTTGTGTAACTTCAAGAGGAGCATTTCCATTTTTAAGTCCACTCAACTTATTATCTGCCCATTATCTGTGAGAGGTATTGGAGAGAGAAGAGAGGCAGCGAGGAGACGGCCATAAACAGAGACAGATTCTTGATTCCTGACAGGATTGTGGCTCTGTCAGTGTGTGGGAGCAGAGTGAACCTCACAGATGCAGAAAAAACAAAGGGAAGCCATAAGGTAAACAAGCTCAGCCCAAGTTCAGAATGAGGACTGTGTGTTAGAAGAGACACTCACTCCAGGTAGCTTCTCTACCTCCATTGTCAACCCATATATAGTATATATATATATATATATATATATATATAGTAGTGATGTAAATTAACCAAAGGGAAGGAATAGCAATATATATATAGTGAGTTGCATTAAGAATAACAGTTTCATCTGTAAAACACACAACTTTGAGATAAAAAGGGAGAATTAAAAAGAGCGAAATCACTTTAAATGATTGCGCCTGTTAGTTAGCCGACATAAAAATCAAGTTTGACTTTAAACACACATCATTAATGCAGTCTTTTTTTTTTTAACCTTCTGTTTACATTAAGTTTGGAAGAATTAGAGAGAGAAATCTTGCCATTATGTGAAATTGTGACAGATGTTTTTCATCTAGAAAGACAAACTAACACTTACCATCAGAAACATGAAGTTAAGAGAGTTCAGTATGACATATCACAGTTACATGATAAATCTTTTAGTTGTTTTTTTTTATAACCACTTGATTCAGGTTAGGTCACATTGGACAGATGGACTTAGGAGAATATAAAAGGGCTCGGTTCATCACAGTTCTCCCACACAGACGGACAATCGTCCTGCACACACATTCACATGAAGAGCCGATTGGAAATACTTCAAACCAACCATGCAAGAAAAGTAACTACCACAAACAAGTTACAAATACAAAAGAGATTTCCCATGTAGACCAGCTTTTAAGCAGCCCCTAAGGCCGGAGTGAGCTGAGAGCCTACAATCGTAAATCTAATTAGACAAATATCTGATTTGTGCTGTTTATATAAAAATCAGATATGGTCCAGTTTTGCCTGGAGTTTGAAAGTAGCCTGATTAAACAAACAAACAAGTCTTTAGATTTTGAGAAGACGATTGAGCAGCTGATGCTGGTGAAGGATGAACCGCTGTTTCACCTTGAAAATACTTTGCAGTTTAGGTATGTCACAAAGTCTTGACCGACAAATATAAAGAATGCATTCAAATGCAGCTTGAATCAATGCCAGCTTGTTAGATTTTACTACATGCTGATAGAATTAGGAATTAAATCTGTACAATTACAATAAATCTTGCTAATAATATCCTGTTAAACTAAAAGTTTCTACGCTAACATCATTGCAGCATGCCATTTGTAAGTTTAATGAACAGGAATAAATAAATATCTTTGGAGTTTGTCCTTTCCACTGTCGCTTATGCTTGCTCATGTGGATTTGTTTGGTTTCTCTCTGTTAATAGCACCTAGAAATAACTGTTGTATGTGGTGCTGTATAAATAAAGTAGAACTGAATTGATTGACTCAACACTTTTGGACATATGTCGTCAAATGATTGTTAATTCTTACAATGTAGCCTCCACCCTGTGGACAACGATACCATAAATAACCTAAGTGCTCCCTGAAGCCCTGATCCCATGTGATCGCAGGAGCACGCTGAAGAACAAGGGGTGAGATTTGAGTCCCCGTGAAACGCCAACAGATGCTGCGGCACTCCAGATGCCGGACTGTGCCTCTTATCATAACAAAAGTCATGTGACTTGACCTTCACTATCTGGGCTAAAAGAGGAGGGGGAGGACTTATCAGAGCCTGTGGGGGGTCTGAGCCATGTACAGCATTAATAACAACACAGACACGGTCCTAAAGACATACCAGTACAAAACCAGGCCATCTGGAACCAGAGGAGGATCCCCGGCTTCATTAAAAGATCAACGGGGCCACGCTGTCAGCATTCTGCGGAGCCGTGCAAGGGATAAGCTCCCGTAAATGGAGGGATGAATGTCCTCGATCAACTTTCCGGCTGGGCTATCACACGATAACGGCTGACTCTCCCAGAGAAAGAATCAGAAAAATGTAACTGGCAGTCCAGATATTCAACTCAGAAAAGGCATCACGATGCTGTCTTGTACTGGAAAGGTCTTCGGAGCAGTTCGTCCATTACAAACTCTACATTAAGAGGATTATTTCCTAAAATGGGGAAGATAGTGCAGCACAACTTTCCTAAATCCAACATAATTATGATGGAGATCAACATCTTACATCTTGCGCTTTTGTGATGATTTACACAACTGTAACAATATGATCATGGTAACAATATAATAATATTCATGTATCATCTTCAGGGCAATGCTACTAAAGGCTCTGCCAGTGTATGAATGTACTACTGAGTGTTATTAAATCCAAGATAGTACATTCTTATAGATCAACAATTTGCACACACACATACACACACGAAGCTTAAGCCACATCAGAGTCCCAAACTCTCACAATGTGCTTTGTCGAACATCAAGTACTAGTACTCTGTTTGACTGTCACATTTTATTTCCATATTTTTCTCTTTATAGGGCTATTATTGTTCAGAGCTGTTAGGATCAAAAAAGAAGATTAACAATTGTTGTGTAAAATTTAGTATATAGTCCAGGTTTTCCCCAAAACCCAGGCATCCCTTGACTCATAAATGTTTGTTGTTGTATCCTTCAGAGCCCTCAACTTATAAAGAGGCAATCCGACTAAAGTTAGGTCTCAAATGGTAAATGTCACTTGATCAAAAGTGAAAAGAGAAGTGGTCTATTCCACATTAATGTCTACACTCATATAAGCCCACAGCACCAACATAAAGCAGAAAGCTGACAGCAGCAGCAACGTTACATAATAATATTCATTTCGTGCAGCTTCACCCTGAGAAGTATTAGAGGCATCAGACCACAATAAAGACACTTTTTGCAATAAGACACAAACAAAAGACGTTTTTTTTTTGGAGGGATTTACATTTAGATGATCCGCTGGGTTTGTTTAGCTTCCCCACACAGTGATTGCTAACTTCACTGACAGCTGCAGCGGCCATGCGCCTGTTGTTATTCACGCTGACACTCGGTCTCAAATGTTGGGGGGGGGCATGTGTTCACCAAGGTCCCACACAGTGACAAGCCCGCAGCCTCCATCCTGCAGCCTCCGTCCCGCAGCCGAGCTAAACGTTAGCAGCATCTGTCCACATCCAGATGTTGCTGCAGGAGTCAGGGATGCTAGCCGCGTCCACAGCACGGAGACACGCAACGTCAACAGAACCAAACACGCCCTTCCATTCCGGTCAAACGGTGCCTTACCGTGTTACTTCGTTCCCGTGGTGGGAAACCTGCGGGCTGCCCTGCGTCTCTCCGCCGGCGGTGGGAGAGGATCCGCTGCCCCTCCGACAGCTAGCTAGCTGCGAGCCTCACGGAGAACCGAGCGGACTGACAGGCAGCGGGGTCCTGTGGACCAATCCAGCCGAGCCGCGGAGTCTCGTGCTCCACACCAAGGAAGTGTTAACAGCTCACGAACAGTTCTCACTTACTTCCAGCCGAGGTGTTTCCCTCGCAGAAGCTGCCTTCTGTTTCCCCTTTTTTTTTCTCCTGTTTCTCACGACTTCAATAGAAAACACTCGAGGGTTGTGTTGTTAGGGGGGGGGGGGGGGGGGGGGGGGGGGGGGGGGGGGGTTCGCATATCAACACTACGTGATTACCTGGCTCCCCCTTGTGGTGGTAACGAGATTTGCAACCTATGATCACCAAATCAGGCTTGAGGACAATAAATTCAAACCCGATTCCAGAAGTGGAAAATAGTAAGCAAAAATGCCCTCAAATCCAACAACTAATCTATTTGGTTGCCTGTATTTACGGTGTTTGAGCGGGTTATTTGTCTCACTGCAGGTTTCTGACAGGATTGCCAGGAAACTGCAGGTCACTGTATTAAACAAGTCTCTTCTCACTGACAACAGCCCCTTTTACTTTAAGATTGTGCAGTTTATGCCAGATTGCTTCAGGTTTTCAGTTGAATGTGTTCCAGCCTGGTGACTCAACTTGCATAGATTCAGTAAGATGTGTGATTTGTTCAATTAAAGTCATTGGTTTAGTTATTTGCTTTCCTGTGTCACAATTTTTATTTTTTATTGGGCCAGATCAAATGGATTTCTTATATTGTACAAGTAAAAGTATTGTTTAATTACTGCTTACATTGTATTGTAAAAGCTTGTTTTAATTCATTTTTTGGTTAAATTCTTTTTCCACACAAAAATGCAAATCAATAGATTTACATAATCTAAACAATACACAATAGCATCTTTTCCTTTCTCCCATTTGTTTGCCCTCTGGGTGACTGGTGACCTGTCCACAGTGTACTCAGTCTATGCCCATTGTAAACTGGGATTTGTTACCATTAAAAAGTGACATTATGTTAGATGAAGCAGCATAGAAGTTTAAGTAGATAGGGTTAGGTTTTGATAGTATTTAAGTAGGAGTAAAAATGTATGTACACAACACACAATTTTCCAAAGTGAAATGTTTATTTCAATAAAAAAAAAAGCTAAATCAAAGCACGAATCTGCAAATTGCAAGAATGACAAGCCTGTCCAAGTAATCCAATCCAGAAAAGACAAAATTTAAAAAGAGAAACAATATACAATGCAACACTGTCAACACAGATGGAGCAATTATCGCCTCTTCTGGAAGATGTTCCCTCTTCCCATTCCACCACGACCCCGCCCTCTTGCAGCCACTGCAAGACAAACATAGAAACAAAAAACGTTTTAGGGAAATTTAGACCCCAAGGAAACGTCTCGCTGATGAGTGGAAGTTGTCCCGGAAGAATCTTGACTGGTTCACTCACTTTATCAATACAGATAGTAAAAAAATTATGTAAATGTTTGCATACTTTTGGCTGAAACTTTATAAGAAAAGCCGAGCACTACTTCTGTTTTTATTTATGATACAGCTTATAACTAAACCAGTGGCTCTCTCCCATGACCCCACAACAATGAATAATGAACAATGTTTCCCTACAATCGCCACTGGTTTAACTGCAAATGTGCAAAAGAGAGTCCACATATCAAATTATGAAGTACCAGAAGTTTACAGAGAACGAAAAACATGCTGTGATTCACAAAATGCCAGTGACTTAGGCAAACACCTGTCCCAAAAGCTCCACACTCACCTTGTGCTTTAAGTATAGCTGCCTTGCCCCTTCCTGCACCAGATCCCTGGTTCTTGTTCTTCATACTCTTTAACATCGGTGCATTCTTTAACATATCAGGAAGGATCAGGAAGCGGATCTTGCTGCCGCGGATGTAAACTTGCTCCAACTGTGCAACCCGGCCGTCACGGTAAGTCACAGTGATATTGGACATCTGTAGGAAAAGATTGACTTATTCTTCATAAAGCAGAAATGTAATTGATGCAGGTCATTAGATTATTGGTTATCCAGGTGAACAGAGGTAGTATCTTATTCAAAGCACATTACCTGTGTAGTATTGATGTATTTTTAAAATATACCATATATATATATATATACACACACACCCAAATCAGAGAGGTATACCTTATGGGGTAGAAATGCTTAGTCAAAATTGGGTCCTTTGACAATAAGGATTACAAATGATCAAAGTTGCTGCAAATAAAGTTTTGGAAATTTACCCAAGAACTGCAAAATCTACATGTATGGTTTGCACGAGACGGCATACGTGTTCATTAGCTCAAGAATGACAAGTTGTGTTTGTTAACTGGATAATTTTTTACCGAAGAGTTTAGGTTGAGGGCTACATATGTAAATTACATTTTGTGTTAAGAAAATGACTATTTGCTGTGTGGAACACTTTGAAACACTCAAGAACTGACCCCAGATTCTAGAAAATGTCTCGATAAAAGATTATTGCAAACAATTCAGGTTAAAATAAACTGGGATGGAATGTCAATAACATAACCAAACCAGGACACTATAATGAGTTTGTTCATCATGAGCGAACCTGGCAGTTCATGTTGTCTTCAGCTTCGATGAGTTTTCCTCTGTAAACCTCTCCAGTGTTGGTCTCACAGGTCACTATGTGTCCTTCTGCTTCATGCAGGACCTTGATTGGCACACCGATGGACATTTTCAACCGCTTTCCTGAAATAATGAAACAAAATGTGATCAAGAACAATTCCAACCTCCATGGTATATTTGTATTCTTGAATGCGTGTGAAGAATTTAGAAATCTGGAGGGAGGGAAAAGGGGCATTTGTGTTACCTGCGTAGAATAATTCACAAATGCTACGTATTCTGACGCGTTTACGTGCGTAAAAAAGGAATCCTCACGATTAGTTTACCTTTAGTTGAAAAACTCGTTGATTTAAACGCTTCAGGAGAGATTTAGCAAACCAGGCTAATTTAGCCACATTAGCATTGTTAGCAAATATAGAAAGGCTTCACACAATCATTGACCTTTGTTTGGCTTTTGCGCTGCAGTACATATAATAAATTGCATTAAAAGGGATTGTAGACTTAATTTAACTATGAGAATAGTTACAAATGTAGAAACTTTCGAGTCCGGCTAGCAGAGCAGTCCCACGTTAGCTCCCAAATGAATGAGCTGCAACAATAGACACGCAAACATCCACAACATTACCAAAACCACGTTTTTATAACATGATAAACACCAGTTCACAATTCTTACCTTGACTTTCTTAAGAATTGCTTTCTTTAGTTGTGATTCTTGTGTGGGTCAGCAACGTGCGTTTAACGCTTCAGACGAGCTTTTTGAGCCTTTTTTCCGCCTACCCACAATGCAACAGGGCTTCAGCTAAACACTTCCTGTGACCTCTGAGGTGCATTATGGGATATGTAGTTTAAACAAATGGGCGACCTGCGGGTTTCCTCTGACCCATGTGTCTAGATTAATCTGTTGGTTTAATTTAATAAGACACAGATTGTTTTAAATACATAATTTGTTGTGTAATAAGTGTAATAACGACAGGAACAAACACTGTTTGAAGACTTACCAGAAGTTTTCAGGTTAAACATACAATGTTCTTGGAAATCCTGCTAGTGTGTCCCAGATAAGTGACAGTATGCAGGCCACATTATTTTAAAGGCAATGGTTCCTCCGACCAGACAATGCTTCATTTTATTCTTTCATTTTCCTTCAGCGTTGAGATCATAAACAGTTCAAAGTTTTACTTTATTGTCAGTACTGCTACACATGGACACATATAGAGAATGGAAATGGCATTTCTCTCACACCCTTATTTAAAACCTCTAATCCACATGTTGAGAAAGTACAGGTTAAACATAATGAAGCTACATAATTCAAAGGTGAAGAATATATGAGCTACAAAATATACACTCACATATAAATATAATAAGTTAAGAGTCAACTGAACTAAATGCAACAGTGACATTGAACACACAGTGCAGCTGGGTAAGCTCATACTGATGTTTACGTACTGTAAAGTGATGTCGTGTCAGACAGTCCTTATGTCACTCTCAGTCAGTCCAGTTTAGCGGTGAGTGACCAGTTTGTGTGTGCAGGGGGCAGAGGGGGGAGGGAGTGCATAGCTGGTAAAGAATTCAGCCTCCTGACAGTCTGATGGATGAAGCTGTTCTGCAGTCTGCGGGTCTTGGCCCTGAGACTCTGCAGTCTCTTCCCTGATGGCAGCAGACTGAATGAGGTGTGCGAGGGGTGGGTGGGATCACAGACAATGCTGATGGCTTTGCGTGTAAGGCTGTAGATATCCTGGAGGGAGGAGAGAGAGACACAACGACCTTCTCCGCTGGAGAGTCCTGCGACAGGAGGCGGTGCTGGAGCCACACCACACAGTGATGCAACTGGACAGGATGATGATAAGAGCTGCTGTCAGATTTCCATAGCCCAGGGGTCACATGTGGCTCTTCAGCTCCTCTGTGGCAGGCGGCTCCATGAAGCTTTTAGAAAATTACTTCTAAATAAACAATTGGTTTTCAATCTTTTCTCATTTTCATTCCACACTGTTTTTAAAAACTGGTCTGATCTCCAAGCAGAAAGCAGCTAAATAAGGTGAAGAAAAAACTGAAAAAAAAGCGATAGATGGATTTGCTAAAAACAGAAAAAAATAGGTAAAATTACAACAACAAAAATCATACATAAAGAACGGTGAAATTAAAATGATCAAAGTTGCTAGCACAGCTTTTTTTTTTTTCAGGAAAAGAAAAGTTCCAAAAAGATAAAAAGGAAACAAAACAAAAGAAAAAGGATAAAAATGGTGGCGGGGGGGGGGGGGGGGGGGGGGTAAATGCAAACAGGGAAAAGGAAAAAAAGAAAACAAATGGATTAAAAAAAGAAAAAAATGGGTGGTAAAACAGAAAAACAATTGCTAGTATATCTCAAACCACGAACTGCTGTGAGACCAGGTTGTAGAGAAACATACCCATGTATGTTTACACCTGGAGACAAGAGTCTCAGATTACTTCCATGCTCATAAAAAAATGCTTAATGCGCGTCCCTCCCTTAAGGGGAAGGCTTTTAAATGAGGAAAGAGAAAGCATTACGGGATAATAAAAGACACCATCAAATGAAACATCATTTGATTTCCATTGCATTAGCCTCATTGACTGGCGTCAACAGCCAGGCCAGTCTGATAACACCTCATGCTGCAGTCTGTGGCCGCGTGTGTGCACTTTACATGTGCGTGTGTTTTATGCTGTTTATGCGTGTAAGCCGAACTCCGGAAGTCACAACATTACTGCCATGGTATTTGAGTGGCTCAAACAAGCTCTTTGTTTTGGATGGTTGGTAACCGGCGTATGCAGATCGTTGCATTTGGGTTCCTGAGTCACACTGTTGATGGACTAGAAACAGAAACCTGTTGCCTGGCACTTATCAAACCACTCATCAAGCCTATATCAGGTATTCTGCAGCTATCCGGCACTTTAAGAAATTACATTTTAATGGGTCTTTACACAGGATGCTTTCCGTCATTGTTGTCCTCAAAGTTGTTACACGTTTTGCTAATTGACAATGGTTTCAGCTTTTAGTAGAATAGCTTCAATTTCTTCTTCCCAATGTATAAATGCTTCATCTACAGCCAGATCAACTCTACAATCATGGTTGTTAATACTTTTGTCATTCAAATTTGCAATAAAAAAAACATGACTTTGAAACATTTAAGAATTTTAATTCACCAGTGGATGAGACCAATACATCTGATGATCAGAAACTATGGCCTGATGCACCAATATAAACGGAGATTCAATTTACAATTGTAAATGTTTCTTCAAATACACTACAATAAGCAGTACAAATGATAGAAAAAGCATTTTCCCAACACTTACAACATGAAGAAGCACATGTTTAAATTAGTAAAAAAAAAAAAAAAAAAGATGTTTGTAAGCTCAACAAAATGTAAGAATCAGCTCGTATCAAATACCTACATTCTTTCTGTGTAGTGCATTTGTGCATGCAAACCAGGCCAAAAGTTGTTACATGAGAATAAAGTAACGAGGCAGATTAAACTACTACCGGGACAAAAAAAGAAAGAATTTGTTCTCTAGTCGCTCTGCTCATACTGAATATGTTGTTACAATGAGAACAATATTCAACAATATTCAAAACACTTTCACATTCATATCATGAGACTTCTGGAAACATTGTTGAGTTGGAACAGTTGGTCTGGTGCAACGAGAAAGCCCGAACATTCACAAAGCCAATGCAGCTTTCTCTGCTTTTCACCTCCGAAACATCTGCGGCTGGCTCCTCTGCACACTGAGCAGAAAGTCCCACAATGCACAGCTGCTGTGCAGTCTTTGGTGGGTGACCATTGGGTACGTAGCTACTGGGCACAGCCTCTGACTTTGATGTCCACTGGCAGTAGAGTTCATGATTGTCCTGGGATGTAGGTACATCGAGTCTGGGATCCAGGACATAACTATTCACCACTGTGCCACATGATGACCCCTCTTTACTGACATGGGATGAGGTCCGCATGACACTGCCGCTCCCAGGACCTGTACCATCAGTACTCCCAACCCCAACCCTACGCCTTTGCCTATCCCGTTTTCCCAGAATGTGCTGGTACAGGATTTTCCGAAAGGTCTGTCTGAACTCCCGAATGCGGTATGCATAGATGAAAGGGTTCACCACAGAGTTTGCATGGGAGAGGATAATGGCAATGTTCATCACCCAGATATGTGGCCGCTTGCAGTTCACACAAAGGTAGTTGACAGAATTAATGATGTGGAGAGGGAGCCAACAGAAGGCAAACAAACCCACAATGATAGCCAGTGATTTTGCAGCGTGCACTTCCTTCTGCAGGGTTGAGCGACATGAGCCTGAGGACAGCGTTTTCTCTCCAGCGGCAGGTGCGTGTGCAACTTTCACGCTCATAAGTCTGAGCTGCCTCCTTGCAGCACAGAAAATATGACTGTAGATGCCCAGCATAGCCACCAGGGGCAACATCACACAGCCAAAGAAGTTGAAGTAGATCATGTAGTTCATGGTAACTACCCCCTCAAACAAGCAGTGGGTCTTGCCTTCTGGACAGTTTGGTAGGTTGTCGGTGCTCTCGGTGGAGGAGGAGTTAAAACCTGCACGGCAGGAGCAAAGTGGAATTATTATCAGTTTGGGATCAGAATTTTAAACAAATATTAGTTAAAAAAGAGAATATTTTGGAGCGCAACATTACAATGTCATTTTTGTAGGTAATAGGCATTTCTCTAATATATTTTAGCAGTCTCGTGAAGTAATCATTAAGACAAAAATCTAGACAATTTCAAAAGAAGCATTTTAGAGGAGGCTGACATCTGAAAAAAAATGGAGATAGTTACCATCCGATAAGGTGGATACCCGTTTCTGAATTTGAAAATCAACATGAACCAAAACCACCTCTGCACAACTCTATGGATGTCGTAGGAGATACACTCACCTTTGTGCCAGCCCATCAACGGTGTCAGGCCAATCACAACTGAGAGTACCCAACATAATGTGATGAAACCCTTTGCCCTCTGCCCCGTCACCAGACTGTTGTACCTGGAGGGTTAAACAGACCACAACAATACATTATGGGGCTGGGTGCTTTATCTAATCTGTTTGTGAGAGATCCCTCAGAGGCAAAGTCAATATTTGGCATTTTAAATGAGCAGAAGAGAGTTGTGAATTGAAGCATGAAGACATTTTTGATAAATGGAGAAAAAAGCAAAGTGTCTTTCCAATACACTAACTGTGATCTACTCACCTACTTATGTGGTAAACATTTCTCATTAGGCAGTTTGTTTTGAAAAACACTGCGCATATTATGTTTCTCCAAAGTGAAATCAAATTGATTTTTTTTAAAGATGTGTTGAAAGAACAAACATTTCTGAAGCAGTAGTTTATCAGCCAGCGCGCACACGCACGCACATGTACACACAGTTATTTTTGTATTGTTGTTTTTCACAGTGTTCAAAGACAACACAAGACAACATCTTGCTGTGTGAGTCTCAACAGCTCTGTAAGCTGCACTATGACTGTGTAGAAAACTGCTGACACACTAACCTGATGTTAACTCTGAGTTTGTTACTCATGATTATGATTATAGAAGAAAATGAAAAAATAAAATAAAATACAGATCCACAAATATCATGCTTGGGTCTGGTTAATAGTTATAATTGCAATCACCAAAGGTAAATGTGCTCAAATTTTACTTATTTACAATATTATATTTTAATTGCTGGGAATTGTACATATAAGCAAATACTCCCCTCATCAGGTCATTTCAAGAACAATTTTAAATTTGTTCTTGTTTGGTCTCGTCATAGTGTCTGTTAAAATCATTAGTTTTTTAACGGTTGAATGCGTCATGCCGTTATACCGCAGGGTTTCAGCATCTATGCGGTTCATCCATTCTGTCTGATGTGTGCTCTATGTTGTGGTCATCTCTTTATCTCTTTATCAAGTTTCACACTTGTTTATATCTTATTGAATATTAACATTTGATTCCGTTCATGTTAGTCTGATTCCTGCCCTGGAATAATTTTATTCTTCCCTGTCTGTTCATGTTGTGTCTCTTTTTATCAGGTGTTGCCTGTCGAGTCGAGTTCATGTTTCATGTTCTGACTTCTTGCGTTCTGTTTGCTAATTCTGGTGTCAGTCAAGGTCTTGCCCCGCCGTCTGTTCATCCGCCGTTCCTGACTCCCTGATTCTCATCATCTCCATGTCCTACGCCATATTCCTTCTGCGTGAATATGCAGTACGTTAGTTGTGTTCAGTGCTTGCCACGCCAGCTCATTTCTTTGTCGTGCATTCTGGCCCTTTCCTTGTACTATTGTTCACCTGTGTAGTGAACTTAGCTTTCTCACTAAGAATAAACTCTGTGAACTCAGAACTGCCTCAGAGTAATGTATGTGAGTGTGATGTCGCAGTGAATGAACAACTTTTCAAAAAAAATTAAAAGAAAACCTGTTTGAACCTCTTATAAACATTAGCTCACCAACACTGACTTGAATCAGTCCCCGTGCTTTTGGCTGAGATGTTGCACGGACAGGTTGGCAGCCTGCATGCTATTTAAAGCTTCCCAAAATTCTGATGAATTATTAGCTCACCGGGCTCTGGCGCCAGGGTTGTGGCACCAGGGCGAGCACACAAACTCTCACTGAAACTGTTACGCAACAGCTTATGCAAATGCATCACCTGCTATGGCTTACATGATGACAAATCCTCGAATGGCAGGAGAAAAAATGCAGCAAACAACAGTGGGGTTAGTTACACACGTGTAAACAAACCTCTGCTGTGGACAGAGTTTGAGCTTCAAGCCATGAAGGTACTAACTTTTATGAAATTACAATTAAAAAGTGGCAAAAGCAATACACCATTTCCATTACAAGCCGTTCATGTCCAATAAATAAGGAAAATTAATTTCCTGTAGAAATTCACAGTGTCTTTATCAAACTTTATGAAATAATTTGTCAACATTAGACAGTGAAGAACCATTAATGACACTGATTGTCAACCAGGTTTTTTTGTGTGTGTGGAGTTTGCATGTTCTCCCTTCTCTACAACAATCCAACACCTGGAAGGTGCAGCCTTTAGACCTGTGATGGGTCCTTCCCACCACTCTGGTCTGTATTAAAGGGTTGCAGAAAAGTTTCCAAAGTCTGGAAGGATGAGTCTTCCTTATATAGCTCATTTTTATTGTTTGTAAAAGCATATTCTGGTGCTCATTATTTGATGCTTTCAATGTAAAATATATGGATGGTATTTTTAAATCGTCAGCAAATGTCAAAACTGTTACTTTTATTATTTATCTAAGCATTTTAATCAATCTCCATTACACTTGAATTAACTATGCCCTCATTATGTTGTTGTTTTTTCCCCCCACCATCATTTCTGCTCAAAAATTCAATTCAAAACATCTTTGTGGAACAATGCCTCCTGTAGACCTCCAAACCTCTCATCCTGCTAAGTGCCCATTTAAGCTCTTTGCTGCCCCGCCCTACACTTTGATAACCAACATTGTTAAAAATGGATGGACTGATTTGACTAATTACCCATTAAAAATAAATGCTTGCTTTGCCTCGTGTGTTTGTCATCCGTTTAACACTCTGGTTCTCTTTCACCAAAATCCTGTTTACTGGAAGATGAAAGATGTAAAGCTTGAAGAAGAGGTGATACCCACTAATGCAATGGTGTCACTTAAAATGAAATAAAATGCAATTTGATACCTCAACTGACTGAAAATAGAGCAAATCATTCCACATTAGACTGACCCACACTGATCTTCAGATTTGAAAATGCCTTTAAACCAAAGTTACTTGATTGAACATAGAACCAATTAGTGCCAAATTGCAGTAACCAGTAAAATAAATACATTTCATTCAAACTAAAAAGAACTAATCTATAATTGCTAACTTTCAAAATTTGACACAACGGCAGTTGTTTATACAGTCACAAAGGTTTAAATAGAAAAATGTGACATTGAATGGCCTTTTTCTGTCTGACCTGAGTGGGTTGTTGATGGCTATGTAGCGATCCACAGCGATAGCCAGCAGACTGAAGATGGAGCTCTGAGTTAGTACAAGGACGAAGCAAGCGATGAACAAGCAGCCGTAGAAGTTTGCACAAAACCCAAAGCTGAAAAACAAAACCACCAAAGATTAAACAAAGCAGATGAAAGCTTAGCAAATCAACATTATTCTGTGTCATATATTGTCTATTTGGTTATATATAAAAAAGGTCATAGATAACAAAATGGAAGAAGTAATTATCATAATGAATACTTTTACTACTTTTTTGTCTATGGATCACAAATGCTGTAAACAATGGAGTCTTTTAAAATATATTAGAAAGTACAACATTCAAACTAAGAATTATTACGTAGATATTGCATTGTTGAACATTTGGGGACCCGCTAATTCAACTTTCATCAAACTCAGTCCAGATACGTTCTCATAGCAAATAGCAAAACAAACAGATACCTAATAGTGATAGCAAAGGGAATTGCCAGCAGCCCGACAGCAATATCAGCGACAGCCAGTGACACCACGAAGAAGTTGGTGATGTTCTGCAGGTTGGAATTGACACTGACAGACCAGCAGACCAGGATGTTTCCAGCCACGGCCAGGCAAGCAATCACCACCTCCAGGACAACGTAGACCAGCTGGTAAACCTCCAGCATGGTTGTTTTTTCCTCTTTGGGGCTTTCTTTGTGTTTTCATCCCACACACTCAGCTGCTTGACATGTTTTCAGGCAAAGTACTTGCCTGCCAAACTGCATGGTGCGACCTAAAAAAAAAAAAAAAATACAAATGTGATCGCTTCACAGGAGGACAGCCAAGACAGGAAGTTCCCACCACAAGAGTGATGTCTGACTACACTTGTACCTGTTACTGTCATCGCCACTATGTCAGTGTTTCACTTCCTCTTTGCCTGTTTTGTGTTCAGTTCAGTAAACTTTGTCGCGGACGGCGGTAGAATATTGAGGATGGAGCATCTGGGACGTTTGCCCGATGGCTGCCAAACTCAGTGGTCTGGAGAGAGAGAGAGAAAACAGAGTCTCAGTGGTTTTAGCCTGTATAAACAGATTGCAGGTGACCACTTGCATATACAACCAGGTCAGGAAAGCCATCTATCTCTGGAAGACAAGGGGCAGTTTGTTTACCTTGCAGGGCCAGCGCAGACAGTCCAACAATGGTTCTTTTATTTCAGGAAAAGTTTCCCAAAAGCCCTGCACACTAATCATTCCCGTCAGTGACGTGCTTTCCGACAAAATCAATGATAATTGCACAAAGTAAACCCTCCATAAATTTGACCACAATGGTACTATCGCTGGAACACTTAGTCTAATTTATCTCTGTTGTGGTCTTACAGGATATTTTTCTGAATTCCTCTGTAATGTAAGTGGATGAGGAGATCATATATCACCTTAAATAACCCTCAGAAATCAAGTTTCTGAAACGTAGGCCAGGTTACTGATTTTAGTCAGGTAAAATACCTCAGGGGAGTGGCACAGAGCAAACAGGCAGCAAGATACTCCAGTCTGAATGGTACATGATGTTTATTTTTACTCCAGCCGAATTGTTGAACTAGAACAAACGTGAAGTTGTTGTGGACATATACGTACAAGTTGATATCAGCGGAAGCAACGACGAGTGAATATGACCTCAATCCTGCCACGGTCTTTAAACCATGTACGACTTTAGGTTAAGTTAAACAAGATTTGATGCATTACGCACAAATCAATGAGTAATAAAGGGATATTTATTGACTTTTGTGTGTGTGCTTTACATCAGTGTAAAAGAGCTGATGGGAAATCTCCAATCCAATCATTTAAAGTGGTACAAATGCTCATCACTGACCCAGTTTTCATATATAAACCTTTGTTTTAAAAGCAGACTTGTCCAAGAAATTGAATTTTAGATATACAATACTCATTAAAAATGATTAAACTTGCTCCATGTGGCTTGTGCCCCAACAAGTTGATGACATACTACATAATTAAGCTAGGAGTCATATCTAACTATGGATTTCTCATTAAATTCATTGTTTAGACTGTAGTTAAATGTTTTAATGTATTTGGGTTATCAAATTTGATTAGGACAGAGCTTTATTTTTTTTTTTCTTCATTCCTTCTCTCTCAATGCATTTATTCCTCCGTCCATCTTCTTTGACACTTAAAGATTGCAAGGCACTTAAGTAGATCCCAGCTTGCAATGTGCAGGGAATTCCCTGGAAAAGTCACTCGTCCATCACAGGACAAACACAATAACACTGTCAGATAGAAACACTCACATTCACAGCCAGAGGTAAATTACAGGCAGCAATTGCTCTGACACTGGCCTCTGATCCTAATGAAGGAAGTAGTATAAAAGATGGATGGATGGATGTCCATGCCATGGCTTTGAAGTAATCAGTGCTATACAAATACAACTGAATTGAACTGAACGGATTAATGTCAGGAAAAAATATTGTAAGAAATTAGCAGTTTGTTAAAATACTTTTGTGTGAATGTGTAAAGAAATTCAGCTAAATAGGAAGTTACTTAGATTTCAGCCTTCCACATATTTCATAAAATGTTAGTAATTTTTCTGTTAGCCAAGCATGCTGGCAATAATCCCTATTGGCAGTACAATGGACCAAAGTCCTCCAGTACTGTGTCATTTAAACTTTCTCAAAGGGATTTGAAAACACTACTTATCTGGTAAGTTTGTAAAACTCCGGCTGGAGAACAGCTTGTGTAGGACTTGGAATGAAAAAAACGTCTTCAAATTGAACTTCTTTATTACATGATGAGGTTTCCTAACCCTCGTCATATTACCATGCCTATGCCCGTATACCACATGGCTATAGCAGCCCTGAAGGAAGTGATAAGGAGAGGCACATCCTGCTGGAGAGGATCTGTCACTGCCCTGTCAATCAATGTCCAGGATCGGCTCCAATAAAGTCAAAGAAAAACAACAAAAAGAAAGAGAGCTCAGTGAATGAAAAGCTTTCTATTGCTTTTGGCACGGGCACTGTGTGTCTAACTAATGAGGCCGGTCCCGTCATTAAATTGGGAACTCCTGATAGTTTGAACAAAGACAATCACATCTTAACATGTGTTTAATGGAAACTGACTTGAGCTCTGAACCAGTGCTTATTATTTACCACACCAACACACACACTTCTATAACTATAAGCTCCTGAAAGCTTATTTGTGAAACATTACTTTTTAATTGTTTTGGGAAAAGTCAACCTAAGCTACAAGACAACCAAGAGCATGTTTGCGTCATCCAGTGATACACAAAATCGGCATTCCTATAAAACTCGAAGTAGTGAAATAGCCCCAAATTACATAATTTTGATGAAATATGTTTAATTTCACTAAGAAACCAATGTCTTTAAAACAGATCCACAGTGACAAAAACTAAATGATTCAGTGTATTCTTACCTTATTCACGTAAGAGTAAAAACGTTCTTCCCATATAGTCCATGTGCTTCCATTATCACTCTGAAATAAAAGCGAATAAAACAAAACCACAGGAAGCGAGGATTCGATTAAAAAAGTAATATCAAAGCAAACGAGGTGTAAAGCTTCCTGAGTGTGGAGCGCTACTCGTGGTTGTCGGCTCCTCGGCAGCAGTTTGGATGTGCGCGCAGCGCTCAGCGCACAGCGCTCAGCGCAGCAGGAAGCGGCGCGGCCGCAGAGTAGAGGAGGGTCCCCACTCTATGTGTGTGTGTGTGTGTGTGTGTGTGTGTGTGTGTGTGTGTGTGTGTGTGTGTGTGTGTGTGTGTGTGTGTGTGTGTGTGTGTGTGTGTGTGTGTGTGTGTCTTTCCGTGTGTTACTCATGGTGCTTGTTTTATACGTCTGTTAATACCGTCACTTTGTGGGACCATTAACCTCAGGGTGTTAACATGGTATATATTTGGTTTGGATTATTTCCAGGGCTGTGCATAGGCATGGTGAAAGTCAAGTGATCAGGTCTTTACACCAGAACGAACAAACATAAAGGAGATGTTCAAAATGTCACAGAAAATTAACTAAAAAGTTTAATTTCAACATGTCACTCTCCCCAAATGGAAAAACAATTTAAAAAAACACGATTGCACATGTAAACATTAACTAAACAAATAAGGCGCAGTTTGCATGCTCTCCTAATGTAAGTGTGGCTTTCTGCTGGGTACTCATGGTTTCCTCCCAGAGCTAAAAAAAAAATAAAAACATGCATGTGAGGTTGGTTGGTGACCTTAAATTGGCCCGAGGTGTGCCTGTGAGTGTGTGGCTGTCTGTCTCTGTGCCATTGCCCTGTGGTGGTGCAGATGTGGGCTCCAGTGGTTAGCACTCTCGCCTCACAGCAAGAAGGTCGTGGGCTCAAGTTTCTCTGTGAGGAGTTTACATGTTCTCCGGGTACTCCGGCTTCCTCCCACAGTCCAAAAAAAAAGACAATTGGTGATGTTAAATTACCCCGAGGTGAGAATTGTTTGTCTGTTTATATGTGTTTGCCCTGTGACAGAATGGCGACCTTCCCAGGGTGTACCTGGAGTAGCCTGGAATCGGCTCCAGCTCGTCGAGACCCTGAACTGGATAAGCAGGATAGAATATGGATGGGGTACCCTGTCCTCACAAATGGGGCTTGATGCTCCAGTGCCATGCAGTCCTGCAATGGACAAAGAAGATGGATGGACAAAAAAGACAAAAAAGGGGCAGTGGAGAGATCAGGGAAGCAACACTCCATTATGAACACTTCATAATAGAACCCCGAACAAACAGAGTACTGATATACATATATATTGACCAGCAATGACAGACACACCAAAGCAGCTTGCAGCTGCATTAGCTTTCGTTTTATGCTGGGTACGTGGAACTCATGAACTGGCATCTCTTTATTAGAATTTTCTCTCAAACTGCTTTCAGATATCCATGATGATACAATTTATCCTCAATAACTTACACTGATGTTTGAATGAGTAAGGTTTATTTTTCAGAAGTGTATTTATATCCCACCCACAAGCAGCACACTCTTTACAGTTTCCCTTTATTTGGTTCACTGTGTCCTCGTGCATTTGTTTAATGCAAAGTTTTCGGCACAAAATTCAACCCACCGACAGTTTCTTCTACATTTACCAGCCATAATTAATGTAAATTTATCTGGCCACCTTAAAGATTGTTATCTAATAATGACATTTGGTGATATTTGTATTGCAAATTACCTGCACAAGTTTGGATTCTCCTTATCTATTTGGCGTCATTTGCGTGAAAACATGTAATTATTATTATACATTGTACATCCCTGTATTTGTTTTAAAGCCAAAGCACCTCGGGCTGGTGCCACTTTATCATTTTATTATAGCTATTTGTGACCACAACACAGATATCTTAGCGCTAATAAACAGTGCTTTAAAAACAAGCTTGCTTGATATTCTCTAATTTTCCATGTTCTGCTTCTTCATTCTCCTCAGTTGGATTGTTTTAGTAATCTATAAAGAAAAGGCCAAAGCAACACATCCAATGCGATTGACGCCTTTTCAGTGAGTCTCTAATGACATGTAAAAGAGGCGATTCATGAAAAGGAAAATGTAATTTTAGAGGAATAGGTATATTTTACAATTTACAGCTGCATATGTATGGAGATGGACAGGACACCTGAGCGAGACAAAACTGAAGTGGAGATGTTCTGGTGAAGAAAAGGTGTCCAGCGCTACACCACGATGTGGCTCCATATGTAAAGAAGCAAACTTGTTTGCGAGTTGAAGCTAAAACACAACGGATAGATTCTGCTCCAGTTTTTTTCCCGCTCATGTGGAGGATTTTGATCAACAATATGAATAACTACTGTGCTCTCAGTCATTAGGTCATGGCAGCTGAAGCTATATCACACATGTAATGCAAATCTGTTGTCAAAAACATGTAATGGTGGGACAAGTTACAGCTATAGCTGATGATGTACGGAGGATTAGTCAACCTTCTGTGTGCCAAATGAAACATCTTATAAACACCTAAAATGTACTGCATTAACAAAAAAAAAAAATGCATAAAAATGGCAGATTTTCTTAATTGACAAGAATTTCCCAAATTCCATACAAGGTCCACTTACCTTGCTTAAGATTGCTTCTTTGGGGAAAAAAACGTTTCCCATCTGATTTGTTTAATTCAGCTTTGTTTTAGTTTAAGTTTAAAACACTGGCGGATACTTGTCATTAGGTAATGTTGACGTCTACTTGCGTAGGGACCTCAGGACTTTGAGGCTGTTCAGACAGAAAGTTTTTACCTGCAGGATATTGGGACATTTCAAGATTTTATGTTGATTTAAATACTGGATCTTAGCACAATTTTTCAAATACATTTTTATACTCTTTATATATTCTTTTTGCTTAAGTGATACAAGAACATAGAAAGCAGCTCAAACAACACCCCCCCCCCCCCCCCCCCAAAAAAAAAGAAACAAAATTAAGCCAAACAAACAAACAAACAAACAACAACAGAAAGCACTCCGAACAAAGAAAAGGGGGGATAAATAATTATTTCTCAGTGTTTTTGGTCTGATCCCTTATCTGCTGAATTCAGTCCATCTTTTGACATGTGAGTTTTGTATGGATCCCAGCTTTAGTCCTCAGAGAACGAGTCAGTTTTTCCATGGAGTGGATCTCTTGTACAATGGCCTGCCATTGATCTGGATTCGGGGGAGCACTTTTCAACCAGTTCCTGGTAATTGCCTTTTTGCAGGCAAGTGTCATAATTTTGAGGAAATATATGTCTTTTGTTTGAATGCTGTTACCGGGTATCAAGCCCAGACGCACGATTTTGGGGTCCTTGGGGATCGTTTATCCGAATTCTGTCCCAAAATAGTTGCAGCTTTGTGCATGACCAGAATATATGGGAATGATTGCCATTAATGATTCCACATTGTCTCCAACACTGCTGATGTATTGCTGATTTATGTGAAGTGTGATAAAAAAACGAATTAAGTTCTTCACTTCTTCTCTACAAGTGTACAAATAACCGTCATTCCTTTATCCTCCATCTTGCAAATGTACCATCTGACTGTCCGGGTTTAAACCTGGGTGTTTGAGTGGAACACATCAAAAGTTTGTTAGAAGTTAATATATACGGAAAATGATGCACTACACTTCAACTTTTAAACCTCAAGTGGTGAGGATGAAATGTTTGTGTTCTTCCCACTAATTAATGTCGGCCGACATTATGACTTCTCCTCTCTAGATGCAGAACACGCCCTGCTGAGAGGTTCATTTTATCAGCAAATCTACATTACAGAGCCTCCTGTATGTCCTGAATGGTCGCCTGCAAAATACACACAAGAAAGTGAGGCGACATAAAGAGTGTTTGAATCTGGAGCGAGTCAGAGGGAAAGACACAAAATCCGAGGAAACAGAAGGAGGCCTTGTAATTTGCCTTTGCTTCGGTCTCAGTTTGGCTACAGGTCGTCCTGTTCTGATCTCAAAGGAGGCGACACCAGTGCATGTAGATACAGGAGATTTTATTTAACAGTTTTGTGTACAAACATCGGCTGCAAATGCCTTCCAAACATGTTTGCCCTCAGAATACAGTTTTCCTTTTTACAGTTCTACAAGCAGAACATTGAATATTCAACAGGAACAAGGGTCAAAAATCGAGGAATAAAAAGACGGAGTGTTTGTAAGTTGGTCAGCAAGTTTCATCCCCAGCTATACATTTTGTTATCTGCTGATCAGAACAAAACCGGAACATTTCCCAAAAAAGCGCAACTAAATGGGAACAAGGTGTCAGAGAAGAGGAAGCAGAGGGTCAATTGTAAAGTTTTGTATTGAAATGTGGTGATAAATACCAGAATCAAGTACAGTTGAATGCAAGAACTCTGCAACTGGTGACCATATTTTCAATCTACTCCAGAGAAGAATGACACTTTTTTTTCTTCTTGTCGGAGGGGCTGGGATTGATATTATGAAGGGAAATGTATTATGCAGGGTACATGCAGTTACAGTGACAATCAACGAGACCAAAACAATGCAGATTTAGAGTAATATAAGACTTATTTCTCCTCTACCACATACTGACAGCTCAGATTTCCAAAGAGACAAGAGGTGTACCAGCTTAATCCTTAACGATCATACGTCAGTGGATGCCACAATAAATAATGCAAGGGAAACCAAATTATGTATTCTCTAGTATAATACATATTATACAACCTTTGTGGAAAAGTTTGTGTTGTGCAAACTCACTGAATCTACCATTTAAATTGACATGAACCTGC
Organism: Lipophrys pholis; assembly: GCF_963383615.2. Taxonomy (NCBI): domain Eukaryota; kingdom Metazoa; phylum Chordata; class Actinopteri; order Blenniiformes; family Blenniidae; genus Lipophrys; species Lipophrys pholis. Next base: position 18,780,410 of record NC_137641.1, on the reverse strand, counting down.
ACCGGCTATTCAGTTATCGAGATCAGATAAGCAATCACAGTGGCCAGTCTGTTGAACGACATAAACAGCTAGAGACGAGCCGAAGATGCAGGAATCAAGGATTTAAATTGTGTTTACAGCTCTACATAGTGGTTGTGTTTCCAGGACAAAATTGAGACGACTTGTTGCAACTTGAATAGGATTAAAAAAAAAAAAAAGGATAAACAAACCACAATGTAAGATTTTTCCAAATAAAGCACACAATATAAAGACCCTTTTCTCACACGAATTTAGCTTGTGATGACATATTATCATAAATAAATAAATCCAGCAGACCACCTTATACCAAACTCAGAAAGAGAATAAATTATTAAAAATAAAAGGCCTTAGAGGGGAAGGAACTTTAAGAGCTGAAACAAAGAAATGGCCAATAGTAAAGCAGATGGCAACGGACAGGCATGTACAGTATGAGCTAAGACCATGCTTAAGTTTAAGGTCCTGTCTTAGTCTAGAAGAGATAAAAAGGTGTGTGGCTGTCCTCAGCAAAGGCAACAGGAGAACCAAAAAAGTCTCCACAGTACCAACAGGCGCTAAAAAAAAAAAAGCTTAAGTGTCGAGGCACAACAGGATAGATCAGTGTAGGCAAACGGGACTTGTAATCAAGATGTATCAGTAAACAAATGAATTCTTCATCTGTTCAACAAATTCAGATTCAGAGGATGAAACAATGTGAACATGCTCGACCAAAATAGAAAAATGAAAACTACTGTTTGGAGAAAATAATCATGAGGCTATAACATCAATATTGTGTTTGATTTCAGACAATTGAGAAAACAAAAACTTATTTGAAGCATGGCAAGGACAAAGTCTATGTAAATATCGCAGTTAGATTGCTGATATGCATTCAAAAGTAAACTCATTTTGAAACGCTTTTTTGTAATTAACTACCTTCATGTACGCCTTTAAACACGATAGTAACGATAAACACAAACACACACGAGCCCTTTAAAGGTCAGATAAAGTGATGCCATGCTTTAATATGATGCCAATCTTGTAATGTGAACTGGATTGTGATATTCTGAATATAAACCCAATGTGACCCACAAGTTGTTTGGTGTATCGGCCTCATTGGCCAACATGGCCGCCATTCAGAGGATGCTGCTTCACTTTCAAAGGCGCTGCCCTCACATTCAACCAAAGATTAAGGAATGTGTAAATAGCATGACATTTTACTGTTCAAGTGATTAATATTGCAAACTAAGTAATATTGTGAAATATTTCATGGTCATAATCAGTGTCTCCTGACTTTTCACCTAAAGGGACTTTAGTCTCACACACTTTATTCTGGAGTGGGTGAGAGAAATCAACATGTGGACATAATGTCACTTCATATAAGAAGGAAGGTTTTTCTTGTTCCTACATGCAACGCTCCCTAACATGTTTCACAACTTGCTTTTAATAGGAAAGTTTAAAGTGTTTTGATATCCTAACGTGACAATTTGAAGGGATTTGGTTCATTTCGTGAACAACTTTCTGCAGAAGTGTAACACACATCAAGTAATTCACCTCTGATTTTACTTGTATATGCGCCAACTATGTCATCGCAAACTGCTTTTATATTGCAACATATTCAAATTTTAATAGATACCGCACCAGACTGCACAAAGATGCATTGTTCAGAAACATAAAATGAAAGAACAAGCTGCATCCTCAGGCTCCCAGCTTTCACCTCATGTAGGATATTTCAATGTGGCATCTATTGCTGACATTGTAGCACCATCTAAAGAGCTCCTGTTCCTCCCGTAGTAGACAGCGTGGATCCCCGGTGGGCCAAAAGAGATTCTTAAGAACTATCAAAATCCCGAAATCCAGAGCTGTGATCACACATTTGTGAACAAGACAGCAATGAGTTGATAAGAGGGAAAACAATACAACATGCCTGCATGTTAAATCAATGATACAGAAATTAAAATGAGAAATATGTCATTTGAGTATCAAGACAATATATTAAAAGCTTGTCTTAAACTTGGAAATTAAACTTCAGACGAAGCATATTGGGGCATTTTGTTGAAGTAAACTAATTAAAACCAACAGAGACTTTTTCACTGGACGTAGACGCTGCGTGCACAGGTCACTTCAACCTGTGCACAGTAGTTCTGACATTGCTTGAGTGCACTTTTGCAGCCACAGATTAAACAGTACAAAAAGAAGACAATATCAGATGGGTGCATGTTTTTTGTGTGTGTGTGTGTGTGTGTGTGTGTGTGTGTGTGTGTGTGTGTGTGTGTGTGTGTGTGTGTGTGTGTGTGTGTGTGTGTGTGTGTGTGTGTGTGTGTGTGCATGCTGTATCATGACATTGCATAATGTCTACACTAGACAGGAGATGGTCTCTGGGTGTGAGACGTTAAAGAGCTTGTGCCTTTTCCACAGCAGCAAATGGTATGATGTGTGTGGGTGTGAGGGTGTGTGTGTGTGTGTGTGTGTGTGTGTGCCTGTTATCTTCATAATAATATTAATATTGAAATTAATAATTGATGAGCTGGACAGAACAGCTGAGTAGCTTCTATTAGAACAAGGCTAAATCCTGCTTATTTCGAGCAAGACTTTAGGTCAAGGCTACAACCTACCACTTTCTTAAACAGAAAAAAAAAAAAAAGAGTTCACATCAGAAAAAACTAACTTTTTTCCCACCAGAGCCTCTCAAAATAAATTACAATAACAGCAACAATCATTATATTGTTAACCAAAAAGAAAAAAAATAGAACATTAAAATTATGTACATGTACAGTATAAGTAAATACAACCGCTTCCGTTTTTCCTAAACAAACAAACAAACAAACAAAATTTGGCAAGGTGTTACAATAAGGACATTTTGTCAGCAAAGATATGAACACAGACAACTCCTATGTTAGAAAATATATTGCTTCCTGGGTATTTAAGCTGAAGACTACCTTAAGACACAAACAACAAATAGAGAAATTGGACTTTTATGGTCACAAAAACCTGCAGGCAGCCGGACTGCAGCGTATTACTAAAACCACTGGCTTTTCCCTTCATCACTCTTCTTCAGTCTTCTTCAGTTCAGTTTGATTCTAACTGGGTTTGTTTACCTTGTAAACACTATAACATACAGGTGATGGCTTTCTGTGCTGTCTGTGACATAGAAAAAAACAAAAAACATAAGCCAAACACCAACAATGTCTGCTTATTGTCTGAAAGAATGCACCAAGATGACGTAAGACACGGTTGATGCGGAGCAATGTTTGAAATGCAAAGCACAGATTTTTGAAGCAGTTTCGATGTGATGATTGTCCTAAATAAACATGAATAGAGAGAAAAATTCTGATGTGTTGGCAAAGTCCAGGAATCAAGTGTTTTGTTCTTTGAGGTTTTGACTTTGGATCCATTTAACTTCTTGATTTCAAAATTAAGACCAACAAACAGCAAGGTGGGAATCTGTAGACAGCAGACGTCCACATAAAATCATGGGATGTATGAGCAATAGTGGGAACTATCAGGGAATAAGGGATATGAATGGCATGGATCTAGCATCCTCAGAGCTTCAGAGAGCAAGTGGCGCCCTCTTGTGTTCAAGCACAGCAGGCATTGCAAGAGACAATCCTGCCCAGCTGCAGGAGCTGAACTGGATCCAGTCAATTGGAAAATGTCCTACAACAGGCTCACTCTGAGCCAATGTCTGTCTGTTCTACCACACCTTCATGGTCAAAGCCTCAGGCAGCGAGCGAGTGAGAGAGTCAGTGTTAACTTTATACTTCAGTGGAGAAGAGGATGCTCTGTCGTTTACTATCTGGGGTGGGGATCGTCTCCAGCTGCAGGAAATAAAGCAACACCTGGACCTGGAAGAACGTAGAGAAAAGAACAGAGAAATTAAAAAAAAGAAAGAAAAAAAAAGAAAAGTGAATTCTTTACTATTACACCTGGTTCAATGACTTGCCAGATGGTCCAGACAGAGCGAGGCTCACCTGTGCCATGACTTCCAGGGACCAGCTGTCCCCCATGCTGATGGGCTGCGTGGGGTTCGCAGGAATCTTGCTGTCCTTTTCAGCAGGCCTGAGCAAAGTCGGGCCAAACACTGTTGCCAGATTATGCAGAGACATCTTGTTGATGCATTCCTTTTCTGCCACCCTAGGGAGAGCGAAGCAGACATAAGCATTAGCAGGACATGCAACGGGTATGTGATCTCCGTGTTCTTTGTGCAAATATTAAGAGGTGTGTTAGGAATCTTGATTAATAAACCTAAACATTGTTGCACAAAATAAAATCAGCCCGACTGATCTAAACCCTGCCTTGTTTGTTATCTACATAATATACAGGAAAAAGAATATAAACATTTTTTTTGGGGGGGGGGGGGGGGGCCTACAGTATGTCACTGCTGGCTGCACATCAAGTTGCTCTTCGAAGGAAAATAAAATTCACCTTGAATCTTGAACCAAATTTTTTTGGGTGTTATTAGTATGGTAATATTATTATTTTAACACAACTTTAACAATGTAATTCACAGGCCGCGTCTCATTTGGTTTTACTCGTGAAGCTTTGCATGTATTTACAGTTTTTCCCTTCTGTTTCTGAATTATCATCAGCTCCCGTCTCTGAATATGCAGTTATTGCTTTATATCATCCACAAAAAGGTGCCAAGTTCAAACCTGGACATGTTTTGAATGATTGGACGATGATATGTTCTTTTGAAAATGCTTTTAATAATAAAAATGTAATCCCAGAACCATGTTGCACAAGCTCATCTGCTGCTTTTTAAATAGATGCATTTGCATTGTTAGCTTGCTTACATAATGTAAAATCGCCATGGCAACAAAAAAGCCATTTGGCTTCAGCAGCTGAATGACAGCCCGCTGCACGAGTGCCTGATAATATAACAGAAGAAAACAAAACCCTCCATGTGAATGCTGGAATAGTAATGTGCCTGACGCACTGAAGTGACAGAGTCTTGTGTCTGTTAGTGTGCACCACAAAGCCACATTCTAATCTAAAATCAAATGGTTTAGTTCTTCACTTGCATGTGTGTGAGAGAGCACACCTGCGTGTGTCTCCAAGAACGGACATGCTTTATGTGATTTTACCTCTTCAAGTGATCCAAAAGGAAAAGGAATGTGACCAGGTTGGGTTCAGGCAGTGACAGCAGCAGGTTCAGCATGCAGCTCTCTTTGGCCACACTGTCAGAAAGAGCTTATAAAGAAGCAGAAGAAGACATCAATCACAAATCGTTCTCTTCACAGTTCATCTGAGCCACTTTAAGGCAGAGAAAGACAAAAACAAATTAACAAAAAAGCTCAGTGTTGAGACTTAAAGGTTAGTATCAATGCTATTTGATGGATCTAGAAGTGGATTTTGTGTTACTTTGTTCACCTTTCTTTTAGTGTCTTCATCTCAATTTATACATTTCTGTCTGCTGTCTGTATACAATACAATGTAGTACAATAAAATGTATTTCCTGCATTTAACTCAACCCGAAAGACCAATGAACAGCGCCTGAGATGCAGTCCAGGTTTAAGTGCCTTGTTTAGATAAGAGATAAGATAAGATCGGACCTTATTAATCCCACGAGGGGAACTTTAGTCATCACAGCAGCTCAACCTTGTACAGAGGTGTTCTATCAACAGTACGATTCAAATCCAGGTCTCTATCCAGTACACCTATTTGCCACCAGGACACTACGAACATTACAACTATGGTGACTGACATCTCAATTTCTTCGAAGCTCCAAGCCCTGCGTGGGGTAATATCAAGCGTCTTACTGATGCCTCCTGCGAAATTAGGGTAGAGCTCGTCGGTGAACAGCGGCTCCGGCAGCTCCCTGAAGTACAACTTCAAGGTCCCGGCGATGGCGTTGACGTCCATCTCGCTCATCATCACTGACACATCTTTGTTATCTGCAGGAGAGAGAGACGTGAACAGCGTGAAGGAGAGCGGTCTGCAGTCACAGAGAGAGAGACGGCGAGATGGGGAAATACCTGCAGCTGTCAGTAAGAACTGACAGAACTGTCAGTTTCTCATGAGAAATAAAACACATGCACATTTCACACACGATCAGACATTCATTATTGGCAATCACACGATATAACATGGCAATTAGAGGCAATGAATTTGTTGGGTAGTCTGGTTAATCTTTTCACAGGAGGGAGATCTTCATCACAAACTCAGTTACAGCGCAGAACGGTGTGAGCTTACAGAGCAAAAAGGAATTCCTGGTGGTGATAAACAATAAAGTGTCTTGCTTGGTTTTTTTTTAAAAGATGAATGACAGTTTTATCAAAATAACATTCAAAGAAAAATCTTAATACACATTGCGAATATTGTACAAATGCAAAAGAGTCATATCGAGTTATCACCATATTTTGTCTACGAAGGCTTGAGTCACTTTTAATATAAATTTAAACTTAAATTACAATCCTGCATGGCATATTTTCTCATAAATATAACTTCGGAACTACTTGTGATATCATGAAAATAAAGAGAAATAAATAAAAAACTGCCAGAAAACAGAGAAGTAAGAGTTGTGTGGACATAAGCTTGGTGGCTTTCACAGTAAAAGCGTCCAATAAGAGACTGTATTAAAAAAAAACTAATTTGGAAAAAGGAGCAAAAGACTCACTATAAGTCCCAGAAATCTTGTGACTCAAAGGTTGCAACTTTAAATCCTTACTTTAAAAACATAACTCATGACCTCATCGAAGCACATATCACACTCACTTGTGTCAAAGGCCGTCTTCAGGGCCTGAATGTCAGTGGCCACTCCTGATACTCGGTAGATGCCCACCTCCTCCATACCCCTCCTCTCAATCTCCTCCAGGCACTGCCGGACAATGTAGGGCACCTTGGAGCGCTCTCGTCTGGAAGAAGGCAAAATGCCTCAATGAGGACAAACGCTCTCATACCAAGGGAAAATGCGTTAAAGGCAAAACTGCAAAATAAAATGATGAGATTGAAATTTCTTTCTTCACGGCGATTAAAAACATGAAATAAGCAGCAACTGCATGGGCTGAAAATCCCCTGTGCCCCATTTAAACATTTGATCCACAATGCAAACTCATTTTTTCTGGTAAGTCGAGTAAACCCATTTGTTTTCTCGAATTCTCATCAACGTGTCCCACAATCGCCACACACGTCTGAAAGTTTATTCTCTCTCGGTCGCCTCTGAGGAATTAAAATAACTAAGTTCTCACAATAAATAAATACATAAGCATGAAGCCCTGTGGCCCAGTTTAAATGGTGTTCTACCAATTAAATGACTCTAGATGGCAATGTAATCCAACGACTTCGCTCCAGGGAACCATCTATATTACTGCCTGAAATACTGGTCAGGACTTGATACGCAGTTCTGTGCTTGACATGAGCATACAGAAGTACAGCAGAAGTACTCCACATACAGAGATTGACACAAAGACCGAAGCACATGGCAGTTTATTGGAAAACACCCCAGCACATGTAAATAGTTGTGCTAAAGGCTAATTCGTAGTTCAAATAAGTTTTCTAGGCAACTACGGTGAGTTTTTCCCCCTTATATTTCCGTGAGTCACAGGAAAGTGAAATGCAGGAATAACTTTATACACATAATATGGAAAGTGAGTAAATAAGCCAAAAACCTCAACCATGCCTGAAAAAAAAGAAGGCTAAAAAGCACTGAGGAATGTCACAGAACTAGAAAGGAACCAGAATCACTTGAATTTTCCGAGTCGGGGTGGGTTTTAGTTATTTACAAACGCTTTTCACTCGAGCGTCCACTCACTTTGTGACTGTGGAGATCTTTACTCCAAATACTCCCATGGGTTTCCGCGAGGGCATCCGTTTCAGGCTGAACTCTCTGCTGGTGAACTTCATGGACAGTTTGACCTCGATCTGACAGGAAAGAAGAGCTTCTAGTTCAATTCAGGTTTACACAGCGAGAAGACACTTCGCAAGCCCGAAATCCATCTGTGATATGTTTCCATGATCCTGAGGAAATCCTGTCACGTTTAAACCAGATGTAGCTCTGACAAGATCCAGGGAAAAATGTTCAGAATATCCCTCAACGTGCGTTACAGCATAAATGTTAATGAGTTAGAACAAGTCAGATGCCAGTATTGGGACACAAGGAGATGTTTGATAGATCAGTGTGGAACAAGAAATGTTGACGAAACAAATCCAGAAGTATGATATAGAATGTTTAGTGAGACTGAAGCAATGCACTCACCCCGTTCATGGGAATGACTGTTCTCTGCCAGTCTTTGCCTTGGAGACTCTGAGGGTCAAGCTGAGTGGAGAAACGGGAAAAAAAAAATAGATATAGATATATTGAAAAAAACATAGCAATGATACTTCTGTTATACTGAGAAAAATATTTAGATGAAAATCCTCCTCTGTACCAGCTGGAAAACAAAAAACTGTGATGAAACTAAGCTCATCTAATCCTTATTATTGTATTTCCGCTTTTTAAAATCGACTAAACAACACAAGGGGAAACATAGTTAATGTTATTTTACCACAAAGTTGCTGTCTTATTCAAACAAAACATATTTCTGAGGTTAAAGCTAATGGTTTCCACCTTTTCCGGCTTGTGACACTCACACTTGTTGTGATTCAGTAAATATTCGTTTGTCAACAAAAAACAGACAAAAATGTCTAACAGCACATTTGTGCAAGAGAACGATGAAGTGTATTCATTTCCATGTACAAATAATATTAATTTTAATTCCCTTCAAATTTGTCATCTCATCCTTGAGGAGCCCAAGTCAGTTCAGTTCTGACTACTTTATTAACATCTTTTCACCCGTTTCTTTGTTGCTTTCCTGTCAGACACACAATCATTTTAACAAATTACCAATTACTGTAGTTAGAATGATAAAAAGTTAATTATGAGCAAATTATCACGAGACATCAGCATTTGATCAGATCGCTCATGATCAATAGTTTACATGATTAGAATTGTGTAAAATCAAATTGTGAGTAAATAAAAGGCCAAGTTTATATGACCTTTTAAGCAATTTTCGCAGTAGTATCGTCCAAAAACACCATGACTACTTCATAATATTCTATTGTGTATTTGTTTTGTACGCACCGTCATCCCACTTCTGTGCTTTTCAGTAAAGTTAAAACGGCAGCGCGTCGAGTTGCGATCAACTGTGCAAATCGCCACTCAGCCGGAGCAGAACGCTTTCAAAGGTGTTGCTGATATGCTGCATCTTTTAAAGGTATTTTTAGAAACACGGCAAACAAATATAATTTATTTAGAGACTGAATTCACACCTAAATACACTCAGATCTCAAGAGTCACGCCATCTGGGGCAATAAAAGCTGAGTACACACACGCATATACACAGGCAACGTGACGAAACAAATATACACAGTATACTCTGTGTTGTATGTTTACCTAGTCTGAGCCCCATCTGGTAGCTTACATAGCTGGATCATGTTCCTCATAACTGAATCTCTCACTGCTGAGAGCGCTCTTTGGCTTGAGCCATTTATCCACCAAGAAATTACTTTCCACTAAAGGCAGCACAGCTATAAGAGCCTCTCCTGCTTCCTGTCAAAACTATTAAGTTTTTAAGCCAACAGATACTTTATATCCTCTGCCCTTTGGCTACTGAGGATTTAGCGGCAAATTCATGTATATTAAGATCCATTTATCTATCGTATATACCACTTTATTCAATTCGGGCACGCAGTGTGCTGGAGCCAGCAGAGTGAAGGCAGGGCGCACACTGGACAGGGGGTTAGTCCGTCACAGGGCAAACTCATATCCAGACTTATGGTCAATTTAGAGTCACCAAGTAGCCTCACGGGTTTAGACTGTGGGAGGAAGAGAGAAAACGCACGAATGCACAGGTACAACATGCAACCCCTTCACAAAAAAAAAAAAGGCTCCCAGTTGGACTGAAACTGTGGATGAAGTTAGAGAATAAACCTTCAACATGGAGCCCCTACATATTCCCAATATAGTATATAAAATATCTGTCCAACTTGTTAGAAATGCTTGTGTTGTTTAATATGGGCTTTGGAGTTCTTCTGTGCAGAGTTTGCATGTACTCACACCCCCCTGTTAAATACAGAGAAGAATGAGCTTTTTTCTGTCCTAAAGACGAAGCTGACAGTTAAAACATTCTAACAGGATTTAAAGCCAAGGGAGCAATCAGCCAAAGTGTTGAAGATAGGAGTGGCAGTTTCTTATCTCCGTTTTCGTGAAAATCCGGCTGAGCAACTTTCTCACCACCCTGTTTGTTTTCAATGACATCATCCTGCCAAAAAGCACTGGTGTTGTCTCAGGATTATCAGGGGAGCCACTAGGTGGAGCGTCTGACTGCAGCTCAGTTTGGCAAGACAAAAAGAAACAAGGAAAACTGATATTGTGTACTCCTCTGCTGCTACTTTCAGTTCAGAATAAACACGGCTACAATGGATTTAGTGTTTAGAGCATGGCACAACATGTGGAAAATGTTGCACCAGTGTTTTATTCAGCTGCAACAGGAATCTAATATTTATAGTCAATTTTATTTTTTTGCATGAATTTCAGAGAAATCTGGCCATTATATGAGCTTCTGACACAAAAGAGGAGGTTGGGGTCCTTTAACATGGATATGAAGTATAACAGTAACATGAGAGTCGAACACACATGCTCTCCTGCAAGTACACGGAAAAGATAAATAGTTTTATTTTTGAGAGTTGAGATAAAATGCTGATCCCTTCGTGTGATTTTCTGTATCTTTTTTTCTTTCTCTTCGCTGATCTCCTGAGTGACACTTGGCATTATCCTGCATCCCGCTGTTGTCTTGGCAACGTAATCACAGGCCATCTAAATCAGCCATCAACCAACAATCAGCCCGTCTCATGGCCCAGATCACTCAGAACGGTGGCCATGTTTTTAGCATTGTTATGGACCGAGCACTTCACAGTATTGATGTCAGTCCCACCTGTGCAGGCTTCTGATGAACGTTTTAAAGAGTTGAACCTGCCAGAACAATGATAGATCAATGGCGGCTAAATTACAGGTTTGTGTCATTCTATGAAGAAATACCGGGCTGTCTCACTTCAGCGTAGGACAAACACATCACCGTTAACTGATATGAGATCTGATCAGGCTTAACAACCTCAATTTCTATGCATTTAACCATCGGGGGAAAAAATTAAATTCATCACATATTCAGCTAATTGATCTAATCGGTACATCAAGCATAATCTCAGTCATCCCAATGAGCAATAAAATGGATTTCATGCTTTGTGGCAGTGATGGTGACATAACCGTCTATCAGTAATGAGTCATGATGGGACTGCTGAAAGGAAAAAGAAGGGGGTAGGGGGGTGTTCAAGTGACGTCATGTCATACCGGGATCTGTCCTTTCCCCATGATGCGGTCTGCGCTCTCTCCATCCTCTTTGTTCTGCTTGCTCTTATTGTAGCACTTCTCATAGCAGAGAAGCCTCAGGGTCTGAGAGCCCTCCAGCTCGATCTCAAACTCCTTCAGGACACACACACACACACACACACACACACACACACACACACACACACACACACACACACACACACACACACACACACACACACACACACACACACACACACACACACACACACACACACACACACACACACACACACACACACACACACACACACACACACACAACCTTAAAGATCTCAGCTTGAATAAAAAGGAAAAAACAAAAACAACCTCCTATAGAAGAAAAATGACAAATGATGAAATGATAATAATAATGAAATGTAGAGAATATACCTCCTAAACATTATCCTTCCATTATTATTCTAATTCATGTGTCATACCGTAATGCACAGCTGACCAACATTCCGTTGTTATGCAAGAGGACTCTGCATATGGTTTGCACATCGTTTTGAGGCCCATACTGTGTTGGTTCACTTAACTTCTGGACAGATGTGAGTCATCACCAGCAGATCCTCATTAGTTAACATTATTTCCACTTAGCTGACCAAATTCCTCAAAGAGTCTTTGGGTCTACTGTGGAAAACTGCTGGACCGCAGATGATCCCACACTCTGATTGGGTCTCAACTCTTCTTCCCTCGTCCAGCTGTGTCATTAATGTATTTGTGCTCGTGTATAGACAGTTATAGGCATGGGTCTGCTCGCATGCATGTGTGCGTTCACTATATGTTTGCAGGGGCTGCAGATGTTTACCAAAGGTTTCTGAAGACATCTTTTCATGTTTTGGAGTCGGACAGTTGAGTTGACAATTAAAACACCATATGTCCGAGACATGACAGACAGCACAGGAAGAAAATATGTGCTCTGGTTGAAGTTTTTTTGAAATGTGAAGGCCGAATAAATATAAGAATATACCGTTCAAGTCTCGTCTATTTTTGACCAAACGGTACCAACGATAAATCTGTGCAGTTTATGATGCCAGGAGCAGGATCAGTTGAGACACCAAAGTGCCAAAAAATACTGACATTTCTCATGGAAACACAAGGAACTGGTACTCTGTGTATTTTGCACAAATTCTGCACGAAGGCTGCAAGAAGTTCACATGCATGTTGCACAGCACTCGCTCTACATTTACACAATAATTACTCAAGATTCACATGACGTTCGCCTAATTAAATTGACAAATCTTTGGCGCTTGTGAATGACTTTCATCACATTTGTTGATTTTGTGAATCAGTTCTCGGATGCTTTGCTAAACAATTGCACACTCTTAACCATATCATTTTGAGTGTCATCAAACATGACAGTTAAGAGAAGTGCTGAAGGGTTCTTTTTTTTTTGCACTCTCTAATTTGCTAAACTGAGACGGAATTGAGACAACCTCCATCTATCCACAACGGCTGTGAGACCATTTTGTGGAAGAAACACCAAAAAATGGATGTGAATATGTTCAAAATTCAAGTCATGTGTTCACAATATTTTGGAAACTCCTTTGTGAATTCTGTGCGATAAGGGATTTATTTTTTATTTTTACCTCGTTCCATTTGGGCTCGGAGGTGTATCGATACACTCTCGTCTTGGCCTTATTTGAAAAGAAGCCGAAGGAGTCCACCTCCATTGTGCAGTAGAGATCTGGCAAGAGAGGAGAAAATTGAAAAGAAATTGGATTTACAAAGCCACATAAGGACTTGATTTCATTTTATTGAATTAACAAGAAGAACAGGCTGCATGGTTGTTGTCATCGTCACAAAACAGATGTAATCCAATTGACATAACTGGTGATATGTTAAATGGTATTAAGCAGTTAAAGTTATTACCACTGTGAAACATGAAAGTTTTAACCTGAAATAACACTGTAGCATTAAAGTCGAGCTTCCTAGTTGCTCACTCCGCCTGATTATGTGAATTTTCAGCGGGTTGAAGTTGTAGGTGAGTGACTCACTCAAGCTCTGTTTGAGGCCGGAGGCAGAGTGGACGATTACATTCAGGAACCCGTAGAGACCGGGGGATTCATCCTCTGGAAAAACAGTCAGTGAGAAGAGAGGGAGCGAGGGATTAGAAAAGCATGCAGATCTGTGTTTGCTTTGGAGCACAATCAGACATGGAAGGAAGAGATAAAACAGCACTGTACTGTGTGAGACATGTGGCTGAAATCCCAGGTCTACGCTTCCTCTCCCATTCAGCCCACAATTATCAATCATTATTACTCTATCCGAGGGCAGTTTCCTTCATGACATGTTATGGTTCGCGTGCAAGATAAAGACATCGACAAAGGCTAAAAATATAACTGCACTTCTATGCATAAAACCTCAAACGCCTTGTAAAGTTACGCCGCGGAATTTCTCCTACATCATTTAAAAACAATTTGAACGGTGACTTCAGAAAACATTGAATAATAGAACTTTATGAAGAAATACAAACAAAGAGGAGAAAACTGCTCTTACAGGCAAAAAGAAGTATCTTACCTTCTTTATTGATACTAAGTGGAATGTGGTGGACAGTTTGTAATTTGACACAAGAGCTGGTCAACGTTTGCAGCTCCATGGACGTCAGCGAGGACGTTTTCAAACCTTCAGGGAAGACAGTATAAATAGGCTGTAAATGATCTCGTACACCAAACGTTGTGGGTTGTCACCGCGATTTCAGGGGGAACAAAATGTGGCTTTCTTCTCTCAAGGTTAATGGGACTAGTGGTAGAAAATGCATGCAGGGCAAAGAATGCTATATGGAAAAAAAGTGGAAGCTCAGTCGGTGCAGGGCTCATCTGGGAGACTTACATTTCTTCTGCTGCTCCTTAATGATCTCCCTCCACTCTGCACGCTCATAGTCAGACGAAATCAGAAAACCATAACTCTGGAACACAAACACAGAGAAAGTGAGAAAGAAAGAAGCAGATTGAACATTTTGAAGGACAAATTCACACACTACATTTACTAGATTGTGGCTGTTTTACAGCTTTAACGAATCTGGGATATACAGCCGTAGTGATATAGAAAAGAATGAAGTCTGCTACAGTCTATGTGATTTTAACAAGTTAATTAAATGCCACAGTGTGACATGGATTTCACAGAGTTGGGTACGACAGTGAGTTTGTGCTTAAGATATTACTTTCTCTACTGAATCGGCGGTACCAACTGCTACAATAGAAAACAACGTCATCCATGTTCCAACAGCGCATTCAGGAGATGAATAAGCTCAGCTCACAAAGGATCCAGCTATTGTTCTTCTGTCATTCATGTACAGGGTATACAATCATGTAGAGAAGTAGAGCTAGTCTGTGGATGCAGTGAATTATATTACAATCTGCAAACTACTGTTTAGGTGCACCGTATGTGTATATTGCAGTGCCAGTGTTGCAGCAGCAGTCACATTGTGCAGTGTAGCGAGAGCAAATCACACCGCTTTATTCATATAAATAGATGAAATTAATAATTAACTAGTGTAACTAACTTAGAAAGCATATCTGCCATTGTTAAAAGATGATCAAAGGATATATTTCTTTAAACTATGAGGACCACGGCCATCTGAAAATCCTTCTCACTATGCGGCGTAGGACAACGTTTCCAGACAACGTTTAGAGAAACTGAAGCAGCAGATGTAGCCACCTTGCCGTTCTTGTTGTAGAGTCTGATGGGCATGCTCGGAGATGTTAACAGGAGCAGGGACTCCTGTTCAGACAACTTCTTCCGGAGACGGTCAATGACTTTTGAGCCCTTGTTGGCTCTCTGAAATCACAGAGGAGAAACAGTAAGTCGGAGTGGGTGCGCGGAGACCCGGAAATCTCAAACAAAGCGTTTTACAGCTTATTCTATGCAATTTAATCATTTCGGATGCAAAAAGTCACTTCAAGCTCTCACAATGTAAGAGGACAGCTGCAAAAACAAATGTGGCATTCTCGACTCCTTCAATCTGAAAGCCAAATCAAAGGTTTCCGTACACACATTAGGGAAACGAGGTATTCGACTGGAAGAAACATCTGCCCCTGAACATCTGTACGTGCGCTACCTTCTCTCTCTGGATCTCACTGCGGAGGTGTGAGATTTTGACCTTCATGGCATCCAGCTCTTCATCTGGAACTTGGGGGATGGTGAGAGGCTCAGCCTCTTCAGGCCCTTGGAAGGTCAGCTCCGTCAGGGGGATGTACCACTTACTGTCATACTGCTGGCTTTTCCTACAGCGGGGGGGGGGGGGTGATGGGAGCATTAGATAGGAGCAGAGGGTTAAAGCAAAGATAAAGAAGGTATGAAATAGAGTGATAAAAAGGATTGATGGAGAAGAAAGGGGGAGAGTGAAATAGAAAAAAAACTAATTAGAAGACCCCAGGAAAACAACAAAGGAAGACAATTCTTGGCTGTCAACTGATGACACTGAAAAGTGGGTCAACAATGTTTTTTAATGATGAACTCACATTAGAGACCTTCACAAGGAATTTACTTTAAATCATAATGACTTTTAACGAAATCATGTCTTCTGTAGATGTCGGATCAGTGGCGATGACTCATCCCAGCACCATCGAGACAGAGAGCTACAGAATATTTTTAGCAAGAATCAAAGTTGGTATAGAAAGACTATTGCTGCAGGATAAAACCTACTGACAAAGTCATTATGGGAGAGAAAAGTCACTTCGCTGCCTTAACTTAAAAGGGAAGAAATGTTAAATAACAAGAAATAGCTTTGTTGATGCAAAGTGCTGATAAAAGGGATTTTGTTCTATCGCGTGGCTTTATTGGTTATACATTATCTTTAAATGATGTACTATAAAGTCTGCTCGGACCGAGATATCTCACACAGAAGAGGGTCTCACGCGTGTGAGAATAAACTTTTATGGTTTTTTTCACAGATATCAATTAAACGGTATGACATATCAGTGTTTTAATGGCCTCAGTTCAGTTTGATTTGGCAGCGATGCCCTCCAAACAACCATAATCATATTGTTTTATGCGTCTGAACTGAATTTGGTTGATTGGTACTTGGCAGCAAACGTCTTCTCGGTGTCATCTACTAAGTGGGCCATCAATGACTTTCCGGATGACGACCCAGCCAATTTCAATTATCAAACGACTCCCGAGCATTGCTGGGCATCAGAATGGCAGCCTGGCCTCTTTGACCTGTCTCCAATTTCACCCACGAATGGTGCCTGCACAGTGTTGTAGTGCTGTCAGATGATTCTTACCCTCCGATCTGTTTCTTCAGCTTAGCGCACAGCAGCAGGTCAGTGAAGAGAAAGACGTGCCGCAGCTTCCTCGCTCCCTCAACCAGCTCCACCATGAAGCTATCCCTCAGCAGCTGCCGGTTCTGCGGCAAAAAAAACCAAAAAACGACAACATTCATGGGTCAGCAGCACAAAATGCTGGATGTCAGTAATTAAAGATAGCACTTAAAAACGTGCTCACAGTCTTATTTAATTTGCAGGAATGTGCATTCCGAAATGAATCAATGAAACGTAAACAAATTTACTAAATGTTAGCAAACAATCCTTTGTGGAGGGGTCATAGATAGTATGGTGATCCTCCAAAAGCATTTTCTTTCTGTGGTTTATCCCAAAATCCCACTTCTCTATGACCAATGTGGAACTTCAATATATAGCACATTTCTACTCTTCTTCAGCAGTCTCAAAGTGTTTTACAGTCACATTCATTCATACACGTATACACACAAATATTAAGAGCTGCCATGCAAGATGCTTGACATTGGGAACAATTTGGGGGTCAGCCTCTGGCCCAAGGACACTGTGACATATGGACAGAGCGAGATGGGGGATCAAACCCAGAAGATTGAGAATGCAATACTAAATAAGTTAAAGTAATATCTTAATCACTATGCTGCATCACACACGACCACACTAGAAATCAGTGAAGAATGTGGCAGCAGAGAGGCAGAAAGAGCTACACACTGAGGTTTGGACTCACTGATGTCAGACTATGTAATGAGGAGTGTAATGCTGCCATTTGACAAAAGGGGGCAGTCATGTCATTTTCTAAAGAAAGAAAGACATTACAGTACATTGATATAAAACAAAAGTGGAAGCAGACAAATGTCAAACCACAACTCAGCAGTAAAAGACTCACTTTTAAATACTTAAAACATTGGTTTGACTTGTGGTGTGAGGTATGAAAGCACATTGGCAGGAAAGCTTTACTGCAGAAATGAAAGACTGCAGAGAGAAGTGTAATTATTTCGTTCACACTCGCCTCACGAGTTGTGTTTTTAAATGTCTATTAATTTTATGGTTCCTCCCTTCACCCAGGATAGTCAGGTTAAATTAGATTAGATAGGAACATATTCAGGTTTTACAAAAATTGACGAGAACTTTTGAATCATCTTTATTTTTCACAATTATTTTCACGTATTTTATAAACCAGCTCAACAAAGATTTTTGGCTTCATGTTTAAAGGGGCTGTAAAAGTGTAGATGACACTTTTGTAGGTTGATGTATCATCCAGTCTGTCCTCAGTCCCGCTCTTTCTTTAAAAATCTTTTGTTCATTGTGGCTGAATTTCAGTTATTTATGTGTCAGTGTCAATCAGAGGACAGACTACTTGCTAATAGGACTCCCTGCAGCACAATACACAAGATATCCTAATATACCAGCACACCATCTCCAATCTCTTACAACTCCTCCTCAGCAGCAGAAACATGACATCACACTTGCCTGCACCAACCGCATCCCTGTCATTATCTTTGCCCCCCACCCCCCATCTTGAGCACAGAGCTGCTGTCACAGCCAGAAAATACTGAAGTGGAGCAGATGCGAATAAAAGAGAAGTTTACGTGCTTGCAAAAACAAAACAAAACAAAAAAAAAACCTCGACCATACGTCTGTTAGTGGAGTAGTAGAGGAGACTGGACCTGCGCTAGTCAGTCTTTATGCTTCTGGATGAGGGAGCAAGAGAAGGCAGCATGACAGAGATACAGAAAGATGGGAGTATGATGGAGGGAGAGGTGGAAGAAAGCATGAGAAGGAAAGCAGCAGTAATGTCTGAGAGAGCATAAATAAGAAAGATAGATGTCTGGGAGGGTAATAGAAAAGGAAAGGAGAAAGAGAGAGGGAGAGGAGCTCTTGATTTAACAGATGTCATACTGCAGGTTTTTTTTGAACACACAGAGAACAAACCATGTGACACATCACCAAAGCAGCTCCACTGCAGTGATCCGTTTCTTGTCAGGCATCTTTTTATTCGCTTCACTCATCGAGATCCCTCAGCACATAATGGCTTGATCTCTGAAACAAGGATCTAATAAAAATCTAATTTCCCACTGCTGAATGTAATTATTTATTACAGGCAACACAATGAGGACTGCGATGATGACGGCCTGTGATGAATAACTTCCGGATGACTTGCTTTCTGTCTGTCTGGGCTTGTTTCTCGCGGTGACTGTCACCTGCGACCGTCAATAGGTGTGTGAATAGATTTTCCCGATCAGACTTGTGTCGTAACACACGCTGAGTCTCTTGTAGGTAATTACTGCACATGCACGTCTCTCGGTTTCCTCGGTTTTGTTTGTTTTGTAAGGACTTTGATGTCATGGGAAAGGCACCTCACACATAATAAAATCCCCTGTGGATATTTTCCCACTAGAAGGCGAAACAAAGCTCTCTCTCGCCTTACTTCTGTCAATCTGCATGCTGTCAAGCCTGTCTATATTTAGTATTCTCATAGTATACTGCAGCTTGAACGAAACACAATTCACTGTCATGAAAGATGCTCAAACTTTATTGATAATACTACCAATGACTCACTTCAGATGGGCTTTCAGTTCAGACCTGAAACCCTAAATAAGACAAAGCAATATATAAGACAAATTGATGGATATATCCAACTCAGGTGAATGACATAGCAATTCCTCCACCTTTTTCATAAATGAAAGTATTTGGCCAATCGGCTGCTGATAAGTGTTTTTCCCCTCAATATTCTATTAACTAGGAGCAGATAAATGGTGAATGGACTTCACGTGCATAGCACATTCTGTGCTGGACACTGTGAGTCACATTTACACACATACGCACACCAACGGCGCCAGCTGCTGTGCAAGGTGCTCAACCTCCATCGGGAGCAATTTATGTCTTGCTCAAGGATTATTGACATATGAACTGGGTGCAAAGGGAGATCAACCAACCAACCACAGCCGTCCATCCAATGGAAGAGGTTTGGGGTTAATTTCAAGTGTGGCACAAATCTAAATCTGAATCTCAAAGAGCTGTCACTGTCAATAAACCCTCATTGGTCAGACAAATCCTAACTAGCCAACTGGACAGAGGGCAGGAACATCAAGTGTGACCAAAGTACCTGTTTGGCACATTCCTCAAAATTCTGCAATGCTGATCATGTAATTTAACCAATGACTTTGGATAAAAAAATGTGGTGAGCTGCTCTGACACTTACTTTTCAGTTTGTCTGAAGAAATACGTTGTAAATATCATGTGATGAGAGGTCATGCAAATGTTATGCATCTGTGCACTATAAGTACACATGAAAATCAAGTTTGATCGGCCAATTGTGAAAATAACTGAAGAGCAAATGTAACACAGTAAACATGTTTGCAACAAGCGACTGTAATGTGAGAAGATAATCCCAGCTGTAACATATTACAATACAAAATCGCAGAGAAATGTACGCACTTTCTTTACCAACTGTTATTTAACTAGTCAAGCAGACATTTGTAACTTCTCTGATAGCAAACAAGATTTCTTTAGTTTTGGGCTTTGCTTGATGATCTGTGGATATGAGACTACAGCAACGAGCAAATCATATATTATATATAAATAATAATTTCTGTTGTCACTGATAGGATCTAGCATATATAGTTATAGCTCTCAGACTGCTTATGGCAAATTTATTAGTCAACAGTAAACGTACACTGGATTTAAGTGGTACAACCTTGCCGCACGTTAGTAACATGAGCTTCTCAATACTGTGAAAAACAAGAAAGGTACAAGCACTCATTTATTGTACATTTGCAGCAATAAAATGAACAATAAATCCAGTCAATCTGATATTATAAGGGATTACATATCGTACGTTGTTGCTCTTGTGAAGCTGATGTAACTCAACAATAGTTCGTTGTTGATTGTTAGAAATTGGCAGCAAATGCTTAAAGTGAACTAGATTCCTGATTTGATTGCAAAAGAGTATATACTGAGGATTATTCTGAATTACTTCACTCCTGAACAACTTTTACTGACAAGTAAAAACACAGGAAAGCATTGTTTGTTTCACAAGGGACTCATTAGATTTCTGTGATGTAGGGGTAGTTAAACTGCACTTGAGATGACCGACAGTGTGATTACTTGGTTGTGGATTGTTGCTGTCCTGCAGGCTTTCCTGCTCCAAAACACATGGTTGAAATGAGTTTCTGACTCTCATCAGACTCTGCAAACCAAGTAAAAGATTAAACAGTATTGGCCCTGTGACCTTACTTGATGATGTAATACATCTACTGTACGTTTTTATATTCGATCAAATTGAAGTTAACCGTTTTATCATTGAACGCAAATAAAGTACAGTTACGACTCGGACGTGAATCTAATCTCATTTCAGACTTTCTATATGTTGGCACTTCCACCCTGTATAAAAGAAAGAATTTTACAAAATGGAAAATAACTGTTGTCAATCAGATGACATTCCATCACATCACACAGTTAAATGAATCTTATCTTTCTTTAAATCTCACAATAGCTGACCAGCACACAGGCATAATCGATGTGGAAGGAGAGCGGCACGAAGCAGAGCACACTGACTGCACTGAATGCAGATTAAATATTGACCACTGCTGAGAGCAAGTGTGCAGGTAATGGCATGAGGTTACAAAGAGCTTGTGGTTATTTTTAGAACACATGCTTTAAACCTCTGCAGATGTTTTTTTTTTTTTTTCAAATTCCTGCACATGTGGAAAGATCTCTGAGGCTCACAATATGAAGATGAATGTGTCCGCTGCTCCTCGCCACACTCACATCGGGAGCATATTTCTCCCAAAGGCAAACAAAGCAGAGCCGGAGCATGAGCGCCCTCATTTGCATTTTAATTAAGCAGTTTCTGTTTGTCCCCCTCCCCTCCTCTGACTGGAGACGGGGGCCTCTGGGGGCCACCTGTGCTGCTCTCTTCCTGCATGCCTTCACCGACCAAACAACAGGTTATTCAATAGCGTGTTCACGCGGAGGGTAACAATGACACTCCCCCAGTTGTTTCGATTTCAGGTAAAAGAAGATAAATCATCACTTTGGCCTCTTTTTGTCTGAGCAGTTCTATAGATTGTATTTACTTTTCTCATCCACAACTCAGTAATGGAAAAAGATGAGGTGATTTAAAAAAAATCTGCAGTGCAATGTTGCAAATGTGCTATTTATACTCATTATTAGTGTTTGGAACAACATTGTGACTGTTTATAGTATTGCCGGTATTTTGTAATTTTTCACTGTTTGAACAACTGCCATTGATCCTGCGTGCTGCCAAATGAGTATTCACTTCCCCCCAAAAAAAGAGTGCACAGCTAATATATTTTTGTACTAAATGTATAAACCTATCCTATACCACTTCATCTAACTCAGAATCGGTCAGAGGTCAGAGAGCCCCAGTCACATTTGAGCCAAAGGGACATTTTAAGACAAAAACCAAAGTATCGTCACAAATGTCATGCAGGCACATGAAGTTCACACAGAATGGCTCCTAAGAGTCTGACCTGATCTTAAACTGAGGATATTAATGCTATGATTTCATTTGAGAGTGAAAAAGTGAAAAAGGCCAGTGAATAGTGAGATGAGCTGCATGTCTGAGGTGAAATCTCAGACCGGGTGCTGGGGTAGATCTGTTCCAAATGAAGCACTTGGCTCCAGGCATTGCAGTACCTTTTACAATGCTGAGGCTAGTGTCAAATTACAAGCATTTAATGTTGCAAAATTCAGTAGTGATGAAAGAAGAGATGGAGAAAGAGGGCTTTTACACAGTGGGGCTTTAAGTGAAATGTTTCATATTTTGTAATAAAAAAAAAAGAAAATGACAGAGCTAAGAAAAGAAAAGAGTTATGACGTAATCTCTGGGCTGCCTCAGTCCAACAAGAAAACTGGTGGATTGAATAACAGAAGCTGACCTACTACTACATATAACCAACTAAAAACAAACCTCCAAAACTCTTACAGAGATTTAAAAAGGCTGAACCACAGTCACTGCCACATAATGCAAAAAGTGACCTTACTAAAAATGGACCTACTGCATCTTTAAAAAGGACAAAGGCTAGTTTATGACACAAGCTGGACTGAACTGTTGCATTAGAGCCAGCAAAATACTTTTAACTGCCAAAATGTAAATTCGGTCCACTTTCAGCTCTTTCATTCACCCAAAATGTAAAACATCAGCTTCCCAGCTTTTCCACATGATGAACGAGTGTTTTGATGGCAAAAACTTCTTACATGTTGGAGCTCCCGCTGTGAAATACAGACTAAAAGCACTCAGGTCTTCTCTGTCTGCGGCGAGGTACAATATAATGAGCCCTATTGATTTCCATGTGCTGCTTTCATGTAACCATGATAAATATTTGATGAGTGGTGTGGAGGTCTGGACAGACTGAGATGGAAACTGAGGCCTGCGGGGACAGTAAAAATATGTGTGTGTGTGTGTGTGTACAGAGAGGGCGCGGTAGTAATGACCCCCCCAGTGAGTAAGGGGAGGAGTCTGATCTACTTGCTCCCTCCCACCCTCTGTTTATGAATAATTAACTTGCGAGCTGCCTGTCAGTGCGGCCTGTTGGCTCATTACAAAGCATTATGTATGGCAGTGTCACGCGAGCTATCAATCAGGAGGCATCCGTTCATGTGCATCAACTCATCTCCAGAGATGGGAGCGACTGTGGGGGGACGGGCTGTGTGTGTGTCATTGCTGGAGAAGGGGGGGGGGGGGGGGGGCAATATTCACCCTCACCCAGGCAACCCGTGTGTGACCATATAAGGACATGCACTCTGCTTTAGGCTGCAGATTGGTGGCCCCTGTACACTCATTTGGCAGAGGCCTCAAGATCATTTGGAGGGCGGGGTCATGGCATCATCAAGGATAATAGCACAGTGAAAGTACTGTATGAAGAGCCCACATCCATTTAAATCAATAAAAAGTACCTTTTATATCTTTCAGGGGAGTATCTTTGTCACTGCTGGGCTTTAATTGAGCACGATATGAAATTTTATTCTATTATGATTAAGAGCCTAAATATGTACAGTTTGGGTGATTTAAAGCAAAATGCAACATGCAGCTGTGTTAACTTTTAACAATTGTTTTTACTATTCTATATTTTAGCATTCAGCTTGAAAGTTGCTGGGGCTGTTAGTAAGACCCTCAACCTCCAATCAATCTAGAAAATAAGTTCCCCAATGGGAGCAATAAGAAAGTCATTGAAATATATCATTTCTGCAACAACAAGGCCTCATTAAAAGATATGGGCATCAACATAACCTAAACCTCTAGACATCTATATATCTATTGATAAATTTGGGAGGTGGGTTGAAGAAACAGACAATAATTGGGTTTAGTTTGATGTGTGGCATCACTAACTTTTTACATGAAAGTAATGCGAACCCTTGTTTTTGAAGGGTTAACTAATAAACTGTGTTGAAATGTTGACACTGGTTTATTACCACCTTTAAAAATGGGTAATGGACTTTTAGAATACACAAATAGATTTTCAAAGGACAGTGGCACAGATTGACATT
The DNA here is from genome assembly GCF_963383615.2 of Lipophrys pholis. Classification (NCBI taxonomy): domain Eukaryota; kingdom Metazoa; phylum Chordata; class Actinopteri; order Blenniiformes; family Blenniidae; genus Lipophrys; species Lipophrys pholis. The sequence goes on along the minus strand of NC_137641.1, from coordinate 18,756,326 downwards.
TCATAGTTAATAGCCTTGAGTTAGTCTATCTAGTTCAAATCAAACTTCTTTCACATTAAGAGCTGCACAGCTTTATCACGTCTTGTCACTCGCCAATACACTTTTTCTGGACTTCTCTGAGTTTGCACTAGTATCATATTTAAAGTTTGTAATGCCAGTATGATGACAGCCTGGTGCTACACCTTTAATTTCAGCTACATCACGCTGCCTCTCAGCTATTTGAGGAAAAGACCTCCCAAAAGATTCTGGAAGTGGAACACAGTGTTGCACATTCCTCCCATCAGCATGTTTTGGACAGTTTCTGCACACTCACCTCTCCCTTTTTGACAGTCATAGACTGTCTCCGGGGCGTCGACTCCTCGTTGATGCTGGACAGAAAGTTCTGGGAGATCCGCAGCGCGTCCTGCAGCAGCGGGTGGTCCGGGTGGCTGGTTGGGGTATGTTTGAGCAAATCCTGGCACAATACAAAGAAATATGTTGTAAAAACTCAAATGTAAAGATAAAAAAGCAAAACGAAGACACACAAAATGAGGAAATTTGTGTTTTGGCAATTAAGTTTTCTTTATTGTAACTGACAGTGACTGTTATACCATAACCAAAGCTTTTTACATTTACACCTGAAGTGACCAAGCATTTGTGGGATGAGTGAGTGGACTGACACCAAATATTTACTGCTAGTTCAGCTACAATCAAAAACAATGTTGTTTTTTGACAAACAGTTTTTTTTAATAATAGCCTGATTCCCAAAAGTAAATATTCTGTGTCTGAAGCATTTTAAAAAAACAACAACATTTCAATCCATTTTAAAGCTGCTCTATGTGATTATTCTTCAGTTTAAACCCAAAACAGAAGCTAAAAATCTTAAAGTGATTCTATCTATGTCAATGTGTTGTGCTCCAGGGACATTGACCAAAGTGAGCAATTTCATCCAGCATGTAATTCATCAATCAGAAAAATCACCAGAGGATGGATATCTTGGTAATTACTAACTAGAAAAAACAATCTGAACTAAAACTAAAACTACAGTGCCCCGGAGTGGCCATATAAAAAAAAAAAAAACAAACAAAACGCATGGGAACGAAAAAACAAGTAGTTCCCTCAAGTTAATAATGTGAGGGAACAAGATAATTTAATGACTTATTATCTCGTTCCCTTGCATTATATTTTTTCCGCCAATATCGCCTCCATCCCCGTCATATTTGCCGTTTTGGACGCTTTGAGATCGAATGATGCAGACCACATTAGATATTGGTATTTTCTAACTAAACCATGTATATTACAGACATGTAAAACTCATCTTGGTCAGAGGATCTAATTCTCAACAGCTCTGATTCCCCTCTTTACCACAAATGAATGAGCTTGGGGGCATTTTTTTCAACATTTCGGCATTACATTGTGAATTTCTGCTCCTTTCACTTTATTTCTGGATGTGTCTGAATCAAAAGCTTCACCATCGGGGAGGAATGGAGGTGTACAATGGTAGAACGCAGCTCTACAGCCGTTTCCAATGGCAACCTACATAAACACACGCCGATCGACAACAACAAAAGTTCTCTTTCACATGAAGCGCCATTAAAAGGCTCATTTTGTGGCTAAAAAAATCCAAGCTTTCATTTACAGTAGTATGGAGTTTGTTTTGTAGTTGCTGATGAACCAAAAGTATTGCTTTATCATAAAGAAGTTCAGTGGGTAGAAAAAATGCTTGTATCTAAATTTAAAAACTAAAACGTTTGCACAGAGTAGTGTACATACATTTTAAACAGACAAAAGTCCTGTTGCCTGCTTAATGTATAATTTGATAAACATCAGATTTCTAACTGTAAAGTGAACCTGTATGTTTCTTATGGCAATAACAATTAGTTGTATAATGGGAAATAAGGCAAACACAGTCCAGGTCATGTTTGGATCACCCATGCCATGTTGTTGGGTTAACAGCACCAATTTACACACAGAAAAATGCAATTGTGACAATATTGTGGAGCAAATCAGAGCTTTCGCTCCCACTTACGTGAAGGACCAAAGTGCTGCGTGTCACTCGGTCCACTGGCTTGTATAGTAAAGCTGTGAATGAAAAAAGATCACACTGAATTTTTTATACAACTGAATTAATATTGTATGCAATATGTAAATATTCCAATTTCTGATATGTTTTATTAGACCCAGTCTGAGATAACTGACCCTCTAGAGAGTTCTTGGCTGTCTCCTTACAGTCCTTCGGGCTCCTCACCTTCAGGTTCTGTTTGGATGCAAAAAAAAAACACATTCAGAAAAACGTATTTAAAATCACATTAAAGCAAGTTCAGGAGCACACGCCATCAAAACATGAAGGGGTTATAAGGTTTGCTGTGGCTGTGAGGTCATCCACTTCCAAATTAATTATGCCATCCTCAGCAGCTTTTTCTCCCCCACCATCTTGCTCAGAGTCATGCATCATTACTTAGACCATTAACAACCCTCAATGATGAATTCCCCATCCTGCATGTAGATACCCGCCTTAGCACTGACTGGTAGCCCTCATAAAACACAGACAAAGACTGATGGTGGATGAAAAACTGCAACATGCTTGAATAAAAGAGGAAAAAAACAGTAGAAGAGTTTCATGGCCAAATTGCTAAACATGTTTTATTTAGTGAGTTTATTAATTTTGATGTGTACCTTTGCTCTTTTTGATGTACTTACAACAGTTTAACTATGTTGCCCACATTTGGTCTTCAAAAAAAAAAAAAAGCTGAATCTGAGCCCACTACTGTGCTGCACAATCAGAAAAATGTATGTGGGAAGCTGTAATGCAATTCGAGTGCTCACAGTTCCTGTCCGTGTTAGATTGCCTGAATATAACGCCGCTGGGAATGTAGATTAGTTTAGACCTGGGTCAGCGTTGTTATATCTCCAAAACTAGATTCCAGGCGCGAGTATAAATGTCTAGTTTGTCCAAGATAAAAATATAACGTTCTGAGCCCATGAAGCAGTTGGAAACCTGCGTTCAGGCAGAAGATAAACGTTCAGATTAATTACGATGTCTTGGCTCTGTGTAGGTGAGCTCATACGTTGCCGGTTAGATTTAAGGATGAAACTGAGTAGAGGCCTCGAGTGACAACTATAGACTGTACCATCCACCGCCCTCTGCTTGTATCATGTAGATTATGTAAACACAACAATGAACCACGCACGGGCAAAATAAATTTACCCCCAGCGCATTTGTATAGAAATATTCAGCAGAACATTCAAATCTGAATGCAGAGAAATGATAAAAGCTGTGTGGGTGAATAATGGGAGTTTGTTTAGAGTGCGAAGTGCATCAGGGACAAAACATTCCTCCTAAACTGTTTCTCTTTTTACTAATAAAACATGATGTAACACTGCTGCAAATTAGTTATCCTCTTTGTCGTTCAGGCTCTGGGAGAAAGTTGTTCTCCATTAAAGTGTCCCACTGCAGCAGAGGAACCAAGGTGGAGATGTGTTTTATTAATGATGAGGTACAGAGCCACACACAGCCAGATCTGTTATAACAATATAACCCAGAAAAAAACAGTGTGGCATGTGCAATCCATGTACAAGATAATTTGTTGGAATAAATGCTCTTACCTCAGAGATTTCTGAAAACTGTGTGTTGGCCTGGCAGCACTTCTCCGCCGTCTCCACTGCCAGCTCGTAGTTGTCCACAAACGCCCGATAAACTCCAAGCTGGCTGGCCTGAAGGAGAGTAACGAGAAACGGGAGGCTTGTGAAGTTCGGCATTTAATCAACAGACGAGACATCAAAATGTCTGCTCAGACCTGCGCTGGGCAATTTGCTAAAAAATTACGACTTGAACGCGGCTCCTGGTCGCTGCTTTACAAAGCAGCGGCTTTATTATAGTAGATGTAAAAGTAACTTGTCTCTTCGAAAACTTTCTTTACTTTTAACTGTCTCTCTAAATTCAGGTCTTCATAGTGTATGCTGAGATGTGGGTCAGTTTGATGGCCGATTCACTGAAGTTACATAAGGTTGTAATTTGCAAATGCTGTTACAAACATGTTAGTTTGCATCAGTCTTGACAAAGGTTTGACCAAAATAAACTGCACACGAGGGAGATACAACAATAACTCAGCATGGCACCTGTGCTTTAAAGAAACAGATTAATAACAGTAGCATGTGACTTTATCATGCATCATTTCCAACACAGATTTTTAATACACTGATATTAAACTTTTCCAATGCTCACTGACTTCTCTGCAAGGAAAAAAAAAGTTACCTGGAATACTCACAGTAACTCATTTAAAACAGAGGGGAAACTGTTAAATGTGACTTTCAGCTAGAAGTTCTGGCGTATAAAGACAAACCATGTCCGAAACCCACCCCTGCACATCTTCTGAGATTTGATAAAATCACAAATATAATACTAGATATCCGCCAATCTGTAAAACAAACAATATAAAGTTCAGGCTTCAAAATACAAGACTGCATCATCTTTAACAGAAGCAGTTTGACTGTATCTGAGCGACACCACAAGCAGACAATCGAACTGAAACAACCAGCAAAGAGAAGAGACGGATCAGCGCGTAACCATGGTGGTCCTCATAGCTGGTTGTCACGGCAACCAACGGGACCTGCTCTGCACTGGGGTAAGTAATTAATGATTAGTGTAACAGAGGCTATGAAAGCACGTTTAGGAAGCTGGATGGCGGAATAAAACTCCAGCAAACGCTGCCTGCCAGCACTGCGATCCATCTCAGCGGAGAACAAAAGGACAATCAATTCCCAGGAACAAAAGCTGATGGAGGAGAGAGAGTACAGTGGAGATGGGCTTTGTGTTCATTGCCGAGAGCCGCACGTACACACTAACACGCCTACAACTCTTACGTATCGAATGCTGCACCGGAGTACCTCTCACCTGAGTGCTCTGAACACAAAATATCACCTTAAAAGCTCTTTTCTCCTGCCGTGTTGATATATTTCAGCCATTCTAGCCTCGCATGAGCTTAAATGGGGCAGATGTCCTTTTAGGAGTCTGGACTGAATTAGTTTAATAGTTCTGGTCATTGTATCAGTTATGATCACACTGCATTCATTTGTGAGCGCAGAATGAGTAATCAGATGATTAGACAAGCTGAAAACAAAGAACACAGTTTAGTCCATACTTCAACAACTTTATCTGAGGCGAAGACAAAAGTGAGTCATTCCAATTCCTTACCAACAGAAATACTGTGCACATATCATTAATAAGACCGAAAGTCAAATTTGAGTCAGGAAGCTGATAAACAATAATGATTCTAAAAAATATCTAAGAAATATTTGCCATTGTTAGCAGACCCCACGGTGGAGCAGTGGTTAGCCCTCTCACCTCATAGAAAGGAGTTTGAGTCCAGGTTAAACTCGGGGGTCTTTCTACCTGGTTCTCCCATTTTAGAAATGAACTAGTCACTCTAAATTTCCTGAGGTGTGAATGTGTGTGTGCGCATGTGCGTGTGTGTGTGTGTGTGATATTTTCCATCTCTCTGCGTTCGCTCTGTTATAAACGGGTAACTTGTCCTGCGTGGGAACCTGTTGGATTCAAACCAGCGTCCTTTGACTATAGTAGCAGGTTAGATCTCCACCACCACCATCATCTGTTCCCCATTTGGTTCAGAAGGTGAACCAAAACATATAATCAATAAGAGTTGTGAAACTTAACAGCTTATTTGACTATGTTAGAGTTATTCTGTTTGATTACAGATCAGTCAATAACAGCAAATGGCTAAAAATGAACAGCAGGCCTGAAGGCTCAAAACTGAACAGCACCACCCACAAAGTAAGTCAAATTTCACATCATAGACTTTAAAGTGGTGATAACGATGTTGCCATTACTGGTATAAATTTCAGAAAAAAATAAACCACAAACAAAACGGAACAATCATGTGAAATGAGGTCAAACTTGCCTTAAAATTAAAGCTCCCTGGTTTGAGCTGTGTATATCATTATTTCTCAAATCATTAATTTTGTGCCTGATGCAAAGCATGATAACTTCGTTTTCAACGTCAGATTTCTAACTTTAATCTGTAAGTGAGCGCATTCATCCTCCCAAATCCTGATTCCGCGGATCCTCGACTTGTGTCACCATGCACGTTCCAAACTGACCCCGTGATCTCCGTCACAGGTTGCGGGCGAATTGATTCGAGCAGGAATGCATCGCCACAAGTTGTCTAAACATTGTCGGCACTTAAGCTTGTTATCCCTGGCAGCTCCGATGTGTTGCCGTGCGACACGTCTCTCTTTGTGTTCACAGCTCTGCTTGTCATGTGCCTGAACATTTCCAGCCAACACGAGACTGAAATTAGAATTAGTGTTAAGAAACACGTGCTCTTCCTGTTTGGCGCTTGCTGAGGTTGCCGATGACTTGCCGTTGCAAAGCTGCGTCAAAAGCACATTTTGCACTTTCATATTGGACGCTAGAAAGAAGCAACGAGGAGGAAGGTGAGGAGAAAAAGAGTAGTTTTCTCAGTCCTACAATCCTGTGTCCTGCCTTGGGCCACACAATCTGCACCGCAGCGGAGACCATTCAGAGCGTGACAGTTTGACTGCGGCGAGAACAGAGAGCCCGAATGTCTGCCAGCCACACACAACGCCACCAAGGCTTACCCAGCGTGCGGACGCAGCTACAGTATCATGGCAGAAAATGGCTTTGGGTGATGAAAGAACTGCTTGGGTGTTTGGATTTCTCAGTTCAGGATTTGTCCTGTGTGAGAGTATGTGTGTAATCCACAGTGGAAAACAACATTAGCAAAACAGCCTCATGACAGACCATGGCCATTATATGGGAAGGCTGGATTTAGCTTTGGTTTGCAAGGCGTCTTCACACGCTCCGACTTTTCCTCACAAAGAGAAAACGCAGTGTTTAGTCTACGGTGATGTAATGACGCGAACAGACGTGATTAAAAAGCTCTCATTTAATTTACTGCTAAATGACAGAGTGTGGAGTCATGCTACAAGCTCCGAGTGGTCATATAGAGATGCTTTGAGCGCAGCGCCAAGAGAGGCGAACTAACAAGCTCACAAGGACAGCACTGATGTGTTACAGATAACAGTTTACCATGTTTACTTTTTCATATCGGACATATATTTCCATCCCATCGGTGCTGACGGCATTTGGCATGCACACTACTCCTAACCGTAACTTTTAGACCATTAACGTTATCTAGAAAATTGTCAGAAAATGAAGAAGTAGAGCCTTGTATCTATATATAGGTTATCGTGGTGGCCTCCAGGAATCCCACAGTACATCCATCCAATCAGAAATAAGATGTGTAACATATTTGTAACATCATGCAGACATAAGTCTGTTTATATGCTGCTGACTGAACAGTCGTGGCCACTAAAAGGCCAAGAATTCTGATTTTCAGGCACTGAACTCTTTAAAATTTGCATTCAAAGACCAGCTGTGTAGCAGTATGATTCGATCCCCCATCACACCCTGTCCATATGCCAAAGCGTCCATGTACCCAACAGTGCACGGCACATGTTACTGTTGGACTGTAATTGTGTGAGTGATTATTGACTGATTTTAAAGTCACTTTTTACAGCTAGCGGAGGCACTTGAAGGATACAACCCATGATTTGAGCTTATCCGTGTTAAAATCTGAAAAAGAAAAAAAGACTTGATGCGTGACTCGAAGCCACGCAATCCACAATGTGTCTTCTGATCTGCTTCATCCACTCATCCACAGCAATCACCAATAGATGCAATGTAAGGAAAAGGTGACTTGTTTTAATCTGATGCTGACATCTAACAAATGACGGTATAATGATCATGATAGTTTGTACTAAATTACTCAGCCTATAGTTTGAGCCTCAGCCCTGGGTAAACAGGATAATGTCTTATCAGGCTTTCTTAAAGATGAACATGTGAAAAACATTTTATCAGTTTGCCTATTTTCATCCTGTAAAGCCTTTCCTCTGCTCGTGTGTGAAGTCAGTGTTTTGTCGGAGCAGAAGAAAGAATGTGATTTTTGCCCTATTTACAGCCTTCAAACACTTCTCTCTGACACTCATGCTCATAACCCGTCAGTGACACTTTGCCTCTTCCTCTTTTCTCTCTTGTCTCTCGCCTTCCTTGTTCTGATGTCTCATGATTCCTAAGCCCGTCTCTCTGCACAGATTTCAGACTCATGGTGAGACAGCTCTATCACGAGCTGCAGCAGCCCAAATCTCACTTGCCTAGTCGACTCCTATCTTCTCTCGGCTCTCCCTCCTCACCCCCCTCAAGTCCTCGTCTATATCACCTCCTCTTACTCCCATCTAATCTCTCCCTCCCTCCGCCTCCTCCCCACGGAACGGCTGTCATGTAGCATTTTCTCTCTTTTTTTTGTTTTGCTTTCTGTAGGCTCAACGTCTTCTCGCCCTGACTTTTATTAACTACTGTCTGGTGAGCGGGAGGAAAGAAAGAGGGTGAGAATATGTTTGTACACCCCAGTGCCCAGTGAACAATATAAATCTGTGTATGTGGCAAAGAAAGCTGCTGTGGCTCTTTGATAGTAGAAAAGTGGAGAAAAAAAAAACCCTGTCGCTGCATGGATGACGTGATGTTCAGCCAGACAAAAGAAAATACCTGCTGGACATCTAAACACATTTTTCTTGAACTAAAGGCGTGCTTGTTCAGATTTCATCCATCTCTATACAATGCAGACCAGCATAACGGTCATCACACAACTGGTGTACGATTGCTTTTTAATACAATGTCCCACTACCAGACAAAGTATCCAGCGCTGCATTCATTAGCTGCCTTGCCTGCAACACAATGACGTCAATGTTTTTCAGAGCTGCTTGTAGAGCAAAAGACAAACAGTTTGGCAATTATTAACATTTGATGGAGAAAAAGGGATTTTACATGTGACTCTTTGACAGGAAATGATGCAAATTAAATCCCAATTTCTTAGCTGAGCCCCAAGGGGACCCTCCTGAGATTAGTTAATAAGTGTGTGTGTGTGTGTGTGTGTGTGTGTGTGTGTGTGTGTGTGTGTGTGTGTGTGTGTGTGTGTGCATGAGAGAGGGGGAGAGAGAGGGCGGGGGGGGGGGGGGGGGGGGGTCCTATTTATAGCAGCTTCTTCAAGACACAAAGCACACAGAGCTGTGATGGCCTCAGCTGCCTCAAGCAGAAAGGCGGCATTGTGAAACATGCCTGTACCTCCCTCTGAGAGAGTGTGTGTGTGTGTGTGTGTGTGTGTGTGTGTGTGTGTGTGTGTGTGTGTGTGTGTGTGTGTGTGTGTGTGTGTGTGTGTGTGTGTGTGTGTGTGTGTGTGTGTGTGTGTGTGTGTGTGTGTGTGTGTGTGTTTCGGCATAAGTGAGTTTGAGGGGGAGAGAGAGACAGAGCGAGAGCGAGAGCGAGAGAGAGAAAGAGAGCTCAAGTTAGGTAGACACCAGTGGGAGAGGAGCATTTTTTGGGGGGGGGGGGGGGTTGGGAGAGTTAACAAATGATTCTTTGTGGGTTAATTGACCCATTGTGGAAATGATTAAATAGATCCAGTGTACATTTGGCCCTGACAGCTTTGGCATAAACGACCGATGGACTGAAAGAAAGAGCGAGCGGCTGTTTCTGTGGAACCGAGAATGGGAAGATTTAGATTCAATTTGTTGTCATTCAAAATTATTTTAAAAAGAGCCCCTACCCCCCCATATAAATTTGATCTAATTTTCCAACTGGTTCATCAAATTCAGCTCCTGAAAGCTTCAGACTGAACAAACAAGATTATAATGAATAATGTGTCTTCAGAGCAGCGGCTTTGCTTTGAGTTCATGGGTCGGAAACGATGCCGTATAACCTCAAGTGTCCTTACTAATATTGTCAAGTTTTTTAGGCTCCCTGTCTTGTCACTTTGATTAGGAGAGATGTCAGGCAGCTGCAAGGGGGGAAGTTTATGCGTTCATAAAATAGACAAACACATACACAGCACCTTAAGTCCTTTCACTCATATCCTTCTTTAGCTGTGAACTGTGAAGGTGCTCCAAACGGTGAATAAAGCAGAGCCTCACTAGTTTCTGGAAGAGGTCTCCAACTCTCTGGTGGTGGCTCCACTGCTGGACGCGAGGCAAGAGTCCGTCGTAGAAGTCCTTGTGGATCTCGTAGAGCTCAGGCACTTTGAAGAAGATGGTTTCTATCTGAGCCACAGTGAGCACGGGCTGTGACGTCGTTGCAGCAGCCTTCAGAGGCTTCATGGGCTGAGGGGACAAGCACAGGACACCACAGGTGTAACCATGACTACGAGACCACTGATGACATCGACAAAATGCTGTACAGACTTCAATCAGAGACAAGATTCACCAGCAGGGCACAAATTTGTAACACAAGGATTTCTTTACCATGAAAAATGCACAGTGATATTGAAGAACCACAACATTATGACGACCTTATATTATATTTAAAAAGCAGCAAAGGCAGCATAAATAAGGAGATGAGCTATGGACACAGGGACATTATGGAGCACACACAACCAAAAAATGCTCAATAATCAACTTTGATCCTCTTAATACTGACTGTTTTATCAACACCTACTGGTATAAGTAAAGCAAGAATACAGGCCAACAATGGGCTGCTGACGTGAATGTTTTAATGTCTTGTGAGTTTAATACCTGCTACACAATTGCAACTTGAATCTTATAAACCAGGGAACATCAGTAAGTTTAACTTCACTTCCACTGGATCAGATGTCAAGGCTGCTACTTTAAAATGTAAGAATAAGTGTTAATCTGCAAATTATCTACGTATGCTGCTGGAGTTTGAAGGAAATAATTGATGAAGCTAAATGAACAGATTTTCTCGTAGCATTTGTGTGCATGTAAAAATAGTTTGGTATGACAATAGATGGAGAACATAGCATTTTAGGACCAGGAGTGCCTTACAGGCTGACAAGTGTGGTAAAACACAATTTTCATTCTTCTTCACTCAATACAATGCATAGATCATCTGCTATTGTGTGTGTGTGTGTGTGTGTGTGTGTGTGTGTGTGTGTGTGTGTGTGTGTGTGTGTGTGTGTGTGTGTGTGTGTGTGTGTGTGTGTGTGTGTGTGTGTGTGTGTGTGTGTGTGTGTGTGTGTGTGTGCTCTCACCAGCAGCAGAGCCTCCAGGTGACTGAGGTACATTTCCTCAGTGGCCAAGATCCCAGAAAGGACCCACTTCCTCATCTCCAATCCCTTTTCCAGGTCACATTCAGTCTGTAACAAACACAAGGACAAAGACAAATAAGATCTTTGAACAATGACCAGTTAGCAAATTCATGTTCTTCATCTTCTGCTTTCACATTCAATACGTCCTATTAAAAAAACAAAAAAACACCTCTGATATGACTTGCATCTGTTTTAAATTAAAGGGTTCCTGGATTTTAGCTGAGCATAAATATCTTCTTGACGTACAGTTTGTGAACACAGAAGCATCTTGGAAATCCAACCAGCAACAGATACACCTCCCAGCACACATCCCTGGTTGCCTCCACATTCCCCCTCAGCACAGTCAAAGCTCACCGAGGAGAGCAGAAGTGAAAGAAAACAGAGAGACGCAGATTCCTCGGGCTGTGTTGTTTACCCACTAAGTCTGAAATAACTCAAACAGGCAGAGTCTCCCATGGCAGGGAGGGGAAAAAAAAAGAAGTTGGGGGGGGGGGGGGGGGGGGGGGGTAAATATGTGGTTGCATGAGCAAATGTGTAAGTGTGAAGTGTATATGTGCACGTACACATCTAGTCCTTCTGGCAATGAGGAGACAGCAGAGAGGAAGAACAGAGGATGATAGAGGAAGAAGGGCAGGAGAGATGAGAGCATAAGGAGCATTACACAAATATGGAGCAATTACAAGTGGTGAATGTGGGAAGAAAAACAAAGAAAACAAATGGCATGATGAAAACAAAAGATAGAAAGAGGGTCTGTATCACCAGGAGCTGTCATATCATGCGTGTGGTAATTTTCCTGACAGTCCACACACTGACATGTATGTCTGCACATCGATCATATGGATTTGAGGTGTGAAAGGACCCGAGGAAAGGTCAAGACCGAGCACGAGAGGCACACGACGCTCACTAGTGAAACCACGTTCAGGTCCTGCTGCTGTGCTGCTGTCATCCATCGCATCTGATGAACCAAACTAATTCAGGAGGAGTCAGGGTGAAAGTTCGCTTACAGATGTGGACACACATGAAATGTTGTTATATTGTGAATTTATACTTCATGTTTCTTTTGTCCATCTCCAAATATTGCTGACCCGTTCACCCTTTTATTTTTTTAGTTGTGTATCGTTATAAGTTTTGAACCATGTTCACGACTACACCTGAGCCTCGGCGAAATTCAAATGATGAACATAACGCCCGAGAGCTGCATCGACATACATACATGAGGTGTGAGTACATGACCGTCTGTGGGCGTGCATACATTTATTTAAATGAAGGGGTAAATGAGTCTGAAAACTGTTACCATGGCCACTGCATGAGCAGATGTTGCAGTACAGATCTCTGGGGACCGCTGCAGCCTAGAGGATTACGAAACGCACCGGGATTATTAAGGACTTCATTACACCGGAGTCCATTACCGGCACGGTTTCTGCCGGGATGAATAGGCATTGGTTTTTGTCCACAGTGCTATTGATCCGCGAGCTAGATGAAAAATAAGCACATGCTTGATACCAGAACATTAAAGTGGATCTCAGCAACTTGACTAAATGGGCAACAAGTACAACTTTTAATTTTGTGCTATGAGTTTCGGGGGGGCGCTGAGGGGGATTTTGTGCAGCCAATACCTGCATGTGGTGACATGACCTAGAATAGAATATCATCAAATTGAATTTAATAGCATAACACTTTATTGATTGTGCTTGAGTTTGTCACTGGCCATTGTCAAGTCGTAATTCCAGTTATGATTTTAAAAACATTGACTTTACATAAAAATGTCATTTTGAAGAAGTATCTTCTTTAGTTTGATGCTTACAGCGATAACTTAAATCGCCTTGCCACTATTGGGGAATCTATGGCCCAGTTGTTTACCCCACCCCTGGCCCGGCTGTGACTTGCTATGTTCGTAAATGTTATCACAGCTCGGGCTACAAGCCAATTTTATATTAACTCTACTCTCGCTTTTACAAGCTAAAGTATAAAAATGTAAAGTAAATACCACTACGATCTCATATCAGGACTCCCTCCAAAGCAGGTGGACACGGGTTCATGTCTCATTTGCGTAAAACAATCCCTACAAACAATCTTTAGAATTAAATGTCTCAAAGAAATAAGTGATGTCATTTTGATTTATGAATGATCTTAAACCCAATCTAATGCACACAACTCAGTGTTCAATACCTTAAAATGCGGAAAGCACAGACCAGAAACTGAGGCCGTGGAATATTCGTGAATAATGAAAAATGAATGAAATCTGCTGAGCGACAAGTATTGACATGAGGCATGTGACTCTGCCCTCACAGAATAGGCCTGCCTGTAGGATAACACGAGAAGCATGAGGGTCCATTTGAAACATCCAAGACAAATCACAAGAAGGGAACTTTAACATCCAGTTGCTTTTTATTGAACTGGCAGAGGGAAGACGGCATGCGTAAAGTGTTTATTCATCGTTTCAGACCCCAGACGGCTCCCAGAGGAAGCTCCTACATTTGCAGACATATCATCTTTTATTCATCACTATTGCAACTAATGAGCCCGTCTCTGGGTTCAGACTAAAGGGGTGTCTGCCTACATTTTAGATAATCAAAAAAAGTAAAAAATAAAACACACTCTGCCTTGCTCGGGGTATATTTAGCTTCTCTTTTGACTGTGTATTCATGTCCAACAATGGCAACAAAAAGCTAGTATTTCACAGCTGAAGCCACACTTAACAGTTTCCAGCTTAGCAAGAGCTCAACTCAACATGATTCATGAATTCTGATTTGTTTATGGATGAATCATGTTTGCGGGAGATACATGAGATTCAGAACAGAAAGTGTTTGACGAGCACACAGATGAAGCTCTGGGCAATATTAACTTTATTCTCCGTCTCTCTTTGGCCTTATCATGGAGGAGATTGTCAGGTTATAGGGACACCCTGAAGGGCATGCTTTATTCTATACTTTATTAACCTTTTTCAATTTTCATGTTCTGATCTATTTAGCATCCTTCACTCTCTGAAATGCATCATGTGATTTGCTTCCTATCTCCACATCCACTTTCATTGCTCTCAGAATGATCCTGAGCTGCAGGAGAAGGATGTCTTTAAGATGGAGACATTACTTCTGGTTATTTAAAGTGCACATTCAGTCACATGTGAGAGGCGCTGACAGTTAGCTTCTGCGGGATTTGTTAAGTGCAATACATTTTAATTGCTGTATTCCATTTGGTGGAGGTTCATTACAGATACGATGCTTTTCAGCAACTGAGATTTATTGTTATTGAGCAAACCTTAACACTAACTGTTTCAGAAGGGACCCTGCAGCATAATGGATCATGAGGATCATGACAAGGATTTTTCCCATTTTTAATGGAGGGTGAAACTAATTTTTTATTGTATTAAAATACAAATTTAAAAAGTGTAATATGGGTTTGCATACCAGCTCCTGGGATCAGCATTTCTTAAGTGACAAATGTGAAAAGGTCTAGCATCCAACACAAAATGACCTGGAGAGACACAAAGCCTGTGCACAGTGAGAACTGGGTGGAGCTGAGAGGGTGGTGGGCTGGGCATGGTTCAATCTCTGTCTGGGAGGCTCATTCTCCAAAACAAAGCTTCTGGTCTAGAGCTTCATATCAATAATATATCCATTTTGGAATATTCCCCAACATAAGACCTAACCAGAAAAAAAAGGAAGAAAAATGAGAAAGAGAAATTGTTGCCTCATAACTAATTACTGATCAATTTAAGTGTTTTAACTACTTTGTACACTCTGCAGGACTCGGAATCACCCCTCAGAGTGTAATTACTCCGTTTAAGAAACACTGGTCTGGAGGTTTAGTGCTGATTGGGCAGAAAAACAAGATGATCTTGTGACCTTGTGAGTAGTGAAAATAGTGAGAATTTATGTCTTAATATATAGAGGTTTATGAGCAAGACTATTTCAGAATGTTTCAGTGGCCTGGGGGAGTTAAAAGAACAAACCATTAATGGCACCAGGCCTTTTAAATGTGCTGCCAAGGGCCTTTGAAATTTCACATTTTTTCTCTCTTGACTGTCAATTATGAAATTTTAGTAACAAAAGTGAAATTAGCACAGAAGGATGTCCTGGGTTGACTTACAAGCAGGTGTCACACCGGCGATAGGATTTCATGTGGATATAACAAAGACAGTATGACTAAAGACTATTACACAACAGTCCTAACAAGTCACTTCCACTCACTGACTGGCCTCTTTTCATTCCCCACTGCAGGAAAGTCAGATTACAGAAGAACGAGAGCCACTGTGGAAAATTAATTCAGCAGTACTGCTGATGGTGATGACTCATCACAGTGACTTCATGAATCCATCAGTTCCCTCTCAGCCAATAGGAGCTTGTCTGGGCTCTGACTCCTCAATTAGAGGAGCAGAACGGGATGATGTTTGGAGAGGAATTGTCCAAGGGCGAATCAAGGACGGTGGTGAAATCCAGTCTGATGGCAGTTTTTGAGAGCCTGTCTGGCTGTAGTGGCGATATCTTGATGGACAACTTCTATCGTGTTTCGTAATATATTTACCCGACCTCTGGCAGCCCTTAAGTAAGTAAGTAAGTAATTAAATTTTATTTCTATAGCGCTTTTCACAGACACAGAGTCACAAAGTGCTTCACAGTAAAAACAAATAAAAACAGATAAGAGAGCAAACTATCTTAAAAACACAACAATTGCCGAGAGTCGGTGGCAGCGTGGGTCGATTAGACTAGAATGCTTTAGCAAATAAATGTCTTTTTAGGCACTTGTTAAAGATGTCCGCTGAGTCTAGAGAGCGCCGGTCGAGTGGGAGTACTTTCCAAAGTCGGGGTGCGGCAGCTTTGAAATTTGAGAATGCCTAGTAAAAGCATTACATCAATGGTAAGGCCACACAAAGATAGCATTGTAAGTCTGTGCATGTATATGCGTGTGCATTTTTAAACAATCCCATTATGGGGCCCTGCTTTTATTGTAGAGACAAAAATTGTCTTCATCAGGAAAATGATCAGACTTTAGACTTTTGATTAAGATTAGGTTATGTTGTGATTTGCCAAGTGGTCGCTGAGTATAATGGATAGGATCAATAAATGTCAATTCAATAATGATGTGAGGTATACAAATGTGTGCGTGCACGTGTGCATGTGTGCACGTTGCTGTGTAGAATTAACATCCGTGAGCATTAAAGCTTGCGGGTCAAAGGCTGGATTCAGTCTCGGGACTCATCATTTAGTGGCAGGTTCGACGCATCAATCAGATTGACAGGTACTCACTCGCCAGTTCAGACTGAAGGAGGCAGAGGAACTGACACAGCGCTGTGGTCACTAATGCAATTACTTTGTATAAGGACCGAGGCAGCCCCCTTAAATGATCCAACTACACTCCACTATCAAGAATTGTGTGTAAAACATGCAAACTGAGACTATTGTTTTGACCATATACATAAATTCTGATGAAACAGAATAATAAACTGAAAAAAATATGATGCAAACTCCATAAACAAAATGTGATTGTAACAGCCACGTAATGCAGCGTTGTGTGAGTGTGCATGTACTGTACGTATACTCTCCATGATAACCTTTGAAGAGCACCAGACGTCATAGATCACTGCTTTGCTCTCCGCAGACAAGAAAGGAGGGTGAACTCGGGAGGGTAAGAGGATGAAGGCAGTGATGTGGTGATGAAGAGGAATAGGTAATTCTGCCTAATACCCCAGCAGAGAAAAAGCCAGACGTTCAAGGCGGATGGGATTCTTCACTGGATGACTGCTTCTGGGGTTATGAGGCAGGAGATATTGTCCTTTATCAATCCTCTCAAATGGCAGTATACCATTCCTCAATTGATGGCTATTTGACAGAACGGGATCGCTGTAAGAATAGATTAGCCCACTTCCGAGTCTGCATTGAGGTCAGAGTATGGAAGAATTGGCACAATTTCTCATTGAAGAGTGACTTTTGCACATAAACTCAATTACAGCTTTGGTTGGTTTTGGTTGGACTTTCAGTCTCACGTAAACAAAAAAAAAAAGACATGCAGATACTAAAGACATCAAGATCAAGGCCGAAAAAAGTGTAATATATTGCACAATTAAATATCCATCCTCCATACTGCAGAATGAGAAACTATATGAAGGACTTGGTGAAGCAACAATACAAAAAAAAAATAGAATTCCAGGCTTCTATATCATATTAATAGTCTTTGTCTACAAACCGATTTAGAGGACTCCAGGGATCCAGAGGAAAGCGTGTCCCGGCTGCTTCGGCTCTTTGAGCTCAGGTGTGGAGAAGACGATGGCGAGTCATCGATGTACGGCAGGATGTCATGGTGCCTCCGCTGCTCCTCCGCTCGGTCAGCATCGTAACCGTAACTTGGAGGAGTCCCAGTGTAATGACCATCTGGCAGAGAAGAGAACCAAAACTTGAGTTGGTATGTTGGCTAATATAAGTGGGTTGAAGCTGGCGTTTCTGTACTTTAAATGTTAGACACTCAACCAACACATTAAGCTGACTTAATACAGACACCCAGACATATTTTGACCTACATATCACAAAACCCAAAGCTCTGCGCTCACTCTTGAGACAGGTAGGGAGACAGACCTCCCGCACACCGAGTAGGATCATCCGTTACATTGGCTGATTGGCTTTGTGTTCACCAAAAGGTTGCCAAGTCTGGCTGAGTTAATTTCCAGCACTAATTAATGCAGCCCTGGAAACTGGGACACACAAAATGAATTTCCCCTGCCTCCTTGTTCATGCATTTGCACAAAAACATAAAGCTTGGAGAGGAAACACTTGAAAAGACCAACTTAAAAAAAAAAAAAAAAAAAGAAATGGGTCAAGGTTCAATAATTTGAACAGCATCTCTGGGGAAATTTTCAGCAACCTCCCTCTGACCTGCTTTTGTAGTGGGCGCTATCACTTCCTCTGTGTGAAAATAACAGCTCTGCCATCACAGTGTCTTTTCCCTTAGTGCTGCCACTTACAAAGAGAGGTGGAGAACACGGAAAGAACAAAGAAACACAGGTCATTGAGTTGGGTGTAAACAAACTATGCAAGTTCGAATGACTTCTTGTGCAAAGTCACACTCAAGGACAGGATGCACTTTATTGACATTATATCTCACAATAAACACGTTTCACTGAGTTAAAAAGGTTCTTCCTGGATGAGAGAGTACTGTCAGCGGCTCCGGAAATGTGATGCACCACAGCTGAGGGGAAGACATTGTGCGTCTCTGAATGTCACAGAGGACTTTTTGCTCATCTCCTCCCACTCCTGCACATTCATCGGAGCCTTGCTGCTGGGAGAGAGCCGCCTGGGCCTCCTCTGTGCTGACTCAGACTAAAAACATACAACGGCATGTCCAGAATCCAAGACACATTCACACAAACCACGTCTGTTAACAATCTTTGAATCAACTATGAACAGAGTCATTATTTGTGTTTTGCCTGAACCATTGTTGCTCTCCTCAGGCCAGTTTTATGAATCTTTGAATTAGCCGGAGATCATAGGCAGGACAGAATAACTGAGGTTGCCAAAGGCGTATTTGAACATGTTGTAAATAAACTAAAATAAGGAATTTCCTTTAGAGTAGACCTGCGAAACCGCCCAACAGTTTTATTTTAATGGCTAATGCATGTAGAAGGGAGTGGGTGTGTCTGCCAGCATGTTTTGGTAAAATTATAGTGGGGGATTTGCAGGCAATCTACAATGGCTCAAAGAAAAACAAAAGGTTAGGCCCCTGGTCCAAACCATACTGAATTTGCATTATAATCTCCTCGAGGTTCCTTTCTAATTAACCTGCATCAGATATGAAAGCCTTCAGGCATGCAGCATAGTGTCAACTGTAATTGTACACCTGCCTCAAAGTGTTCCCAGCACCTGCTTCAGATGATGACAAAGTGAAGCTTCATACTTCATCGCAGCAACGTTTAACATTACCATACCCTCTTCACTTTAAAATCTAATCTTATATTACCATTATATCAGTGAGAAAATAAAAGAGAAAAAAAAATAGAGTAAAAGATCATCTTCAAAGTCACAGATGAAGGAGTGAGGCGAGAAAGGGAGCAAAAATCAGAAAGTACAATCCCAATGTGTCCAAGGCTTGCCTGACCTTCAGCACGCCCACTGTTTGCGCCGAGTACTCACTGGTGCTTGTGGGTGGGTGTTTTTGCCCACTGTGCAACACTGTGTGTGTGTGTGTGTGTGTGTGTGTGTGTGTGTGTGTGTGTGTGTGTGTGTGTGTGTGTGTGTGTGTGTGTGTGTGTGTGTGTGTGTGTGTGTGTGTGTGTGTGTGTGTGTGTGTGTGTGTACATGTGAGCGATGCAAACAGTTTCCACGACAAAACCTTTTAGCAAACAAAACTTAGTAGGAGTCTCAAAGATTCCTTGTGATTGGATAAACTCAACATGAACTGTGGGTGTCATTGTTACCACTTGCACATAGGCAGTTTTGTATAAATCCTCTATTACTTCCATGCGTTCATGTTATTGGAATCAGTTTAAAATCATTAGCAGTTGGCAACTGCATTAAGTTTATTACTTCTTCAAAGCAAAAACGTCCATCGTGAGGAGAAAACGTTTTAAACAAGAGACCCGTTTCAAAAGGCGATTCATTATTTGTCTAAAAATACAGGGTGTGGATTTGAAAAACAAAAGAGTTGAAAATGAGCGCGTATCATCCCAGCATGTGTCTTCTTCATGTATTTTTTCTTTTTTTCAACTCCACCTCTGTTTATTCATGTTAGGAAGCATAACATCTCAGGCTGACGCTGAAACAAAGTCAGTCCTCAAGCTGTCTCACCAAACACTTTGAATAACTACAGGATCCTTTTTTCTGTTAAATCATAGCTGCTACAAAAATCACACCGAGACTGAATGCTTTTAAGCACCCACACGCAGCCTCGAGGCGCAATATGGCGAGCAACTAAACAAAAGTTTTTGGGCTAAAAACCATCTCTTGGTTGAAACGAGATGCAGTCACAGACATAAAAACATGGCTATGAATAATAATAACTGACTGTGGATGGAATAATTATACATGAAATGCCAAATTCCTCACCCCTGCTCTGACTACACAGAATGTCTTCTGGTTAATGTATTTCTTCAAAGGGCAAACACATAAAATGGCTACAAGATTAATCTCCATTGTGTATCTTCTGCAAATAAAGCAACACAACCATGTTGCCAAGATAAGTTGCCACATTGCTGTTTTACACAGTAAACCTGTTAATATGCGTGATTTGTTGGGGATAAAATTAAACTTGATGTTCATGTCGTCTTCAAAAATCCAAACATATTGTGTTACCTGTAATAGATTCCTGTAAAATTGTGTGTTTGCATGTGTGCGTGCATGACCTGCAGTTTCCAGTGGGGGAGGGACTGGGCTTTCCAGGCCTGTTAATGGGTCACTTTAGCCTGTGGTCGTCAAACAGTAGGTTTCAGTCTGTCCACGTCTGACCTCATCTCAGCCCAGACGCCGCTTCTAACGCCGCCTTGAGTCACTTTGTCTCTCCTGGCCTCTCACAGTCTTTGCTTTCTATTATGTTATATATCTCCCCCTTCATCTTTCTCCTCCTTTTCCTGCACAGATCGCTCGTATTTCCATTTATTTGCAGCCCTCACAGCTGGCCTGTTCATCCTCGTGACCCCTGCGCTGTCTTGCTTTCCACTCATCCCCTGCATCCTAAAACCATCCCCCCACAGTAAAAGAATGGAAGTGATGAAAAGCACCTAAAGAGCAGGGCAAACAGATGTATTGACAGAGCACTGCTTAATATTATTCTGTAAAACAAACCAAAAAAAAAAAAAACCAACGTATTGATTTATTCCTGGAGCTATTGGCAACAACCAAGCTCTGCTTCGAACCACAACTACCAAACACATGCACATCAGCACACACATTCCTGTAAAATGTTTACGTGGAAACTGCGTTTGGGAGGAGCGCAGGTCTTTTTCATGCTGCAGGTGGAAAACTACAGTCGCACTGGGAATTGCCGGTGCTCAGCTGCCATGGTAACACGAAGGGGGCTTTCCACAACAATACCACAGGCAGGGCAGCGGTATCAGGGTATCAGGGTATCAGGGGTGTCATGTGGCAGCTGATCTGCTGATGGGATGTCCTATATAACAGAACGCTATGCACGGGAGCGGCTGGTGAGTTATTCCAACTCACGTATGTGAGCAGTGAATGATGCGAAAGATGCTCTGGAGTCTGAACCATGTTCAGTGTGAGCAAAACAGAAGAAACACTGTTTTGAAGCAGACAAAAATAGACCTGAAGCAAACATAAACAAGCCTGTCAGTTACTGGAGGAACGCAGAAATATTTACTGACGATGGTTGGAGCCATAATGGATCTTCTTCAGGTCAACATTGTGTGGTAGAAACCAGCCAGGTAATGGGCTCAGTGATTCTACGTTTAAACGTTGAGCTGCCACCTCTGAGGCTAAAACAGACCTTTTCCTTTCCACTGTCGCTTATGCACGCTTATGTGGAATTGTTGGGTTTTTCACTGGAAAATTGCCTTGGAATGGTTGTGTTGTATTTGGTGCTGTATGAATAAAATTGAATTGAAACTGAATTGAAAGATGCGTTGATCCAGAGTGGATCCAAACATCAAAAAAAGGTGAATGAAACAATGGATAACGAAGGGCCAACCACCTTACAATGTCTTACAAATTTCCCCAGAATTCTGAGATTAAAGACCATCTGGAAAAAAATTGTGTTATTGTCCCACTTTGTATGAAATTTTTGAAGTTGGGAGACTTATGACACAAATATATTATAAATGCGTCTCATCAAATGTTAACTAATCTTTAAAGCAACAAACAGGGAAAAAAAGGAAATACACACTAAAAAAAACAACAACTGATGATTGTACCATAGTCACTGTGCGCAGTACAGCATGTTTGTCAGCTATTGACCAGTCATCATTTTGTTGCACAACTGAGAAGAAATAATCCTGAGATGATGTTGAATCAATTCATTTCAATGTCTCTTTGTCTCACTCAGCGTTTATCATTAAAGCTCTTCAAACTTACATTTTGTGTGCCTTATCATTTCTTCTTTTCTTGGTCTCAGCCCTGACATACATAACGTCAAAACATACCGATGCAATGCAAAAACCAGCAAATTTACCTAATTTACACACATACGATGTAAAAGTAGCTCGGCTGAGATTATGTGAGATAGAGAAAGCTGTGGCCAACAGACAAAGAAAGTAATTGTTGCCTGAAGCGCTGCAATATTTAAAGTGGTGTCAGAGTAAAAAGGAAAGGTGAACGCCAATATATATATATATATATATATATATATATATATATATATATATATATATATATATACACACATGAGACATAAATATTGTTTGAATTTACAGGAGAAAAAAAGGAAAAAAGATGAAAAACAATCAAGTGCGAGTACAGAGACAAAGCAACAGACAGAGCTATGAAATTAAAGAGAGAAGGGGAGCGACTCTCAAAGGAGGCATAAGATATCCTCGATAGTCATCCTTTCCATCCCCCATCACGGCTTCCACTCAGCATGGTCGTCATAAATCTGCCCCGGCTGCTCATGCCTTTATTGGACCTGGGGAAAGAGGCCTGTCATCCTAACATGGCCAATATAACCCCACCTCTCTCGCCCTCACACACACACACACACACACACACACACACACACACACACACACACACACACACACACACACACACACACACACACACACACACACACACACACACACACACACACACACACACACACACACACACACACACACACACACACACACACACACACACACACACACACACACACACACACACACACACACACACACACCTTTAAGCCCCACCCAGTCCCATGGGATGCTAATGTTCGACTACACACACACCACCCTTTCTTGATCCAGCTAGTTTACGAGGGGTGTAATCAGAGGTTGAAGGGTGTGTTTTAATACCTTCACTTCATCCTCACAATCCCAAACCTGATTCATTTGCAGCGTGCTCGCAGGGCAGAGCAGATTTAGAAGAGCTAAGCTCAACGGTTGTAGCCACATCTGAATACTGGAGATAAATATGATGCATTCCTGCCTCCTGAATGATGCCGTAATTTTCATTACTGCTCAACATATATATTGTGTGAATGCAGTGTTGCGAGACTGACAGGAAACACTGAGGGCGTCGGTTATCCTGATTTTCTCAATCCCTTAAATATCCAATTTAGAGACAATTTAGCACAGTAGAGTGGGGGCTGGTAGGCGAGTGAAAAGGGGAACGCTTTAGAAATGAAAGTGAAGCTGATCCGGCGTCGCCGGAGGGGACAGACAGGCCGTCAAATGAACTTGGGCCCACTGTAATCCTCCTGCGATTCCACAGCCACTTGCCAACAGTTAATTTGATAAATGTGGCAATTCTGTCATTAGAGGGCAGATGCAGTGGCATAAACTGCACATAGCTCTTTATTCTCAAACGACTGGACATCTTCAGTTGAGATCCAAGAATGTAGGAGTGCATAAGAAGAGCGGGCACTTTGCATTCCTCATGGAAACCATGGAGCGTGAGGCGCAAAAGACTCTCTGTAAGATAAATATGAATTCTAAGGTATTCTCCACAGAATTTCTCTCAAATACAGTGTGTATCTTGGTGACGCACACCCAGCTCAGTGGAGACAATGTTTCCCTGGAAGCTTGTTTCATTTCATGAATTTGTTTTTCAATCTGAGTCCTTCGAGAGTATACCAGAGGGGACCACACACTCCCCAACTCTCCTCGTGTCGTTTTTCAGTAAAAGTAAATTTCTTATGCATATAATTTAACCGATTGAACCAGCAATCACGGCCCACCGATGCCTATCTGCTAGGCAATTTCTTGTTTCCCGCTTATTAACATACTCGAATTCAGAAATGATAATAAACCAATTTGTTTGCTTGAGGTAATCTCTTTGCCTCAGCATTGATAATCTCTGTAGAAACAGCAGCAGCAGCAGCAGCAGGTTTCACTCATAATACCGGGGCAAATGCCAAATCAGAGACGCTGCTCCTTTAAAAACTAACAGCGCCCCCTGCAGTGACGTAATCATCTCTTTGTCTCAGAACAGAGAGATGGAAGAAAAAAACCTAACCCAATTTCACAGAACAAAAATCTAAAAAAAGGGAGGATAGAGATGATAAGCCAAGATATTTGTCAAGTAATATATTTGGTTACTGTGGAGCCCTGTGTACTTTGTGGCTTTACGACACCACACTGTGTCTATCAGCTTTAAATTGTACGGCCGTAAATGTCTCTGTGGTGACGAGGATTCTTCTAAACTACTCACGGGAACAGATGTAAACCACCAGTCCATGTTGTTTTCTTGCCATAAATCTCCACCACAGAAACAGATTGTCAGAAATGGCATCCAGACTGCTATTACACGTGAGTTATTCCACCTGCAGCACTGCCTGTGGCTGCATCATACGCAGCTCAGCCAAGAAAACAACTTAAGCACTAAAACAGACTGCAGGTAGATTCTCCTGGAATATCGAATGAAAGAAAAAAATACAATCAGTGCATCCAACTGAAAGTGAGTTTGTTTTTTTCTCTGTTTTTGACAAACATCGATCCTCTGTTCACACTGACATAGGTGATCTATTTGAATCAAACAAAGAAAAGTTGCCTTTCGGCAATCACTTATTGAACATAACGTCCATTTCCCCTTCATTTGGTTCAAATTCATTCAAGCTTTGAGCAGATGTTCTCACATTATGTTTAAGCTGTCATTCATTTAAAGATCTGCATTGGCTGTTATCAATGGTTCTGGCTGCTGCTGGTGACATAATGTTGAAGATCAAACTCATTCAAGTCAAGGAGCCACATACAGCATAAACCCATCTCGACTCTGCCGCATCAATACAATGGTACCTTAATAACATTTAATAACACTGTTTTTCTTTATCAGCTATAAATAGGAACCAAAATCCAAATATTATATATACTGAAGGCCACTTTTTCTGATTTCTATTAGTTTCAAGATTCAGTTTGCCATTAAAAAAACAAAAAAAAACCATTATTAAAGGGTATGAAGGGACAAATATTATTTTGATTAATGAACTATCAACGAAGACGCTCCAAAACCAACCAACCACCTCATCCATCATCCTTCCACCCATCCAGACATCCTATGAACTGGCTGATTTCATAACTTGCTAACATCTGAAGTCATTGTTTCATGAGCCTCATTCTTGCAGAATTTTGAAGAATCTGCTTCCAAGAGTTTCAGCGCCGTCACAAGTCTGATAGAAGAGAAAGTAGACCATCAGGGAGACATAACAGGAGGTGTTTTGATGAAGAGAAAAAGAGACATGAAAAGAGACGCTGACAGACAGTCAGGTATGGAGAGAGAATTGACCCAAGCACAGAAATAAACATAATTACAGTGGAAGTAACGACGTGAACGGAAAGATAATTATACAACCAGTCGCGAAGTCTGTCGCATCTTGGAGGTTTTGTCAGCTCCCCTCTGTGCTGTATGTTTTACAGCCTCCCCTGCACCCATCACTCCTCTCTCCCTCTCTGCACATCCTTTCATCACACCAGACTTTCGAGTAGGGCGCTCATTCGTCTCGGTGGACGCGCGCTCAGACCGCTCTTCCCTCATCCTGCCAGACAAACCTTTGATTCTCTAAGCGCCCGCCGTGTCGTCTCCGTCAACTGCTAAAGTCATTAGGAAAGAGGCTCATTACTTTGACCCCCGAAGCATTATGGGGGGAAATAAGCGTTCAAATTGCTGCAAAATCACACAGAGACACTGATTAATAATACAGAATGCTAAATTACCAGCTCCACTCTGAAATATGGACGGCGCTCATTAGAAAGTAGAGTTTCTACCAGCCCAGATACAAATGTGTGATGAAAAATAGAAGATGCTTGGTTTTAGGTTACAGGTGGTATGATATGGAGGCTCAGGTTTCTGATGTGATCATAAAAATCTATGCTGCAATAGCAGCACTGTTCGGCAGCTCAACGGCGTAAGAGAGCAGCGTCAGTTAAGTTTGGCTAAATTAAAATATTCAGTAGTGTCAAATCAGGGTTTTTCTTTCACTCTTGGTAAATAAATGGTGGGCCTGCACAGTAGTGTAGTGGTTAGCACTTTCAACCAGAGAAAGCAGCCGACTGGAGTCCGGGGTGGGCTAATGAGCCCCTCTGTGTGGAGTTTGCATGTTCTCTGTCTCTGTGCATGCCCCGTCAGCTGGGATCCACTCCAGCTCCCTGTGACCTTGAGTTGGATAAAGCAGTCTAGAGGATGGATGAATACACTGCGTTTTGCTGTCATTCAGCATGAGCAACAACGTAAGTCATTCAAGGACTAAATGGAGTGCAGAGTGTAGTGGCTTTTTTAAAAGAGGCATTCAAGGACACCTCAGAGTCATTTGGGCATTTGTCATTTTGAAGAGACGTTCACAGACATTCTTGAGTGTTAGTCATCGGAAATTCTGGAAAACATAATGTAACGCAGGGATACACAATATATTAGAAATTTATTGTGTGCGTGATAATGATATCCACAATACTAATACGCTGAAAAAGACTGACCGAAATCCTATTCATGGGTTCATAAGCTGCGCCGTCATGCGCTGCAGATTCCAAATGAAATCATATTAGATATGAAAGGAAAAAAGCTATTATTCTCAATAAATTCACAAGGACTGTGCGATTCATTAAATTAAAAGTATTGACAGAAAAAAATTATTTCATGAGTCAGAAGCACAAGAATCAAGGAAAAATGACCCAAGACAACAAAGTTTGGATTTATTGCAACCATATTCCATATCGCATGTTCACCTGAAATCTTGCAGATCTCATGTATTAATTGTACTTATGCATGTAAAACCAAAAAAAAAAAGAGAGATGCACAACCCAAAGAATGTGCTTCAGATTGTCACTTGGCTCATCTCTTCATAACACAGCAGGATAGTATATTCCTGCTCTGTAACCCTTTCATCCTCGAACACACATCTCGAGGCAGCATTCCTCGCCCTCTGTTGTGTCTGCCGGCCGTACTCTCATTTCCTGTCCGAGCTGGCCTTTGGCAGGAGCCAGTCTGCGATCTCACCGCAACAATAAATCTTGAGAGCCCTCTGACACTCTGTTTAATGCATCATGAGCACCGTGGTGATTGCGTGTGTTTCCGTGTGGGTGGAGAGCGGCCTCATTAATTTATCTACACTGAAGCTGGCACTTAAATCTCCACGGCTATCTGCAAAAACACTCTGTGGCCAATCACAAGTCACGTGTGGTTTTAATACGCGTTGAACCAGAAATAAACCCACTCTCTTTATCTTTGAATACACTAGTAAATTCTACAGAATTAGAACCAAGTGTGATTAAAGATGCTCAAGATGGTGAAAACTCTCAAGTAACCAAATACAGTAAAATAAAGTGTTTTGCAGAGGAATGTGTAACTGCACTATCTGAACAGATAATGAAGTCAGAGCTCAGACAATTAGTAGCCTTGCAGAGGTAATTTTTATCTCTATACAAGCTTCTGAGGTATTATGAGCTTTATTATTGAATGATAATTACCTGCGAGCACTGTCCACTGATGTTATTATTCCTGCAAAACTTAAACTTGACTGATGCTTTTTGCTGACAATGTGTCTTAATAATTAGGTTTTTAAGACTTTGCCATGAGTGAGTAAAATTCTTGGCGGGCTTTAACAAGGCAGACAAGTCAATATCTGGATTTCTATCGCACAAATTGACTTCAAACTATTTCTACTGGGATTGATGTGACCACATCCGTTATCTTTCAGTCTCTATCGGGGACGATCATTACTGGTGACAACACTGAGCTTCTAGCTACAGTCAAGACACCAGACAGCAGTCTGCGCAGGTTGAACTTTCACTCTTAAAGGCTGGATAAGTTGAGTTTTGTCTGGAATGCCACCAATAGGAATGTTCAGTGTTTTCTTTGCCATTCAAAGAGTCGTGTACTGTGCCTTCACTCCCCCCGGATCTGTGCTGTAATATTCTTCAGCTTCTGAGGGAGACCTTTGGGCACAAACAATCTGAACTGTGATGTGAGGATAATTGGGTGCTCCATCATGACATTGCACCTGCTCACTGTGCAGTGAAAACACCCAGGGTTTTTAGGCTGCTTTAACATGACTATTAACCCCCACCTGGTTGGGTCGGGCTCTATTTCACACCATCCTCAGCTGGAGGGATTCTTGTTATGATGTATGAAATTTAGAAATTACAGGAGGTTTTGTTTGTTCAATTCAGACAGAAGCAACAGCAGTCTGAAAGGCATTGTGTAATTATTTTACTTCCTCATACTATCAAGCTTGGACAGTTTGTATACAGTGGTAACATTTAGTTAAGTGGCAAGCTGCTAGTATAGCTATCAGAAAGACCATGAAATGAATGATCAGCTCAACAGAATGCTTATGCAATCAGGTGTTTCCACATGTTCGCCTGGATGTTGCCGTGAGCTGGAGGTATTTGAAGCGCAAAGCAGGGCAAAGGTTAGAGGTGAAAGGTTAATGCATTGGAGGAATAGACAGAAAGGTCACATGGGATTTGTGCTGCTCTGTCTTCATGTGTGTAAGACTGCAGCAGGGGGGCTGAAATCCAATTACCAAACAATATTTCTCCTTCAATCAATAAACCCACCAGCTAGAAAATTCTCCACAGCAGCTCTTATCTACTTTTGGAAACACAGAGCTCCTCTTAATAATACAATCAATTCATAAAATACTGACAGTATTAACTGGACGGAAAGTGAACAATTGACTGTCTCTCTTGAAATAGAAATGAAAAACTAGCAGTTAATAAAAATCTAGATTTTGAGGATAAAATGCGAGACAGGAAGTGTGGAAGCATATCCACAGTCAGATGAAGAGTCAGCTCCTTATACGAGTGGCATTTCATAAGTGGCCATCTTTAATTTTAGATGCACTAGCATTTTATAAAGCTCATCATTATTGATTTCACCCTGAAAGCTTTACATCAGGATAACTAATTCACATTTACTCCATCGTTTCACTTGAGCCTGTACGGACACAGGAAAATTTTTATATTTTTTCTCATGATTCATTACACGCACCGTGGGAAAAGAAAATGTCAATAATGTCAAAACATAGCATTTGATTTGATAGAAGAGACTTGTCTGACAGCTTGCAAAAAAATTTATTAACTATGATGTACTGTACGACAAGCAACAAATAAAGATGGCTTATCTGTCTGAAAGGCAGACATGCACGTGAGGTCTGATTTCTGTCCCAGAGATTTATATAAAATGAGAAATGCAATGACTACAATTAAAAAACAAACAAACATCTGGGTGGTTTCACTGTAAAATAACAGACCATGACTAAATATTTGCATGCTTTTGGTGATTTTCAAAGAGAAGTCTTTGAACAAGAGCTGCCATGTGCTGTGGTTTAGAGCGCATAATGGGATTATGGTATATACTGTTTATGTGACATGGAGCTGCCGCAAAAAGGAAATTCAGTCTGGCAGCACAGCAGACACCGAGGGAGCATCAACCGGCTGCAGGCTGCGTCCGCAAACTGTAAGAAGCTTGATAGTTCTCCAAATGTACAGCGAAAGAATGTAACAGAGAGTGGTGGTTTTCATTCGTGCACAAGTCACCCGTAAAGATGGAGGATGTGCAGCTGATTCTGTACCATGTAAAACAGTCTCCAGTCTTCTTTCGACTGTGCTTGAATCTGAATGCAAAAAATATTCATTTCATCTCCCATTGAATCACATCATCCCCATTAGGAATCCCAAGAGTCCCGTAACGCAGGTAATGGTCCCCTCCTGCTGCTGTTGCTGCTGAGATTGTCCCTAAGAAACGAAATGAAATGCTCCCAATCTACCAGACCTGCCTGCAAACAACTGCAACTCAGCTTTTCTCACACGCAGCCAAGACTTATAACTACTTGTGTTATAGTGTTGAAACACAAAACAATGAATGAATAATACCCCTTTCAGGTGAATGCAATTTCTTTCGAACAAACTCGAGACAGTTATGAAGGAAGCAGCATGAAACAGTGCTGCACAGTAGATCATTTCAGCATCATCAACACAATGAAACAGACATTTATTTGCCTCTTGATGAACAGACTCTCCAATTGTGATCCAGTTGCAATAAAATCCATTTCACAAAACTTTCTTGTGGTTTCTAACTTTGCAAATTAAATCAAGGGGAAAAAAAAAACATTTTTCTGATCATCAACTTAAAACAGAAATAAAAACACAAAAAGTAACCAACATCCTCAAACAATGAGACCGTTCGTTCGCAGTAACGACGATAGCTGTATCGTCTTATGATATTAATAATATCTGAACTTCAACCTGGCAGCAAACCCAAGAGGCTTCCTGCCAGTTCACGCTGCCCCCCCCCGTCCCTCAGCTCCTGAATCAGCCGTCATGGCCCATAGCGGCGCTTATCATCTGCAAACAGCAGAACGAGCACAAAAGACCTCGGTCTGCCTAATCTCTGGTCAAACACAAGCCGCGGCATCATCACTGCTCAGGGCAATAAACTGCTGCTTTATGCTGGAGCTGTTCAGGGGACACGCGTTAAGACTTTGCTGAACGGACCACAGAGATTTGCCAAAGCCAGTCTCCAGGGGAACCGTTGCCTGGGTTACCACAGCCCAACAGGAAGACAATTTCAGTTGTGATTAGGTAACCTGTCAGGATGCAGAGGAGGCGCTTTTTCATGCCACTAAGGAACTACACCTATAATCCAAAGCATTCAGAGATATGATAAAGACTCCACCTTTTGATGCCAAAACTACCCTGACCGGTCAAAACATGAACTCCACTTTATAGTACGTTGTGGTACCAAGATGTAAGCAGATTCTTTAAGTCCTGGAAGTTTCAAGAGTTACAAGTTTGCTCTATAGGTTGAACTAAGTTTGTCCTGCACATCCCACAGATGCACAGTTGGATTAAGAACTGAGGGAAAAGGAAGTCGAGGCAACATATTCAACTGGTTGTGCTCCTCAAACCTTTCCTGAACCGTTTTCACTTCATAGTAGAGCTCATTATCCTTCTGATAGAAGCTGCCGCCATCAGGGAATACTGTTCCTAAGAAATATGCACATGGGCTATAACAGTACTTGACGTAGGTGGTACGTGTCAAACTCACATTCACATAGATGGCCGGGCCCCAGGTCTCCAAGCAGAACACCGCCGCCACCAAGTTGTCTTCTTCCCACAATGTATCCTGGTATAATGTGTTTCCTGACACACACCTGGTCATCCATGTTAATGAGAAAAAACCTCATCCGACCACACCACCGTCTTGCATTCACATTGTTGGTGCTTTTGGCAATGGACAGGGATCAGCATGGGCACCCTGACTGGTCTGCATCAGAAGCAGCATGAACTTCTGCAGCAGTTTGAACAGCAGAAGCTGGAGCGGTGGATAAGAGCACTTCACTCCCAAGTCATCACGATTTGGCAAACATGTTGAAATCCAAATGCGTCTCCATTTTTCTATGATAACATATCCTACAAACATGTCACTTCACTGTCTGGTGTACAACCACAAGCATTCCATGTGAGTATCTAATGAATGGTGGATTGCTTAGTTTGACATAGCAAGAATTAAACACACACAGATCTGACTTGCACGAGCCAGCTTTATGATTCCTTTCTCGTCAAAGCAGCTGTGTAAAGAGCCATCCGTTATCATGCTTCCCCTCACAAGAAAATTAATCAGAAGACTGCATTCCTTCATAAGGATAGCTGTCATTTTGCATCCATTCACTACATTTGTCACACAATCTGGTTGCCATGGTATTTCCGTGGCCTGCTCTAATCTTCTCCTTATGCCCCCCCCCCAACCAACCCCCACCTTTTTACACTGGCACTGGGCCAAACTGACTGTCTGCCAGTGTCAGGCATCCCAGCATCAATTACCTGAATCCAGCTCTGACACATTCCCATGACGACTCTAAAACCATCAGGCACACTCACACACACAAAGACAAGTATTTCTAATTCCTTTCTATTTCAGCTAAAATCAATAAACAGTTGTATACCTTTTAATTATTGTTTATTATTCTTGTCTTGTATTGTGTTTTTGCTTGTTTTGTCTCATTTCCTACTTGTCATCCCACTGTAAAACACTTTGAGTCACATTAACATGTGAAAAAGGTTCTATATTAATAAAGTTAAACCGATGTGCTGATTGAAATACACACTCATGAGTTATTAGAGCACATACGCACTCTTCAGAGCCTACAGTAGATTTTAAGACTTTTCATGTGAATACACTCTCAAATTGAGGACACTGAATAATTAGGGAGATGAAAAAAAAAATAAAGAAAACTCCCACAGACAGCCATTTCAATTATCTCCATTCCTCTGGCTGTCTGGCTGCTGCGTACAATTGAATGTGAGGTATCCAGCGCAGGTATCCACAATGTAACAGGGGTCCTAGTTCTTTGGAACCAGTTTGCTATTTGATTGCTATCCACATCACAGTGGTTATTTAGTGCAAATGTGTAATGCAGTACAGTAGTCTTAACCGGTGACGTGTCTCAGTGGTGTATCAAAAAGGAATTAGGATGGATTCCAGTAGCTACTTGTGATGTACAGAACAGGAATGGCAAACCGCCCAGCCAACTGGACGTTTTTTTTTTTGCAGTTTTAGTACAGCTGCATTGGGATCTGATGAACGACCATGTTCAATTGAGGCACCGTCCCTCGCTCCCGCTCCTAAATCCTCCCAGGTGTTTGATGGATACGCGCTCTCTGGCAAGGGGACCGAGCTCAGGGACGCTGAAAGCGCTGGGTAGACCTGTGTTAGCGCACGGTGTGTGTGTGTGTGTGTGTGTGTGTGTGTGTGTGTGTGTGTATGTGTATGTTCTTTTCCAACTTCCCTCTGGGGAAAAAAACACAGGCACACTGTCCTCCCACAAGGACACAACTCATAATAAGCCAATGTCATACGGTTGCCACCTACACACAAATCCAAGCTATTACCGAGTGGCACTCAGTGTTTGCTTTATGCGCTCTGCAATAGGTCAGTAACAACAGCCGAGCACATCAATACACTTTAAACACCGAAGCAGTGCTTACACTATTATTTGTATTTTTACCTGCAGGTTTCTTTGACTAGTCGATGGATAATTTGGTCAAAAAATAAGAAAAAGCATCTCCTTGTGTAAAACAGGCAAATGTCCCCAAAAATTCTCAACTGAAAGGAAGTGAAACACATGTAGTTTAATGTGACACACACACACACACACACACAAATGCGCAGTATCTTTAAATAAACATGAGCATAACACAGTGCTGGAATAGTACAGTAGGTTATGTAATAAAGGAATTGATGCAAAAAGAAGCACAATCTGGAGATGGAAAAAAACTTAAAAATCACCCTATTTAGAGTTGAAAATGACTAATTAACATTACAGTTTGAGAATATTCAGAGAAGCATGACTGTCCTTCAGCTTATCCAAACAATTAGTGTATCTTAATTAGATGTAAATGTAAATGGAAATTTTTTTTTTTAGAGACAAAGTGTCCCATTGCAGTTGATTTCATAACCAATACCGCAGATTTTAATTAAAAAGAGGGGCCATCTCCAGCCAGTAAAAACACATGAGCTCATGGTAAGACAGGCATATCTACTATGAATCTAAAGGTTAGAAATTGGGGAAAGGGTTAAAAGTTTTCGTTGTGTTACTCATTATGTACTCGACATATGGGCAAGAGCTCAAATACGGTTTATGACACTCGAGATATTTCCTCACAAAGGATCAAGTGTTGCTCATGAGCTGACACGTGAACACAACTTCAGACAGAAAAGGCGACGAATGGGGGAAAAAAAAAAAAAAGTCACAGAGGTTGACAGAAAGTTGGTGAGTGAAAAACAGAGAAGGCAGAGATGAGAGGAGATAGCAGACTCTCAAAAGCATTAACTACTTAGAGAGAGACAGCGAGAGAGAGGGAGTATGAATTAAAGTCTTTCTTCACGGCGCCTTGAGGGAGGAATGATATATTCAATTTGGGTTAAAAGAATGTGTTTAGAAAGGAAACACTTTGATAGGCCCGGAGTGCATGTGAGACACGGATTGGAGGATTAATGCCTCGACTGTGTTCCTCCGCTGGATGGTAATTGAGAGATTCGAGAGAGGAGCTTTTACTGAGGCAGATCAAGGCTACAAGTTGTCAATGAAAACTTCAAACATGGCCATGAGGGCAGCCCACTGCCACTCCAAAAAAAAAAGTTTAAAAAAATGTTTTAAATACACAACTCAAGACCAAGACCACATCATTTCTTCATTTTCACGTCTGATTCTTCCTCTCAACTCCCTTTTTTCTTTCATTTAGCTCTTCAGTCACATCTCTGTAGTACTTCCTCTCGTGTCTTCAACTTTCTACTAATCATTTCATTGCCCCTGCCTCTCCTCTACTTTCATCCCTCCTCTCTCGTTCTCTCTGGGGTGATGACTGATATTGAGGTGCCAGTTACATGGTGCGCCGGGGTAACATTAGCCCGTTTATGTAACGAGACACTACAAGCAGAGGGAGAGAGAGTACGGCACCGCAGGTTGTAGAGCCTCATATGTATGCATGGGCGTACGCCCACGGGTGTCATTGGCCTTCAGCACATTGTGAGAGAGCAAAGGAGCATATAAGTGCTTTTAAAACATCGATTCCTAGAGGCCATCAGGAAGCTGAAGTTGGGTTTTGCACAACTATGGCAAATAATGATAAAAACGGTCATGAAAAGCTGAAACTTATGTGAATTTGTAGGATGAAAAAGAAGAAGAAAAAATGTATTTAATGAAGATAAAAAAAATGTATCTAATATAAATTATCTTTGGAGAAACATGTTGGAAAGACAAGATTATGGAATCTGTGCTATTATGTTTTAATAGAGAACGATGACTTTAATTCAAAAATGAGTTTGAGAAAAGCCAATACGTGGCACAAGGGCCTCAACAAAAAGTCCTCGTCATTAACCTTATAAATAACTTGGGGTGTGTTCACTTGTTACTTTTGGTCCACTTGAAGATTTCTTCGTTAGTTCATTTGTGGAAGTCTGAACGCTGCCGTCCACACCCACAACAATGGGAGAAAATCTTTTGTGAAAGTTTTGGTACGCTTAGCAACATACTCCAGTACAGTATGAATGCAACATGAACCAAAGAGTAAGTGGATCAAATACAGGTTGTGATAGACTCGAGATTGTTAGTATTGCGGTGCATAACAAAGGAATTCCTGCCTATATTTTGGTTCCATTATACTGTATATGAAGAAGGTAGCTGACGTCTTCTTCTCTCAGTAACACCCAAACACAATAACCCAACATGCATTGTGTGCATTTATCAAATTACAGGGCATTGTTGCAGAAGCTACATTGCAGGATCCACATTGCAACAGCTGTTAAACATTTCTTTTGGTCTAATCTTGAAAATATCAGAGTGACTGTTCTGTATCAAACCAGATCCACGTCTGAACATTCGTCTTTTTATCGACTTTGGTCCAAATGAAGGAACCACATACTAAAAGTCATAGTTTCTGCAACTCCATTTTCTCTTCAGCCATGAGAATCTAAAGCTTCATTTAGTTTCACAGAGATTCATTTATGCTTTAATTTGGCCTAAGATAGGGGACTTAACAAGCTAAACGTGAGCATGGAGCTAAGCCGAACCTTTTGATGAGTCGAAGACTCACTTTCTTGGTAGATATGAGCATGAAGCTCGAGAAGGAATGTTTTAGCTGACGAACCAAAAGCAAAGTCAGCAAGCATCACTTTGCATGTCATTAGTTGCATATTTCAGCAGACGACGCTGTACCACTACCTCGATCGATTGTTATACCAACTGCAATGCACATTAACATTAACTCCTTTTGCATTTTATGAGCAATACTATGCTGTCAGTTGGTGAAAAAGCCACCATAATAATCTCACTAAGACTTCTACCAGAGTGTGCAGCATGGTTTTGGAAGCCACAACAATCCTGACACATAATATACACCATAAACACTTCCGAGATGCCATGTGGTCACTTCTTTTGTTTGAAAAAAGAAAGAAAAGCTTCAATGAAAACCGCAATAAAATATCTTTGGGGGGGTTCTGCTTCAGTCAAGACTGGGAAAACCAGTCTGAAAAGCTGTGGAAATACAATAGGGAATCTGTTAGTTCTTCGGAAATGAATCCCTGGGAACAAAAACTGCAGGGATTTTCACGAATGTGACTAAACTGGGCAGAGAAATGAGAATTTTAAGCGTTTCCCACTGCTCCTTCACTGCAGGTTACTGAAGCTCTTGAGTAGGCAGGTACATCATTCTGATCACAGCCTATCAAATCAGTGATTGATTACACGGTGAGAAAAGGAGAAAGAGAAATCCTCAGGAGAACTATGGTAAATTCTTCAAGATGCTTGGAATAAAAATCTGGTGGTGGTGGTGGTTTGCTACAGACAAAAGTCAATCCCACCAAACCAGAATGGACACAGGACTTTCTGATGACTGCAGTATGTAAAATGTACATGGTATTATTCTTGACAGCATTCTCACTCTAGTTCTGCAGCCTGAAACCTTCATACAGCCGCCGGAGAGTAACACAGAGTGAGCCTGACGGAAGCGAAGCAGGTTCTTGGACTCATTCAGATGAAGGCAGATTTCCCCGTGGAGATTGAGCAACTCTGCAGAAACGACCTCCTTTGGTGTGTGTGTGTGTGTGTGTGTGTGTGTGTGTGTGTGTGTGTGTGTGTGTGTGTGTGTGTGTGTGTGCATGCGCACAAAGCGACAGAGAGGGCAGGGCAGGCGGGGGGTGGGGCAGCTGCGGGTGGAAATGGTGCACAGCAGTGCTGCATGGTCTCTCGACCACCAGACAGATGTGATCCAAGAGCCGCAATCCCACATGCTTATTGCATACCAAGGGCAAGGCAGGGGAGAAACAAGGACACATGGACGCCATTGAGCAACACGGGAACCTGCTAGCATGCAGCTGACCTCCGCACACATCAGGCCAGATGTACAGGCTCTCGATATCAACCCCGCAAAAATGTTGTCCTGATCAGCACATAGATGTAGAGAAACGTTAAATTTGTTGTGACCCAAAAAAGGAGGCAGACTGAGATGGAGTGTGTGTCTGAGAGAGAGAGCGAGAGGTAGAGAAGGAGAGAGGGATGTGGAAGTATAGAGGAGGAACAAAGGAGTCATTTATGCCATCATGGGTGGGAGGTGTGTGATACTGAATCAAGCATGTCTCATCTCTCCATGAATGTCTGTGAGATATGTGATGTGGAGCTGTGTCCTCTAAGCAAAGACACTTTTTCACTGAAGCCCCAAATGTCCACTGAGTTCGCTTGAAGAAATGCAAGAGCGTTTATAATGTGACCTCAGGGTGCGGGAAAGATATTTGAGCAGATAAGCTGCTAAATCCACACACGTGTCCATAGAGACATTTATTCCTGGTGTAAATGGGCTCAGAAGGTGTTCTGGAAAATCACATATAAACACTATCAGCACTGAAAGAATTACACTCATATCTCATGCCCCTCTCTCTGTGGATGCTGTGGTTGAAATCCCTAAAACAACAGGAGACTTTGGTTTATGGAGCCAGGATATATTATACTGTGTGTACAGGATGTGCATTGACATTGGGGATGAAACTGATCTAACGTTCACAGTGGTTGAAGCTGCTTCACCCACATGACCACACATGAATAGGGTCAAATAAATGTCTTTCAAAATCCAAGCAAAGCAAAGCTGAAGAGAAACTCACCAGCTAAACCCAAAATCATAATAACTTGCAACTTTTGTCTGAATGGCTTTAAAAAATTGACATAGGTCTTTCTGTGAAGCCCCAACTGTGGTTCTCTCACACTTGTGGTTTTGTACTCAAGGCTATTGAGTGACTGCAATTCGTATACAATATAGGTTTTTTTAAGTAAATAACACATTGGTTAACCTTTTATATCCCACAAATTACACAAATACAGCACGCAAGGAGAATATATCAAACCCTACCTTAGAGATTTCGCAGCAATCCCTCAATTCACACCTGATATAAATACCCGTGGTTTTGTGTATACATCTCATATATGTAGGAACACTGCTGTCCTGGAAAAATATCCTCTTCCTTATGTTAATACAACTCAATCTTTGAAATGTTTCCTTCAGTTTTCTGGGAGGAAATTGTGACTAAATGACAATAATACTGACTAAACTAAAGCGTGGCACAGAGGAAAACATGACAACAGCCAAATATTGACACAGGCAGATGCACAAAGGTAAACAAACAAGATCAGCAGACACACTGGGGACCTGAAAACAGTGTAGGAGAGAGGAGGACATGGCACCGTTTAAGAGTATTTTTAGCCTCTTCTGTGCACGCAAATGGAAGCAAACAAGATGAGTGCCTGCTTTGTCATTTGTATTGAGTCAAATGGAAAAAGTATGGTCAAAAAAAAAAAAATTGCAGAACAACAAACGTTTTGTTTTTACACGCATACATCTACTGATGCGCTGAGGCCGTCAAACAAGGACAATAAGGCTCTAAACGTACATACTTGTGCTGTTATTCCCAACTGTTAGTCGACTTATGACAATATTGTCTAAAGTGTTATGTCGACTATTATATCACACTATTGACTATCTCAGTGAACAGTGAAATTTACAGTAACAGTCCAATAACCACAGCCTCCATGAGAGGAATGAAACACAGAGTGTTTGGAGTGTCGACGATCGAAATACATCCAGAATTGGCTGTGACCTCAAGAATAAAAAAAAATAAAAAAATCAAATTAAAGCTGGTGTATCCCAAAGGTTTTAAACTCTGCTCTGCAGAGCTACAAATGCGGTGATTCCCCCGTGGCTGCTTCGCGCTCCAGTGATCTGCCCGGCAGAGCGGCTGTATGATGGGGAGGAGAGTTAGATGGAGGCAGAGGATGGTGGATGACAGGAGTGTGTGCATACATGTCTTCAGCTTGCTTCTACAGATTTGCGCAGCCACACATCTTTGTGAGTGTGACCGTGTGCGGGGATGAAGAATGTGTGTATGGATCTGTCTTCTGGATTACTCTGCCACGGTCGGCCCCGCTGCTCCAACAAACTGTCACATAAGCACACAACACACACACACACCGGGGGGGGGGGGGGGGGGGGGGGGGTCGCGACTGCAGGAAAAATCTGGAGGTCAGAGGAACGTCTTTTCCTCAGACATACTTCAAAGAAGAAACCATGATGTAAAAAGTTATTTGATGGTGAAACTAATAACTACTTTGATAAAATACTCCAGTTGTAAATGGAGGCTGACCACAGCATTCCACTCTCTTTTCATGGTTTCATTTCTTACCCTCAGGTCATCGGTTCAATTTAACAATGTGTTAATCAAACATACATAACTTTTTTTTTTCCTACAGCTAATGGTCTGCCTAAGAGCCATAATTACGCTTTGTATATGCCTGTGTTGTATACATGTTGCCTCTATTAATCATCTCTTGCTGGCTGTACCCTTAATTGCCCTTCAGGTATAATAAAGTTCACCCTGGCCTCATCCGAATGATAAAATAAGCTTTTGTGTAACACCAATACTGTAACAGCTATGACAGTCACATACCATATATAAAAACTTTCCAGATATTTCAAATCTGACAAGCAGAAGAAGAGTTCAGATTTTTAAATGATCTTTAGAAGAAAAATACGGCTGGGTGTGAAACCTTGTATGTGCAGCATGAAGTTTGACGCCTATATCGCTGGAATTTTGGATTTTTTATGGGTCTTTATATGTGGTTAATAAAAGCTTGGTTTATTTCCGGGTTGTATTCATTGACATCCCATGCATTGGTAAATATTTGTGGATAAGATTTTTTTTTTTTTTTTGAAATTGTTACTTTTTTTAACAAAATCTAAAAGAAATACGTTTTACCACAACAATCCAAGAAAGTGTGGAAAAGTCTCAATGGTTTTTTTTTTTGTTTTCCAATAACAAACTAGTCTGTTTTTACAGTGCACATTACATGTTTTCTTTTGCGCACACCATGCAAAATTCAAAGGAAATGTCTGACTTAACTGTAAGAATGAGACTAACTTGAACCCACTTACATGAAAAAAAAAAAAAAAGAGAGCGAGAGATATTTAAAAACTCTTTAAAAAAAAAACAAGCCATAAACAACCACTCCAGTCATTGGCTGGGTAAACCCTCTGCAGACACACACAATGAGTCATAAGATGCACTGTCTGAGTTAATGTTACTCCTACACCAACCCTCACGAAATCAGACAAACAGGAATCTGTCTGCTATGTGAGGATGATTATTTTAGAAGCTTTCAACTACTGTCTGTCTTAGTCTGAATGAATGAATTACAACTGTCACACACCTTTACAAAGCCATTAGATCACGGTGGCTGTTGTGTAATGACCAGTGGACGCTGCATCAGACAGAAAGAGGGACAATCACTTTAAATATTTTATGACGGGAAGAGTTTTGTGTTTAAAAAAAAAAGTATCAACGATGAGCCTAAAAAAAACGCCACATAATCTGTATTGAGTGAAACTCCAAACCGCCGACCTGCCAAACAAAGGAAACCTTCATACAGCACACCAGGAGACCTGTCTCACTGACAATAAGCAGAGACAGATAGCAAAGAGCTTCTGTTGGGATGTCAGTGGGATGCAGAGGGCAGGACCCCTTTAGGCTCTAACACACACACCCACGCATGTACACACATCCACACACTCACACATTGTGTGAGAGGAGGTGTGACCCAAATCCTGCACACACACAGTCATATGTGACTGGGAGGGCAGTGTGAGCTGTTTGCGCCATTAGACTCGTCAGACAACCTCCGCCAAGGACACATGAAGCAAAACACCGGTTCAGCAGAGTGCATGGAAACAATTAACCCAATTTAGTGACAGAAATGTGAGGACATGCAGTATTTATACTTGAGGTTTTGTGAGCAACACTTCCATCTTAAAGTGCAACAAAGAAGCGTTCAGCCCCCCACAGAAGGAGACGGGGGGGAAAAAGGAAAAAAGAAAAAGATCATAAGCATAACAACTCATCAAGCTGAGGCAGCTTTCATCAGAGCGGGTCCCTCAGCAGCCATCAGTTCTGCTGTTGAATGAAAAGTTAGACCAAGAAACAATGTAAATGTTTGTGTTAAAAGTCTTGCTAATCTGAATGAGTACTTTAAACACTTGGCAAGGCAGTGGTGCGTTCAGTGCAGACGCTTCGGCTACTGAGTCAAAAGAAGCCAAAGGAAAAAGCAAATAGACAGTATGAGATCATTTATGCATGAAACACACCGTTTTGAAACTATTTGCATTAACATCTAAACCTTTTCATTTCATTCACTCATTTTGACTAAGTCCTCAATTGCCCCTTTGACTCTTTCCCGTTTCAATGATCTAATTTTATATATGAAGAATGACTAAAGAACTGAGTTGGACACATGAAGAAACATGCAATCATGTCACAACTACTTCTAAATGTAGAAAGGCACAAATATTGCCTGGAGACTTAATGGGTTAATAAAGCATAACTAAACATAGGGCTGGGCTGAGAATGTTCCATCCATCCATCCATCCAGCCAATTGTTCTAAGAAATGTTAATAAATATGACATCAACTGTGCTTCTGTCCTGTCCATTTTTTATTTATTTCTTTATCCTCTAACCCAGCTGGAACAGCAGCAAGCCTCTGAGGCTGGTTCTGCAGGTTTCTTCTTGTAAAAACGGATTTTCCTATTGCTTCTGTGGAACAGCTAGGTTCTCTCTGTCAAAGTGTCTTGAAATGCCGCCTTTTCAAAACCCCACAGAGCCGTTAAAACGTAGCGTTGAACTTTAGAGTATTACAACATTTATTCTACTATTCAGGCCAAATTGCATAACATTATCCTCTATTGTGGCGCAGGGTGATATTAACAATATCAAACATTATTGTGCTCATATTTATGGCACAATCATATATTATTTACACAATAACAAGAACACATCAGTAATGTAGATATAATAAGTGAGAAAGTAAACACAGAGGAGAAACCGTGGGGCCTGGTAAGCTTACATAAGAACATTACATAACTTTAGTCTAAAATATACTGAACAAGCAGGGGAGAGGACAACACAACTGTACTGCTCCATCACAATAATATAGCCAAATCAACAAGGATAATGTGGTTTAAAATAATAGTGCAATGTCACTACTATTGACAATAACTGGGTACTCTCATGGAATTAATAGCACAGTTACAACTAGGGAAGTTTCTGTGAGTCTGTCTTTAATTGATTAAGACATTGAAAGGAGATTAATGCTGTTGGACACACACGGAATAAAATACCTTCTCTTTATGTTTAAATACCAGCTACATGACAGGGATACACAGAGCCTGGACTTGACTGTGCAAATTTTTAAGCTGTCAGTTATCAACAATGTCCATCACCTGTCGCTGGATTGTGAAGATGGGATCCTTCACTTTTTTCAAGCCTATTTCTATGAAAAAAGCCCATCAGACCAATATTGTATTAAGATCATGATTTTGAACTTGTATGACTTAATTAACAGGAATAAATGACATTAAAACTGCACTCAAGTATCTCATCCTATGGAAATGCACAATATTTAAAGAAAACGTGAAATACAAACAGTAAAATATAGTAGCTGATGTCATAATAATTTCATAAAAAGATGGTGTCTTTGTGTTTTGAGATTTGACTTTCCTCTTTTTCTCGCCCCTGATTATATTTATTTTTATCCTTCTTACTTCTGCCGGGCGGGCGCCAGGTATGAAATAATTTGGGTTCTGTATTTAAAGACATGTAGCAAACTATTATCAAATTTATGTGAATTTATCGTGATTAATCACATTTCTTTTATATTTAAAATTTCATAATTTTGTTTCTCCACAGCACAAATGCACAGTGCATAAAAGATCATAGTTCAGTCTTTTGCGATGTGTATGTTGAGCACACTGATATTGCTATAACACTATAATAAGTACTAATATATTGTCTAACTCTACTCACCGAAAACGTGGATCTAACTGATGTTACTTTTTATATTCATTAAAAAAAAAATCCCGTATAAGTGGATAAATGCATTGAGGTAAAAAGTGAACATTTTGGAGTAAATGGAGTGAATAAAAGCTTTTATTAAACACTTCATGGATGCAGAATCGTTAACTGATGCGGCTTTTATGTGCCGCTACCATTTGCAGGATATGACGCCGTCTTAAGTTGCACTTGCCAAAGTGAGTAATAAATAGCATGGAGCACTTGGCAGTGAGCCGGAGGCAGTTCTGGGTCAACCAGTGGTTGACTGAAGGATGGAGCGAGACAGAGGCAAAGAGGTGGAGAGTGAGAAAGAAAGGGGGTGGGGGCATTATCCATTGAAAAGTGAGACAAAGGACAGCGGGGCCTCACCACACTCGAATGAGAACAAATAATAGCCAAGCGATTGGACAAGACCCTGGAGTGACCCACTTTTTACCTTTAACTATCCAGCGATACCTCGAATGCACAA
Source organism: Lipophrys pholis (assembly GCF_963383615.2). NCBI lineage: Eukaryota > Metazoa > Chordata > Actinopteri > Blenniiformes > Blenniidae > Lipophrys > Lipophrys pholis. The sequence continues at coordinate 18,712,751 of NC_137641.1, read as the reverse complement.
ATGATCAGCAAGTCACCCTTAGCTGTGTGCGTGTGCGTGTGCGTGTGCGTGTGTGTGTGAAAGAGAGAGAAAGAAGGGGGAGACTGGTGTGTGAGATAGTGAGGGGCGTGGGAAAGCTGCATGTGCTTCAGTTCTCCACCTCTTCGACGCTCCACTGGCAATGGCACATACAGGGCGAAATGTGGTTGTTTTAATGTTGTTTTTGTGTGTGAAATAAGTATAACAATTATTCAGGTAATTAGTAAAAACACTTTCAAAAAGATAACGCTAGCTCTTTGCACCTTTTTCTTCCAGTGGTCAAAATAATTTTACTTCATCAGCAACATTTGGCATTTATCTGCAGACACACAGCGACCTGAGAGCAATACTGCCCCTGAGAAAACACCGGTGTGAGGAAACAACAAGCAGATAAAGCAAGGGGCAGGTGCCTTTGTCAGGAGACACATTATCTTACTGAAGTCTTCTACTCTTTGATAACAGCTGGCAGACGACAAGGCTATCAGCTGAGGCTAACTCTCGGTAGCAGAAAACTATGTGGCATTGAACGCATTTTTTTCTGGCGACTCACGTCTTTGTCATTACATCATTCGTCTGCGTTCATACGAGTTTGAGACTCATTGCCTGTTTGATACAACATATACTGGACCTAAATGAGTGCAAACTTCAAACAGTACAATGTACTACGTAGTTGTTTTTTTTAAGTTGACCTACACAGGTAATTTTAGTTTATTATGCCTTTAGTTTGTTCGTAGGTATTTTGAAGTCTTCTTTTACGTCGTCATCAGGAACATGAAATAAGGTTTCCGATGAAGATGGAAGAACACCGTCGAAACAACGTCAAAGCTATGTTGTAAAACCGACTTGCCTGAAAAGAAGAAAGCAAAATACTTGGACACTTTTACACAAACTCGCTCAAGTGGCCAGTTATCTCACATAACAAAGGGAAGTCAGAAGGTATTGCGCTGCTGCAACAACCACCAATTATACCAAGCCTCTTTTAACCATCCGATGTATAGAAAAATGCATTGCTATCTTTTAAGTCAGTGCTAGTTTTCGATTGCACTCCACAGTTATTAACTTCCCACTTCACTACGGTCCTGTTTACACACAATCGTTTCGATTGAAAAAGCATATTCTTTGCGTTTTCGTTGTTTTGGTCCACGAAATATCGATTGTTTGTAAGAAATATAATGTGTCTCCACGTGTGATCCAGATGACGTTGAAGTAATAAATGTGCACTCTATTAGAGAAGTGCTGTTAAATTCAAGAGTGAAGAGAGCAGATGGCTTTCCCATCTCACGAGTGGGAAGAAACATTCATACAATCATAATACCCATGCGCCGTATCAGCGTTTCAGAAAAGTTGCGCCTTCGCAATTTACAAGGAGGCCGAGCATTTTTAAAAGGTTTCATCTTGGAAGCCATTTTTTTTAAAAAAGTTCTGTTTTTCAGTGACTCCGAAGACGGTTGTTTTAAAGTGAAAATCGAACACTTTCGTTACATTTTGAGGGTCTGTTTAAACAACAGTGTCATGTAAACTTAGCCAAAGTCTGACTAAGAATACTGTAATCAACATTTACTCAGGCAAAATACAATGTACACTTTTATGACTAATCCCAATAGATTTCGGACACCACACTAGCTTTCAACACTAACAATAGTCACAAGACCTCCCAGACCAGAGCTGCGAGGAAAGAGCAAGGTTATTCTTTTCTCTCAGTCATTGCAAAGAGATACTCATTTCTCTGCCCTTGCGGCGAATGAATAGACCTTAAAGCCCAGTGACATCTGAACTTGTAAGATTTAAATGGGCAAATTGAACACGCAGCATTTTAAAAGGAAGAGGTCAGCCGTTCATTATTAGAAAGGACATGAAAATGCACAACGGTATACTCCAACAGATGAGACCAAGATCCAAATTACTACCTGCATTATCCAGATTGCTTCTTTAACAACCATATGGGACCCGGGCTTGTTTTGCCTGAGTCACCGAATGGCACATGTTTTGAATGTGCTCTAACAGGCTTCGCCTCCAGAGCCAAATTAATTGTGCTTATGTTGTTGTCCTAGTCTGAAAATACTTCATAGCAGTCATTCTCGTGGCCGTCGCTCTTATGGCTGCAAGGCTTTTTATGGCCTTTTTCTTCATTACTCATCCGGAGAGTTTATTTTAAAAATCTGTTCTGCACATTTTATCCTTATTTTCCGCCATGTTTTCCGCCTCAAAACTATGTTAGCAGACTTCAAGTAGATTTGTTCAGTTGAAGAAAAACCTAATAAAGACTTGCAAACACATTTACACGCAATATAATATGCGAGGTCTCCTCCCTGCTGTTCCCCTCCGCGCCGAGATCCAGAAGTCAGCCTCACGAAGTGTCGGTGACATCAGTGTCAGAATATAGCAGCGCTGCCTACATACGCTTTAGGAGCATTGGCAGAAACGCTCCAGCTTTGACCACAAACACACCCTTTTAACAAATATCCAGAGAAATACAGCGACACCAGCCAGACAACTGTCCTCAAAGACAGACACTGTTACCTCCACCAGAATCTTGTTAAATTCTCTCAGTTCAAACGTATGGTCAGAGTTTTTGTGTTCCCCTTTACTTTCCGGGAGGTAAGAGATTAACATGTCCCTCTGTGGTTCAAAATAAAGTCCCCACAAGATGCTAAAAGCAGTGACTAAGAGGCCATGTGGCCTTTTTCAACCTGAGTCTTTTTTTTCTTACGCGTGTGGCTGCTCTGGCTGGTGAGCCTTACAGTTGCTATGTCTGTTATAAAGATTCAGGACACAAGAATTGCACAAGCTGTGACTGAAAACCACAGCCTAAGAAAGATTTCACAGAATCAGTCAGAATACAGCTATTCTTACTTCTTTCTTGGCAAAATAAATGACGTTTGACACCCATTTCCACAAAGGGCTTTAGCATATTTTTAGGCCTGTTTTGAGTTTAGAGCTCGTCGTTTCAATGTTTTGTTTCACTTTCATGATTAAATCATCTTGAGCCACACTGTGTGGCATGAAGTGTTTTCAGCTAAAGACTGTTATTAAAAAGCTGTCTCTATACTCACTGCTTAGAGGAAAACTGGCAGAGAAACAGTTCGCAGCTCAACGGTGAGCGTGGCGGAGCATTAAGCTCTATTTTCCAAACTGTGAGTAGAAACCACAAACTATGCTAAATAGAGCATAAATGCTGCACTGTAAAGTAGCCGGAAACACTTTCCCTTCATCCAACTTCTACACTGGTTCCAAGTCACTAAACGGTCAAAGAAGATCCTGTACAAAAATATAGACGCAGAGAAAAAGACAATGACATCATGAACAGGAGTATTCTAGAGAAGCTTTTTCGTTAAATAGGAGCAGGTACATTAGAGCAATCTGCCATGAACAATGGTGTCCTTTCCTTGTTCATTTGTCCCAAAAAAGCACAGAATGAACCAATGGAGGTGGATGTGTTGGTGGAGGATAATATGGAGGACATAGGAGCGTTAAAGAAAGTAAATCTAAATTGGGCAAAAACAAAAGCATAAGAAGACATTAAGAAAAGACGTAAATGGGGATCAACCACAGCAACTATATGCAGGTCGTTGGGAGCCAGCAGAGGAAAAGCCTCTCATCAAAATAACTATCCTTTATGAGCTTTCAAAATCGGACATAATCGTGAACAACACTGCAAATTGTAAATCACAGTGCATGTTTTACATGAATCCATTGGCATAAACTGCTCCCAGTATTTTTTTGCAGGATCGAGAAAACATGCCCGATATTTCACATTCTCCACATGAGCAGTGTGTGTTGGTTTGCATGCGTGTTAGATAGGAGACCAGATACATGTTCATGCAATATCGAGTTTGCAAAACCATTTTCATTTGCAAAATAATGTAGTAAATCAAGTTCTTAGCGTCGCATGAGACTGGACCCAAGAAGGAAGAGTTCTCACTATAGTGAATTTAAAGATCGTTAAATACAGTCCCAGAAAAAGCCACAGTCGATACCAGAACGTGAGACCTACAAGCTTGAAACGAGTCCGTTTAGAATCAGTTTCACCTCTGATGTTGTAGAAATACGTTGAGTGTGATGAACCGATACTTTCAGCAGTGTCATTAACGGTAATGTGCTCCGTCCTTCAGACTTCCTGCGACGCCTTTAATGTACAGGATCTCTGTGCGTCTTCGGAGAGGGCCGCAGACATGCAAGACTGAATTACGGGACCAGTGAGTGAGCTCAGGGAATCAGAGGGATGACATTACTGTTTGCTCAGTGCAGCACAGACCTTATAAAGTGACTTGGAGAGGTAATTGTAGTCTAAGAAGGGGCGCGGGGCCAGTATATCATCGTGAGTAACGGCTTACAGCACACATTGTTATCCTTAAGAAGTCGTTTATATCCAAACACCGAACTTTTAGCACTCACATCGAGGTGTGAATGTTATTACAGCAAATGAACTACAAAATCAAAATACTCTATAACTCTTCAAGTCATTCTTTTTTTACTGCAGCCTTGTAAAAAGAGCTGCATCAGCTTATTTTCAACGGTGAGTTCAACTAAAAAGCTGGAAAGCGATTCAAGGATTTAGGAAAGTGTCATTATTTCTTTACAAAGCTCAATTGCACATGGAAGGGCAAATAATTCCAGTTTCTTAGAATGTATATTTCAACAGTGATTGATATTGTCAGGCCATTATTCCTCTAATGAGCATTGTGTGTGCTCGCCGGATTGGTCACCAGTCAACAGCATGCACTCTGAGCACAACAACAACAGGAGGAGCAACGCTTTGACGTTTAGACGATACAATTAGCAGCATTTGCTCAACTATCAGTGATATTTTCCTCGGATATGTGCCAGTAAGCATTTAGTAGATCTGCAGTGAAACAGTATCGATCGTGAGTTTAGCCGTTTTAGTTTCTACCAGTTAAACTGAAGAAGCTTTGGATCAGCCTTGGATCGTATATGACAGTTGAGGACAGCCCATAACGAAGGCGACAGGACGTTTATATTGGAGCAAGCAGAAGCAATAAAAGTCACCCAGGCTTACAAATTGAACTTAAATTTGATGTTTGAATTTTACACTGAGCAGAAAGAGTGGTAACAAATCCCAGCTGGTCTCTGATCGTCACCACAGCTCATCAAAAATAAAAGGCTACACTCCTAGTTAATTCACTTACATAAGAGCATCAACCGAGACATGAATTTAAGAGCAGAGCCGCAGAGAAATACGAAGAATAAACACAGAGAAGCAACCAGGCAAGGGAAGGGGGAAGGAAAAAAGAAAAAAAAAGAAAAGCCCATTATCCTCTGTTACGAGCTTGTGCATTTTAAATCACCAGAAACCTACAGTGCATTAATATGATATAAAACATAAACTACAGGGAGTGTATTCTAAAATACACTCCCTGCTTATCATGTTTTATTTTAAATTCCACTGGATTTCTCGGACTCCCTCTGAAGATCTCTCCCACAAATCATCTTGCAGGCAGTCTTGAGTACACGTGCATACAAACAGGCAGACACTCGCACGCTGGAGATTCAGTGACTGCGATCAACAGTCCAGACGACAGGCAAGAACAAGGGACGTAATTCTGCAGTATTTCTGGAAATGTGCCACTCCGACACGGAGTCAGACTTCCTCTTTGCGTGAACGATTGTTTCCGACGCGCACAGTTTCTCCGTCTGCTTTGGTCCGAACGGCACCTAGAAAACTACAATATCTCTCCAGAAATCAGTCTCCACGTGTGACTGACAGCCAATTCACTCCTGCTGCTTTTCGCTGACCAGCCTATTACCAGACTGAGTGACAGGCCAATCGACAGCGGGGCAAACAGTATCGACTGGAGGCTCAGAGATGCTAATCAAACTGAACAACAGCCCTTCGCCCGACGTGCACAGAGACATACCAGGACAGACTTGTTTGCTTCACCGCATGTTCAATCTCTCATATGAAACGTGTTTCTTTTCATCCAACTAACTACAAAATCTTCAAAACAAATGGCTTTAATCAGGACAAAGCTCATAATAGATAAGTTCACTTTACACATAAACAGGCTGGTTTAAGACCACGGTCTACTTTACAATGTGTATTTAAGGTAACAGTGACCAGCAGCTGTGAGTGGCAATTTTACAATCATCAGACAAAAGACTTAATCCTTTTTTTTGTTTTTTTTTATCCACAACATGTTGGTATTTGGTAATATCTAGTGATTTATGGGATTCGCCACAGTTTTCCTATTTTTGCCATTTTCCTCTTATAGTGGATTTATATTTATGGAGGTGGGAGCCCTTGACTTTATAAGCTGGAAATTCCCAGTTTGGAGATGGGTGCATTCACATGACTAGAACATGACTAGAAAATATGCAGTTAAATGACAAACAGTAATATTATGCCTGTGACTTTACAGACGGGACTTTACAGAATTTAGAAGTAAGAAATACAATTTCTAATGTAGAAACACAAACATTCTCATGTAGACACACAAACGTTGCAATATTGAGTAAACTTAACTTTGAAGGGAGGTCTCAAACTTCAGTCAATGTAGTTCTAGTTTCACATCTAAAGGATTTTTTCTCACTCCCCATTGACTTGTGAACACACAATCAACATGTTCATGTGACGCAAAGAGTTTGAAGTCTGAAAATCTGAAGATAAAAGCAAAAAAAAAATGACAACACATAAACGTGGTATGATTAAATTCTCATAAAAAGAGCATAATACATTGATACTATTGGTAGATTGACTCCAAAGAAGACAATAAAAACTCAACTTTCAGTTTAAATCCTGCTGCAAGACGTTTGGGAAAACCAGACCTTATATGGAGGAAAAGTTTACAAAGAGCTCTCCCAGAACATTTCATTAGCTCTGCATCCACAACATCAAACAGCTTCCCATTGCTAAGCTTTTCCGTTTCCCCTTAACACCCTGACTGATGCTCTGAAAATCACATTTACTTAGTTTAAGCTTCGTGTTACGGTTTCTGCTGTCTACAGCTGTTTTTAGATATACGCTACACACCTCCGGTTTATGATCATGGCGGGTTTATCTTTCGGGGTAGGAGGAGAACATTTGGTGAATCTGTCATTACGTCCTCTTACTCTCTTCACACAAAAAAAACCAAAGAGAAAATAAAAGAGAAATTTAAGAGACTTTTGTGGCCAATGCCCAGAGGAGGACGTTTATGGATAGAGCTCCATATGCAGCAATGAGAGACGTTCAGTGTTTGGAGGGTCCCATTGTCTTTGAAAGACACTCATGCACACACATATAAACGTTATGATGCAAACTTTTGCCTGAGCACCCGCTCAAGTGAACACACGCCATAAAAAAAACCCCAAAAAAACAAACTAACACATCTGTTTCCTCTCAATGGAACAACAGAGGCCTTGAAGCGAGATACCACATCGTGTTCGCCAGAGGTGAATCTCCCTCAATCTGTGCTCTATTTTTCACCGAAGCCATCACTACCTTGGCAGGATAATTCAATTCATTACCGCTAATTGTGTCAGCGAACAACTGGAAGTTTCCACTGTGCGAGGCGTCGAGTTCTCACACAGTTCAGCCATCTGCTGGAAGATTTCTCTCTCCACAAACTAAAGTGAAGACGACAAGCACCTCTGTGTTTTTCATGTGTTTTGAAATGACCGCTGACTTTGAGCTGGGTAGATATAAAAATGATCTTTATTCTGTTGTGGAGTCAGTTTCTTGTAGATCTCAAAATGGATCCTGCTTTAGATCACAGTGAGATGAAAGAAGGACTCATCCAATCATCAGTACGTTCATTGCTTTGAACCCCAGTGCCAACAGATCTTCACTCTGGGCCCTTTGGCAAGGCTCTTAACCCCTAAAAGCCTGGGTTGTGTCAGGAACCATCAGGAGTGACATTTGTCCATTTACAAATATATTAAAGGCTTAAACTTTTAATTAATTCGTTACAGAAAAGAAAAAACAACAACAATGTGTTAGAACTATTAACACATTTAATCCTGCTTCACCTTTACACTCCAACACAGAATGTTGGTCAGCTGAGGAAGTTCCTTCAGTGTTGTACACTGCGAGAGGTGAGTGGAGTCAGAGAGCGAGAGCTGGGAGTTAACAGCGAGGTCGCCTTGTTTTGTTTCAGCATGGTTACAGCTGACAGGTAGCGTTTTTAATTTTTTTTTTTTTAGTTTAATAAAATGGCAGTTTTCAAGACAGGAGAATTACTCCTTTTGCTTTCTGACACATACTGACCGACACTACAATACCGACAACAAACCTGTTCGTAGAAAGTGGCTACGGACATCACAGGCTAACAGATGTGATGGGAGGGTAATGCTTGGCCTGCTGGATGGAAAGTTTGAGTTAAAAACAAGTGGGATGGAAACATGGATGAAGGAACAGCTGAATGCAAAATATGCTTTGGTTTCACCTCAATGCTAAACATCTAGCCATCTGACACGTGGTTCAACGTGGGGAAACATTTGTGTTCATTCATTCACTCATCCTTCAAAATCAGTTTGAATAGAAAAGAATTAATGTTATTACTGAGATGTGATCAAAGTGCCTTTAACTATGAGCATCAATTACCCTTAATTATTTAGATTGATCTTTTTAAGTTGAGTCCCACCACTAATTTTTAAAATGTAGTAGTGCTTTTTTTGTTGCTTGCTGTTCACATGTGTTCATCTGCAGCTCTGCAGTAATGCAACTATGAGAGAAGACTTCAGCAAGGTGAAAGCCTTTCAGAATAAAGGACAGCCTCAGTCACCTCGGCGACCGAACTGCTACCGATTCATAGCGAGGTCGCCGTGGTCCGACTGTTCAGCTATTCTCTGCTGAAAGATTCACAAAGGTCACCCAATGGGCGCCCTCTCTGTGGATTGACTTAAGTAATCGATGAGAGTTATGAATATATCTTGGCTTGGTAGGACAGTAATAAAATTATTCCACTTTCCTCTGGCCCAGGGAGCAGACTGTGGGCTCCACACGTCCTCGTATGGATCACTTTTCCTTGAATACAAAGTCATGCTCCAGGCCAGCCGCCAAAGAGCACACACTCGTGTACGCCGACACACACCAAATACAAGAACATATTTGTGCCCACACACACACACACACACACACACACACACACACACACACACACACACACACACACACACACACACACACACACACACACCCACACCCACACCCACACCCACACCCACACCCACACCCACACCCACACCCACACCCACACACACACACACACACACACACACACACACACACACACACACACACACACACACACACACACACACACACACACACTGCAGGGAGCGTCGTCCCTCTGTGGCCAATAACACAGCGAACATGAGAAAAGAAGCTTTTAAAGAACCAAAAACATCAGTTCCACTGTGTGAAGATCCAGTGATAAGGCCCACAGCGCAAGGTGGTGTGTGTGTTTCTAGAGTAAACAGTGCTGGGTGTGAGGATTTCTCTTTGTGTGTGTGTGTGTGTGTGTGTGTGTGTGTGTGTGTGTGTGTGTGTGTCTCCGGTGACACAGGGATTCCTTGAGACACCTTGCCCTCTGGCCAGCGTCCAATCCACTGCAGAGAGGGGGTGGAGACAGCGTCAATCATTTAAGACGACACTGCGGCTTCTCTTTATCGCTCGCGGTGCGTTCACACAGTCACTGTGGCGACTCCGTGGACGTCTGAACCGAAGCCGTGTGGGTGTTCAAACTGCATCAAACAAAGTGGATCGAACTCGGCCAACCTAATAACCTCCCCACCAAGTAAAACGTTACGAAAGCAACATGATCGGAAACCTGTACAAAGCAGTGTTCTTGTTTTAAGCACTTAGGTATGTTCCTCTAATTCATACGGCAAGCGAGGAACCTCAACTTCATCTGACAGACTGAACCTGTGACCAAATTTACGGGCTGGCCTGATGTCGAGCTGCATGTTTACACCGCTGTATGAGTGAGTGCTCACAGGGCAGGAGCCGTAAACTACTAGAGTCATTACAGATATTCAACTGATGACCACATCTACGGTATGTAGCATTTTCAGTGCCGGTCAAAGAGAGAGAATAAAGGTTTGAAAGAAGTCACATGAAAGCACATTCACAACGTGGTCAGACTCGGACCACAGCCGCACTCGGTTGATGATTATGTGAGTCACGGCAGTAATGGCAGTCATAGCAGTCATAGCAGCCAATGCTCACCTGCTTGTTTCTCTTGATCTCCAGCAGGAAATGCCACATTGTTAAAATACCAGTGGGAAAACAGGATTCCCTGTACATTCTGTAAACTAGTTATTTCATGCCCTATAAACAACATAAATTGTAGAGGTAAGATTGTTGCATGCACACACTGTGACATCATTGACCACATCTGCTGGTTGCTTGATACCCCTTATTTTGGGCTCTTGACCATTCAAGGTTTACCTTTATAAGTGGTTAAACGCTCAGTTGTGCTGTAAGAATTGCAGCGGAAAACACACAGAAAATGGACTGTTGTAAAAAACATTGCGAGTACGAGATAACCAGTATTACCGGGGAAACTATTATCTCTGACTTATCTCTGCTCTGGAAACCTGGATTATTTTAAGATCCACTGTGGGTTAAGTGGTTAATGACTCACCTCTCGGCGAAATCACACCAAACTTGAGTCCAGGCTGCAGGAAACTTCCTCCACAGAGTTTGCATTTTCACAATTTGTTTGTTTGGGTTTTGTCCATGAGCCAAGCAGACGCATTTATGGTCAAATTGTTACTCTGAAAAGCGGACACGGCCGATCTCGATTACCACTGGGAGTTTGGATGAAGCAGTATAGAAGACAGATGGACTGTTTCATGTTGGAACGTCTGATAAAACTATGTGTGTCTATCTATCCACCATGCATCTTTTGTTAATGCGTAATCCTGAGTGGGATGAGGACGCCTGTTCCAGCTCACGCAGGATGCACCCGGCACAGGTTGAGCCATCACAAGGCTAACACAGACACACAAACAACCATATACACATTCCAAACTATGACTAATTTGTAGTCATCAGTTCAGTTTAAGTTCTCAAAGTGATTTGAGCAAGAACAAAGTTAGTGGTGGCAAGGAAAAGTGCCGAAATTCTAGGAGGAGATTCAAAAAAGAAAAGAAAAGAAAAAAAGGTAATTGGAGTTGGCATGTTTGCTTTACTGCATTAACCACACTTGTAATTTCTGGTCAATCACACACTGGTTGTCAGCCACCACACACACACACACACATATACACACACACCCACACACACACATGCAGATGATGATGTGAGAACAAGCTGCTGAGAAAAATGAATGGCGTCATTCTGTTCCTTCAGCCCTGGGGGAGAAAACAAATGTCCCTATTCTGGCAAAGTATGTATACGGCTTTACTGTAACAAGAATGTCTCTGGGGTGTGGGAGGATCCCAAGAAAAACACATTCATGCCCTAGAAAAACATGCAAACTCACACCTCGAAGATATTACTGGGATCCATACGTCTACTAACAGAGGACGACTGTTAACCCTAACTCGCATCCTGCTGCTGTGGTTGACAACTCCGGAGGAGGACAACATTTCAAAATTTTCATTACACTGTTTATACAAATTATGCCCAAGTATGTAAATATCAGAATGTTCCTTTGTGTGAATGGAGGCGTTTATTCATTGTAAACTGGCTGGTGGGGAGGGACCCAGTAATGGGACTCTGTGCAACGGAAGAGTTTCTAGTTTTGCAACAATTGGGCTCCACCATCAATAATGAATGACAGAGAAAAGGATGAGGGCGGGAGGCAGAGCGGAGATGTGCAAACACACTTTTATCAGGATTTAGCAGTCAATTAGTGAGTAGGCAGCGCTCTGCAAGGGCATGAGACAGTAAGTTTGTTCCTGAATGTCTGTGTCTGTTTGCTTCTGTAATGAAGTGGTAATGGCGCAGAGAAACACTGAATGCACATAGATTTCCTTGGAGGGGGGGGGGGGGGGGGGGGGGGGGGGTATAACACAGGATCCTGCAAGAATCTGTTGTACAGCTGGAGAATTTGTATTTTTTTGTTTAACTTGTTTCAAAGTCAGTTTTTATGTAAAGGTCTGATTGTCTTAAAATAAATACAGTATTGTTCCCAATAGATGCGCAGTGCACGAGTGCAAGCCTTGGGGTGCGCGTCTTTTGGGAACATGTGAGCGCAGGTTCAAGCATTCCATAAAATACGGTAATTACATGTGCCTTTGCTGACACGGAAGTAGTTCTGCACTTGTGCATATCCAGATTAAGACGTTCCCCGTGCCGAACCGACGGCGGACAACCCCCCCGCAGAAAACCACACGCGGAGGCGAACAGAAGAGTATTGGGAACAGATCAGTAACTTAACTGCATCGGATGTTTTAGAGAGGTAGAGCTTCCCACAAGTGAAAATGGGCAGAATCTTAAAACAGTTTTAGAAAGCCATACAGTGTAAAAGTGCTCAGGTCTCTGTGCATGGTGTGTTAGAATTCCAAAATTCTTACTTTCTCTTTTTCACACATCATTCCAACGTTTTCTGAATTGCGATTCAAATAGATAAGATGATCAAAAAAGATCATAGCGAGTTAAAGAGTTTCAAGTGGCAGAGGCATGAGTTGCTTGCAATTTATAATGTTATCGTACTACTATCACATAACTTTTGTTCAATATTGTACAAACTGTATTTTCAACAACCCAAAGCCCGTTGGAAAAAGCCCATTTGATTTTTGTCAAGGTTGATGCTAAATTTGTGGTTTGGCCCACAAAACTGTGTCACTGCTTCTGGAACTCTGACAGTATATACAGTAAGCTGCTCATTTCAGCTGTGCAGAGAGTAGGCAAAAAAAAAAAAGAAAAAAAAAGTGCTCCAAATTCAACTTGAAAAGCGATTGTACATCTTTCCTACAGATGCAGCCGAGAAAAGACTTCTTGGGCTGTCACTTCAAGCCATTCGCAGCTACTTTGCCCAGAGCAGGCTCTGCCATTTATAGGTCTATAAAGTGGGCCAAATGAGGGAGAAGAAGCAGTGACGACGACAAAAGGATGAAAACTGGACAGAAACATTCAGAGCAAGAAAAAAAAAGAAAAGAAAAAAAAACAAAGGAAAATTCTTGACAAAGAATGAGAGGAAAAAAATGCCCAAAAAATAAACTAAAAAGCTTAAAATGACTGTAGGACCATGTGGACGCCATGTGGACGCCATGTGGACGCTGCAGATGAAGCTTTGAATCCCAAAACAGAGCTGCACATGTGGAATCACTTCACATCATCTTCCGACATTCATACAAGGCTCTGTCACTCGATTATCTTCTCTTAAATAAAGAAAAGAGTGCCTATGTGAACATGTTGTCTACATTGTATACACCACGGTGACTGTGTTTTTGTTTTGTTTTTTCTTCCCCTGCTGCTTCTGGTCTCATTTCTGATGCGTTAATAACACAAACATGCCCTGGAAGACAAAGTATCAGTCCGGAGCAAACATCACACGGCTTCAGGATGCCCTTGTTATCTCGCAGTCGGGGTTTATTTGCACAATGTTTCTGTTGAAGACTTTACAGACTCCAGATCAGACCAGAGAATTGCTCTCACACAAACCAACCCGGAGAGGCCATTAAGCCCTTTCTTTTTTCTTTTTTTTCCCAGCCCCAGCAACATTGAAAATTTGAAGTGCTTTTACTAAGGGGCGCACAGGTTGAGCTGGGAGAGCTCGAAAGTGGGAGTTCTCATCTCCATTTTGCCCCCGCGTAGGTACGTAGGAGGAGAAGCTGCTGGCTTGGATTCTGCCGCCTGTCAGAAGAAAAGAGCACTAACAATAGGCTGGACTGGAAAGACAGAAAGGCACAAAGCAGTGGCTGATAAAAGGATTTTAAAATTCTGTCTGACTGTGAAAAGACTCCACATCACACATTTAATGACAGATTTCTGCAGATAAATGATTTCTATTCACATTTCCTGCCCGGGCTCACACTCGGTATTATGCAGAACTCTTTTTTTTTCTTTTTTATAATGGGACACATTTGATATTATCGTGATTGCACTGAAAAGAAACGAAGAAAAACCCTAAAAATAACGACTGTAAATGCTGCCGGGTCCTGTATCTTTGCAGACGAGTGCTGTCGCTCCACAAACTTCAAAATCAGTTGTCATGGCCAAATTGGGCTTATAATCAGCATTTATACTGTGGAGTGCGCTTCAGGCTGAGAAGAGAGAGAGAGAGAGAGAGAGAGAATGTGCAGGGGGATAGCGAGGAGGATATTAAGTGACATAAAAGAGATTTCACAGAAGGAGCGATGTTACCGAGGGGCATTCGGGGAAGGGATGGAGGAGGGGGGGGGCAGATCGCAACATGAAATCTGATCTTCCCCCGGAGCCGACGGTTATTCAGTCCCTCTGCAACTAGCTGCTCAACAAATAACGAGACAATAAAAACGGGAGCCAGGGCCAGAGGAGGAAGGATGGAAATCAAACACCTCCTCACAACTACTGAAATGTTTTTCTTTTCCCCTCCCATGTTTTTTGACATTTACAAATGTCTGTTCAAACCAGACAGATTTTGATCTCCCTCCAAATCGATTGAGCCGCGGCTCAGGCAGTTTGGGAGACTTTTCCTCCCGTCCCTCCATCTGTGCAGCCATCCTTCAAACAACATCCACAGCGCTTCTGCTGAATCCATCAATATCCAGAAAAATGAGCTAAATGACTTCCAAGTTTTTCTCTTAAAGTTACTTGTGGCAAATGTGGTGACCCCAAACACCATTGTTCACCAGGCACCTTCATTATCGTCTTTCTTCATTTGGGCTGTTCGGTAAATGAGCTTACGCTCCCAGCTGGGAATGCCAGTCCATTACAGGGCAAACAACTCCCCTATAGGGGCAATTTAGGGTCACCAATTAATACACAGGGAGAGAAGCCAGCTGGTATTCGAACTCAGACCTTCTAACTGCAAGACGAGCACGCTAACCACTGCGCCACCGTGCCACTTCACCATTTAATGCACATATAATATTAAAAAAGTGTTTTTCTTAATAAAACAAAGAGAGTAAACACAAATCACATGCCATCCTCGAGGATCTTCCAACATATCTGCATTTCTGACTGCATTACAACGCAGCTTCTCACAGAAACTGTTCAAACGTGCTGACTCATCCACCGAGGAGTGTCCAACGACGAGCCGTGACCCACCAAACAAACAGAAAATGTTGGTTCATTAATTTATGTACTGTGGTTTTACTCTGGCGTACTCGCTGCACTCAGCAGACGGACGCAGCCAGCTGATCCACAGCCAACGCCGCTTCACTCATTAGCCTGATAATGGGGTATTTTTACAGCATCGCTTGCTGGTGTTGCAATCGCTGCACTTCTTACTCACACAGCAGGTTGGAAACCCTGAAATCTAAAGCACGCACACACACATACCTCTAATAGCCCGGGCAACCCTCAACAACTGAGCAAAGTCATCCAGCCACCCTGGGCAAACACGGGTCCAATGACAAAGAGCCTGAGGGACGCAGAAAGGACACAAACTCTGAGAAAGACCAAGTGAGCGAAAGGAGAGCTGACAGACTCAGAGGTGGCAGAAGGCCTATGAAGTAACAGCACAAGCACTGTGTGCCAGGTAATGAGTCCTCGGTCTTGTTGTATGCGTTCAAGTCAGCTGGTTCCATCTTGGACCCGTTCCAAACTGCTAAAAAAACTAAACTAAATTCATTTAGTGAAAGAAATTAAAATCCCAAGGTTTTCCTCTAGTGTATTACAGGCCTGGTGGAGTGTGTTGACTCCCATCAGGCTGAAGCAGCAGGGAGTTTTTGTTAAGTTATTTCAAGACGCTTCAGAACTACAATCCCAACGAGGCAACTCAGCCGGAAACACGTAAAGCCGTTGGAAACCTCTGATATCCGTCCCCAATAAATGTGGTTCCACCAAGCCAATAACTCCAACCAAGGATTCGTTAACGCGGTCGTCTGTAGCAGAGATGGAGCAGGAGTATAAATCACATTTAGATTGCTTCAATCAGAGGTCGATGGGTATAATCCAGAATTCAACCCAAATTATAAGAAATGCCCTCAAAAGTCAGAATGTGGTCAACCAACATGTTTTGGGCTGTTCTTTTTCCAGAAAAATGGAGAAATTGCTTTTCTGAGGGAAACATTGAATCCTCAATAAAATATTTGCATGACCTCAATTCCTGCAACCCATATTTGGACGAAACAAGAATAAAACACAGATGGATGGATTATCGCTCAGTTATTCTGTTAACTAGAAAAAAATACTCAAAGGTTTGAATGAGAGTGCCTCTCAGTTTTACTTAATGTGTATTGTTGCTTTTACTAGTTAAACCTCTTCGAGGTTCGACTTCATTCATTCTGATTTGACGCCTGTAGAGATGTCAAAGAATTATACAATCGGTGAATTATTCTGTCCTTGATTTTAAATTAAAGCCAAATGGTGCCACATTTATGAGTAATATGCATTTGTGGGATGAGCAGCGGAGCTGTTGCTTGTGCACAGTGAAGATGCAATGGGGGGAAAAAAAACCTAATATTGTCTGGTACGCCAAGCAAGTTGAAGTTAAAGAACACAATGTTAACTGGAAAAATCCATGGGAAAACATATCAAGGCATGTTGTAATTGCTTGCGTCTGTAGTTGAGGTTTTGTAAGATAAAAATGGGATAGAAACAAAGCAAATCTGAAACAGATCAAAATATATCTGTAGAAATGGAAGGGGGGAAAAAAATAAATAAAAATCAGCAAGCTTCTTGTCGTCACATGAATCTCAACTTGGATCTATCTTGTTATATTGCAGAATTAAAGAAAAACTACAAGAAGCGCCCTCGGTTGAAGGTGTTGGTGCATGATAAACAGACTGAGCAAATTAACACAGACACGTAGACGGGATCATAGCAGGAGGAGGAGACACAAAGAAAAAAGAAAAGTGATGTTCTTTTGAATCAGCTGTGCTGGAGCTGGAGGGGGAGCCTCAGCAGTCCATACCGCTCTGTAACAAGGACGCCTGCTGCTGACAGTTGGCATTGATTGGGTTGTTTTATAGGTATTCGTCAGGTAAACCCCTCTACAGCAATTACAGAGAGAGGCCTGCTTTCTCCTGCAGAGGGGGGAGTGGCTTTGATCTTTCCCTGCTTTTTCCTCTTTTTGGGTGAAAATCCCAGGAAAAAACAAAGTCAGAGAGGTGATGCTCTCCTAACTGGCTCCAAGCGAAAAGCAACTGGCAGCAGCTGTTTAAAAGGAGCAGATAAAGAAAGAGAAGAAATTGGCATGATGTGAAGGGAAAGAAGGAGATGCGGGAGGAGTTTTAAGGAACAAAAGAGAAGAAAAAAAAAAGAGCTTGATTTAATAAAGCTTTTCTTTAAATCTGAATTCTCTTTACTGGTAACCCCGATTCAATAACACATGATTCAGCGTAGAAACATCACCACTGGGTCAGTGCCGAAAAAACCTTGTTCTTTGTGAGGCGGCTATCCTTGCCGTTAAACACGCGTTCACACCAGAGCTGCTTTGTAAGCAATGATAATCCTGACTGCAATATATGGGACAGGATGCATTAGTGTTGTAATGAGCGCAGTGTTGTGAGAGGGGAGGAAAGAAAATAATGGAAATCTGATGGTCACTGGGTTATAAATCCCAAAGTAAAAAGCCGAGATTAAAGCTTAGTTGTTTGCATGACGAGACAGGTTTCTGTTACCCTTTAATCCACAGGAGAGCATCAGCCGGCTCTCAGTTATACACACATGACCTGTGTGTGTCACACAGCGACAGATGCAGATGGACAAATACAATTTCAAAATAACCAATTTACCATCGAACATTCACTGAGCTCAAATTAATCTCTGCTTCTGTGTCTGTGTTATCTGCATTGTACATCTACAGCTCCACCATCACCGCACTATTAAAGTACTTGTGTTTATTTTTCAAGGGTGGAAAATTATTTACTCAAATCTTTGTAGCTCTTGTGAGTTACGTCATAAATAACATCATAAAACTACAGTTTTAAATGTGAGTTTGCCCTGTTTTAGTAAACAATAACAGACATCACTGAGATCTAAGCTGAGAGATTTGTGACGCATCGACTACATTTAAGTAGCATTAGCGTTAAAACGTCAAGGGTGGATTTGTGAAAACAGGGACAATCAATGCTGCAAAATGTAATTTTATATTCAAATAAATGAAGTCACTCTTTAAAGAATATGCGATCATCTTACTGGTCAGGCTAACCTTATTACTCAGATCGGGTTGAACGTGGCTCACTAACTAAAATGAGTTGGATCCTTATAACCTAAACTATTTAGTACAACTTTAAAGGTTATTTTCACTTTATTCATTTATAAGCACTGAGTGAGAGTTATCGATAGGACAAGCAGCCTCAGACAACCATAAAGCCTCCTAATTATAATCGATAGATATAAAAAATAAAAAAAAAAAGTTGAATAAACTTCAAAATCTGAATTTTATTATTTACTATTATTTGACCTTTAGAGGCCAGTGGCGGCCGATAAGGGAAGCAAGCTAGTAAACAGACGCTTCCTGGTTGAATCTCACTGCTGTTGGGTCAGGAAGGGCACCAGGTGTAAAATACCTACCAGGTCAAACAAGCACATCACATGATCCACTGAGCAGAACCGAGGACAGAGCAACCAGAAAGCAAGCTCAGAAATATGTGACTTTTGCCTTCAGAAGAAGGTTTCCTCAGGTGGACCTTCTGTGGGTTTTAAAACAAGTTCAAACACGGAGACAAGGACACATGAGAAGTAAATTAGCCCTTAATTCCAAATAGGCTGGGACGAATCATCGTCTGATGCACTGACGACATTCCGTTGTGAGTGAAATCATTTATAAATGTAATTGTAAAGCATTAAATTTTGTTTTTAATGACACTTTACAAATTTTTCAGTCATTTTCTGGAACTGGTTTTTCTAAAATTGGCCGAGGGCTCCTTTAACGTCTAAATCGGAACCAGTAGTGTGGACAAATAGAGCCAGCTCTGGACAGGGTTGGCAGCCTTGTGGCTCATTGCGTTATTAATCTTTATAGAAGCCATATTGCTTTGTGGTTTTTAACCAGTAACCATAAGCCAGGTCTTTTCTTTTCTTTTTTTTTTCCCCTCCATTCGACCCTCAGCCGGGTCCCTCAGAGAGCGAGCTGTGATTAATAACCCATGCAGCTAACCTAGGTAATGCGTAAACACACACAGGCAGACAGAGCGAGGACTTCTTGGAAAGCCAAAGGCCTGTGGTAAGCGGTTAGCGGTGGACACTAACTAGCAGTGATTTCCTGCACTGTGGCCGGTCCAGATGACAAGCTGAGTGACTGCAACAACACGGGCCATGTCGCACAGAGCCAAGATGGCTGACATTCAGAAAGAGAAGACCGTTTTAAACAGGGAGAGCCAGTCAACAAAATCTATGTCTGGGATTTTGCTTCTTTTTTTTTTTTTTTAAACGCTGTCAATTCCCAGAGGAAAGACTGCAGTTGGGTGCTTGGCATAAGAAATATATAAGCACACACAAAAAAGGAGAAAAACAGAAGTAGAGAAGAAGGAGCATGTGTTTAGGTTTGTTTATAAGTTGATCTGTATCATTATGATTGAACCATCTTTCACCCTGAACGTTGAGGAAGTAAAGGACAGAACACACACCTATCCTCAAAGCCATTGTTTGCGTTTAGATAAAACACACACACACACACACAGTAGAGGTCGAGAGCAGGGCTCACCTCCCTGCTCCGGCCTCACAAAGCAGCAGCAGTTTTTCTGTCACTGGGGAGTCACTGGAGCTGCTCCACCCTGCCATCCACTGCCAGCCCGGCAACGGCAACGCCAGGCCAGCCTCAGAGCCAGGCTGGACTCCCACTGCAGGAACATGCAACACAACACTGCCAGGCGACATTTCAGACATATGAACACTACAAACGAAATCCTCTTCTATTCACATGACATTTATGTATTGAGCTGCAGGTCTATCTAAGTTAGCAGGTTTTAACCAACTTGCCTCAAATTTAGAAGATTGTGTCTTGAGTCATATTTAGCATTAACTCTGGCCTCGATCCAACTCAACAGAACCAGCCACACACACACACACACACTAATGGGAATGGCTGCCATGCAAACTGATCGACTCAGTGATTCTTTCAGTTTTGCACGACGACACAATGTGTGGAGAGGAATCAAACCACCAACCGTGGTATTGGAAAATACCTCCTTCTACCAACTGATCCTCAGTCCCCACAATGACAATGACATGCAGCATGTGATAAATACTGCCGAGTTTCAATACACACTTGAGTGTGTGATGTTAATGCTGTCAGATGTGTTCCAGATTTCTTCTTCCATATAACAGTGCTCTCTCTCTTTCCCTTGACTTGCTCCGACTGTGACAGGGCCTTCCTTTTTTAAATTACATTTTTTTCTGTTTTGCTTTTTTTGTATCAATAGCATGATTAACCACACTCAAAATCGTGTTTTTTCACAATACATACATTGTGCATGAAACAATTCCTCAAAGTTTAGTCAGTTTTTTGTGATATAAGTATGATGTCATGATAAGATTGTGAGATATTAAGCGTCCCTATTCTGTAATCTACTGAATAAGAAGCAATACTCCAAGACATAGAAAGCAGACTGGATGCTAACTGTAACAATAAATTAATCTTTACATGCTTGTCACATATGTACCGTCTTTTTATTGTCCTACGTAGAGGACACATACTTTAAAAAGTGGTGGTTAAAAAAAAAAAAAAAGTGTTTCAGTAACACATATCCATTTTGTTCGCTACTTGTGTGACAGAAAAGGGTTGATTAGATAAATAAACATAATTTCTTGGAAAATAAAGAGGCTTAGAAAACATGTTTTCTTCTTCCATCGCCCTCGAAAGAGGACCACGGGATAGTTGTGTGTCTGCAGAATTGGTCTGAGCAGGTTGTACCAGCTGAACGAAAGCTCAGGTCGAGCACCCAGCTGGTGAAAAGAAAAAAAGGCCGATCAGCTCAAAAATCCCACCAACTCCCCCTTCTTCCCTCATCCCCCATCTGTCTCTCCGCCCCTTTTCCCCTCTAAGGGTCCGACTGTAAGCCTGCAGCTCCTTCGAGCCGGCTGAGGTAACCCAGCCTTTCACTGAACTGCTCTCACACATCTAGTGAACAAGGCTTTTTAAGAGCTCCAGTCGCTCCCCACCCTGTGTGGAAATGGGGGTCAGTGTGCCGCACCAGACGGCTGTAAAGCATTTCTTTTCATCCCCCCCCCCCCTCCCCCCCCCTCCCTGCTCGTATGTAGAAATATATGATGAATCACGTGATAAAAAGGACAAGAACTGCGCGCACACACACACACACACACACACACACACACACACACACACACACACACACACACACACACACACACACACACACACACACACACACACACACACACACACACACACACACACACACACGTTCAGAGAAGACTCAAAACTTTGCTGGGAACAGGCCGTTATCTCCACACGTCGGACGCTTGTTACAGGATTTACAAGGTGTCAAGGAATCCCAAACACACAAACCGAAGCCGAGGGGGACATATGTATTTCGAAAATTACCCAGCAGATCAAATTTTCAGCTAAAACGTTGATTTCTTCTTTATTTATACATCTGTTTATCTACATACATTTTAGTGTAAATGATGGTAAATCATTTCAAAAACATATGAACCAGGGTTTCATTTTTTTTCATTCTACATTTTAGATGTGCATATAACAAGCCAGATGTCATCATTATGATTACTAAAACAGCATATACATGCCACAACAGAAATAAGAAACCTTTGGAATAAGCTGAAGTCCCTAGTATGGGTTCCAAAAATCTATGTGAAGAAAAGTCGTGTGTTTAATTTCATCTCATTTTTGAAACCTTTGAAGAGAAGAGGTCTTAAAATATACTTCGAGGTTAAGTGTTACAGGAAAGGTGATGAGGATTTGCATGTATTTGCTGGACCATAAGAGCAAAATAGAAATAGAATAGAAACACAGTCGCGGGCAGGATCCAGCTGACTGACTGGGAAGCAAGTGGACAATAAAGCCATTGAGTCTGTCCAGCTTTAGTATCCCCGCCGTTAGACACACAAACCCACAGGTATTCACTGGCTTCAGGGCCGATTTTTCCTCACATGAACTAATGGAAACAACGTATGGGGAGACTTTTCTGGTCACCACACATTTCATTACAGAGCGCCGTGAAAGCCGCTTTTCTTCAATGAAGTGACCTCATGAAAACTTGCTGAACTTGTGCTCTGTACTGAGGCGACTCGTACAAAATGGGAACTCTTGTTTGTAAAACTTAAGTCTACCGTGACTCAGACCTCAACGTGGGTCTGCCTCCCTGAGGGTAACTAACTGTTTTTCACTGCTTCCGTCATTAACTTTCACTTTTTCATGTGACTTGTGGCGGTTTTCCAGCGAGTGATCATTTTCTTCACTGCCGCGGGAAGACGTGAAAGATTGGAGTCGCAGCGATGATAAAACTCTGCTCTGCTCATGTTTGTTCAATCAGTTCACAAATTAAATGTTAAAGCTTTCCCGCTGTTTTCTTTTGATAGTGTTTCCTGGCCTGGCGTTCATTTTCCAAAAGTTCAACCTTTTCCAACACATGATATTAGGTGAACGTGCAATAATGTTGTTTACGACGGTAGGATTTGCGATGGATACAGGCACAGGTCTTTTGTGTAGTGAGACGTGTTCAAATAACAGCTCTTTTTAAGAATTATTTGTGATTAATAATATTTAATTTTCATATTAAAAATTCTGAAAACATCCCCCCCCCCCAAAAAACTACTATTTTGCAGTTTAGTCATTCTTATGAATTATGTGGGAAGTTGATATTGTTACAACAATACATTTTTTGCTTGGTTTGTCCTTTTGTTTCTTGCTGGTTCACAGAAGATGAATTCATACTCATCCTTGCTTGCAGTTGCCCCAATGACCCCATATTATATCAATGAAACACACACCATTAGGTGATAACTGATGCCATTCGAGAAGGAGAGGAGAGGAGAGGAATCTTGCGCTCTTCTTTGACCTAGTCTGAAAACGATCTCAGGCTACAACGTGGGAATGCATCCTGTACACCTGCCGCTGACGGCAAAGTCGCCTAAAGGTATAAGAGTAAACATCAAGTGTTAGTGTCTTTGTGTGTGAGCTTCAGTGTGTGCGCGCGCGTGTGTTTCTGTTACACAACAGGAGAGTTCTTCCCATCTGCGCCTCTTCGCAGCCCCCGCATCCCTGACCAATGAAGCGAGAAACGACAGCTCTGCCTTGCACTCTGCCTCCCTCAGTCTTCCTCACAACACCGTCCCACACTTCATTATTATCATCGGCCGCCCACCACCGACAACACGCTCTCTGCTCCTCTCTCGTCGCCCTTACTATCCTCTCTCCGCTCCGCTATCTCACACATACATTTCACGTTACAAGTGAATACACCGGCAGTGGATGGGTGATGCAACAGTCATTGTTTTCATCCACCGAGCTGTCAACATCACGCCTGTCTGCCCTCAGCTTAAAAAAAAACAAACCCCAGAGCTCTCTGCAGGGTGTCCAACCAACATTTTGACTTCTTATGACTCAAATTCCAGATTATCCTTCTAAATGCATCACCGTCTGCGACCCCTGCTCCTCCCCTCCACTATCTCCATCCCTGCGCTTCCGGGCTTGCCTAACTTCCCACAGGGCTCATTGTTGTGGAAAAGATTGGTAAAACAAAAGAGGGCAGACAGTGCAGTGATAATCCTAAACATAGCAGCTGGAGAATCAGATAGCTATTAGCTGAGGACCTGCTATGTGGGCACAGTGAACTTTGCTCTTCACGCCACTAATTCAGCCTTCACTTGATTAAAAGTAATGTGGAATGTTAATTAAAAGAAGAAAAAAAAAAAACGTTCACTTTCCCCAAATGTATTTCTGAGATGGGTTTCCAAACAGGATGCAATCATGTCTGGAAAAACCATTTTAGCCGAATCCATCAGGGCCGCTGTGTCAGTGCTTCACCTCAGATAAATGAATTATAGATGCACAGAGACCTGTTCACCACTCAGAACATTTAGGCAGGGAGAAGGATCAGGTTGCAGCTGCCATGAGTGACAGTAATATGCTCAAAACTGGATCACGTATTGAAACAACAGCGATGTCGAGCATTTGTGTAAATAAAGCAGTAAATCTTGTCTGAAGGCACCAGGAGACAACTTTCTGCGTCCGTCAGGAGTCCGTATTCCCTCTCATCCGATACTGTCCGCGTTTCCCTCCCTCCCACCATCTATCCATCTACCTCCTCCCCTCCTTCCAGCTCATCCTGGCACCCAGAGCGAGTGAGTGATGCCAGCGTCCTGCTGCCCATCTAGTCAAGCAGGGCACCAGTCCCAACTCTGTTACAATACAGTGAACGCTAAAAGGCTAAAAGGCCACTAACGTGTACAGCAGGACAGCTGTTGAGAGACAACTCACCAAAATGTGCATGACTGCTGCCAACCACACCACGATAAACAACAATCCATGTCTGACAATTATGTCAAGTATTTGAACTACCCAAGCAGTGCTTGGATTTTTTTTTTTCCCCCTTGTGACCTGGCACTGCTTTCACAATGGAAACTTCACTGAGCAATTGCGGCTAAAGCTTCCCAATGTGATTTTCTCCAAGCAACACAATGATGTGCTTCCAGCACGACAGGATCAGTTAACCACTGCCAATGACTTCAGCTCTGGGCAGCACATCTATCTGTTGACCGTTCATTACCGGTGCCACGGCTCACAGGGCTGCTCTTTAGTGGTTCAGTATACAACAGATAATTGTTTGGAGAGATAAGGCTGGATTTCTTTTGTTCTGGTAAAAGCTGATGGAGAGTTTCATCTTGTGGTTCCGGGGAGAGTTTTGTCTATTGTCGCGTTTCAGACGGACAAAAAGAAACAAAGACGGGCAGAAACGACACCTGCACTGAATAACTCCACACTGCAGGAGTCGTCTGAGAAAGGGGAGACCTGTAGGTTCAGCCCAGACTGACCACATTTATTGTTCACCCACCCGGCTGACATTCCAGGAATAAGCAGAGGTGGATCTTTCATCTGTCTCCCACGCAAGGCCATCCAGAGGACACCCAGTCCTGTGTGTGTGCATGCACACACACACACACACTCATACTATCAATCGCTAGAACATTTGGCTGCTTTGTGGTATTAAAAGAAAATTCTGAATACGTGAAGAAGGGCTTAAAAACACAATAATGCCAATGCCAACATAATTTTGGCATGACCAAATGATGACTGTGGAATCATTCACTGTGGAATTCAGGATTTCCTTCCTCCACATATTAGCAGACAGTTATTCTGGGCAGATTTTACAAATATGTGTTGAGCTCTAGCCCACCTGCCCTCCATCACAACGTGGATTAGACACAATAGCTTCCACTCACCTAGGTGGTCTCCATGGTAACTGTTGTCATGGGATGTTCTGCCATGGGGCATGAGGTCATGGTGGGCAGCAGGTGGCCAGATTTGCCCAGTCTTGCGAACACTCACAATAGTGGCCTCAGACATAACCACATGGCCTCCCTGCTGCCGGTGGTGACGCTTCTGGGACTGCGGCGTTGGCGGACTGCTGCTGTCGAAGGAGTGCTGGGAGTTCTGGGAGTTCTGGGATGGCGATCGGCTCTTTTCCCTAAAGGGACGGCGAAAGGCCGTGGTGGGGCTGGGTGAGACATGGCTGGACTGGCCGGAGGAGAAGTCCTCTTCGCTGGATGTCAGGTTTTCATTAGAGCTGCAGTCCGGCGTGTACCCACCGCCGCCGCCAACATCTTCGAAGCTGCCCGGGGAGTAGGAGCGGCGTGGCCAGGTCAGGAGGTGGTCATCACCCGCGCCGTGGTCTCTCATTGTGACTCCACTGCTGCTTCCTCCACCACCTCTCCCATCCCCGCTGCCTCCTTCACCCATCATCACCCCACCAACATAAACACTGGAGTAAGCCTGGAACTCAGAGGGCTGCCAAGGAGGGGGTGGAGGCTTTCCCCCATTGGCTCTCCCTGAATGTCGCTGGTTGGGCTCTCCATCTTCGTATTCTGCATCATAGCCACAGGTGCTCTCAGTGGACCGCCCTCTGTACACTGGCCTGGCCCGGAGCTCCCCTGCCACCGTGGCCAGATTACCCGGGAGGGAGTGTAGAGATCTCTTCCGCTCCATTTGCATGGCCTGGCTGCCCAGGGAGCTGATCTTGTCAGAGACATCACGGTCGTTGACCCTGACCAAGCCCCTCTCGTGGTGGAACTCCATGTTTGTGTAGAAGGGCGGTGGCGGCGGCGGCAGCTGCTTGTCCTGGCCTTTCGCTACGTCACCCGCAGAGTGAGAGTTAGCCCGTTTAATCCGTTCAAAGTTGGATCTCAGAGCTGCTACTCCAAGTCCCATTCCCAGCTTGTCCTTGGGGTCAGAGGGCAGCTCCTTGTCCGGGGGTGGTAGAGTAGGCCTGCGAGGCGACAATGCAACGCCGGATCTCTGCTTGGACGGTGAGAGGCCGTCTAGGTTGTCACAGGAAGTCGTCTCAGCTTGCTGGGGTATCTCAAAGGCCGATTCCAGGCCATCACCGTGGGAGGCCGACTTCCTGGCCGGCGGAGGTCTGGGTTTGGACCTGCCAGTCGCATCTCCGAGGGGCTGGAAGCGGCTCCTGTCCCCTCCACTGCCACAGTACCCCACTCCGCCTCCTACTCCACCAGTCTCCTGCATGTGGGGCTGCTGGGATGGGGACTCTGCGCCCTGCGTGGCAGCAGGGTCCACCCCCTCGTTCAGCGGCGTCTTCCTGAAGCCCCAGCGCTGCTTGTCGTAGCTCTTCCTCTCCTTGGCCAGCAGAGTCTGCAGGTAGATCATGCGGAAGCGCTCCTTGTTCACCTCCTGCTCCAGGCGCCTGATGGACGCTTTACACTTCTCGAGCTCCTGCTCGATGCCTCCGACAGATCGCAACTCCATCTTTGGGGGTTCAGACTCCGGAAACTGCGCTTTCCACGCCTCGATGAACCCCACCGGCTCCACCATATTGTGCCTGACTTGTTTCAGTGAGCGACCCCGGTTCACACACAGAGGGCCGACGACAGTGCTCCCACTCCCCCTTTATTTATTTCTTCTATATGACGTCCACTTTGTCAGACTCCTGGTCAACAATGGCCACCTCCGGTGAGAAAGCGGAGAGTTTATAAGAGACCTTGAGGTAACCCGCTCACAGACGCACAGTCTAATTGCTGACACTTGTCGTCGGTTGCGCAGCCGCAACAATACATCCCATTCTGAAGGAGAGGAGCCGGCGGATCACTGGCAGGGGAAACATGCGACATCAAAACGCTCTTATAAAGCGCATCTTCCTCCGGCATTATTCCACAAAAGGATCTGAAAGTGTAAGAGAAAAAAAAAATCCCCCCCAACACAATGACAGTGTGTCTTCGCGGGGTGACACGGGTGTTCTTGTTCCCAGAGAGGAGGAGGAGGAGGAGGAGGGGGGTCGGCTTGAAGAAAGTGATTTAATCCTGGCGGGTTTACTCACTGTCTGTGTTAAACATCCCCGGCTCGTCCGGTCCCACTCACTCGTGTCCATTCACAGAGCTGTAATCCCAGAGGCTGCTGCTCCTTTGTACCAGCAGCGCTCGAGGAGAATGGATAAAACGCGCACAACGTGAGCGCAGACAACATCGGAGTTCCTCCAAAAAAAAAAAAAAGAAAAGAAAAAAAAAAAAAAAGGACTGGGAAATAAACTAGCTAACTCGTTATCCCATTTTTTTTTTTCTTTCCTTCAAGCGGCTCCTGTGCGTTGTTATTGTTATTCTTTGTGATCTTGCCTTCCAGATTTCTCCTGTTTCTGCGGCCGTGATGGTGCTGCTGTGTGCGCTCCCAGCGCTGGAGGGGCTGCAAGAAAGGGAGGGACCAACAGTGACAGAGAGTCTGCTGGTTAAAGAGACAGAGCGACGCATGCCCGGCCCTGCATGCGCTCACCTCCTCACCTGGATGGAAGCCAGGCTTTAGTTTTTTGTTTTTTTTTACAAGGATTAAATGTAAGTGTTGAAACTTTTTTTTTTTTTTTTTTTTTGTTGCGTAAAGTCTTACAGTAATCTCGTTGGAGTTTTGCCATATTCCACACTCGTATCCTTTATAATCCTATAAACGCGTCAGCAAACACATCGTTTATATTTCTCCACTGTTATTTGGCTGCGAGTACAATTAGATAGAGGATATAAAGAGAAATACGACTCGTTAGTGTCTGCAGGCTTCTGTCAAATCCCGCAAACTGACCGTGGAGGTGTGCAGTGATTATTTGTAGCAACACTGCCACCCAGTGGAGAAAATATAGAAGGTTTCATGCGCGCTCATTTTTCCTGAACACCTTTTAAACTAAATCTTTTTACACAACAAATGTTACGATCTCATGCATTTAATCCCTAAAACATCGTTTGATTAATGGAAAATCTTCTTGAAAGTGACTTTTCTTTTTCATTTTTTTCCTCTCAATGGGACTTTCCTGGTTTATCAAAGGTTGCAAATAAATATGAGATGAGAACTTTTGTTTTTTACTTCTTGGTCACAATTGTCAACAGGTAGTGTACAGTGGTTAGGACTCTTGCTCAACAGTGAGTGTATCCCCTGTTCGAGTCTAGGATTGTGGGACATTCTGTGTGGAGTTTGCATGTTCTCCCTGTGTGTGTGATATTGGCTTTCTTTGCTCATCAGACAATTCACACATCTGTCCACTTTGTCTTTTCATGATTGCAGACTGGAATCTGCTCCAACCTGAGGAGTTGGATAAAGCGGAATAGAAGATGGACGAACAGTCAATATTTTTCTTCTTTTGTCCAAAATATGCAACTTGTGCTCACAGAAAGTTGTGACGTTCCATAAATAATGACATGCAAATCATTGAAACTACATTATGTTGTATATGACATATTAATGGGGGGGAGGTGTAATATCTAAAGTAATTATACTGAGAAATTTTACTATGACACACTTCTTTTGACAACAAGATTGGCTTTTAGAGAAGTGGGACAGAATCTTATTCACGAGTGTTGAAGCGTCCATAATTCTTAAATTTACACTTTACTGGATTGAACTTGCCCAAAAGCATTAAAAGTTCTGCCAAAACTAATGTAAAATAGTTTGTTTTGACCAAATTCTCACGAGATAAAAAAAATAAACTACAAAATTTCAGGATGTTCCCTCTCTTGCGTTTGTAAAAACTCTATGGGGCATCTCTGTGTAAAAAGCCACACTGAAATAGAGATTAACAGCCTGAATTAACAATGAAATGATCCCCTGGTTTGAAATTTGGCTTGGGGGCTTTTCTGTGTGGAGTTTGTGTGTTCGTGGATTTTCTTCTGGAGCAGAAAACCTGCAGAGGGGTTATCTTGCATTTCAAACGTTGCAGGCTGGAATGGGCTCTTGTAGTCCTGGGTCAAAGAAAGCCTTGAAGATTCAAACTCTACGGCTTTAATGGCTAACCGTTTCAAACCTGATGAATAAGTTACCTCATTTTATTTCAATATCTTCTCAGAAAGGTGTTGAAAACAATAAACATTTTTATCACTATTGATTACATTTTCCAAAACAAAACATTTGTGGTCGATTGCAGGTGAAAAGTTTTGTGAAAAAGATTTTAAAATCATGTCGTCGTAAGAAAGCACTGTAATTATACAACACTTAATGTTAATTGTAGCTGTGAATAATTCCAGTTTACTAGTGGGGAATGGTGCATTTCTGTATGGAGTTTGCATGTTCTCCCTGAGCCGCATTTGTTGTTTCTAGTTTCTCTCCATCCAAAAACATTTGAGGTTAGTAACTGAAGAGCCTGTAGATTGTCTGTCTGTCCTGTGATGGACTGGTGTCCCCCTCCAGGGTGCAGACTGCCTTTCCGCCCCTCCACAAAGTGACAATTCCATTTCCCACCTCACTTGGCGCAATGAAACGAGACGACACAAATCAAATACTATATTATTTTATTTACCTGAAACCACAACCTCAGTAATGAATGTACAATCATTATTAGTCTTCAATAATGATCCTCTTATTCTACATATGGTAACTATTGTTCTTCCACCGGGTCTCACTGAGGAGACCGTATGAATCCCCCCACATTAGATCACAGTTTTACAGCAGTTGATAAATATGACTATGATAAAGCAGAGGCAATCAGAGAAGAGAACACTTGTATTGCAGGATTACCAATGAATCAGTGTCAGTCTGTCGTACTCCGAGGACTAAAGTCATGAAAGGAAAGGGATTGCTGAATAATCTACAACTACTAACCGTTTAAGGGAAAGGTTGAAAAAATTAAAAACAAGAACCTCAAGTAGAGCACAGTCATGTTCAGCATGAGTCATTAATCCATGTCTAAAATTGTGCAAATTACCCAAACCGTTACAATAAAAACAGTGATTACCCAATATCTGATATATCCATCTGAAAACCATCTTAATGTCATTTAGGTATTATACATTAGAATCTATAAATACAAATCGCAAAGCCTACGTACAGCTGAAACGCATGCATGGATGTAATTGTACATTGATGTACAGCTAAGACCATTCAAACCCAGTGTTTCTAAAAATCTGGTGACAAGCTACCATGAAAGTCGGAAACAAGTTCTTCATGCAAGAAGGATCACCGAGGGCATTTAAACTCCCCTGCACACAAAAAACTTCAAAAAAGAAAAAAGAAAAAAAAAGAATTTAACATCTGCACACGGAGGTATAAGTGTGTAAAGAAGTGTGTATGTGTGGTCATGTGCTCCACCTTTTATATGTGTATATATTTTCTGAGTATACCCTCACATGTTTGGTCTACATGTCCATTCTGCCTGTGCGAGGGTACGTACTGCTGGTCATCATGGCCTCTGAAGTGTGGTGAAGTCAGAGTGAGTGGACTCGCTGGACGGTCGAGACGAGCCCAAACTTTGTTTTTTTTGTTTTGTTTTTTTAAGGCCGCCCCCAAGCAAATTATCTGAAGCTTTTTAAGAGAGCCAACCTGGAAAATAGAAGAAAGGGGAGAGAGAATGAGAGTTAGTTGACCAATAAAGAAATCCACAGGAATTTGTCTACAAGAGCCGGTGTGGTGAAAATAGCAAAGTGTCAGCGGGGTGAAAAGAACAGCACACTGTGACATTCACAATAGTGACATGTGGTCAACCCATTGTCGCTCACTTTCATAAAAAAAAATATTCATTTTTACTCAAATGACGAGACTATTGAATGTCTCGGGCTCGTCTGTTTTTACGGGATTCTGTGTTGACGTGTTGGATAAGAGTATGCAGGACGAGTGGATACTCACTGTAGTGACAGGGGAGCCAGTGGAAGGCATTGAAGAAGAAAAGCACACAGTTGTTATGTGGAACACAAAACACAGTGTGACCAAACGCAGGCTTCGGCTCCCAAACAGACATGCTTCGGATGAGAGAAGGGTTTCTCACACACAAAATGATGTTTTGAGATTAGTGCCGTTTTGACCATTTCAGGCTCCCGAGTCCCACGTGACGGCCGCAAAAGTAGGACGTTCACGCGGCGACACAAAGCCCGCGAGAGTCAAAACAACCAACACGGATCGGTTTCTGTTAATAGCTCCCGCCTCGCCAGGTTGTGCCAAGAAAACCGAAGCGTTCGTACGTCTGAAATGATCTGTATTCAAGTATTATATGCACATACAAAACAACACTGGATATGAAGAATGTCGGGCTTCAGTTGTATTAAATAAAGACAGAAAACACTTGATTCAAAGGTTTCATGGGTGTATTTTTCCTTGAAGTAAAAAAAAAAAAAACCAAACAAATTTTTTTTATTATTATTTTTTTTTATGTTCGATCCATTTGGAGTTCTCGCTGCATTAGTAGTTCTTAAAGATTTGAATATTAGGTTTCCTTTGAATCAAACGTCATGGAGATGGTAATCGGCATACAGCATCCCCAGCCAGTTCCGCCTCCAAAGCACAAATAAAGTTATGTATGTCACAGATCAGCACAAACGAAATATATTCTTAAAAAGGTTAAAGAGGGAATGAAAAGAATTTGATCTTTGTTTTCTGAACAAGCAAATAGGGGCACACCTCAGATGTTGCACTTTAGCTAGACTGTGGAGGAAAAGCATCTAGAGATGAGCAAAAACAAAACTTTTTTTTTATCATATTGAGGTAGCTGTGCTCTGCCCAGTGCAGACATAACTGACTTATTCTCAATCATTAAGATTAAAAAAAAAAAAAAAGAAAAACATCCATGAAGTTAATTTACGCTCTAACATGGGGGACATACACAATTAAATTAGAAATGAGAAACCACATACAGTTCATGCTTGGTCACAGGACATGCGGCATTTGTTTTTCAGGGATTCTTCTTTTTTTTTGTTTCTTTTTCTTTTTAGCTGAGCATTCACAACATTTCACTCGGAGTCCCAAACCTTTACCCCCACCCCCCCCCCCATCCTTTTCTGCCACATGGAGCTTGTCCTCTCTGAAAGAGTTCTGAATATATACTGAAGACACAATGGTAAACATTTAAAAAACCAAACAAAAATAATAAATCAAGGCGGTATGTCTAAGCCACGCTGGTCAAACAATTTACAAAGCCATAAAAAAAAAGTTGCATAAAATAGTGTTCAATCTCTGCACAGATCATATGATTTCTAATGTCTTACATTTCCTTTTTATCAAGAGGGGAACTAAATGAAACAATTTGCTGTTACTGTAGTGACATAGGACATATGCGATTCCTAACATCATTAAAAATAGTAACCTTAAAGGCATTATCAACTTTAACCAAAGGATTTAAAAAAAAAAAAAAAAAAGAAAACGAAAAACTGGCAACAGTATATTTTCATTCGAACCAGCAACAATGTCCACGGCTATGGGAGTGACGCTCTTCTAACACTCACGATTAAAGCCTCGCCCGCTCACAAATCCTACCCAAACTCAGAACTTATCTAATGTTAACATTTTGATAGTATTTGTTACGTTTCGTGAGTTAAAAGTTGGTCCTTCTCGTACACACGCACAAGCGCACACACGCTAACTCTACAAACTCGCGCACACACTCTAGCTATGCACATTTACGAAGGCAGAGGGAGAGAGAGGGAGGAGGGAGGAGGAGGAGAGGAAAGAAGGAGGTGATGGCAGTGGGTGAGGGTGAGGGGGAGGAATGGAAAAGAGTCGAGGTTGTGCTCAAGTCAGTCAGGACCAGAACATGTCGGCCATGTTAGTGTCGGAGCTGTAGATCCAGAGGACCAGGGGCAGGGAGACGGCCACGAAGGACCAGGAGATTCCCTCCAAACATGCAGACAGGGCGCAGCCTTTGGAGCTGCCGGGCTTCTCCAGCTCTTTACCGGGCTCCAGGTAGTTCCTGGCAGCGAACTTGAGCATTTCGTCCAGGAGAATGACGGGCAGCGAGATCTTGAGCACCATGAGCCACTGCGTCAGATTCAGAGGAGTGATCTGGAATATAATCTGGAAGCAAAGGCAAGATTAGTCAGGCTGCGGTTCAGTGGTGCTCATTGGCTGCACTGGCTGGGGTTTGTTTTTTTCCCCCACTTCCTGTTGTCCTTTGACCATTTGTTGTTACAATCTACTAGTGAAGAGTTAAAATAAATGATTCAGATCTTATGGTAAAGCTCTTACTGGAAGAGGCTCCACGTAAAGAATGAGGAAGTGCAGAGACATGGAGAGGCAGATCGCTCCCAGCAGCCATACGTTCTCCCAGGGAGGCATCCGCAGCAGAGACTGGTTCTCTGACACACTGAGAAACGAAAAAGACAAATGCATATTCGTTAAAAGCCATCGAGTCAAGAAAGTAAGGCATAACCTAACTTTGTATTAACTGGTACCAACAGTGTTGAAACGAACCTGTTTAGAGCATTGCACATCTCAATGGTGACCAGCACTGACAAGGCCATGGTCATGGGGTAAGGAGACGCAAAGATCTTACAGTCCAGATTCTCAAACTCTGGGTTTTCTGGACCACACTGGAGGAAATGGCTCTAGAACAGGTGAAAGAAAAACAGATTAGCACAAACGGGGAAAAACGCTGATGGCATTATGTGTGGATGTATGTTGAACAACAACGAGGGCAGATGTTGTTGTCCTACCAGCTGGTAAAAGGTGATCCTCGGTCCATCCTCAGCAGCAACAAACCACCAGGCAGCAGCGCCAACAGTAGCAGCACCAACGTAACCTTGTGACACAAGCCAACAGTTATTCACAAACAACAGCTGGCTGCTTTCAGAGACAATATCGCTGCTCCTGCACTGAATGGAAAGGAGAGTCCGGATGTGCAGCGAGAAAACCACGGATAGAAAACAACGGGTCAATTTCCTCCACAATAATTCTCACTGA
Source organism: Lipophrys pholis (assembly GCF_963383615.2). Lineage (NCBI taxonomy): Eukaryota > Metazoa > Chordata > Actinopteri > Blenniiformes > Blenniidae > Lipophrys > Lipophrys pholis. Next base: position 18,678,411 of record NC_137641.1, on the reverse strand, counting down.
ACTTACATCCAATGGTGAGATATCTGAAGAAGAGCCACTTGGAGATGAGGGGCTCACGAGCATTGCGTGGCGGCTTGTTCATGATGTCCAAGTCTGGTGGATTGAACCCGAGAGCGGTGGCCGGCAAGCCGTCCGTCACCAGGTTGACCCAGAGCAGCTGAACAGGGATGAGAGCTTCAGGGAAGCCCAGCGCTGCAGTCAGGAAGATGCTATGGAAGCAATTAGCATGCTGATTAGTACGACGGGACAAAAAACAAAACAAACAAGAAAAATGAAAGATTTCCTTTTAATAATGTCTCATCCCTACCAGACAACTTCGCCAACATTTGAAGAGATGAGGTATCTGATGAACTGCTTCATGTTGTTATAAATAGCTCTGCCTTCCTCGACTGCAGCGACAATGGTGGAAAAGTTGTCGTCGGCGAGCACCATCTCCGAGGCGGTCTTGGCCACAGCTGTGCCGGAGCCCATGGCGATGCCGATCTCAGCCTTTTTAAGAGCAGGGGCATCGTTCACGCCATCACCAGTCTGGAGGAGGACGAAAAGCAGCACAAGACACAAGAAATCAGTCTTTTATTATCAATGAAGGACTACACACTAAAAGAGTATAAACTCCTTCCTTTTAAAAGATCCAGATTTTTCAGATGTACACATGATTTTAGAAAGTTCATGTTAGGCACAGCAGCATGAATGAGACTGGGGTTAAATTACAAGCAATTGATGCTGTGTTGGTTGGTTTTGCATCACTGAAAAGAAAAATAAGTCCGTTGAACTTGGAACTGAGAAAGTATGTAAATTGGAAGTCATATCAATTTGGTGTATTAGGTGGCTGTAGCAAGTCATTGTAGCTCCCACTATGACCAGCACTTTCATTTCTATCGTTTTTGGCAGTTGCCTTTACTGTGTTTACACGTCCACTCTGCCATTTTCTGATTGGACCGAAAACAGACGCTGTAGGATTTAGAAGAGTGGACAAGCCGGGGTCACCTAATTAGCTCCCTTATACCAGGACCTAAACCTCCAGCACAACACAAGACTACGCAATAATTGAGTAAAAACATATTTTTTTCTTACCATGGCTGTAATCTCATTGTAGGACTGCAGAAACTCAACAATTTTGGATTTATGTGAAGGCTCAACACGGGCAAAGCAGCGGGCCTTGATCACAGCGTCTCTCTGCGCAGCAGGTGACAGATCATCAAACTCTCGGCCAGTGTAAGCCATGTTGGAAACGTTGTCGTCCTCATCGAAAATACCAATCCGCCTGCAGATAGCCACTGCCGTACCTGGAGGATAAATCGGGAGTAATTACTGCTTCAAGCTCCCATATACACCATGACCAGCAGCAGACATTTTTATTTTAAATGATCTCAGATGTGACTCTTTGCAGACCTTTGTTGTCGCCTGTGATCATAATTACTCGGATGCCTGCAAGACGACAGAGCCTGATGGAGGCTGCCACCTCTGCCCTGGGAGGATCCAGCATGCCCACACAGCCCACAAAGGTCAGATCAGTCTAGATGAAGGAAAAAAAATCCAGATTAATGTGGCAAAACGGTGCAGAATTCAACATGTTTAACCGTGTGTCCAGTCTCTCACCTCGTACTCAATAAAGCGATTCGAGTCCTCCAACACCAGCTCATCTTTGCTCTTGGGGTTATCGCGAGTGGCTAGAGCCAGACAGCGCAGGGTGTCCTTGCCAGTTCCATACTCTCTAATAACAGACATCAGCTTCTCCTTGATGCCAGGAGTCAGAGGGACTTTGTTTCCTCCTACACGGATGTGTGTGCACCTGTCAATCACTCCCTCTGGTGCGCCCTAGAGTCAGAAACAGACCGGAGGATCAACTAGTAGGAAACGGGACATTTTACAGCCAAAAAGTCTACAGTGATATTCATTGTCAGCAATTCTTACCTTTACAAACATCTTTCCAACAGAGGAGCGTGCTTTATTAGGAGTGCAATACACAGACATGGACTTTCTCTCTCGAGAAAATTCCAAAGTTAACTCTTTCTTCATCAGCTGCTTGATCACCTAAATATACAAGATCCAACTGCAATGAGTATTCCATGTATTTTATCAACAAGAAACTATTCAAATCAAGAGTAGAACAGCATATTTATAAGGAATTGACTTTGAAGAGCAAAAGGTTACGTACAGAATTACAGGCATTGGCTCGCTCGATCTTAGACAGGCCTTTCACATCTGTATCAAACACGTTCATCTTCTCCACCAGACAGGTGAGGGCCGTCTCTGTAGCCTCACCCACCTTCTCATACACACCTTTGGTCTACGAACATAAACACAGACAGATCAGATCGGTTGTTATCAAATGATGCCACACACATGTTGAGCATTGTAACATGAGAACCACTTGACTTTACCAACCTCATTATAGTCCAAAGAGGAGTCATTGCAGAGGGCACAGATAGAGGCCAGCTCCACCAACCCATCATACTGGGAACATCTGGCTGGCTTTCCATCTTGGTACCTGAACAAAGCATTTCATAGAACAGGATAAATGAACACATTTTTTTTACAATACATTACCTACACAGATGCATCTAAATAATTTTAAAACTTGTAGAAAACAGGCCATGGCGACTTAATACTCACACTTCTCCATCTGGGGCATATGTAGATCCAGTCACAGTAAATTCCTTCAAGGAACAGTGGTCGCCCTCAGCCCGATCAATGATAAACATCTGGAAACAAAAAAAATAAAGAAACAATTATTGCATTATTACTGCATATACACACATGCACATCCTTTATTGTTCATGGGAGAATACCTGGAATACGACTGATTAACATATACACAGGTATATTCATATATGTTTTGATGAAGTTGACCCAGGACCTGCTGGACAGACTACACAGAAAAGCTGGAGGAAGTTTCAAAGGACAGGGATGTCTGACATTCTTTGTTGTCTATATTGCCTCCATGACCTTGTGTAGACTAAGGGGGGGGGGGGGGGGGGGGGGGGGGGACAATACTTTTGTTGTATTGTGGGGATTTAATTGCAGAATCTGAGAAGCAGATGTAAGGTTTGTCCACCAGGTGGCAGTAGACCATAATCTACATGGGGAAAAAAAACAAGACTACCAGAGAGAGAACAGAATACACTAATAAAATGGTCATAAAATGCTGAGCAAAAGCAGACACATATTACAGCGGTGGGGAGGGTTCATTGATGTCTTGTTGCAGTGTGCAGAGTTCATGTGAGTTATACCACATAAAAACAGTGAAAGTAAAAGTGAAATATTGAGGTGGAAATGCGCAAGGATTTTTTTTAAAAACTGGATTACATTTACATACAATCTAATGCTTCTGTGCCTTGATAAAACAAGAACGATGCATCCCGATTATAAATCAGCATTTATATCTTCACAAGACTAAAAACCGAGCCACTACATTCACTAGCAGGGAAGAGATGCTCTATAGATTTCAGATAAAAATATGAGAATGCCATTTTGCACAGTGAGGTTTTCAGGCAGCTGCTTCCAGAAACCAGGGATTTCAGTCACGGTATAATCCAAAACATCCAAGACACTGAATTGTAAGCTTCAGTCACTCAGGGAGCCAATTACAGTAGTACCATATTTGGACAGAGATATCATTGGCAGTACTATATCTGTCAAAAACGCATCAAGCAGGCATGAAATGACACCATGATCCCACTGGAACTCACTTAGGAGGATTTGAAATTGCTCAGCATAGGATTGATTCGCAGAAATTCTGCAGGATGAGGGTGGGAAGAAGATATCCGGAGACAGAAGGAGACACAAGGTCAGTTATGCAACTCTACTGGTTTTGCTGCAAGTGACTAACTACTGCATACTGATCAGCATGCTGCTTCGACAGGGGGTGGGGGCTGAAGGAAAAGCAGTGTGGAGAACGATGAAAGGATGGAAGAAGAGCAAGAACTACACTCTGACCACAATAGAGTCCACAGTAAACAGAGAGGGCATCCAGTGATTTGTGCTCCTCAGGGATTGGAAAACATGCACACAACATACTTCTGAACCTCATTTCATCTCTGCCTGTTTACAAGCTAATCTTCTCCATCCACTCAGCCTGGGTAGTGTTTAGACCCACTAAATTACCTCTCAGTGTGCTGTTGACCTGGGGATGCTGCGCAAAGTCATAAATTAGCATTGCCACATATGGTGCTGGCATGCGGAACTCTGTGTTCACCAATTGCTAGATTTATTTTGATTGATTCCAGATAATGTTAAGAAATTGTATTAAGAGGTACCCGTCGTCCCTTCAATGAAACCATACAAAAGAACTGTGAGGTCTGCAGTTATCTCCATTATAATGCAAATTGACTCAAAGCATCTCTACCTAAATCCAGTAGACACATCAGTGTATGCATAAATGTGTTTATATACTGGTTTTCCACATGACCAATACCTATTTTTAGACTTTGTAGTTGATCATAGCAGATTCCAATACTCTTGTAATAGCACCTGTAATTTAAGACATCAGAAATCATGGTAATGAATAAAACTGAAAAACATACGTCTGTGTGAATTGCACCCAATTGAGACACGTCACAAAAAAGTCCCTCGACCTTTATACATGAAGATCAAATGTTAAACCAGGTTTTAGGACTCAAAGTGAGAAGATGTGCTTTTGAACGTTTCAGCTTGTTTGGCTGTGATTGGCATATTCAGTAAACAATGTCGGAGCCTTATAGTGTCACAAGAAAACCAGCGTGAATGTGAATGTGAATGAAAACCAGAATTGAATGATGCAGCTGAAGCGTATTTACTTCTAAAGCAATATCAGATAATAGGATGAGATAGATACGGTTCCAGCTGGCACTGGAAGATCACAAGTTGTCTGAATTAAGGGTGAAAACTTGCATAGGAATTGTTACAATCGCTCTCTTACCCTGCACACGGACATCTGATTGGTTGTCAGCGTGCCAGTCTTGTCAGAGCAGATGACAGATGTGCAGCCGAGGGTCTCCACAGAGGGCAAACTGCGGACAATAGCATTTTTCTTGGCCATGCGGCGTGTTCCCAAAGCCAGGCAGGTAGTGATGACAGCAGGCAGACCTGCACAGCAGAATCAAGGAAACCACAGGGGAAAAAAATGAATATGAGAAAGATGATGACAAAGACATTTAGATTTAAAACAGAATACAAATACTTCGTTAATCCTAGAGGGAAATTGCTTGAAGCATTGCTCCACACAGTATAGAATACACAGAATAAATAAGCTGTGTTTGTGTGACTCTCCTGCTTACCTTCAGGGATTGCAGCCACTGCCAGGGCGACAGCAATCTTGAAGTAATAAACGGCTCCTCGGACCCAGGAGCCTCCGTGGACAGGATCATTGAAATGTCCAATATTGATGATCCACACAGCAAGGCAGATCACTGAAATGACCTGAAAGTACACAGTCGTATCATTTATAAGTGTCAATTTTGGATCCGTTTTTTGATAAAAATGATACTCAAAAATATCACATGAGTTTAAAGACCTTTGACAATTGCTGGCCAAACTCGTCCAGCTTCTGCTGCAGGGGTGTGCGCTCTTGTTCGGTTGAAGCCATCTCATCTCGGATTTTGCCAATCTCAGTGTTGCTGGCGGTGGCTACCACGACGCCAATGGCCTTACCAGCTGCGATGTTGGTGCCCTGTGGAAATGGAGCAGTGGAAAAAGTTACTCAACACTTGATACACTATGCCTCTGGGCAAAAAGGAGTGAAACTAGTTTTACAACTATTCTGAGACAGGTCGAAGACAAACAGAAATGATTTGACATGTGGCAAGAGTCAACATGCATCACAAGTCTTTCCATCACTGTCTGAGAAGTTTAAGGAACAAAAGACAGAACAAAAATAAAATGACAGCAAAATGATCCATAAATAATTGTTAGAAACAGCTAATGATTATTGTGACTCATTCATGCAGGAAATGTTTTGTTTTTTTTCCAAAATCAGGTAAAAACTGAAACATAGTTAGGAAAAAGGAAAACAAGAAAACCTGACAAAATAGGTCCCGAATGAATTGTGCGAGTTTTCTGCTTTTGTCGATGTCACTTTTTTTTTTTTTTTTTAAAGAAGAAAATTAAAGCAGCTGAATAAGCTGATTTAATGTCATCAAAAGTTAATTGTTGGTGAAGGACACACACAACAGAGAGGCCAGTATCCAACTAAAGGTGTACATTTAAGCAAACAATTATACATGATAAACTAGAAGTCCCACGGAGGGCTGAGGTATGACTTTATTCATTTCTGCTCAATATAAATATATCTGCAGTTCGTAAGCCGTTTTTCATGGTTTTGATAAGCTGCTGTTCCTGCTCTGCATCCATTCAGCTTGTTACGGACACCTGGCGTTGACTGGCTCAGTCAGGTGTCCACCAATTACAACAGGCCTGTTCTTGTCATTTAGGCCCCTGTGCTTTTTTTCAAGTAGAACTCAGCCAAACACCAGGAGCTGACATATCTTTTTGTTCTTACAGCAATTTTCCAAAATAGTCTGTCTTATGTTTGCATTTGACATGGTGCTCCCGAGCCGGTATCATAAAACAAAATTGTTGTAATTGCGTAACAGAACAGGAGCAGATAAAGAGAAGAACATATGGTGTTCTTCCAACAAAAGGAAGACTGAGAAAGCAGCAGCTTACTATTGAGTTTACAAGTGAAGACAGGCACACAAAATATAAGGGGGCCAGACAGACACACACACACAGACACAGACACACAAAAAAAAGTGTAAAATAACACTAAGGAGCCTAAAATATCTCACAGAAAAGAGCATGTTCTTCTTGTCCTGGTTGACAGCACGTGGGTCAGGCACCGGGTCTGTGTGCTTGATCACTGACACTGACTCTCCTGCAGGGAGAGAAAACAAAAAGAAGAAAGAATTGGAAAGCAGACGGGGAGTTTCGACACAGCTGAGCATATAGTTGCAGCTGAGACGGTTGGCTGACACTTTGGGCAGATGTGTGTGGGAGAGGCTTTTTCAGCTGACTGGGCAGGCCTGACAATTATCAAATACTGCCTTGCCATTGCCTTTCAAACCCTCTCATCTAATGTGTGCTCACAACGTGTGTCTGTGTGTGTAATCAGCTGTATGGAGTCTGCACACTTCTGAAAGCAGGGAGCCTTTGACATGCAGCATGGCCATGAATGGGGAAGGGGAGAGAGGAGGAAAATAGCTCAAACACTAAAATATCCCGTGGAATTTGCTACCAATTAAGGCAGCAGAGCAAGACAAGGGATTTAAGGACTTGATTCACATGAAGTTCGTCTCTCCGACATTCACCATCTGTCAATAAACCCCCCCCCCCATTTTTTTACTCTTTTCCATGAATTTCATTGTCTAATTATTCATCCAAGACGTATCTATTTTCCTTTCACCCATATTTTCTTTTCATTATAGTAGTGAGTGACCACCTATGACTTTTGAGTGTGATAAAAGTATGTGCATAAAAGGAGGCGATAAGATTCTTTTCAAGTACCGAAGTTTAAGAGGGGGTAGCAAAGCAAAGCAAGAAAATGCCAAAACAAAAGAAAAACACAATATACAAATGTGGAAGATATCCAGGAACACTGAAAAATGACACAATGAAAGTGAAATCATATCGACGGTGCAAGTGAGCTCCAAGAGATAGAAAATGACTTTACCCGTCAAGATTGATTGGTCTACCCTCAGCGTTGTTGACTTGATAGAGCACAGCCTGATATCTGCAGGCACTTTATCACCGACTGTGGAGGGAAGCAACAAAAAACAGAAGACACTTAAATACCGCTTAACAATTTAAATGCATCTAAGTGGAGCAGACAACAGGTAGAAGGATGCTTTAAACACAAGCAGATGAATAGTGATTCGACTAACAGTCGAATCGTATAAATAGATACTCCTTTTACTGGAATTATTTCAGCATTCAAAAAGTGCAAATATTTGAATAAATAAGCAATTAAATAAGCACAAATCACCAGGCACACATGTTTAACTCTTAGGCACAAAATTACCCACTGTGTTAATCCAGCTCATGCTCATTGGGAGTAATGAAATAATCAAACGAGTTATTTGCTGGAAAGGCTGGGAGAAAGTCATGCATTCAAAAATGATTAATGTTCCACTCATCAGCTGCACTGGACATAAATAGATCACCACTCATTCTTTCCACTAACACAAAGTCTTCGCAATCCCCAGTAAAACCAATGCAAAATGTAAATACACACCACATATCAGGCAAGTGTTTTTTTTGTCTAAAGCCAGTAAGTACTATTAAAGCCAAACACATTTATTAGCTTCACTCGCAAAGGAAGTAGTCCAACTACTTTTTACCTGTAGTTTGGTCTGATCTGCACAGATAAAGTGCTGGTAAATGAGCCTCTCACTTTTATGGTCTGGTTAAAAGGAAGAAAAGGTTTCATGTTGAAGTGTGTTCTGCAAACAGACGTATCTGCTCCAAAGTCTGATTCTACGCAGTTGTTTTTTCTCTCCCACAAAAGAAACCAAAAAGATTTCACAGTTGTTCTCAGTCCCATTGGAAGAATGGCTGTAAAATTGTGAATTATACTGAGACTGAGGACACAGGTTTGGAGCTTTAAAAAGCCCCGACCAATCGGATGTTAATACTTGATGGTGGACCAGCTGCCTGTGTATTTCACCCGTCCCGTTAGTCTTCTTTCTTGACTGTATAAATTGAAATGAATCCAAAAAGCTGGGACGCGAGATGAAAGAATCTCAAATTTATGATCTTAAATCTGTTGCGTTTGCCTAAGAAATGAGCTAGAACTTTTCACCCCAAATTTAAATCACCGGCCGTATCAATTTGGATTTGTTCGCAGCTTATTTCATGTAATTCTAATTAACAGGCAGGCGTTTATATGTATTTATAACTTGGACTGAACCAGACGGTAAAGTTTGGATTTACACCTGGTTTAAATGTGTTTAAGTCGCTATCCAGCTACCATTACCAGTAAATCCAATAAATTATTCATATTTAGATATTGTCCCACAGATATGGGGACACAGACTGCATGTGACCTGCAGGTCCCCAGTTGTTCACATCTGGGTTAAAGGCTTAATAATATTGGATGGAACAACAATAACATAACACAATAAAACACCAAGGCAGTTAGGGGTTCTGATTGGATCCAAAATGGATAGTTGACATTTGAATGACAATCCAGACGGGGGAAACACATTGTGACAAAGGAATATTACTGAGAGTTTATAGTAAGACATTACAGAGACTGAAAGGGTGAAGGTAAAAGCGATGACCCAGAAGCTCTTAAAGAGTTCCTTCTGTGGACAGAGCAGAGTGCTGACAGCCCCTGGGCCTCAACACGGCCCTTTTGAGTGGAGAGGAAGGAAAATAAAAAAAAAGGGGGGGGGAGAGAATAAGGAAGAGGGAATAGATTAGTGCTCTAAAACACGCATCCAAAAATGGGAAAACTATTTTGATCATTCATGCTGCTTGATTTGGGGGGGGGGGGTAGGATGGTGAAGAAAAAAAAAAAAAAAAAGCATTTATTTTTTTTTGCAGGGAGAACCCATACAACGTCACATCAGCTAAAATACAAAGTGTGCGTCGAAGTGTGAAGATAGTTCATTCATACTGGTCACTCTTAGAAAGTTTCTGACAGCTTATTACTAATAATATAGAGATTGAAGCGAGGAAACTCCACTCGATGACGACGTAACAAATTAAACTGCCGTTTGTTAGAGATCTTTCATAAGCTACGCAGCTTACTTCTAAAGCACGTTGTTCTGTGTGTTGAGTTCATGCTGTACGACCAAATTTGGTACTGCAGTTGACTACACACTGTCAAAACCACTTCATCATCACCTGCCTGCTTTCAGACTAGATCCCCACTTAACTGACAGTAGATAGCCATGGAGATGTGCGAGCATACCACGAGGGAGGACACACAAAGGAATGGAAGAACCGCAGACACTGGAAATATATTAAGACCCAAAGCCCTGTGGGAAGGTTCCCACAAAAAGTCACTAATTAGAAAACCTCCTTCCTGCCTTGGAGTAGTGGCAAAACACCCATTGGTGCATATTGGGAGTGAGGTCACATCAAGCAGACTAACCCACTTTCACCGACAATGGGGTTACACCGGGGACAGAAAGACATTATGGAACCAATTTAGTGGTACAATTAATGAGTGCATTGATTATACTCTTAGTAGTGATAAATTGACATTTTGGGAATCTTAGCTCTCAAACATATTCAGTAATAAATCAAAGATGCAATATTTAAAAAAAAAAAAAAAAAAAAAAAAGAAGAAGTGAAACATGCAACAGTATAAAGTGGTTTTTCTACCGATCCAGCAAACGACCCATCTAAACCCTCTTGGTTTTTGCAGGTTGAGTGTGAACGTGTTTAATCAGCATGGGAGTGGGTTAAGATGAACCATTAATCTTACAGAATTGGTAATAGGTTGCACTCCAGAGTGACATGATTGTGTCTTCAAAACATTATAATGACCCACGACCCCGCCCAAGAAGGAGTACATTATTTTGAAAATCAAGCAAAAATGGTGCTGATGAATAACAATTGTGATGACATGACACGAATGAGCAGGGAAGTAATGCAGCGAGCCTTTTTTACTTTCATACGAATGTATAAGACTCGTTGGAAAAATCAATATACAAGTTACTTTCTGTGAGAAAAAGGTATAAGATAAGCATAAACTGTTGTCAGTGCATCAGATACAGTTACTCTTCATTAGTGAAGCTGCATTGATCACAAGTATTTTGAACTTGTATAAAGAAAGTTGATGTAACATGATGAACCCGAAACATGCAGCTGTTTGAACTCCAACTGACTATCTTTCCTTTATCTTCCACAACAGGCTCTGCGTAGCTCTCACACTGTCCTCTGGGATAGAGATTAATCCTTCTCCCCTGTGAACACAAACTTCATCTGTTGTATCTGTTTTTTTAAGAGGGACGGATGTCACACTGTTTATCCATAGAGATAACGCTTCTATCAATTTGTACAGCCTGCACCTGATTTCATACACCATTTATGGAATGTATCTGCATCTTTTTAATCGCTGTCCTTATCACAATGCAAACCCTCACACGATGTGTGTAAATGTACAACCTTTGACTCTTGTGGATGCAAATGATGCCAAATCTGTTTGAAATCAGCATCCCATGACAAAATGAAGTATACTGCATCGCATAAATTGATTTGAATTACAATGCAGGGTATCTCGCACTAAACTACTCATCATGGGGGGTCCAGAGAAACTTCAGAGTCTTTAGGGGGTTGTATATTTTCTCTCTTCATGACCGAGGCTCCCTAATCCACTAGCACGTAGGCTTCCAGCCTTTAGAGACCGACCAAGAGTTCCAACAGACCTCCAGGGACTCTTTTTTTCACAAATGGAAAAGAAGGGCACAAGACAAACCTCGAACAGACACAAACGCACTTGAGATTATATAATGAAAAAAACTTTGTGTCTTATAACAATGGCTCAATAACGACAACATCTGAAAGACAAAAATGAAGCAAGCGGTACACACTGAGACAAATAGCTTTGGTGATGACGATAGACAGACTCTTAAGCACAAGCAAAGATATCTGGCTATGTAGCCATCTGGAGCCCAACTTATTCATCAAATTGAATCCATATCCTTTCAACTTGTTACATCCTGCCTGGCTGTCTTCTCCCGAAGGGTCGTGAACAACATTAATGATAAGCCTCAGGCAGGGGGTAAAAGTATCAGACACAAAAATAAAAGCGAGGTGAGAAATCTCACCTCTGTGGTCCAAAGAGAAAATGCAAGGTGAAACAAAAATAAGCCAGAAGAAAGAACTCAGTGAAGGACGACTGATTAACTCACCAGGCAACGGCAAGGTATGATGAACAATAAAGTGAAATGCAGTCAAATTAAAGTGAATTTCTTTGTCATGGTTCTATAAAATTGATTATATTCCAGCTCTTCGCTTACAGGGTTGGTGCAGCAGTCCAGATGTGCATCCTGACGCAATACTCAATTTGAACTTTGGCATCACAAGCTCACCGTTTTAAACACTTATATTAAATAAATGAAAATGACAGTCAAGTTTTGCAGATAACCTCAGATTATGAAAAGGGTTATGATGAAACCTGTCAGTCATAGATTCTAATAGATGTGTCAGGTGACATAGCCCTTTCCTCCAACATTAGCGCTTTGACAGAACAAAAGCACATGGCAGGACATTTTTTGTACTGACAAGGAGCATGTGAAAGGAGATCTTTTACACTCATTTCACAAACACAATTATTAAGTTACCTGTATATTAAATATTAAACATTTTAGGCATGTTTACTATGATTTACCTATATCATGATGGGGAAACGGGTAAAGATTTATAAATGCATAACAGGCCATGTCCCCTTTTAGTAAATTGATTTTTTTTTTAAGTTAATTTGATGTTTTTCCATCAAGCTGAAAGCTGGAAGTCATGTCACCGACAGAAAAGTAGGCAGTTGTCCCACTTCAGAGACAACTGTGGTTAATGAAAGCAGTCACTCTTTAAAATGAACTGATGAAAACTGTCACTCTGAAACTTGACGAGCAAGCTAATCCAGAAGGAAACATTTTGCTTGGAGTGAGTGGAGAGTCGGCTTGAACATTACAGCTCAAAAGGAGTCGGATAGTCGGCGAACAGGAATTGGCATTACCCTCACTCTGTAATCCAAAAAACTCAATACAGCTTACAGCGCAAGATGCATATCCTCTGTGCATTGCACCCTCAGCACAGACAAGTCGAACGGCCACTTCTGTGCAATTCCTTTGACAAGCCACCTCGGACTGTGAAGGAAAGCACTACAATGATATAAACCATGTACCTGCTAGCCTATTTAATCCTCCTACATCATTATCCTGCTTCACCAGGAAAGAAATTAAAATCTATTTGAAGTTCAGCAGCTAAACTTGAGGACTTACAAGAAGGACGACAGTGATATTTACTTACTCCAGATCTATATGTAGTCCCTTAAATCTTTTGAATCATGCTAATACACTTACTGAATAGTCTCCTGCAACAGATGCCACACAAATGACATGGCTACAACTCTTAACATCTCATGACCTCATGATTAAAAAAAAGACTGAAAAACCTGTATGTATCTGAACATGGCATCGTAGTCGAAGCACTGCACCAAATAGTTTCAGAGAGATTCATTATCATGAGGAAATGTCTGAAGCATTACCATATATGTCAAATACATTTCATGTGGAGGATTACGGTCAGATAGAAACAAGAAAACCAGAGACAGAATATCTGAAGAACCACATGGTTGACGAGAGTTAGGCTGGACACTACTCAATCACTTTTTATTTTGATTATTATAGTTTTTCAGTACCAGGTTCAGATTGAGACTGCAAACTGTCATATGCGATTAAACAGCTGATATTAAACAGATATTAAACATTATCCAACATTAGTATTCAGTTTTACATGTCTACCATCAATAAGTCTAAGGATATAAATAGTTGAAATTACGTTGAGGAATGCAAAATGATTCAAGTTCAAGTATCTTTTCTTAAATCTTCTGAAAACAATGTAAATACTGTGTAACACTTTACTCTGGTCATAGTCCAATGTGTTCAATGCAAATCCTACACAGGAAGCTTCATTATTAACATAAATGGGAATGATTAAAAGCAGGCAAAGAAAAGAAAGATATAAATAGGCAAAATAAAGTCCCAGTAAGAAAACCGAGAAAATAACAAGCAGTGACGTAAAAGGAATAAACATATGTGGCCCTCTCCAAGTTGAGGTTAGCCAAGAAATGTTGAGGAACATACTGGACCTCTGCTCTTCTATTGCATAACGACTTCACTCACTTTGTACTACAATCATAAGACAATTGTCAAGGGAGATGAACAGGATGAGGGATCAGCCATTTGCTTCAAACTTTGTAAAGAGTAACACAACGCTATGGATCATTGTTACAAAACAGCTTCAGTTCCTTATCACATTTTTTTTGATTTTCAGATAACCGACACCAGTTTATAAATTGGTCATGTGAAAGGAAAATCACAACTTCAGAGGAGAAGACAGTCGATCCTCCTTTTTCTCATAATTTTCTAGTCTTGATAGTCCCTTTTTTCTTCCTAATTTGTTAAATAAAAAGTATTCCACAGTATGATATTAGCTGTGTCAATGTCGCAGCTGATTTAGTTGCTTTGACTGGATTTAGAGTAGAAAAATAAAATTCATCATAATAAATCTTAACCTGTTTTTTAGGAGTGCAATTCAGGAAACTAAAGTGTCATTTTGCATAAAAGGTGACACAAAACTGCCAATTTGATATCCAACACTTGTCATCTTACCAGCAACCTCCACAATGTCCCCTGGCACGATGTCCCTGGCCTTGATTCTCTGAACACTCTTCCTGTCCTGGCGGTACACCTTCCCCATCTCCGGCTCATATTCTTTGAGCGCTTCAATGGCATTTTCGGCATTCCGTTCCTGCAACGGAAAAACACGTCAAATTACAGCAATTTTCACAAAAAACATGAAGCACTTTACTTAATCTAGGTACAAATAAAGGAAGTTACTCGTCAGGTGTTCAATTTACTCACATTCACAACTAACAGATTAAGGAGCGGAAAGTGATCCTTGTATAAACAAAGCGAGGAATACAAATATAAAGTGCCTGTGACAGGTGAACTAGGATGTGCAGTGGAGTGGAATTATGCAAACAATGGGATGTGTTGTAAAAGACTGAAATAGTCATCACGAGGTGCTCTTTTCAAAGAGGCTAACAGGATCTAACTTTTCAGTTGCAGCTCCAATCCTTATAGTGGGACGGCCGCACTTAATACACACGGCAAGACCGGGAACAAAAGAAACAGGAAATTAAGGTCTTTAAGTAAGATAAGGCAGCATGGACACCGATATTAAAGGTGGCTAAGATCACAGAAAAGCTTGGACATGGCAAAAAAGCTACGAATAGATATGAAGAAAAATCCACAATCTACAGGTGAAACCACCATAACAGCAGTGGAAGAGATGATAGAGCACTCCTCCCCTTCTACCACATCCATCGAGGGTTTCTTTGTAAAGACAAGGGCAAACAGCCACTTAACAATTCCTCGTCTCCACAAGCCTCAGCAGGACCTTCAAAGAGCCTTTCATACAAACCCATCCAGCTGAGAGCCTGCCAGCTTTTTAGGCGTCTTCCACGACTAAACATACAGGGCGATTTACAAGTACGAGAATCATTCAAAGCAAGCATTGCCTCAATATTAATCATCAGGTGGCTTTCACAGACAAACGTGCTAATGCGGCAGACGCAGGATAACCGAAGCAGGAATATTTTGGAGACTGCCTCATTGTTTAACCCTGAACCAAGAGTTCATTAATTTTATCGACAAGGGCTTTCTCCACTTGTCCACTAGATAAACATGAAAGCAGTGAAACTTCAAGTCTGTAAAGACACGCCCTCATCTAATTCAGTAATAATCTGCAACTATAAACTGAACGCCAGAAACAATTCTTTGATGCCTGTGAGCTAGTTTACATCATTAATTATTGGTTTCATAGAAATCCCTTTTGAAGAGCAAAAACTCCTTTATTACAGAATTAATAACAGTTAGATTGTCAGTAGCTATAATAGTAATATTTCCCTGTGGTCAAAATACTGTGTTGGAATCTGGTCCGCCAAGAGTGACGATGGCATTTTTAAAGCCTTGTCCATCCCTTATATAAACTAGCAGATACTAACAGGGGGTTTTCAAGGTTAAAGGAGTAGAATGATTTGCATAAGGTATAATGAGAAGGATCCTGGATGTGTCAGACTGCACAGTGAACTTGTGAAGGAAAAACAGGAAACGGCACACAAACGGATCACTTTAAATTAAATGGAGCCAAGCACTTATTAATGGAGACTGTTGATCTAATAATCAATCAACACAATGCTACAGCATCCTGGTGTCCTCTTTCAGCAAGTCTACCACAAGCTATACAAGGTATTATACTTTCCCAGCAGCCATTTAATAACACCAGAACAAATGAGTCACATCCCTTGTTAGGATTTTTATTTGAATTTCATTCAACACTGACACATTCTAGGTGTGGAGTGAGCACTTTGTTGTTCAAAGCTCAACAACAGGTCACTGCTGTGAGTTCCTCAGCGACCCTCAACTATTCAGGTAGCATGACAAAGAGCATCCGGGTTAAGACTTCCGCTTAATCAAAGAGGCCCTTCAAATGACCCACTGTGACTTCCTGGGAGTGGTCAAACGCATTCTCATTGAGTTTAAGGGTAAGACAATTACTTCACATTTGTGACACGCGATTGTCTTTCCAAGAACTACTCAGTTCCAATTAACTAATTGGTTTTTTGCCAAATGTGGGCGTGCACACAAGTGTTATAATTGTCAGGAATGTATAAACATGTCCCAACTCCACCAGTTAAATCATGCACTGACACTTTGAACTGATGTTTACAAGACAATTGTTGACATTATTGTACCAAAAAAAGTCCAGGCAGTTGACTCATCCAGTTGAAAATATACTCAAGCAAACTACCTGCCCCACCCAGGTTGCTATAAATCAACACATTAAAGATTAAGATTCTGATACGAAGGTTTTATCTCAATAAAATTAACGACTTTCCATTTTACAGTTGTAGACACTTTATGGACATTTTAGAGACCATTATTAAGAGTGAAACCTGCAATGCGTGCTTACCTGCCAGACTCCAACAATAGCATTAGCTATAAGAATTAGAAGGATAACAAAAGGCTCCACGAAGGCTGTAACGGTTTCTTCTCCCTCTTCAAACCAGGCCAGCACCTGTGAGCAAAACAAACAGGAAGAAATTAGAGTGAATCAAAACATGTGCATTACAATTTCATTCATGTTATGTTAATTATTTGGGATTCGCATTGCATAGCAAAACACTCTGCTTTTCAGTATAAACAAGATCAATTCTGAAATCAGGATCACAAAGTTGAATGCAACCTGACTTTTGCACAAATAAATGACAAAACAAAGGGCTTTCAAAATCCACACAAAAATCAGCAATCAATGTTGCACGCCACTTTACGTCATCCACAGGAATGGGACAAACAAAAGGCAGAAAGGTCAAAGCTATTTTCAGCTGATTGTCTTGTTGCCTCAGCAAACTTACTCCTGTAGTCGACTTTGTCTCCAGCCAAGAGTCGTATCATACTCCACAACTCATTCATATCAAATATTACCCAATGATTCAAATCCAGTAAATGTGGTGCACCAGAAAATGAACAGACACCACTCAGTTCATATTCATCATTTTATGGTAAACTGTGACTTTAATGTGGATTTATTGTGATTAGTTCACAGAATACCACTTAACACAGCGAGCAAGAATAGCAAGGTCATGAGGTTTTATTTCACAGCTTTTAGCTATATAATATTATAATAAGGGTTTGTTTTAGAATCTCTTCTCCACTGGCTTTAGTAGTCTCTGTAAATGTGCCAGACGTCCACGTCGACTTACACTTATTTGGCATAAAGATTTCAACTATTAGCAAGCAGTTAATCATCATGATAAAATATCAAGCCAACCTCTGCCAGAGATGTAAACTGGGCCAAGTGTGTTAAAGGAAGCAGAGAGTAGTAACCCCTTTCTCCTCTTTTAGAATCTGTGCCAGGACTGAAGTGTGTCGAAAGAGACTCCAACTGCACCTCCTCATCTATTTCACTCGAACCTATTTAGGCAACTCCAATCAGAAAACCGCTTCGATTCATTGCCAAAGAACCTTACCATTCTTAAATTCCTTAATTGAAAATATGCTTGTACATAACTTTTTGGTCACACTGAAATAACAGCATATGCTGTGATATGGAACATACTGTACTACAGCTTGTGATTCAAAAGCAAAGCTGGCTTTTCTTGTGATGTGATTGATGATATTCCCATCAAGTGGACCAATGGCTAATTGAAAAGCAGAACTCAAGTGCTTGGGTAGTGAATGTACCACAGTGGCAGACAATTATTGTGTGATAATTATTGTGTGATAAAGACAAGTATCATAAATGTCATCTAAATACCAAACAAGTAGTTGGTATGCTTGTAATGGACCCACTGCAACTGTGTTGTGCCATTTTATCACTAGAGACATTATGTCTTATCTGGAATGTGCCGCTAGTGGTATACTGCTTATACTAGCAACACCATGGCACATAATCAAACCAATCAAAGTGGGAATATTTTCTCTGAGCACATTACCTTCACTTCAGTGCATATATATATATATATATATATATATATATATATATATATAGTGACAATTAATTGGTTACCACAGTCTGATAATTGCTATCGTGTTCCAGGAAACTGCCATGTTTGATGATCGGCGCCAAGAGCAAAACCATGTTTGCTTATTTAAAACAGAACGATACATAAAAAACCGGAAAGAAGGTAGAAAAGATCCCCTGGACCTGGATTGTGTCACCCGTCTGGAAGCCTTCCTCTTTCACTTACTATAGCTTTTTAGCCAAGCTGTGATCTGCACAATGACAGAGTTAATCCAAAAATGTCTGTATGTAAACTAAGGGCTGACAGACAGTTAAGGCTGTAAGACTGTAAGAAAAAAACCAACATGGCACGGATACACTCATAATGTCCAACTGGCAGAAAGCCAAGCTTTACAACTTTATCCAGAGTACTCAATCTTTGAGGGAAATGAACCAGTCTCATGTATTTAAGATTTCAAAGTAAACAGCTCCCTCATTAAAGTCCTATCCCCACTCATTTGTTATCTTGACTGAAGGATTGAAAACAAGTTAACCAAGTGTCTACCTACAATCTTGATAACAGCAGGGCAAACAGACAATGAGGCTTTGCTCTCCGGAAGTGCTACAGTCAGATATGAACTACTGAACTCATTTCACTCAGTCTACTTTCTTGTGTATTGGTTGAACACTGGACCAACCACATGCATAGCTGAAAAAAAACACAGGTCCAACACTTACAAATGATATGCAGGCCGCAAGTAGAAGGATCCTGACAAGCAAGTCCTCAAATTGTTCAACCACCAGCTCCCACAAGGATTTGCCTAAAACACAAGATTTTATTTAAACAAAACCATATCAATACATTGCAAAAGCGAATGGGAAAATATCAAACATAGAAAAGTTGACTCACCCTCCTCAGCCGGCAGCTCTGCAGATCATCCCGTCCAGGCACAGAAAGAAAAGGTGGACAAGCGGTTAATATCGGTGTACAACGTGCAGCGTGTTGCTGCAGTAGCATTTACACTTCAGAATAGGACGATCGTGTTGATTCCTGGTTGAGGAGCAGAAGTGATGCCTGTCTGTATTTCGACACACGCCGCGTGACGTCAACAACCTTCCTCTCCGCGTTATAGCCCGATCCAGCGGAGCCATTGGCCATACATGACACCGGGATATTAGCAACGACCAACACACGCACACGGCGCACTCACCGTTCGGTCCATATCGCTCTCGTTGTTTCTTCACCTCCTCCAAGCTGAGACCCGTGCTCTCGTTCACGTTAAAAAAGCTGTAAACTTCCTCCACCGTCTTCGTGTGTGCGTTGTCCATGTTGAACGGCCACTTGAGGACAGCGCTCTGTCCGCTGGTCCCGACCTCAACCTGTCACGGTGCTCCCCTCCTTTCACGAGAATTAATTTAAAATAAAATTAAATAAAATACTGTAAAATACAATGAGCCAAAGTCCGCGGTGCTGACGATGGCTGCCCGGTTACTTTGAGACGAGGCAGCGCCGGTGGACGAATATGTATTAGCAACTCCGAAGCTAACGGGAAGCTAACAGGCTACCGCTAGCTCGCTGTGCGGGCTCCGCTTCAATTCACCGGCTGCGCTGCGCGAGCTTTTCTGCCGACACCGTGCGGGGAGACGGTCATATCAACACTGCGGCTTCGTCTATAACGTTGTCTCCTTCTCTATTAAAGCAGCGAACCCCGGAATGACCTGTCCGGAGGGATGATTTAAACATGTGTTTAAGTTGCAGCTCGGCTCCGTGTGACCGTGTGTTGCGGAATCGACAGCGTCTTCATCGGCACCAATCGCGACCCTTCGTCGAATGCGGTGTTCAGTGTCCGCATGTGGAACCCGCTCATTGGTCGGAGGCAAACGGAAGTGCGCGCGCTCTCGCTCGCTCGCGCTCTCGCTCGCTCGCTCTCTCTCTCTCTCTCTCGCTCACTCTCTCTCTCTCTCTCTCGCTTGCTCTCTCACTCTCTCTCAGTTCAGAGAGTGGGAGCGCCTGAAAATGTCCTTTTTTAAAGAAAAAAATAAGTAATAATAGTGTGATCTGATCAGTACATACTGTACACAGTATCAAACTGTTTTAAATGAGGCCAGGCAGGTTTATTTATAGAGCACCATTCTGACACAAGGCAGTGAGCAGGTCTTTTTTTTTTTTACATGGAACATGAAAATACAGTGAGGCACAAAAAGGAGAAAAGATAAACTCAAAAGCTTTCTTGAATTAAAGGTAATAAAATAAGTCACGTCTATTGTTCAATAGAAAATAATCGACCTGTTTTTAAAATGAGAGTTTTAAGCACTACCTCCCATGTTTCCTCGTTATAAAGTGAAGACGGCTTTTCCTCAAAGGAAGTGAGAGATTATTGGTTGTGGGGGTTTTAGTAGTATGTCTTTTTATAAGTAAAGTATTTTATGCAACAATGTTTTCTTGTATGAAAGGCAGAAATAAAGTTTGATTGATGGATACTTCTGACAATTTGTTCAAAATTGTACTCAGTCATTTTACCTAAAACATACTGCTCTTTCACTTTATAGTAAATGTTTTACTGAATCAATTAATATTTCGTAGGCTCTGGATAGATTTTGGGATTAACGGTCCGTACGGTCGGCCTGAAAGGAAATCACAATCTTCTGCTGCAAAAATATTCGCTCATGAGTTATTTGGCCAATTTAGTAATGAAGTTCTGAAAATGTACTTTTTTTTTTTTTTTGTTATAGAGTTTGCATATTTCCTTCCACAGTCCAAAAACATGCATTACAGGTTAACTGGTCATTCTGCCCAAGGTGTACCCTGTGACTGGCCCCAGCACACTGTAAATTTGCAGCAAAGAAGATCAAATAATGTTACATCATTGCTGTATTACAGCATGGCAGTCAATATAATCCAAACCTAATAAGTATAATATTTTTAATGCTTAAGATTTCAGCTGGCAAAATGAACTGTTAAGAAAATAGTTTGGTGGTTCAGTGGTGGCCAGATCCATAAACATACAAACATTTAAATAACACAAGCAAATGAGTCATAGCTAAATACATGTGTATACACACGCTCAGAAATACCATCGAATAGGAGATGCTGTTAGAATTCATTTGCTCCCACCCTTTTTGCGTTAGTCATTTGCGAACACCCACCTTACTTCATATTTCTTATAATATCTTCTGCAGCTTACATATTCAGCTTACTTCATCCCAGTGATTATTTATAGGGGCATACCACAGTCTTGAACTAATTGTCAATCTTTTTTTTTGTTTCATCCATCCATCTTCTATACAGCTTTACCCTGTTCAGGGCGCTGGAACTGATCCCAGCTAAATAAGGGCAAACATAGAGACAGACAACCACACACACTCAGATTCATACCGAGGGGTGATTTAGGGTCACATGCTTGTTTAGGGACTGTGAGAGATAACCGAGTACCTGTATTGTACCGATACTGGAACCCATGACAGTCTCGCTGTGAGATAAGCGCACTAACCACTGTTCCACTGTTCCACTGTTCCACTGTTCGGCCATCATTTTTCTCAAGTTTGGAAAAAAATAAAATGAAAATACTGAAGCTAAGATAGAGTATTTGATAATATTCTC
The DNA here is from genome assembly GCF_963383615.2 of Lipophrys pholis. Taxonomy (NCBI): domain Eukaryota; kingdom Metazoa; phylum Chordata; class Actinopteri; order Blenniiformes; family Blenniidae; genus Lipophrys; species Lipophrys pholis. The sequence goes on along the minus strand of NC_137641.1, from coordinate 18,656,594 downwards.
TTGTGATTTAGGCCAAATAAAATAGTTGAAAATCACACAGTTGACACAGGCTGTTATTCAGTGGGATTAAAATAACAGGATCTGTTCAACTATAAGTTATATTACCAGCATTGTCCAGCTTCATCAAGAGTTTGCCTGGATTAAAAAATTTAACATTGACATACAATATTTATATATATCCATAAGGGACACATACATTATAAGTCATTTGAGTGAGCTCCTTATTTTACACACCACATTAAACATTTTGTGTTTCATCAAAAAAATTATACGAATGAATATTTCAACCTTCTTCAACAGCCTTTTTATCTTTCCAGAGCCTTCCAGTGGTGTTCACTTTACAGTACTTCTATGGTCTTACTTTTGTCAGTGTCACTAGAGCTGTCTGAGAGGAATCACAGTCTCTGTCACCGTGACAGAGCAGCCTCCGCAGTGATATAACGGAATCCGTTTTATCTTTGCTCTCTGCCCCGCAGTCGCTGTGCCAGAGAATCTATCTGCTACAGTCGTGCTATAAATAGTCTTTAAAATGACACCTCAGTGGTCAGTGATACGTCTGGCAGTTTTTGCTGAGTAACATCGCTGGTCAAGGTTTTAAAAGACAACAAAAAGCAGCTGTGAAAAGCATCCTTTTGTGGAACAAAAGGAATCCTTCTTGCAAGCGGAACTAAAAATTCCCAAAGATGTCGCGACTGTGCCTGTGTGAAACGGCTGGCAGGCCTGCGGCGTCTGCCGTTTATCTGAAAGACAAGTTATTTTCAGACTCTGGGATTAATGTGTGCTGTCGCAGTGAGACATCGCTTCATTGAGACGGAGAGACAAACTCAGCAGATAGCAGAAAAGGTCTGACAAAAAGAAAGAGGAGGACCATAAAAAGCTTCTGTCAGCCCACGACTCGACACCTGAGATAAACATGAATGAGGTGCAGTGAGGCGGTTCTACGCTGTCACAGAGGTGTTTTACTGTCATTTTGGATTATTACTGGCAGTTGAGCAGAACTTATGTAAACTATTTAAACTATCAATTTGCTCTAGCGTTTTGTCCAATTTAGGTAATTGAGGTGCGGGAGTCAATCCCAGCTGACAATGGCTGAAGGGCAGGGCACCGCCGAGACATGTCACCAGTGAGTATGGACAATTTAAAGTCCCCAGTTAACTTCAAATGAATGTTTTTAGACTATGGGAGGAATCCAGAAGACTTAAAGAGAAAAACATGCAAGCTCTGATAAAAATGTGTAAAAATTTGTTATAACAGGCGTTTTTGACATTCTAATTGAAATAGTTATGGCCTTAGATTAAAGAAAAAACCCCAAAACAAAACAAACATAAAAGCTTGTAAATAGTTTATGTCCTCTCTGATTTGGGTGACTCATCAGCTAAATTTCAAAATAACACAAAAAAAGTTTGGAATATTTCAGTTTATATGTAAACTGAATGGTGAATAAGCACTGTATTTCACTATATTGATTAAATTGAGGGGAAAGTAAACTTTTTTCAGTCGATCACTTGTGGGACGCACCCGCATGCGACTACATCATCAGTGTGAGACTGTGGGACACAGCAGAAATGCCACGTGTTTAAAGTTTGGTGTCAGCGTTAAATAAACAGTGTTGGTGTTGCTTTAACATCACACAGCTATAGAATAACATTGCTGGTGTTATTTCAAACATTTTCATGTTCATGGAATAGAATAGAATAGAATAGAATAGAATAGAATAGAATAGAATAGAATAGAATAGAATACAATAGTTATTTATTGTCAGTCTGAAATTAAAGTGTTGCACAGTAGAGCAGTGGTTAGTGCTCTTGACTCACATTGAAAAATGATAAGTTCAAATACCATTTGACGTTGGTATTAATACCCGTCAGTGTCACAGTTATTAACTTTTCCAACACCATATCTTTTCAGGATAACACAATGCTGGTGTCATTTCTACCCCAGTGTAATGTTAATGTGACACCCAGTAGCGTTGGATATTAACAATAGCGGGTGTTAAGTCAACAAAAAATGGGTGTCAGTCTTTTACCACTTTAGGAAATGTTACTTTAACACCGGCTGGTGTGTGTGGACACATACAGACACTTCTGTGGTGTTTAAATGAGATGAATGCAGGTATTTTTACTGTGTGGTTATCTGTGAAGCAAAAAAAAAACCACAGTGTTATCTGTGAAATACAAAATCTTTTGCTGATAAAAGGTTAATTTACAGGTTCGATCTGATCAGCGACTGCCAATGTTGTTTCAAAACTTATTTCTGTATCTCAGAAATACTAGAGGGCTGGACAGTTTTCAATTAAAGGACTGCATTGCATCGCTAATTCCCATGTGATATGAAAAAAAAACTTTGACAAATATGTGATGTGTCATTTAATCAACAACTTATATAACTCAGCTGGCAGGGGAACAGCTGTGGATTTTCTTTACGGACGACCAGGATGTTGTTTCCAATTATATTTATTATACGTAGGCGTCGGTGGGTTTTAGTCTGATCTGATGAAAGCGTTGCAGAGACAGTTATTTTTTTTTTTTTTAATAAGCACTGATCAGTGTGACCAGCTCGCACTGTGGAGGAGTGCAGGTGAGCCTGGGTTCTGCAACAACAACAACAACAACAACAACAACAACAACAACAACAACAACAACAACAACAACAACAACAACAACAACAACAACAACAACAACAACAACAACAACAACAACAACAACAACAACAACAACAACAACAAAAACCCAGACACAAAACAGATTTAACCATGTGACCAAGGCAGACTTTCTGAGAAAACTGAAAAGTCATTTCTCCTTTCGTCTTTCAGCAGTTGGACTCGGACTAACAGGACAAATACATGGTGTTGTTTATGTCTGAGCTCAGGGGAAGAACAAACATCACTGTCGGTTCCCAAAAGATGGAACATGTTGTGTAATGTCTGTTGCATCATCAACAACATAAATGCTGGTTTTGTTAAAGTCTGATTTTGTAGTTTGTTTCTGAACATCTGAAGGGGATTTCACACATCTAATAATACTTCTTATGAATTGAACACTTTAAAAAGAAGGCTGGGTTAGGTTATGATAATTCAACCGAAAGTACCTGCGACTCGTCGCTGTCAGATCCACCAACACTGTATCAGTTGGCATCACCAATCTGGAATCACTGTTTCACTACTCGAGCCTCATATGCATTAAGTAGGCTCTGCATTTTCACACAATATTGGTGCATACCTTATGTGATATGGGATTGTGGCAACCAAGGCCCCGTTCCCATAGCATGCCTATGTTTGGCATTGGAGTTTCCACAGAAAACTTACCGACCACCTTATAAGGTGCTATGAAATAAGTGCATTTGACAGAGGACTTCCCAAGATGAGGGGCTTAATAGTTTGGCCTCCCTGGCAACCAGCGTGAGTCCATGTTGTGTTGTCCTTGAGGGGGATATAAACAACACTGTGCTCGCTGTTAATCTTTCAACAGATGACATCATAATTTCACTTTAAGTTTTACCCACAGACTTTAATATGACTGCTACTTGAGACATGGAACATGTAAAATAAGACGAGAACATAGTCTAATTTTCATGTTGGTAGAATGTCTGTCAGTGCCTTCAGTTGAGTTTGTGTTTACTGTCAACCTGTTAAAAACTGCATGAAGAGTTCCTGAGAAGTTCTTTTCAGGAAATAAGCAGCCAATTTGAAGGTTCTGGGTGTGCTTTGACACAATAGACTGCAATTTACTCATGGTAGACAATACAACATTGTATTTTGAATGAAATCTCCTTGCTGAAGGCAAACACTGAAGAAACAACGAATTATCTGTTTATGTTTACACTGCCGACACACTTGAAAAAAGAAAATTAAATTACAGAAGCTTTACAAAATTAACCACACACACACACACACACACACACACACACACACACACACACACACACACACACACACACACACACACACACACACACACGCACACACACACACACACACACACACACACACACACACACACACACACACACACACACACACACACACACACACACACACACAAATAAATAAATCCATATACCAAAACCAGGGGCTTTAAACAGATGACTGGTGAGCCTATGAAGCCAATAAAGTAGCATTTACAGTAAAGCCATAATACAAAGGTGAATTTGTCAAAACATGTTGAATAATACAAACAGAGAAATCCTTTTTTTGGGGGTTTTCTCTAGATTCCACAGTCCTTTGCACCAGGAAGCATTGTAAAAGAAGAGAGAAGGATGAGAGTGCTCTTATTTTTTAAGATTTTAATCATTTTTTTGTGGTCATGTTAATAAAAGATTTTGCTCTAAATGCCTAAAATTCGCATACCTCTTTGCACTAAAACGACCATGGTACATTGAGTTGCCGAACAAACTGTAAATAAATATTATTGCTCTGCTGTTTTACAATTCTGGCCAACCCAAGGTCGAATGGAGCTGCATGTAACCTCTGGCTGAAATGAATTCGACGCCACTGATTTTTAGACGGTTGGAGACGTTGATTAATGTTTCTCAATGTGGGATTCTGCTGCCCTCAAGTGGACAAAAATATTACTACACATGGCGTCACCCTCGCATCCATACAACAAGACTTCATTGGAGAATTCATTGAAAAGCAACATTGCTAATGTTGAGTTTTAAGGCTTCATATGGATTTTTTCACCTCCTAAATTTAGTATGTTGATATAGAAAACGGAAAAAGACAAACGTGTAAACTGTATTTTGTTTTGAAGCATTATTTTTCTTCTTTCTTTCTATAAGATTAGCCTGCATATTAAAAGGCAAAATGAGGCCAAAAACACAACAAAAAAAACTTTATTTATAATGACACATTGTCAGCAGGACAACTGTACAAAGTGCATGTAGTGAACATAATCTATGACAATTTATTAAGAACACGACAAGGAGGAAAATGATAAAATAAACAAAGAGATTAAGGAGAAAGGAGAAAGAAAGAAAAAAGTTACATCTCATGCTAGATGACTTGGGTTTACATAAATACATCCAGTAAAAAACTGATTTCTACTGCTTTAGTCACATTTAGTTTGTCAGTGTTTATTTGAGAAATTGTCATGCTTGTTGTGAAAAGCAATAAAACACGTTTTTTTTTATCCAGTGTATTCATTCAAAACAGTGAATGTGATACGTTTACATCAAGAGTAAAATATCTATTTATTTATATAAGTCAGTAAAAAGTGTTTTTTGTACATCAACATTGATGTAATTGAAAAAAACACAAACTTGGCACATGTTCATAGTCAACAATAATACAAGCACGAAGGAATTCTTTGCATTTACTTTCTCAATAAACAAAACAAAGCTGGGGGAGAAGTAAAAGCGCACTCTGACTATTAACATTCATGAAGATTTCAAAAAGCAATTTAAGTTTGTTTACTAAATATTTATATAAATGGTGTTTTCGTGTACAAAGGGGACTGATCCATTTGGAATGTTTCAAATATTTTGTATAATTGCTGCGCTAGAATAGTTTTGATCATTGTTAGCGAGTTTTTGTGAGAATTTGTTAAAACAAATAGAAAGTTGGGGATTCTTATGAATGAAAAACTTCAACTTCTACCACAGAATTACATCACTGTCCAATTCATCATTTTCATTCTGCAATACTAGTCCAAAAGTTATCATATTTTCGGTGATAAGACTCAGAAATGAATACAATCAAACCAAAATTGTTGTCTTTTAGAGCAGGGGAAGAATATATGGTGTGTTGTCTCCTCATCAATTAAATCTGTGTCCAGTTAAAAGGCCGTGTGCACCATGATGTGCACTGCATAGACACGACGCGTACAGAAACGAGATGTGAGCAAGTCTCGCGAGACTTGCGTCAGAGGTCAAAGTTGGTGGTGGCCATGTGTTTAATTCCTCATCTCCGGCATAACACCACACAGACAAGCTGCTCCGTTCAATTAACAATTTCAATTCAGTCGTACATATTGATTTGACCGGAGGATCATCTTACCTGATCGCCATTACTTCGCTCTCCGTAGCGTTCGCTTCCTCGGTTCAGTTGTTGTGTCGTTTCGCATGTAGCTGCCGGGTTTTGTCATCATGATTTAACTTATGTTTGAAATCCGACCGCTGTTTGGTGTCTTGGTTAACTGTAGGTGGACGCTAAAGACACACGGTGAGAATGAAAAACAACGGGACGTCACCGGACACACGAGTCATTTACTGTGTTGTTTGTTTTACGATCATTTTTTTAAAAACTCTACGTCTGTGTAATAACGATTTGCTCATTGTCATCTATTACACATACTCACGTTACTGTAACTACGTATATAAAGGATGCTTTAATTAGTATTTATCAATTATGTCATTTCATTCATACTTAAGTACACGTTACACAATGTATTCTACTCCACTACTGTTGGTTACAATTTAAATTTTGTCGTCTGAACTTGTGATCTGTATGCTTGGTTCAAGTAAGTTTACCCTGCAGTATATCTACACCTGTTTCTCATTTTTGTAGACTGTATGTATAAGACGTCTGCTTTGAAAACAGATATTTTATCCAAGTGCATTGAATGTCCTTTAAAAAGTGGTATTCATTGTTTCTTATGTATAATCAAGTATAATTTCAGCATTTTCTTAACTTTTACTTATGCCTGAATATAATTCAAGCAATATAACAATATTTATTACTATTTGAGTCGAGTAATTCAGTGCTCTTAAGACTTACAATGTTTTTCAATGCGTTCCTTCCAGGTGGCCTCAGCAAGGTGTTGAGAATGAGTGAAGGATCTCCAGATCAGCAGACAGCTAAGCTGTTGAAACGAAGCAAAGAAGAAAATGAGGACTCCGGTGAGAGGCTGCAGGCCACGAAAAAAATCAAAACCGATGAAAACGCCGAAGATGAAAAGAGATATCCAAAAAAGAAAGTTGTCCTCCTTATGGCGTACTCTGGGAAGGGGTACTACGGCATGCAGGTATACCTCACAAATGAATTTGGTCTCTGATTTTGTAAACACCGTTGTTTGATGTTAATTTACAGGCATGCGTTTGTTTTGCTTCAGAGAAACTCGGGAAACTCCCAGTTCAGGACCATCGAGGATGATCTGGTGACTGCTCTGGTTAAATCTGGCTGTATTCCAGAGAACCATGGTGATGACATGAAGAAGATGTCTTTCCAAAGATGTGCCAGAACAGATAAGGTATACGGCTTGTTTGTAGGTGAATGACCTTCTTTTTATCGTGTGACTCAGTGATTTTTATTTACATTTAGTTACATTCTGTCAAAACAGCTTTATAGGAGATCTTATGTAATCACAGTAGCAGTTCATAGCCCATTTCTTCAGTAATGCAGGACTGATGGACACGTCCATTGAAACCATGGAATGTTTGACTTCATCGCCGTTAACTCGAAAAGGATTGTTTCTTCAAATTTGTTCAGGGTGTGTCTGCGGCTGGCCAAGTGGTGTCACTAAAGGTGCGATTGATTGAAGACATCGTTGAAAAGATCAATGAGCATCTGCCAGCGCAGATCAGAGTGCTCGGTGAGACCTTAGTTTGAGATTTCTCTAAGAATAATGACTCATCAATGTATTTTAATGATGAATCCTGCAGAGAAACACTCTGTCTTTAACCTTTTTAAATGTCTTTCTTTGTGCTGGCAGGACTGAAACGGGTGACTCAAGGTTTCAACTCGAAAAACAACTGCGACGCTCGTACATACTCGTACATGCTCCCAACAGTGGCCTTTTCCCACAAAGACTATGACACGACGAAAATAGCAGCCTTTCGCCTGGAAGCGGAGACGCTTCAGAGGGCGAACCGTCTCTTCTCCCTCTATAAAGGCACTCATAACTTTCACAACTTCACCTCCCAGAAGGCTCCAAGTGACCCCAGTGCCCGCCGCTACATCACAGAGATGGCCTGCGGGGAGCCTTTCATCTGCAGCGGCTGCGAGTTCGCGGTGATCACGGTGCGAGGCCAGAGCTTCATGCTCCACCAAATCCGCAAAATGATCGGCCTGGTAATCGCCGTGATCAGGTGCTACGCGAAGGAGGACGTGATAGAGCGGAGCTGGGGACAGGAGAAGGTGGATGTTCCCAAAGCCCCGGGGCTGGGGCTGGTCCTGGAGAGGGTCCACTTTGACCGCTACAACAAGCGCTTCGGAGGGGACGGGCTGCACGAGCGCCTGGAGTGGGATCGCGAGGAGGAGGCGATCAAGGCTTTTAAGGAGGCCCACATATACCCCACCATCGTCGAGACGGAGTGTCAAGAGGGCTCCATGGTCAGCTGGATGGCCACACTTCCCATCCATGACTTTGAAACCACCGCCGGAGAAACGCGGGAAAACAAGGATCAAAAACAGGTTTTTTTGGGGGGGTGGAATATTAAGCATCAAATTGCAAAGATTGAGAATTGATTTTGTAATTATATGCTCATTCATTGTTGCTCTTTTTTTCTTTTTCAGGACAATGCAGATGAAGGAAATGAATCTGATTAGTTCAATGGCTCGACAGAAAGCAGCGTTTTCCCACCCAGACATTCTTTCTTTTCATGGAAATTAGCTTTTATTTACAATATGAGAGTGTTGGCATCTGTTTTTTTTTAATGGAGATGAATGGCTGTCTCTCATTTACACACGTTTATACCAAATAAGAAAATAATAAAAGAAGCATCTGTTGTTCTGTCTTGAAACATCCTTGTCTTATTTTCATGCCAAAATACACATGAATACTTGGTTTCTCATGTTTCTTCAGTGATACCAACATAAAGAGTAGGTCCTCATTCTTACCATCAGTCATGTTGGAAAAATAAACCGAGACTGTTCCTGAATTTCACAACTGCTGTGGATTCATAAGTGTGCTTTAAGTAGTCAAAGTATATAAATTACAATCTTGGGGCTACGTGTTGCATTATTTTTTCCAGACATTAAATTTCTTTGTCACATAAGTCTATTATGTAAATGTAAAGACTAATGTGTCATTTCTGCATTTTCTAAATATGCTTGTGTATGTCATTTGAGGCCAGGATGACTATAGTGCTTTTGCATGGCATGCTTATGTTAAAAGGTTCTTGAGTATGTTCAAGTTGGTCTTGAACTGAGACGTAAACTCACTAGAAAGCATCTATTGAAACTCAGACTTCCAGCCACCAGGGGGCGAAACTTACTCTAACGTGGAGGACTAATGTCGCATTCAGGAACTCGCGGGTTGAAAAAGAAAAAAATAGAAATGAACCTTTCCATTAAACTCTGCTTCAGAAATGAAACATTTTTGTTTCACACATGCATTGTCATACGTAATAATTTGTATACAATCTGGTCAAATTTTTACAACTACGGTAAACAAAACGGACAATCGCGTATAGTGTTTTTGGCGTTGTATTCATGATCGTTGATTTTCCTACGCTCTCGAGTGGTTACCCAAATGCACCACCAGTCAACATGGCGCCGGCCAGAAAGCGCATCGTGAGTTCAGAGAAAACATCAAACCAAAGTGTAAAAAAGGCTAAAATCGACCTCGGCAGGAGCGTTGAACGCATACTAGAAAACAGAAAACACGCCAATGACGTTTTTGACATTCTCGAGGTCCTTCAGGTAAAATTTAATTGCATTTCTCTTAGTTTCCTGCCAAGGTTGGATTAGTGAACTTTAATTTGCATCATTGTGACTGAGGAAATGTTGTACTGATTTGTTTTAATGAAACATTTGTGTGTATTCACAATTGTGTGTTTGCAGTCAGAAAAAGAAAAGGATGTCATCAGCGCCGTTGAGGCATGCAACACGTTGTTTTGTACGTTGTTGGAAAGAAACGATCTATTCATGGGAAAACTCCCCGGAGAAGAGGAGGCGTTGAGTGGTGAGTATAGATTAATAATGCCTGTAAATGACTAGTTATGAAGTGGAGGCAAACTATCAAGGTTAAAGGAGCTACACTTCATCCTATGTTGGACTCTCAGCTGTCTTGTGTTTGATCCTGGCTGCACAGTAGGTATGAATGTTTCTGAAAATGTGTTTTTCCATGGTTAAAGGAGGGTACTCTGCCGAGGAGAAGTACCGCATCTTTATGCGACATCGTTATAAAAGTAGCGTGGAGATACTTCTTGATCACCTCAGTCATGAGCTTCATGCCATCAAGGTGAGGCCGTCCGTTTCTCATTACAAATCTTTCAATTCGGACCACAGGGATTACGTTTTATTCCACACACTTTATGAATAGAGACTTAACATTGTTCCTGTATAATTGTTCTAATCTAATTAAGTGTGATCAGATACTTCAGCCAAACACAGGTTGCACTGCCTGAAAAGTGGATTGTAGAGGGGACATAGAGACACAAACAGTAACACACTGTTATTTATGTCTTAATACATGTGTTTGGATGCAAAAGTGCTCGCAGAAATGGGAAAAACATGCAGAGGCTGAACATGCACGCCCTTTAAAGTAAGCTGGAATTGAAGTTGGAAGCTTGTAGTGAGATGACAATGCTAACTATTACATCTTTATGCAGCATATGAACAAACATGATCAAAAGACATGTACTATAAGTCATTAAATAATAACAGGTCACAGCACAAATTAACATGATATATTCCACACAATAGAAAGAAAACAAACATTTGACCAGTGATAAAGATGTTGGATTAATTTTCTCCAACGGAGCCATCCAGAGTACCAAGAAAACATCAATATAACCATTGGTCACTTTTGCACCTTCCAGAGCTTATAATGCCAAGGGAAGAACTCTGAGCCCAGCAGAAAGTCACATAGTCAATGTTGAATCATGACATTATGAAGAATCCTTCATGGCCTCAAAACAACCGCTCAGTTGTTCATGTCACCTCTATCTGCAAGGATTGCAGACGTAGAGACATCTGTGCTTGCAACATTTCCAGACTCTTTTTCATTATTCACATTATCTTCCCACTTTAGCTTTGGATGCAAAAGAGTTTAAACTCTTCAGTCTCAGTCGGGGCAGCAGTACACTGGTTTATACATCATGCTCAGTGTTTGACACAAGCATTATTTAGAATTTCTAATAGTCTTATGTCAGGGGCTTCCATGTTGATTTACAGTATTGCTCACTTAAGTCAGTATTACAGCAGTTTGGGTAAAATGATGTTCATTCTGCGTTTATCTTAGTCCTGTTCCACACTATCTTTTCAATTGGAAATTTTATTTTTTATTTAATCTTAAGGTAAATCCCAATGTTAAACTATGAATACTTGCTTGAACACAGGAGAGTGTCCTCTGCTGCCTGATGAAGTTTGCTACAGCAGAAGGACAGCATCCTCTTGAGGACTTGGACTGGAGCGAACATTACAGCTTCCCAAGGGAACTGATACAGGTGGGATTATGTCACCATCGGTGGTAAAAATAAAAAAAATCACTGCTTTAGTTGTCTGTTAAGCACTTTGATTTGCATTAACATACACGAACAGACTGAAGACTTGAAGTTGAATATTAAGCTTTTGTCATGAGTAACTCGATGAACCTTCTGATGTGTCTGCTGTTGTCAGGTGGTGGTGGACAACCTTTTGTCTCAAACTGCAGACAACTCCCTGCTGATCTCCAGGTTTCACCAGTTCCTGGATATGGAGGACCTGCGCTATTATGTGATGAGCTCCATCCGGGACAACATAGGCAGAGTGATGGAGAAAAACAAGGTGGTAGGGAAACGCATCACATGATGAAGGAACGTCGTCTTCTGTGTTGTAAAATATCATTTTCATGTGCTAAATAATGTTTGCATGCTCCCCCGCAGACTGTGATGGCCATATATCAAAACAACGTGTTCACCCTCATGTCCAACATCAGCATGCCGAGCAAAGAGTCCGAGCTCACCAACTTTATGGTCAAACAGGAAGGTAAGTTTTGAATGTGCTAAATGCCTCACTAGGGGTTTCTGCTTTGGGGTGATGCTGAAGTGCGTCTGTGTGATTCACATAGCTGTAAATCACTAAATAAATGCTTTTATCTCTAGCCAAGCATGAGGACTGGAAAGCTGCAAAACTGAATGTAAGAACAATATTTTGAGTCAAATCTGCAGGTTTCTGCCAGGAATTAAAATGTTTTATTGAATGAACTGCAAAATGTTTTTCTTCGTCTCAGGAACACAAACGAGCATTTGAGAGGATGTGGCTTGGCTTTCTCAAGTATAAGGTAAATATCTAGATTTTACTAGGTTGTAACTGTTCTCTACATATCTGGAGCACGGCATCATCCACATTGTGTTTAATCCCACTGGCTTGTTGATTTCTGTGTTGTAGTTGCCAAGCAGCATGTATAAACAGGTCTTGGTGATCCTCCATGACTCCATTTTGCCTCACATGAGCAAACCCGCTCTGATGATTGACTTTTTGACTGCTGCCTATGATGTTGGTAAGCTGGTTTTCTTTCAAATCACTTTGCGTTTTTTTTTTTTTTAAGAATTATTATTGTCAGCAATTGTTCTACTAGTCACACTTTTGCACTATTAAATAGCTTTACTTTGTCATTTATGCCCCACTGGCACCCACATCACTGATTTAAAAGTACAGCTGTCAAGTAATATATTATACACAACATTCACTATAGTGCAGATGACATAAGTGGGTGTTTAGATTTATACAATATTAATCTCCAGACTGATTTAAGAAACAGCAAACAAATAACTAACGCAGTGGTTAGGTACGTAAGACGGACATTTAAATAACATGTTAGGGTCATTAAAGAAATATTTTATTTCTCAATTGTTTATAAAATCTGAAAACCACTGTATTAGTTTTCAGTTAAAAGAGAAAAAAAGAGTCAAGGGCAAGATAATTACTTTCTGTTCAACTATGTCACAAATGTAAGAGAGCAGTAGCTCTCTAGTCATTTCGTATGTGAAGGTAAAACTATGACTGAGCCTATGGGCGGTCAACACACCAGTTCACCTGATCATACAAGTCACAGCAGTGTGAAGACCTAAGAACCCCAGAGAAGAAATATCGGCATGATAGGTATCATATTGACCGGTTCCTTCTAACATGCAGCCCAAACTGCCATGTAATGTTAGTTACCATTGTAACTGACCTGACCTTCCTGTCACTATAATTTCTTTTGCTAAAAATTCAGTTGTTTGTAGCAGTTCAGTGTTTTTGAGCTGTGATTCCCAGGTTTGTGGGTTGATAGTTGTACTTTACAGACAGCATACAAACGTGCAGACGTGGGGATACACAAACAAAATGGATTTATCAGGAAAGAGTTAACTAGTCTCTGAAGACTGAAGACGTGCTGCAGAAATGCTTCTCTGGGATTAACGTTGATAACAAACTTCCACTGACGTTCAAACCTCAAGATAAATGTGGAACTGATTTGATTGAACAGGTGGAGCGATCAGCCTGCTGGCTCTCAATGGCCTCTTTGTTCTCATTCATCAGCACAACCTGTGAGTATTATCAGAAGAGCATCCTTTGCATTGAATTGCCACATGACTTTCAATAACTGTCTTCTCTTGACTCTGAAGATGACTTTTGAATGAAATACATTAAATACGCTGTGTGCGTTTGCAGGGAGTATCCTGATTTCTACAAGAAGCTCTATAATCTTCTCGAGCCCTCCATTTTCCACGTCAAATACCGAGCACGCTTTTTTCATCTGGCCAACCTCTTTCTTAGCTCCAGGTAAGATTTTTTTCAGCCTCAACAGCTGAAAGTATTGTCATAGTATTTTATAGCCAACAGTTACTTGCTATTCAAAACGTCCACCACAACTCAATTAAAGCACCTCTTCTGTGTGTACTCTGTCCCGTGTGCGCTCGTCTACAGTCACTTGCCTGTGTACTTGGTGGCTGCCTTTGCCAAGCGCCTGGCGCGCCTGGCTCTGAGCGCACCACCCACAGCCCTTCTCATACTGCTGCCCTTCATCTACAACCTGATCCGCCGCCACCCGTCCTGCAGAGTCCTTATTCATAAGCCAAACACAGAAAAAGGTGAGCGTCAGCCAGATTTCTGTTGATACCAAAATTCCTGCTCAGACGATGGGAGTTGATTTAAAAAAAATAAAAAATAAAAATCTGTACATGATGCACAAATGTCATTTGAAATAGACGATGTATGTTTGCATTCATAACGACAGAGGCTGTTGAGGATCCGTATTTAATGGAAGAAGAGGATCCTGCTCAGTGTCGTGCCTTAGACAGCAGCTTGTGGGAAATTAAGGTGCGTTTCATCTGCAAGGCGATCATCTGTGGATCTCTTTTGCGTTTTTGTTTTTGTGAAAGGAAATTGAAGTGTCATAGAAGATGTTTATTTTTTTTTGTTTTTCCTCCAGACACTTCAGAGGCACTATCATCCAGATGTGGCCAAAGCCGCCATGTTGATCAACACGCCGCTGTCGGATCAAGAGGACGACATCAGCGGGGTGCTGGAGATCACGGCACACGAGGCAAGATTATTTTCCTCCGTTTCCTTTCCTCCTAATAAAATTTCATCCATACGCGTCGTAGACTCGCCCGAGCAGCAAGAATAATGTGTTTTCATGCTCTCTTTCACAGCTGATGGAGAAAGACCTGAAGCAGTCCCAGATTAAGAGCGTCCCACTGGAGTTTGAAACCGCGACACACTTACTAAAAGGGGGTGGAGAAGTGCTGGGACAGCATTTTTGTCTGGTTTAGGATGTGTGTTTTATTTTTTGTAAAGTACAACTTCAAATTCTTTTTATTCCTAAGGGACGGCACAACCGACTGATCCCACAAGTTGTTTGCACATGTTTTTGAGACTTGCAGAAGGAAGAATACAAACAAAATCATGTCGTTAAGTGTAATCGTGACCAATGTACATCAATAAAATCTTTTTCAAAGTTTATGCTTGGGGGGGACTCAGTTTTCTATTTTTTCTTTTATTTTTAAGTGATCCATTATCTTCTGTTCCACCACTTTTGAACACAGTTCATGAATTTGGAGAGTTATCTGGTTATAAAGTAAACTTTGTGTAATCTCTGGCTCTGCCAATGGGGAAAATGGAATATTCTCAATTAACTAAATCAATGGCCTTTAGGCTATCGACCAAAGGATTTAAATATCTGGGTTTTTACACTTCACCCAGAACTGATGAATTAATTGAAATGAATCTGACCTCAGTCGTGAAAAAAATTTTAAATAATTTACAAAGATGGACCCCTTTGCCATTATCATTGATCGGTAGAGTGGCCGTCATTAAAATGAATATTACCCAACCATGTTCCAGATATTTTCTCCAGGCCAATATAGTACCTAAAAAAACCATTTCTTTGGAGAGGTCGACGTCTGCAAATGAAACTGGAAAAATTGCCAAATATTAAATACTATTTCTGGGCTGAATACGTTTTGAGAATTCAACTTTTTGTTGCCCGCTATACCATCTTGCAAAGATAGTTAGATGAAGAACCACCACATCTTCGGGAGTGGCGCGAACATGTCTTCTCAGTAATGCCTTTAGAAAGGCTGTCCTTTGTACTTAGAGGGTCTTTGAATTCCTTTCAAAAAAATTGGTCTCCCAGCGCTTTATACTTTTTTTTTTTTTTTTATTAGGTTTTTCGACAGACAAACAGTAGGCATCACAACAGCAAAAAAAGAACATTTACAGTTGGTGCAGAACTAGTTCACAGGAATTGAGGTAGAAAGGGTACATAGATATGAGCAGAACGTGGCAGCCTGACACAATGTCTATAAAATAAGGTAAAGTGTCTGTAGTTTAATCCCCCTAAGCCCCAACCCTCCACCCCCCTCCCCACCCATTATTAGCCACCAGAACACAGCACGTCACACATTCGCACGGACGCACACACATAAAAAAATAAAATAGAATAAAAAAATAAATTAAATAAATTAAAATAAGATGAAAAAATAAAATAAATTAATAAATAAAATAAATAAAAATAAAATGGAAAAATAAAAATAAATAAAAATAAAATAAATTAAGAAATAATAATAATAAAAAAAAAAAATAATAATAATAATAGTAAAAGAACACAAATAAAAGGAGAGAAAGACAGAAGAAATAATAACAATGATAGTAATGGTAAACAGAGCGGAGAGAGACACCTCAAGGGGTTACATCACTAACTTCAAGGGTTAGGTCAATATTTTTCACATGACTCAGCAGGGGATTCCAGATCTCCCGAAAGGTTCCGAGAGATCCCTTCAAAGAATACCGCAGTTTCTCCAGACGGACACAGGCTAGGACCTCCTGGATCCATCTATTGTGTGATGGAGGGGTGGCTTGCTTCCATTTAAGAAGAATGGCACGTCTGGCCAGGAGAGTGGTAAAGGCTACAAGGCGTTTTGCTGCAGAGGACAAGCCATGACCCTGTGACAGGCCAAAAAGTGCAGTCAGTGGGTCCGGGGGGACAGGGGTAGTGAGAATTTGGCTGAGGGTTTCAAATATGTCAGACCAGAACTTGGTGAGCCGGGGACAGGTCCAAAACATGTGTACGTGATTGGCTGGGGATTGGTTGCATCTATTGCATGCACCGCTTTTACCCGGGAATATCTTAGCCAGCTTCTCATTGGTGTAGTGTGCTTTGTGAAGGACCTTACATTGTAATAAGCCATGTCCGGCACAGATAGACGAGGAGTGTGTTAGTTGGAGAATCTTGTTCCACTGCTCAGCTAAAATGGAAATACCCAGGTCGTTCTCCCAGGACTCTTTAAGAGAGACTACGGGTGAAGGGTTCAGCGAGTTAATTCTGCCTGAGATGACCGAGATGATTCGCTTGTGGTTTGGTGAAAGTAGAAGAAACTGGTCAATTTCAGATTCGGGGGGTCGATTGGGGAAATGGGGGAACAACCCCTGTACGAAATGTCTAATTTGGAAATAACGAAAAAGGTGGCTGTTGGGTAAGCTAAATTTAGAGGCGAGTGAAGAGAAGGAAAGGAAGATCCCATCTTCATACAAATCATCGAGGGTTACAAGGCCTTTAGTTGACCAAACACGGTAAACAGAGTCTGTAAGAGATGGGGGAAATGAAGAGTTATTCAGAATAGGTATATGCAACGAGGCTCTGTGTAGGCCATAGTGCTTACGAAATTGGAGCTAAATCTTAATGGTGTGTAAGGCCACTGGATTGTCAGCAGTGTTAGAGGTCGGGGTGGGTAATTGTGAGCAGACCACTGAGGCGGGAGAGCACCTGAATGAAGAAGCTTCCATTTGGGCCCATGCTGGGGAATCAGGAGCGGAGTGACAGCTTAAACAAATTGGCAGTTTCATAATATTGCAGGCCCAGTAAAATGTACGAAAATTTGGCAGGGCAAAGCCTCCTTCTAATTTAGCTAACTGAAGCGTCGATTTCTTAATACGAGCAGGCCCACCACCCCAAATAAAGGCACCAAGTATTTTATCCAGTTTAGTAAAGAAGGCTTTGTTAATTAGTACAGGAACATGTTGAAAGAGATACAGAAATTTGGGCAACACTACCATTTTAATTAGATTGATGCGACCAGCGACTGACAAAGGGAGTGAAGCCCACCGGGAGATATCTAGTTTGCACCTTTCTAGTTGTGGTGGGAAATTCTTAATAAAAAGGCTTTTAAAGGAAGTGGAAATAAATATCCCTAAGTATTTAAAGCCGTCCACGGCTATTTTAAAGGGGAAGGCTGTTAGTAAGAGGGCTCTGGCTGAAGCATTCACAGGGAGTAGTTCACTCTTTTGTAAATTAAGTTTATAGCCAGATAGCCGGCCAAAACTGTTTAAAATGTCAAGTATTGCGCGAAGGGAAGAGAGAGGGTTGGAGACATATAAAAGGAGGTCGTCTGCGTACAGTGACACTTTGTGTGTCAAGCCATGTCTGATAACACCTTCAAATTTGTCATTGCCACAAAGCCAAATGGCTAAAGGCTCTATGGCTAAGTTAAATAACAGGGGAGCAGCGCTTTATACTTTAAGGAAAATGGAAAAAAGTCATTTGTACCGGGCTCTCAGATAAAACAGAATACGAGATTATAGGAATTTATTCATTTTCATCTTTGGTGAGTACATTGACTAAAAAATTTTATTTTATTCATTTTGATTCCTAATATAAACATGCCATTTACCACCTTTGTAAACGGGAAGGCTTGACTTTGTTTTTGAATGGTTCTTATTATTGACTGATTAATTAATTTATTCTTTATTTCTTTATTTTTTTTATGAGTGTTTTGATTTGTCTTGTTATGTTCTGTATATGTTCACTTTGCGGTGCTGTATTATGAAATAATAAAAAATGATTGATTAAAAAAAAAAAAAGTTACATCATTGATGAAGTTCTTTGTTAAGCTTTGAGCTTCCCAACTCTTTAAATTCGAACTGTCAATGAACCTTACTGATCATAAATTGTTGCCACAACTAGATAAAACACACTTTATTTTATTGGGTATTGGACCTTTGGCCTTTCAGCCCCCCAGAGATTATTCAGCTTACTGGTCAGTTCAGGAAGCCCAGAGCGGTTTCATGGCGTTTCTCTGATGCTCTGCAGGGACCTTCCCGTAAGGCCTTCCTGTAAATACCTCAAACCAGATGTTCAGTTGTGTTTTTAGAAAGAGAATGTGTATTTACACACAGTAATACAGTTATTTTATAGCCAATATGAGGAAATGATGGGTGAATATCAGAGAGCAGATGATATTGTGTTTTGCTTTTCATTTTAGGGTCCAATGGTTCAATCGAGGCTGTGATCGGTCCTGTGCTGCTCTTACTTTCATCACAACCTTTTCTTCCGCAACATCGAGGTCCATTTGCACACATGTTGTGCAAAGAAATATTACATGGATTTTGTTTCATACTATGGTCAACATGCACACTCAATCCAACTATCTGGAGAAGTTTGGGGTCAAATGTCTTGCTCAAGGGCACCCCAGCATATAAAGAGGGAGGGATGGGAGTGAACCTTCAACCTTGCATTTGTAAGAGAAATTGTTCTTCTACTTTCATCGTCCTCCATAAATACTTACGGTACACACTGTATGATCTGTACTGGGTCTGTTAAAAGGGAATCTTGGTATTTCGGAGGCTCTTAACAATCGATACTAAATGAAGTCATGGTTGCTTTGAATAAGGTGCCATCAGCTAGATTGAGCCATCAGGTGATATGAGCCACTTAGCAACTTCCCACTAGAGGGACTAACAGAGGTTTATCTATTCTTTATCTTTAATGATTTTTTAAATACAACAAAAATGTTCATCAACCTGCACAAACACTCAGCAGCCAGTTGATGGCAGAGTTTGCCCAGAATTGTGCATTTGTTCTTTTGGTCTGGAACAGCAACAAAACAGAGCTTAAATACATTCTAATATCCAATTTTTGATGTTTCCTTAATACACTCCAGTACAATGTGTTCTTTGCATACGCCATTCTTTTACAGAAGTTTTTGAGACAATAAATCCATCTAATTAACTGCTGAAATAGTTTCTAAAGTTGTGAGTCACCTGTCATTTAAAAGGAATGATGCATTGTTGCATTCAAAGACATCATCAAATTGTAGGAGAGAATATTAATTTACTGCCTCGTGTATTGCTTCACCTATCAGTGGTTATAATGTCATGGCTGGTCAGTGTTTGTCCCAACGCAGAGTCATTTGGTCACCTAAAGCATTGAGCATGATTGAAAAATTCAAGCCAGTACAACATCACATTATAAAGGATTTATTGCAGGCAAACGTTACATTAAATAATATATCAACACACATGGGGTCAATGAAATGCTGGTAAAACAGTCGGTCAGTCTGAAAAACCCTGACCAGCTGCAGCAGCAGGGACTCTGCCCCAGTCATTGGACCTGAACTCCATCAGTTCCAGAAGGATCTCTTTCACGTCTCTGAGGAGAAAATAAAGCCAGACATTCAATTTGTGACCAACCTGCTGATTTTTATGACCATTTTCAGTGTCTTTATTAAATAGCATCTTAATTTCTATTTAAACTCTTTGATATATATTATGATGCTTTTTGAGGATAAACGGTGATCAAAAGATGTTTTTACCATCATGTCTCATATTGACTTATTGTGAAGACAATATAAAAGATTAATGATGAGCTTCGGCATACAATCCACACAGATGACCATAGTGACATACACACCTGCTACAATCAGCATCCAGTCTGACATTTTTTTTCTTTGTTGTAGCCCAGGGTATAGGCCATGAACATGTCTTTATTCTCCAAAAACTTCAATAATAATAATAATAATAATAATTACTTCCCATAAATTCATGTGAATATGCTTTTCTTTGTATAGGTGAGTGGTCGGCCTTCAGTACTCTTTTCCCAGCTCATCTCCACATTTCTTGCTCTTGTTAAGCGTGCCATATGGTCACACAGCCGGCAGCCCCGGGTACAAGAACACCATGAGATAAAATTCTGAATCATAACCGACTTCTGTTTCGAAAGAGCAAGTCATATCACTGGGAAGCAACATACCTACCGACAGCAACGCCTGTTGACAGCATCAAAATATATCTGAAGTCATGGAAGCTACCGGATGGGCTGTATATCCATGTCATGGAAGCTTGATGTGTCTTTGTTTTTCTCTAACTTTGCTTGGCACACAGGACAAGAGTGAGAAGCCATCCCTAAGAAGAGGATGAGAGAGGCACAAGTCCGTTTATTGAATGGGTGAGTTCAGTGATTTTTAGATTTTTTCCAATAACTGAAACTACAGCTGCATCTCAGAAATGTGTTCATTTGTGCCATTATTTGACAGTCATATTACACTTAAATAATTTTTTTCCTATTTTGGCAATCACTATAACACTATAATATGCTAATCAAAATTTAAAAAAAGAATGCTTATATCTTTGTGGTATAGATGTTGTACGTATAGAAATTATTGAGAAAAGCATTGACTTTTCATGATATTTGATAATTTCATTCATGTATTTATGTTCAATTAGGCTGAATCATGGCTTCAAAGCCATTCACAGAAATAGTTTGATACATTTTTCAAATAATGCAATAAATACCCTTTTATAAAACTTTTTCCAGCAACTGTCTGGACAATTTTGTGAAAACTGAAGGGGAAAAACATTAAACAAACTAGAAAATGACAGTGGAATCTTGTCTGGAGGAATACAATGCTTCATAATATAACAGTGATATTATGAAGTTAATCAAAGTGATGGGTAGATTAGTTGATGTGTTTTGTGTGTGTGTGTGTGTGTGTGTGTGTGTGTGTGTGTGTGTGTGTGTGTGTGTGTGTGTGTGTGTGTGTGTGTGTGTGTGTGTGTGTGTGTGTGTGTGTGTGTGTGTGTGTGGGAGTGTGTGTGTTGTTGTTGTGTCTGGCCTCCGCCTCCACAATCCCTGTGAGGAAATAGAAGCTGTCCAAGGTGAGTCAGCGCAGTGACTCTGTTTGAACATTTGGCCGAGGCTTTAAGACAGACAAATGAAGAGAGACATTTTTAAAAGATGTTTTCTCTCATGAACAACAGCCCCATGGTGGCGTAGTAGTTAGGCCTCTTGTATCACAGCAAGAACAACTTTTTTTTGGGTGTAGTTTGCGTGTGTTCCTGGGTTCTCTGGTTTCCTCCCGCAGTCCAGAAACATGCACGTCAGATGAACCGCGCACTCTAAATGTGAATGTGAGTGTTTTTGCCCTGTGATGGAACAGTGACCTGTTCATGGTGTATCCAGAGTAAGCTGGGATTGCCCCCCCCCCCCCCCCCCCCCCCCCCCCCCAGCCCCCCCGTGACCCCCAGTTGGATAAAGTGCTGTACAAGATGGACGAATTGCATCAGTTTAAAACTCTGTGAACAGATGACACAAAGCAGAGGTGGGCACTTCTCATGATGAAGCAGCAGCAGCAGCAGCAGCAGCAGGATGATAAACCTGCTGAGGTACAAGCAGCTTTAACCTTCTCCTCCTTGCCCTGTGTCACCGCCATGTATTGTGTTCACTGTGAATACTCCCGTGTGCCAGGAAGTGTGTGTTGGCACAAAGTTACAAAGCAGACCGGCATGGACGAGGATTTAGCGCCAACTTATGAAAGCTTATGGTTTTTTTTTCCAACTCCGCCCTGATATTGTGCTGCTGTCAGACAGTAATCCTCTCTTATGTAAGAGAGTGTAGCTTCCTCTCTCTCACCAACACACACACACACACACACACACACACACACACACACACACACACACACACACACACACACACACACACACACACACACACACACACACACACACACACACACACACACACACACACACCAGTCAGCACCCACAGATACATGGAGACGAACTGATGTGGAGGCGACAGTGTCAGACAGGAAGGGTAATTTTACTATCATTTTGTGTCTGATTTATTTGTCAGGGTATGATTATGTGGTTTTTAAACTGACAGTAACAAGCAGGTTTTAAGTGATTTCTTTTAAGAAGATGAAATGATTGTACAGTAAGTGCCACCAGCTTTTTAATAAATTAATGTTCTGTTTATTTTTGTGTTTATTTATGGGTTACAATAACCATTGTTCATATTTCTTTGTATGGTTATTTTAGCAATATCAGAATTCCATGCTGGATTTTATTTCATTTGCTCTATTTAAAAAAAAAAAAATAATCTGTAATAAAGACTGACATGTATTGTTTTCGAAGTATGGTATAAAAAAAAAGTAAAACTGGCAATAAATGTTACTAAAATTGACAGAATATTCAGTATAATCACTGTATGCATGCTCTTCTGTATCTGGTATTGCTGCATTTACTGTGTTGAATTTTACATCTAGTGTTTGTATGGACGTGTGAAGACAATGGAAGAATTTTGTTGTCGATTTAGTCTGTCCTCTCTGGTTGTTTGTTTACAGAAGACAATGCGGGACCAGAAGTCCAGCACTGACTTGGAGGATCTGCTGAGGCAGTCCCAGATGGAGTTACAGTGGATCCAGAAACAGTTGGCCATGATCACTGCCAGAAACCTGCACCACCATCACCTGCACCCCAAGGGCAAGGTAATGCTCTGTCCGCTGTAGGCCTGTGTATCTAGTGTGGGGATTTCTAAAGCTACATCACTGTAACACCACGAGCATTGTCAGTAACACTCTAGTAAATGATCAATACTGTTAAATTGGTTCACTACAATACACTATTAAGACATCCTCAATAGGCGCCAAGATTTAAAGTAATGTTAAAGATTCTTCTATTTGTATGTAGTTGTGTTTTGTTTAAGTAACTAGTTAAGTAAGTACAGTTCATATCAAAGAAGAAACTCACTCCCACCCATGACACTGGCTTTTAGATCGCATAAGCCGAATAGCTGCGAGGGCAGTGACTGTGGCGGGATCGAGCCCCCACCAGCCCTGAAGCTCTGCCCCTCACTATCACATCATACTACTTACTGTTTTAGCCAAGATCAAACTGACTGAGGGGAGATTAATCTTAGCTTAATCTTTATCCGGATATCAAGTTTAAAGATCCAATTGACATTGGATTGGCTTGAAGTTAAGTCTCAGTGGATCTGCGGTTACTGACCAAACTGCTGTTATCACTAAAGGCTGAATGTGTGTCACGTCTACAGGGATGAAGAGGTTTTATAAATCTTATTAGTATATCTGGACCAGAATCATTGTAGTGATTTGTTCCGCCTCGATTTGTTTTCTCTGAGTGGATGAATCAGAGAGGTTGAGCAGCTCTGAGGGATAAACACAGTGTAACACCTGCGGCCAGTTGTGAAGGTTTAGTTGTTAATTGTTTAGTTTGTTTAAATTTTGAGTTTGGAGTAGGTCCTTTCCTGTGATTTTAATCTCTTTTGATTCTCTGTTTGCTTAAGCGATATTTACTTTGAAAAGCAACGCCAAAGTTATTGAACTGTAGTATTCAATGTACTTATGTGCACATTTAGAAAGTATTAACGGGAAATAATTACATAATAGGGAGTTCTAGTTGTGTGTATATATGGTGTTCATACATATGCAAACAGAGCAAATGTGATTTGAGAATAGAAAGGCTTGTTCTCTTTTTTAACATTTTCTTTCTTTTCCTTGTTAAGCGACAATCAGCCACATACCTTTTCATTCATTTTTCAAATACATATAGTTACTGGCACTTTCTTGCTCACATTTGGTGACTGACAGCTACTGACAACAATTGGCTTTATTAAAAAAAAATTTTTTTTACTGAAACACACATTAAAGGGACAATGTTTGTAGAACATTTAAATATTTTATAAAGCATTCCCTGATTTGTTGAGCACAACAGCAGAAGGGAAATTCATTTTGTATTTTTAAAACCCATGCAATGAAAAAAAAAAAGTAATTCCAGCTTTCATGTTTGTTGTGCAGCCTAATCACCACTTTTATTCAGTTCATTTTATCACTAAAAGTTTTTTTAATCTGAGCCCCGCTGTGGATTTACATGGTCTTTTCAGTTATTACTCTGAGAGATTTGTGTTTCTGACCAAAAATGAGTTTTTTTTTCCATGTATTTATTCTTATCGTCATCTATCTTGACCCGAACAAAAGTAATCCTGTCTGCTGTTGTTTTTAAACTTATGCGAGGAAGTTTTCAGGAGCGCTGACAGAAACTGGCATGTCTGACTCAGATTAGCTGTGTGAGGCTCAAATTTTAATCCTCCTTTGATAAAAGGGAACAACAGATTATCCATCACCATCCATCAGCTACGGCAGGGGGCTTACAAAGTGTGGAAGGAGCCTTCTCTCCACAGAGCTTCAACCATGTTGCTTACCCTCCCTCAGCACCCGACTCCCACTTTATTAATTATGTTGAGATGATACTGAAGGCTGTTGCTCCCTATTTGCATTAAAACATACTTTTTTCATGCTCGTTATCTGCATTCAATTTGAATTCTCTTTTACTTGTCTTGATATATTTTTATAAATGTCATAAAGTTTTGACTTTAAGCCGATTTCAAATTTTAATTGGCTACAATAGAGTCTGTTCTCAAAATGTATGTTTTGATAGAAATGATCATTTTAAGCTTCGTTTTTCCATTCTGAATGGATAAAGGAATAAAAAGGCTGTGAAAAGGCCTCTTGATCCCAAGATTTTCTCCTGCTGCCCCTCTGTGACTCTGTGGCCTGTCCCACACTTTGAAATACCACTTAGCTATGTGAGTTAACCTTCAGAGTTGAGTGAGCTAACAGACATGTCCAGAGGAGGACAGCACACGTCTGCAATTAAAGTCCACTACGTTGAGGCCGATCCCAGGCAGTTTCGTGGTCTAAAGTTAGAAGCTTGTTTAAGTGGTTAAAAGACCATCTGCCTCCAGCTATTTGCATATTTAAAAAGGAATTTGCATGTTTCTGCCCAATCTGATTTCCATCTGTCCCTGAACCCCTGTCTCACAGGGGTTTATGTCAAGCCTGCAGAGCAATTTACAGCGAGAACCATGCATCTACGATAAAGATGGGAATAGACAGTGAGGTTGCTAGGCAACAGAGTGGATCAGCACGTATGTTGTGCTTTCTCCTCTCACTCACGCTCACTTAGTGTCCCTTTCATTTTGTCCTCTCCTCTGTCCTATATTAATATATGGTTAACTTTCATAACAACCTTGCATACTCCTACTATAATATTAAATCCATATCAGAGGTTTCTCATGCCATAAGGAGTGTTTCCTTTTATTTTTGCTGCAATCTGGAACATCTGATACTACGTTGACTGATTTCAGGGTACAATCAATGAGTGTATGTGTTACTATGATAGCTCTGTGATGGACAGTGGACTTGTCCAATGTTGTAATACATTAACAAATTACTGTATTATGTTACAATTGCTGATGTTTCTGC
Source organism: Lipophrys pholis (assembly GCF_963383615.2). Classification (NCBI taxonomy): domain Eukaryota; kingdom Metazoa; phylum Chordata; class Actinopteri; order Blenniiformes; family Blenniidae; genus Lipophrys; species Lipophrys pholis. Next base: position 18,630,911 of record NC_137641.1, on the reverse strand, counting down.
TTTTGTCGTACGCAAAAACACTTGCTGAGTTGCAGAGCTGTTGTCTCACAGTCCTGCTTACTGAGCTGACTGTTGGTATTAATGGTGAAGCTGTTGCCAAATTCAATTTTACTGAACTAAAATCCTGAATGAACTCTGTCTTCCGAAAAAAACCTCACAGGCGTTGTAAAGGAAAGTCACTATATCTCTAAGCTCAGAGGCACAGGCTCAGCTATGTCATCAAATGTCATATCATAGGCATAAAAAAAACCCTTACAGGCTAGTTAGAACCTCTTTGAAAAGTAGCCAAGGTAGGTGGGTCAGTAATTCCTAATCCTCTTCTGTATGCAACAACAACAACAACAACAACAACAACAACAACAACAACAACAACAACAACAACAACAACAACAACAACAACAACAACAACAACAACAACAACAACAACACTACTAACAACAATAACAACAACACATTTCGTTGTACTTTTTAGGACACTCAAGGCCACAGCACAGGGTAAAAAGAAAAATATAAATAAAAACATTAGGAAAGATATGAACTTGCAATAGCTAATGTTGTTCACGATACCTTTAATCATTTTACAATGGTTATATTTACATCTATATTTAGATCCCATTCCGTTTTGAAATTTGTCTTTTATAAATGTTTTACACGCAACATTTATAAATATACTTCGAAGATACACAATGATCAATTTTGTCTTTGGATTATTTAGAGTATTGTGAGAGTAGGACTGATTACCAACATTTATTTATTTATTTTTTTCTGTTTGTAATATATACTTTACTTCTGTTGTTTGAGGTGATAAAATCACTGCATGCTAAACTCAGCCACGCTGCCGCGCGTGTGACGCGTGCTTTAGTCCATTGAGCAAAACGTGCACGTGTTCCTGGATGGAGACGGGAGGGAGGGAGGGGGTGTAGTACGGCCAGTCGAAGCACCATTCACACGCTGAGTGATGGGAATGAGGGAGCGACAGAGCCGGATAGGTGGCTGTTTTTAGCCTCATGCTTGCCAGCAGCCCAGCAGCGACAGCGCGGACGCACACGTGCACCCACGCGGACGTGTCGCCTCCGCTTTCCCCGCCGGTGTGCGATGTGACGTGAACGGCGGCGAGTCATTTTGGGACAAAAGGGGGGAACTTGCCTGCAAGGTAGGCACATTGTCATTACGGTCTGCAAATGCCTGCACAATAATGTCACACTCTTTACTCCTTTTTTATTTAATATGTGCTGGTGGTTATCTTTATATTTAAATGTAAAAAATAAAATAAAAATACGCCCGCAGGTGATGCAGTTCTCAGTGTTTATACGTTTTCATTAAAACAGCCTATCGCTATAGGTGCAATTATTAAATTCTGATTTTATCTACGTAGAAATCCACACCCACCAGCTATTTAAAAAAAAAAAAGACACAAGTATGAGTAATGTGTCTGATGGTTGCAAACTTGATGTCCTTCCAAAGATTGAACATACATTTCAGGCAATCTGTTTCTTGGTAAGTTCGCTGTCCACTCGCTGCAAGTGTTTCTTTCACACACCAGATGGCGATATGAGTATTTACTTCAACCGTCCATCTCTCTCTTCTATAGCCAATTCTGCTGGAGCCCATCCCAGCTGACAGTGGGAGAAGGCGGATTAAAACCCTGGACAGGTCACTAGTCCATCACAGGGCAGAGACAGAGACAGACGACCAAACATACCCTCACGTTCACATCTATGGCCAATTTCGAGTCACAAATTAACCCCATGTTTTTGGACTGTGGGGAAGAAATCAGAGTACCGGGAGAAATATCACACATGCACAGGGGGATCATGCAAACTCTACAGCTCTGTGCAGCCCGGACTACTAGTTAAAAATAAGCACACGACACATTTTCACAGTGGCCTCGTTCAAATCTACTTTCCTAATCCAATCTACTACATCCTTTTGACGTAAATCAGCCAACACTGCAGAAATTCCAAGAAAAGAATTCCAGATATTTCTTTTTTAATGAAGTAAACTGTTGAATGACTAGACACAACATTTATCTTCTTCATGCTGAATTAAAACCAGTAGCTATTAATTACGGAAAAGGGGAGGGAAGCCTGGCTGTGCGGGCAATAAAGTTGTAAAAAGCTCCTATTACATAATTATATGCTGTAACATCTTAATAGCTACCCACATTATCTGCTTTGGTTAATAAACAGTTCCTCCAGCCCCCAGTCATTTGGCAGTTTTAAAGAGATAATCCATTCAGTGTGCAGCCATCATTTCTGTCTGCAGCTTTGTGCAGGCCAGACAGTTTTTGCAGAAAGTTATTTTTGCCTATTTTTTTTTATTTTTTAGTAGACCATGTCTTTCAACAGCTGGCTTTGATTTCATAATATTAGAAAATGTGTTCTGCTAGTATTATTCCAGGGATTGAATGAAAGCTTGCTTAGTGTGTTGTTCCGAAAGTCTTTCCCATCAGAAATACTGTTTTGGTGTTTTTTCGGGTGGTGTGGTCGGGGAATTAGCAGGAGAGACATCAGTATTTGCCTTCAGAGCAGAGTTTTGTTTTTCACGCCCCTGTTGTACAAAGATTCTGAAGACGCTTGCATGGATGTTGTTTATTAGCATCTCAGAGGCCTAACTCCAGGCCTTTGGATGCAGATCCTTCTGTCGCTTCATATAAACCCACAGAAATGTGATTGTGTTGAGATCATCACTCTGTGAGGGCCACCAACACTTCTAGGACCCCTTGTTCTCTTAATAAACACTGGCTGCATGTTTCAGGTTATTTTTCTCTGCTGCAGAATGAATGGTAGTACATGATGGATGAGATATATTATAACATCCCAATGCTTTGCCAATTACTGCATTTCTTAAGTACTTTTGGAGTAATTTGCATGTTTTACTGTCTAGCCTTCAAGAAATGCACCAGCCTCTGGTACTTCTTTTGTTTTTCTTGGCTTTTATGATCTTGTTTGCTGCCTAAAACCTAAATAAAAACAGATTTATTGGGGGAAAAAAAGTAATATTCTTTTATATTTAATTGTTTTGTCATACAAATGAAAATATTTCCCGGATATTTTTTCACAATTCATTATTTATAAATATTACCTTCAGCTAATAAAGCTGATAAAACCTTCTCAAATATTGCAGCATTTTGTTTATTTGATCTTCGTTCCGTACAGGGAAAAATGTATAAAGAAAAAAACTAAAATAGACTTGAAACTTTTCAATTTCTGTATAATGAATCCAAATAAAATGGTAAATGGAAATGGTGTCTTAATTTGTTGGTCACTTAAATGAACTAATGTTCATTTATCAAATAATAAACCAACGACTGCTGTTCAAACCAGCCAAGTAGAATCAAACACAAGCGTCGCCTTTACCAGCTGTTGTCAGTAACTTCGTCCTGAATCATGTGGTTCGACTTAAATCAATATCTTTTTGAGACGACAATATTGCTCCGTTCCTAAATATTGTTGTGCAGGTCTCATCATGCTTTGGTCGGATAGAGGAGAAATAGGACAGACTGACACTGCTCCTGTTATATAATAATGGAATAAACAAGCCATTTTTACTACGCGGTTAGATGACACTGGATCAGAGCAACCTATGCCATATAAAATACAGATAAACGCTTGGGAGTGACTGCGCTGTTTTATTTGGATGCGCTCAACATGTCGTGATGGATTTAGAAGAAAAAAAAGATACAACCACACAAAAGAAAACCCTTAGATGGTAAGTCTGTCAAGGTGACAGCTTTAGGGCTTTTCCTCTCAAATTGCCTTGTATGCAGTATTTCTGAAGTAATTATTTCCTTCTGTTCTGCTGCCATCCTTACACATTTTCAAACTGCTGATTTATACAGTATCTTTGACATATTATGTCCACAAAACCTCAACCGACTTTGCATGTTGTTGCAAGAACCTGCTCCGACTCTTCCCTCCTGGCTCATCTTTACAAAGACAAATTGTCAATATTTCTTGTTTATGAAAGTGTTATGATTGTCGGAGTGGCTGTGGCAGCTTCTTACTTGACGTCTCCGTCGTTGACAGACAGCGCATTTCGGCTCCTGTCCCACGCGAAGGTGGTCTCAATCACTCTTTGTCTGTCCCACCACATCTCAGCCATCGCTCGTCTCATCCAACTGATTAACCGACGTAACCTATTGTATCTTATTTGCTACAGATCAGAGTAGTTGATTCAACTAAACAATAGGGGAACTTGGATATTTAGATTTGTTTTGTCTGAAGAGAAATTTGCCTTAAAAGCATTCAGGATGAATTCCATCCATATGTATTAACAAGGTACCAACAACATGGCCTGTTTTTCTGACGTCTTCATGAGAAGGTAAGAAAGTGTGAGGCTTCGGAGAGTCCCGAGAAGCAGATCCGATGACACCACAGCAGTTTTAGTATAAAAGTCAGGAAACACTTTTTGTTCAATTGAATCTGTCTTCATTTTGCTAAATGGTGGTAGGCATAAGTTACAACACTCCCTCTCACCACTTCTGTGAAACACGCCCACTCTTTGTAACTGTAAAGCTTCATATCAATAGTTTTAACTGTTGTTAGATGTGTTAACTGCAAAGTAATGGCGGCGCTGCAAATGAGCAAAAATGGAGTGTGAAAATAAATTGTGCCTCCTGAGCGTCGTTTCATCCCCCTCTTAGTTGGCGTTCATGATGATGAGCTTGTTTGAACAGCAATAAAGCACCACTTCCAGAGGCCATGTTCCTTTTTTAGTTCCTATTGTGTGATCGCTGTAACGCGGGAAATGGAACCTTCCAAACTGGTATCTGTCCCAGTTCCCAGCCGCATGACTGCAACATTATTTATTATCTTTATACATTGAACTTGTGTTTTCTGGTCTTGAGTGTCTCATAAATCAGCTCTCACTGGGTTGTCCATATGGCTCAATATCTTGCTCTAAATAGGCCGACTGAATGTGTTAGTCTGTCTGTCTGTTTGGTAAACCAACAGCACTGGTTGGCAGGTCCATCTATCTCTCTGTCTGTTCTTGGAAACTCCACCGTATTACACTGGTGGGTCTATCTGTAGGCTTGTCTGCTTGGCAGGTCTGCTGTATTAGCAGGTGGATCTGGCCGTCTTTCTGTCGGCTTGGCAGGCCCGTCATACTGGCTTTGGTTGGCTTTCGCTGCCTGGCTAAACTGCCATCTTGTCTGCAACTTTGTTTTTAGTATTTGTTTTGTGGTGAGTGATCAACTGGCGCACGATCAAGGAGATCCAGTTATCGTTTGCATGCGTGTGTGAATTATTTCTTCTGCCAGATACCAACTGTTCTGGTAACATGCTAATTGATATATTAGGATAACGTAAACTGATGTTAGAGCCATCTGTTGGTTGGTCTGTCGGAAACAACAATGGACTTTCACCTCTTCCTTAATTTGCCTCCGAATATAAATGTTGATCTGGAAATGTTGAAGTTGAGCAGCGATAGGCAGTGGAAAGATAAAAGTGAATAGACTTCAGACGTATGATGCAGCAAAGGGTTTCTTTTGTCTCGGGCGATAATGTTTTCCTTTTATAGCTGTAGTAATGTCGGAGAGGCTGGGCTCGCTCGGAGTGCTTTTTCAGGAGGCAAATAAGAAGACGACGCCCCATTTGGGATTTCAGATTGCAGCTCTCCAACGTGTTTCCATTTCAAACATTTGTTTTGTTATCTCTCAACGTAAATAGACTGGAGAGCAACATCAAATCTGTTTTTAGATTAACATACAGGGAAGAATCCTATCTCCTGACAAACACCAGAGCAAATTGCGTCTCCCTATCCTGAGAGTCTGTTTCATTTCAGGAGGACCAGACTGAGTTTACATCCTCTTCCTCTAAATCAGCTTCCTTCTTACCTCGTCCCAACAGCTGCTTAATTCCCCTATGATTTGCAACCCCTCTCCTCGCTGCAAAGTCTTCACTTTTTTCGTTTTTTTTTTTCAAAACTACCAGATTGACAGCACAGCAGTTCTGCTCCAGAGGAGGACAACAAGGAACTTAAAAGTGTCACCAAGTGGTGCAAATTGACAACTTTTCTGGAGGAGGACTAACTGAGCAACACAACAGACTATCCACAGCTGTCAAGTGAGGCTTGGAGCCTGCTCGTTACAGATATGCAAGTACATTTCCACGGAGAGTATTAAGAGAGCTATAATTTGGTTTAAAAGACTATAGCAGCCATCACGAAAAATAGCAATGTAGAAAAGGAGAAAATAAAACACTGTTAAATCCTCAGACAGTGATTTTATTTGCCTCACCATCATACTGTAACTAAAGACTCTTGGTACTTTCATGTTAGTTTTCACAGTTTCACTGTCGTGTTGTAAAGGACTTGGCAGTGATTTTCACAGTAGTTAATGCAGAGTACTTATTGGATTGTTGAAACTTATCTTAGTAAAATAAAAATGATAAATGGGCTTCACTTATATAGTGCCTTACAGTTGTGTGAGCAGCCCCAAAGTGCTTTACATAGTTCATTGCATTCACCCATTTACTCACACATTCACACACCAATGGAGGCTGCAGCCATGCAAGACGCTGTCACTCCAATGGGAGCAGTTGGCATGTAGACAGGTGGAGATGGGAATCGAACCCTACCAGCTGGGCCATGCCGCCCACAAACAACCCTCTGACAACCCCATTTGTATTTTCCTCTTACCTTTAAGTGTTGCAACACAAATCCATATTTCTGAATCTTGATTTTAGACATCCTTAATGTTAAACAAAGTTGATTGTCTCTTCTGCTTGAATCAATATAATATATCTTGCATACAAACAGCTGGAAAGCTGTTAGGTAGCTTTTATAATGCAATTTTAGCCATCGATATGATGCCTGAAATATGTGCTGTTCAGTCTGTAGACAAATGCTCATGTTAGTGAGTATTTAATATCACCTAATGTTAGTGAGCTGATGTACAAATATGGTCTGTCGTTAAAATAGCAACTGGTCATAAAAAAAAACCCAAAACAAAGCATTATTACACATGCTCTGAGGTCACATGGTGCTGTAGTGGTTGGCACTCTTGTCTCACAGCAAGTCTATTTCCGGTTCAAGTGTGTGTGTGTGTATGTGTGTGTGTGTGTGTGTGTGTGTGTGTGTGTGTGTGTGTGTGTGTGTGTGTGTGTGTTTGCCTTGTGATGGACTGTCCAGGGTGCACCTGGGATCAGCTTCAGTCTCCCCAGGACCCTGGATTTAATAGGCAGTATAGAAGATGGATTGTTTCAGTTGTCCTCACAGTGTTTCACCTGGTTGGTGTGTATACACGTGTCTGGGTACGTGCCCCATGCAGCTGATGTAATGGATTTTCTTTATTAGCATCCAAAATGTAGAAATCAAGATATTGAAACAATGAGTGGATCACATCTGTATTACTACCTAATTTTTGGAGGGAGGGTGGGGGATTGTGGTGATCTCGTCTTAAATGTACCCACTAATAACTCGATAACACTACAGATGTCCAAGCTTGATAATATATGTATATTTTTTGTCTTTCAGTCAAAATATGACATTTTATCCCAGCAAACAACTGGACACTCTACAGTTCACAATGTGAACCGCTTTCGACTGCTGGAGGAGAGAAACGGCGCTCTGAAGCTTGAAGTAGCCACTCTCCGCCAAGAGAAACAGCAGTACAGGAAACTGGTATGCCCACTTATCTCTTCACCCTACTTTAGTCATTTTATTTCCACATATACAGTACATACTCCATATACGTGTTGTTTTTCTTGATCAGTCTTCCGTGATAACACACCTGTAATTGAGATGTTCATTTCCTATGAAATGGAGTCTTCTTTTTGGCTTATGCTCAGATTAAATACCTTTGTATTTTCGAGTTTCGCCTTTCATTTGTTGTGTGTGGCTTTAGTTGAGTTGACTCTTCAGAAATCTGGCAAGTAGGTTGATGAAATGATGTTCAATGGATTGTCAGTATTACATAGTTAATTTGGTTGTTGTTGAAGTTATATCTAGCAGAGACTCTCCTGGTTAATATGATGTGTAACATTAAAAAGAGGCAACTGTGGCTCAATTAGAAGAGCGTGTCGTCTCTCAATCGGAAGTTTTCAGGTTTGATCCCATAGCTCTCTTCACTGCAGTGTGTGTGTGTGTGTGTGTGTGTGTGTGTGTGTGTGTGTGTGTGTGTGTGTGTGTGTGTGTGTGTGTGTGTGTGTGTGTGTGTGTGAATGTGATTCATAATGTAAAGCACTTTGTGGGTTGATAAAGCGGTGGAAATATTGTTGGAATCCATTCACAATTTAGTGTCTTTCTGCATCATTAATGCCGTTTGTGGCAGAGCCCCCTCATGCTCCACTCATTTGGGGAGCCCCTAAATATACATACAGTGACTTCACTGAGTGCTCATTGCACTCACTGTTACTGTTGCAGTTTTTATTCTTTAAGGGAGCTGTTGATTCAAGGTGGATGGCATGGTATTTCCCACACATACTATGCTCCCTTTTGCTTGGTCCTAATTATGCAGACATGTGGGTGTGCACAATCTGGTGTTAAACAGAAATGTTTTATGCAGTTAGGGGAGTGTTGTGTACGGGGGTCTGTTCACAGCACCATTCGTATTTTCCAGTGCATAGTATGTTCATGTATTTATGTATTTAGTCAATTTGTCCTTTGGGGGGGCTTCTCCAGGTGGTCTCAGATGGCAAGGTGTGTGAGTCGTTGTCTTGGCAACACGCCCATATGCAGTAGCGTGGACATGCTGGCAGAGGGGAACTGACAGAGCATAATGGCTGGCTTCTGTTGTAAGCCTCAATGGCTTGAAATGAGTTCCAGTAACATTGAGCGAAATCCGCACGCTGTGCTGTGTGTTCCCAAAACTGATAATAACACTAACCCATAATTTGAAAAAAATAAATAAATAAAAATGTTATCCCAGTGTTTAGTGTTATGTTTAAGGATTCCTTGTTCATTTATCTCTTGATGTCTGACAAATAATTGACAAAATGTTATTATTGGAACATTTATCCAACAGATTTCCTCCTTTTATCTTGTAAAATGTTGTTTTCCTCCTCTTGTGGGCATTTTCTAAGTGTGCATCCAATAGAAATACAGCTACTTGTCCCCTTGCATAAACAGCAACACCGATGTTTGATCTCGACTCAAACTCTCAATCACATATGGATCACGCTAATTATACGTTTTTTCCGTTGCAAATGTACAAATATTCCAAAATTGAGGGGCCACATGGTGGCGTAGTGCCTTAAATGAGAATATCCCCGGTTCAATTCCAGGCTTGGGGTCCTTTCAGTGGGGAGCCTGCATGTTCTCCCTGTGCATGCTCCCTCTCTGACTTCATCCCACAGTTCAGAAACCTGCATGTTAGATGGCATTGTGTCCTGGACTCACAGTAGTCTGTCTCTCTACAGTCTACATACATATAAAACAGATTGTAACATACTGTAGATTCAAATGAGAAAAAGACCAGAACAACACAAACAACTAAAAGCAACATTTCATTTTGAACATTTGTTGCTTTTATCCATTGAAACTATATGGAGGAAACAAAAAAGATCATTGATAATGTAACTACTCTGCATTCACCATTTTTGTGTGTAGAGCTTATGGATGAACTGCTAATGCAGTTTCATCTCAGTGTATGAGATAAGAAAGACATTTACCCTCTTTATCAGGGCATACAAACATCTCTCTTAGAAATGTTTGGATTCAGGGTAGCCTGGGAGATTTTAAGGGAATTATCTGTCACAGCAGCACAAATCACGAGATTGTGTAATTATGCCTGTGTCTGTTCATATGTGCTGCTTTTCTTTGTTTTCATATTGGAGAGTTCCTGTTTTTTAGGCAGTTCAGCAGGCTGCCTGAGAGTCTTTTCGCTGCTTTTCGACAGCTTCACTCACACAGGCTGCATCATGGTCACTCATGCAAAGACAGACTCAGCTATGGATCAGTTAATCTGAGAGCGGCTCAGTTATGAGGGCTGGTTCATTCTTACATATTTGCTTAAGCAGATATACTATGCACTTACACTGTTAGTGTATTTAAAGTGAAAAAGAGACATTATTTTTGTTCATCCCTTCCATCTGTATTAATTTGGTCTTAAATGTAATTTAAAAAAAAAATCTGGTGAAGACAAATATGCTAAAATAGATCCCATGTTTTAAAGCCTGATATTTGATTTGAGGTCAATTGGTGGCTATACTTTGACTGTAGGTGTGAATGTGAGCATGTGTGTGAGTGCACTGTCTTTCTGTGTTTGCCTTCTAATGGACTGACAATATGTACTGAGAGCTTTGGACCGCAGATTGTGAATTAATATTTTGGACAAAACCTACAGGGGTACACTTGCTGAGTTTTTAACAGGAAAAAATTTTTTCAAACCACAAATGTAAGATTCCAAATGGCTGACATTGCTAATCCTGGCTGCATGGTGGTGTAAACCTCGTTTCTCAGAGAGAGAATATCCTGGGGTTGATTTCCTGGGAGGCCTTTCTGTGAAAAGTTTGCATGTCTGTGCCTTTGTTTTCACTCTGGTTTATTCCCATAGTTCAAAAACATGTGTTTTCGGTTCATACATAACTCATTCACCCAAAAGTCTGAATGTGTGTGTATGATGGCTTTCATCTGTGTTTGCCCTTTGATGAAATGTTGTCTTATCCAGAATGCACCCTGCCTTTTACCCACAGTCCACTGGGATCAGCTCCACCCAGCCTCGTGGGTACAGTATTGCAGATGGGTGGATATATAAGTAATCTCAAACATATGACATAGAGTACTGAATTCATATCTGCTCTGTTATCAGTAGCCTGAGCTACTGTTGATCTTACATTAGGATCTTCTGGGTCCTCTCAAGAACATCCGGCTTATTTTAGTGACAATATTTGTATTGTGTTGTAGGGAAGCATTTTCATGGTGGTGTTATGTTATGGGAATAAGTGAGATGCGTTTTTGAACAACAGGGTGTAGAAAGAGAAACGCATGCGAGACTGGTCATGTCTTTTTCACCTAGTTTCCTTCTTCTATAGGTGGTCTCAGCTAAATGTCTAAACTCCACTGTTGTGTTCTGATTTCCATACTTGTGTCACTGAAAAGAATCTTCATAGGCTACCTCAACCAGACTGTAATATCTTTGTCATTCTCTTCTGTTTTGTTGTTTTTCTACCTAAATGGCAAGAAAACAGACGGAGAAGGTGGACTGTTTTCCAGGAAAATGAAGAAAATAGAATGAAAAAACAAAACAAAACAAAACTCTTTGGACGAGTTGCCTGGAAACAATCTCTGATGGACAGTCGGAGAATGGTACCCTCGGTGAGGAGTGACCTTCTGTGTGGCGTGTAGCTGCTGCTAAAAGGCCACAGCTGTCTCCCTAGACACCGTCCCTATGGCAACAATTGTGTATTACTAGCAGCTGGTCCATTCAGATGATAGAGGCCGTTCCAGTGCAAAGGGGACCAATGGCTAATCAATAATCACTAATAGCTGTGTTGTCTCAGCGCACCCTGCAATGTCCATCTGAAGTTCCTCTAATCAGATGCACAGACAACTCCGGGGTTAATAGTAGTTCAGCATAATGTGAGTCGATTCACAGTTCAGCTGGAATAACACTGCCACCACCGACAGGATGCTTAAAAAAAATGTAAAAAAATATAGTTTTGACTCACAGAGATGTTGTAGCAGCAGATATTACCAGGAGTGTATTCTGGCAGAGGATTTCATTCTTCACTTAATTCAATTTACATCAGAGAGCGTTCTTTCAGATGTTCCCATTTAATTACGTTACCCCCCCCCCCCCCCCCCCCCCACCCCGTTCAATTCTCCAGTCCATCTTTTCTGTTGTTTCTGAAGAAATAAACCGAAGTACAACGAAGAAGACACTATAATCAGAGTTCTTGAACACCAGAACTGAGATGGACCACTTCAATCAGTAGATTAATTGTAAAATCATTTAAACTCAGGAGATTTATTTTCCTGCAGAGTTACTCTCAACTCCGCCTTACCTGCTCCTTGCCCAATCTTAGCCTGGACTGGGTTGTGCTTGTAGCGACTGATCTGTCTGTCAATTAAACACAATGTCAATTAAGACTAGTCGACAGGTCTAAAATAGAAAAACACACACGAAAACCCCCCCATCCAATTTTAGCATTTTGTAATCAGGCTCAACGTATTCCATTAACTTGCTGAAGCCTTCACCATCAACAAAGCTGAATGGAAGCATATCTTGTAAGCTCATTGTCATGATGAGATGCATTATCCTCTCAGAGTGGGTGGCATCACAGTGTCTCTGGGTGGAAATGGTAAAATTACCTTGAGTCTGGTGAGTGCCGCTAACAGCAGCTCTGTGCAGGTTAGTATCCAAACGTCGAGTGTGGTTGCTCCAGTGCAGTGCTTATATGTCTTTTTTTTTTTCTGAAACGGCATACATGCTGTCTTGTTTTCAATTGTATGGATGAAAGTATAATGACAAGCTGCGCTGGTTTTTCAAGAAGTCATCGCTCCAAATTCTCACCATGCTGTCGACGCAACATGTGACATGACAGCTGAACAACCACCTAACCTTAATCTTTGTTATCGCATAAAAAAATCTTATAATTTTCCTTTTTGTGAATTGATTTCTAAGAAAGAAGACAGTTCAATCAAATATGTAAATAGATTTAGGTACCCAGAGTAATAAACACACATGCACCTCATTGGTGTCCACACCAAGATGAAGAGGTTGCCTGAGGACACCGGCCTGGCCTGTGCAGCTTCATGCTGGCAGTAATCAAAGCAGATATGATGTATATCAGGTTGGGCCGTGCCTGTTCATGATCGAATTTGAGATGTTTTCTGGGAATTCATTTTAGGCACAAATGTTAAAACAGGATGCGTGCTTCCTCGTGTTTTGTATCACGCAGCACAGCGTCATTTGAGGTTTTCTATTGGTCATACCTTACAATCAGAACGTGCCACTTTTATTGTTTACTTTAGTGTCCATGAAAACAACATAGAAATGATGAAAACTAAACAAAACAATGCTTTACAATAGCAATTAAACTGCAACAAACACAAGCACCTAAGCATCAATGCAGCCTTCAGAAATGTGCAAATGCAGCAGTCTTTGCAGCAGACACCCCTACAGTGCAAACAAACATCCACTAAGCACACTGGACCCGCGCACAGAAATCTTCTCCTCTCTGGGGTAACAAAAATTTAAGACATAGAGGCAACTTATTGTCCCAATGGCTTTTGGGAAAAAAGCCAACACATGGTTTGGCAAAAACCTGCAAACACAACATTTCCTAGTGGCATGCAGGGCGTTCCTTCACAGTCCCAAATGATCCACTTTGTTGTGAAGTGAACACACAATGCCAGCAGGATTAATGATCTAGCCAATTTGTGAGGGCCAGCGTTGAGTTCTGGAGGAATGCAGGCTGAGCTGAGATTTCCAGCACCGGTCAGCACTGAACAGCTCAAATCTTGAATCCTCAGCTGGGATACTTGTGCCAATACATAGAAACTAACACGAAAATGTACATTTACTGGCGAATACAATCAAACAGTACAACAGAAGCTTTTTCAACCTGGTGTATCATCAACTTGCTTCTGAAGTTTCTCTCACTAATACTAATATAACAGATTTAATCTAGTGTAGTCTAAAATACAAACTGTTTGTCATGAGGACCATTTTGTCTGAAATCCTGCAAAGGTCTGGATGTTTTGTCATGTTAGACTTGATTGGCAGTTGCTAAATACCCTTATGAGTAAATATAAAATGTGAGTCACGTTACTTGCTAAAAGATAAACCTTTATTTGAGCCCTTTTTCAGTTCAGCCTTGAGAAACAGGAGACTTCAATAATAACAGAATGGGTGTTCACATGTGAGGTACAGAGCAGCGTAGTTATGTAAATGCTGAACACTGGCTGGATTTAAGAACACACAGTGACATAAATCCAAACCACATTTGTGGTCCATCGTACACTTAAAAAAAACGTAAAACAAATTCTGGTGCATTTGTAGGAAAATGTGCTAGAAATATGTCATAGAATGTAGGGCCCTCCTGGATTAATTGAAAATCCCTTTAGCCGGATTAAGTCATTTCAGGGGCTAACTGTGGCGTACCCACACTCACACACACTTGCATGGACATGCATGAGTCCCCACACATAAGCTGATGTCAATATGATATAATTAGTCATTGTGACAAGGCAGTGTAGGCAGTGTGATAGCAAGTGTGTGCTGTGTTGTGGTTAAGGGCTAAAAGCTGTGAAACTGTGAGGATTACACTTGGAACCGACAGGAAATGGAATAATGGGTCATATCGGGACAAAATGTAGCCTCATGTTTTGTACAATATATTTAACACATAAAGTGACTATTACAATGACATCCCAGCTGTGAAAAAAAAAGCTCAATATTGAAGTGATTAGCACTATCGCCTCATAACGAGATGTTACCTGGTTCTTGTTCAGCCTCTCTGTATGGAGTTTCACCTTCATCTGGACTGAAAGATCAGCGGTTGGATACACAGTATTTTTCGTGGCATTTTGTGCAGATATTCTTGGTTCCTAGGAGATAAATCTATCCTTTTCTACTAGTGCCAGCGTGATGACTCAAATTTTCCCATGTTGTTTCACTAAAACAGCCACCACCTCTTAGTCAGCTCACAAGAATCTGATCAAACAGAATTATGATTTTACACCTTATTTTAAAATTGGGTGTAAGCTGCAGCCTTTGTCTCATTTGCCACCTCAACACCCCCTCTGGCATGGTTATTCCTCCTCTTTATGTAATATTTCCTGTTCTCCACTTCGCTGTTGTCACAATCACTACCAATGCAAACCTTAAATCTTACACCTTGGACAAATCCATGTAACTGACTAATTGGCTGTACTTTATGTTAGCATAAAGTATGCATGTAGATACAACTATTTTGGTAGACCATTTGAATCCACACATCCGTCTTTTATACTGCTTTATAAAGCTCAGGGTCCTACGGGTTGGAGACTCCAATGTGGAGTTTATCTCAGCTAACTATGGGTTTTTTCATTCTTGGAGATTAAAAAAAAAAAAAGAAGTCCACTTAACCAGCATAAAATCCCAACCTTCATGTTCTTTCTTTACAGAGCACCACAACAAACTGAAAGCCTGTTTACTTATTACATTTAGTATTGCAGCTAATGCAGTATGCCACAAATGTACAACAGTTGAAATGTGCCAGCATGGAATAAAATAGACTTAATTTGTGAGTCACTCCCTACTCGCCAACAGTGCACTATAAAGCATAATTACTTAGGCAAATAACATCAGACCCCAAATGCAGTGGCATAACTTGCTACCGTGAATGAAAGTGCAAGGGAAAGATTCAAAGCAGCAGAGAGACTCAGATCCTCGTAGAATAGGCAGTAAAAATGGGCATTGATGTTAAATATAGGCTTTTTGCACAGGGACGATTTGCCAGCTGAGGTGCTCATCATTACTGGGGATGTTCGTGAAAGATCAAAAGTAGCATCAGTCAAGCAACGTCAAGGATAAAGACACTGAGGAGCAGAAGCGAAGAGGGCGGGTCTATCTGGCAGCAGCCTTCCTATAAAGCGTCCCTATTGTGGAGTCTTCCAGATGTCTATTTCATCTCATTGCCAGTGATACCTTTCCTCCCAAAAGTGTCCCAATGATGTAGCTGATGGTTGTGGCGGTGGAGCGAGCTGATTAATTCAACAGAGTGGATTTCTGCAGCTCACTGCACACTCGTACAGGCCGAGAGAGGAAGGGGAGAAATTGAGCAGAGGAAGGGAGAGAAAGGAGGAGAGACAGAGCGCGTGGAAGAGAAAAGGAGAAAATGATGGAGGAAGGGTGTTAAGGAGGAGGGTCTTCGGGGGTGGGGAGAGAGTGAGAGGAAAGGGAAAGAGAGCATGTACAGAGGGGGCGGAGGAATGAGCGAGGGAGAGAGGGAGAAAGAGAGAGAGACATACACACGAGCCCTGGAGCTGCTGGTGATGCTGCTGCTGCTGCTGCTGCAGCCGTTTGACTATTCCCCACCCATAGAGAGGAGAAGGGAGGAGATCAGAGCAAGGAGGAAGAAGGAGTAAGCGACACCTTAGTAAAGATGCTCCTGTGCTAGCTGGCACACACGGTAAATACAAATCCTTTATCGCCACCCGGCTCGCTTGTCACCGCTGCTCTTTGTCTGCGTCTCTGCACCATTGGCTCGAGTGTGTTTGTGTTTGATTTAGCTCTGTTGAGTCCTATATATAGTGCACAGGGTTAGCATAGCCAAGCAGCTGGGGAAAACCTGTCTGTGCAGTTGCTGCAGAAGGAGACAGATGTGCACAGTGAGGTGGAAAGGAGTGGGGTATTAGTACATTTTGTCTCCTCTGGGATTTAACGAGGAGAAAGCAACATCCAGGGTTCACTGTTTCTTGACTGAGGCAAAGCCACCTGTTTGGAGATGTCCGTGCGTGCATGTGTGTGTGTGTGTGTGTGTGTGCGTGTGTGTGTGTGTGTGTGTGTATCAGTGTGAGGGGTGGGGTTACAGCGTACGGTCTAATGGTGTGTTTAATGCTCAGTGAGAATAATGTGTGCATGTGAGAATAGGTGTGTGTCAAAGTGGAAGGTAGCGCTGCCTTTTCACTGCTGTCAAACTATGAATAATGAATAATCTTTCTATACTATGTATACGCAAGAATTATGTGTGAAACACCATCTGTGGGCACATGATCACTTAGAGACTCAAGAAGAGAGACAAGCATGCGATGCTTTGTCAAACAAATTGATTTAGTGTGTGTTTGTGTGCGCTTCAATGTGCGTGTGTGTGTGTGTGTGTGTGTGTGTGTGTGTGTGTGTGTGTGTGTGTATGTGTGTGTGTGTGTGTGTGTGCTTTGACGTTATCGGCTCCGGTAACCTGAGCGTTTCCTGATTCCTGCCTGCTGAGGGGTTGCCAGGTGTTGCTGATGAATATTAACCCACTCATGGCTGATTATTTCTTGTGCTATCCTTATGAGTGAAAGTCACTCACTGGGCGTGTTTGTCTGAATTGTTGTTATATGTTATACTCTGAGAAGCATTATATTTCTGATTGCGCTGAGATATGTGTGACTTTTACTGTGGCTATCCATTTTCTCTGTGTGAGCACAAACCTGATATGAAAAAGTCATAATCACAATTTCTATCTTGTTTCAGTACTCACCACCACAAGTGAGTTTAGGAGGTGGTTTACGGTTGTTGTGCTCACTGTCCCTGTGTATTCTCATTGGCTATTCCAGATCAGATATGTTGTACAAATATAGCACAACGACGCGCCAGGACAAACTCTGGTCCGTCACTGAACAGAGCTGATTTGCGGATAAGGAAAGTTTGCTTTTTCTCACAAGAGCTGACTTCTGGAGTACTAATTAAAACAGACACATGGATGTAACAGCGGCTTTGCGGACATTGACGGTGGAAATTAAAACAACTAGTGGCTACATGTTGCTTTTCTGTGCTGCATTATTTTTTTTATTTGATGTGTTATAGAAGGTCTGTTCAGCACTTTGTGGTTATAAAACACATGTTAAAAAACAAAAAACAAACAGATCGTGAGGTAGAAGCTAGGGTACCTGGAGCAAACCAGGAGCAATCCTTGATCCAGATTTGAAATGGAAACGTTCAGATGTGAGATGACCATGGTAACCACTGCTTCACTGTGCCATCCGATTCCACCTAACAATGAGTGAACGGGAGTAAACATCCTGAACAGGCTGCCAGCCTGTGTGTACTGTTGTGATTCTCTGAATTTATTCTATCCATTTCTGGAACTACTAAAGCAAAACAAAACATTGAACCATTTTTTACCGATGCCCTCTCCATGTTTTAACCCCCCGAATTGTTGTGGCATGCTGCACCTACTAACAGTATTCATATATTGTCATGAAGCCCAGTCTTTATGTTTATTATTTACTTTTTCTGCCTAATAATATATTTTTGAGAAATACAGCTTTTAACCCCTCTATCGGATCACTTTGCAAGATGGCTAAAATAAAAGACTGTAAACACCTGATGTTTTCAGGTCTGGTGTCAGTAAACATTTGATTTTGTACATAAAGTTTAAGAGGAATACCAGTTTCTCCAGGTGAGCACCAGAAATGGGTTAAAAATAATTCAGATGTGAGTGACAGTCCAGTGCTTTTTATCACGTCCCGCTGTAATCCTTTCATTGTGAATCAACTCAAAGTTCCTGTTTCCTGCACAGAGCAGAAACGTACAGAGCTGAGCGCCTGCTGTGCCCTGATGAGTAGAGCGGATGTTGCTTTTCATCACGTTAGTTGTTGGAACGAGAAGGAAATTAAAGCTATCATGACACAGCTAATCACTCAGCAGCTTCTTTAACTCATCTGTTGGATGCGTGTGAGTTGTTGCACATGCTTAAAAAAAGCCTTTGCGTGCGCGCAGGTGAGATTATTCAGGGTTTGTGTGTGTCCACCGTGCATATGCTCGAATGTATGGCTGTGTGGGTAGGTGAGACACCGAAGGAGAAAATACTGTGTGGCGGAGGAACAGGAAAAGGAGAGAACCCGTGCACAAATGACTCTACTTAAATCTCATTTTGCAGCATTTTGCTCTCCACAAGTGGCATGTCTTCATTTGTCTGTCTGCAATATTTAGTCAGTTCCCTTCAGTGTTCCTTTGAAAGATGCAAAGCCAGGTTGCAGGAGGGCAAGTCTTAAGTTTGCACCATCTTTCTTCCTCTCCCGCTTCTTCATCTCCATGCGGCAGACTGGTCGGCTCTGCCAGCTGACGTTCATTTGAATGCCAGAGGGCAAAAAAGGGAGAGAGATAGAGGAGAGTAGATACGGGGAAATGAAACATGTGTTTTCGGTCTCATGACTGATTTCTCTCCTGCTCCTCTCTTGAGATTATCAGTGAGTCTGGCAGCCAAAGACAGCCTCCTCAACTAATCAAAATGTTCCTATACGGACACGGAGGCGCCGCGCACATCCCCACAGTGACAGCCTCAGAGGGCTGTGGAGCCACCCATCACTACACACACACACACGCACACACTGCGTTTGCACACATGTGCTGTCATGTGGAGGCAGAGTAAGTCAACAGATTCAAAAATACATCCACAGAGTCGTACATCAGCAGACCGTTGTGTATTTCATGTGGACGGAGACACACATTTCCATATTTATTCCGGATTACATGCCTTCATACACACTCACCCACATTTTCACTCTATTATTAATAGCATGGCTCGATGTGTGCTTACACTTTGTGTACTCAGAAGGTCCGTTGCACATCCGCATCAAACAGCCCATCTCCAGTATGTTGTCTATGTGCATGTGGATATTATATTATACGTCAGTTTTAAAGTGTGCCAGTGTGCCTCTTCAGTATAGTAACGCTTCATTTAACTGGCAGCTTTATAAACAGCAAATAAATGAGACGGCTTTTATTTGCCATACATGCTCACAATTACACTGTCAAAGGGCATCAGATATGTTTCATGTGATAGTTCATTGCTACTTTCTTTTTTTTTTTTATCATCCTGACGCACTACACCTGAAAGAGAGCTGTTTCTATAGCAACCCTGTCACCCCTCCCCTCACCCCTACTCCTGCCATGTGTGTGGTGCACGCAACTTGCGCAGCTCGACACGTGAACGCATGCCAGAATGTGAGGGAGCGCCGTATTGATTGTGAGCGTACACACCATAAGTGTTGTCACTTAGCCAGTTGGGGGGGGGGTTGCAGAGATAGAAACAATAAAGGAACATTTCCTCCTCACATTTCCTGGCAGCTTTTCAATATACACAGAAGTTATATTAAAGGAAAGACACAGAGTGCTGCAGAGGGAGAAGGAGGATGGGTGGGGCGAGGAAGGAGTATCTGTAGAAAATAGATGTCTGACTGAAGGATAAGTAGCGTTCAAATTATGTTGTCATGCAGGTTGTGTATTTGCTTTTCAAATGATCTCCTATCTTCTGGAATAATCGGTAGTTTGAAGGTAGCTTTGGTGAGTCACAGCTCAAATGATGGACTCGGTATCATTGTGCCTACTCTGTTTGATTATACTGAGAATATTTAAAAAACAAATGTACTGAGTATCATTTCAGGACAAGTCGAGAGTGTCCCCTGCATGACATGGCTGCAAGTCACTTTGACCCAGAAGCAGGTTATATGATGCTGTTTATATTTTTGGCTCAAAGTGCACTCTCAAAACTTAATTCTGTGGCCTATTTGTATTGCTACATAGTCCCAGCATGACTCTGCCAGACTAGGTGAGCCCTTTGGCAAAGAAACATGCTGATAAAAGCCTGTTAATTCCACATCACTAACAGTCTCCCACTGTCCTCTGTAATTAAAAAAAAAGAAAAAAAGATCTTTTTAAGTTGTCTTCATTGTTTTACACCCAGTTTTCTATTTCTTTAGGCGCCCTTCTCTCCTGATTAGACTTTTCTCTCTCACACCCAGTTCTCTCTGTTCCTCTAAATAACATCTTGATTACCTTCTCTTACCTAAATTGTCCCTGTCTTGTACCTCTATCATTTGCTACATCTTCCTTCGCTCAGCCCTCTTCTCTCTCATTTAGTCCCCAGTGTTTTGTGTCTGGACGGGCTTGAATGATTAAATATAGGGCAGAAGCCTTCAGCGGACCGAACACCAAGGGCAACTAGATGGAGAGAGGAAGAAGAGGAGTAGGAGGAGGAGGAGGAGGAGGAGGAGGGCAGGGTTAGAGGAGCACACAATGTCACAGAGGCAAGCCTGTTCGTATACAGATGACATGACAAGACCTGTGCTCCGGTAACTGTCACCTATTGCACCGTGCCACTGAGTCCTGCTCTGGGGAGACCCTGGACTCGCTCATACTTCCCGTATACTGTTACAGTTTCCCGACTACGGTTTTTCACGTTTATGTCATTGAGTCTTAAACAGAAATTTAAGAACAATGAACAATTAGAACAGATTTAATCAGTAAGATTACAGCCCCACTGAGTTGGTTTTTGTACTCAAATATTTTTTTCCCTTTATATATTTCAAGTGATGGGACATTTTCCTTCCAACTGTAGGGAGATTAAAGTCTATGAAAGTTTAAGGCACTGTTGTCCACGATTTGTTAAAAAGGCTGAATATAAGCAGAAAACCAATGTTGATTAATTTTTCAAAATGTTGCACTGCTCACAAAATAGGCCATCTGGTACCTTGTATGAAGCAAAAGTAAGACGTGTTCATGCAGGGTGAAGAGATATTTGTTTTGGTCCCCTGAAACAAGCTGAAGGAAAGCAAACAAAGACAATCACAATACATATCATATAAGGCAGCTGATCAATAAAGAAAAGTATTGAAAAGTTTGATTTAGAATATCTAGTCTGATCTGGTCGCTTTGTTTCAAAACCAAGTCTTGGTATTTCTGGTAAACTATTGTTTTCCTGCACGAGAGACTTTCAGTCTTCAGATTTTTCAGTTTCCTCTTATGTGGAGACAACAGTTGAGCTTCGCTGTGTAGAGCTAAAAACAAAACTATGTTAATGAATCCTGCGCCCTCCTGGTAGTGGAAAGTGGCCAGCACTAGCGTAACACTCCCGAATGCTTGTTGTCTTTATCAGAAGGGGGTCTGCAGCACTTCGAGGCATCTGCTGATCATGAAGAAAAACTTTTTGCTGTTTATCTCCGCATAGGCTGGATTTTTTAGTTTTTCTCCCTGTTACAACACAACCTGATTGCAATGGGGGATTCATTACTGGGCTGTCGTAGGAGTTCTGTGATGACATAATTATTACGTTCAGGTTTGCAGAAGCAGAGAGACATTTAAAACACGCAGCAGAGGGGATTTCCGGAACCCGGGTTGGACAGTGACGAGGAACAGTCGTTGAGGAATCCTCTGTTAAGGCTCGGTTTAGTGCGTTTAGAGCATATAGCGTACATTTTAGCAACTATGCAATGGGGTCAGATGTAAATTATTTAGCACTTATGCGGTGTGTGTTTTCCTCCAAATCGGGGCCATGTGAGTGTGTATCAGTGGGTATTATGTGTACACATGGAGGCATGCGCGTCCCTGACTCTCTGCGTTTGCCCGTGTTTGTGCATGTGTGTATTAGTCAATGAATATGTGTGCACTTGAGGATTTATAGGCTGACTTGTCTGTGTGTGTTTGTGCATTTACTTGTTTTGAACGCGAAGGTTCAGCCAAGCATTATGTGAGCATGAAGGTCCATCCAAGCACATGTAATCCTTAACCAGCTCCTGGGCTCCTCAT
Organism: Lipophrys pholis; assembly: GCF_963383615.2. Classification (NCBI taxonomy): domain Eukaryota; kingdom Metazoa; phylum Chordata; class Actinopteri; order Blenniiformes; family Blenniidae; genus Lipophrys; species Lipophrys pholis. Next base: position 18,608,749 of record NC_137641.1, on the reverse strand, counting down.
TAGCATTACACTGATCATCCTCAGAACTTATTTTCCATCCCTCCGATAGTCTCCGTGGCTGGAGGGAACACAATAGGTCCTGTTCACATCAAATGTGTTATGTCATCAGTGCGACTTTAATCTTTGCTGCCCATGTCAATTGGAGCACAATTTCACCATCACTGCATACAGCGAGTGCACAAGGCACGCATGCACACATTTCAGTATGTACACTCCCATGCCCTAATATTTCCCGCCGGGAATGTGTATTCTTCAGGGAAGGCAGTGTTTTCCCTGAAGGGCCGTCAGTATACGGTCCAGCTGGATCAGCTAGGCCTCTCGCATATAGACAGTCAAGGTTTTCACACATTGACTTTCTCTCTGTCCCTGGCCTTGTTCAGGCTGCTTCCAAATAGCAGTGGGGGAGATAATGCAAATCATATTCAGCATTAGTTTGTGCACCTAAATTGTATATAGTTAGTGCACATTGCACAAACTTACATACCAACAATGATATGTTAAAAACAATGCATGCTTCATTGGGAAGAATTGAGGTGCAGGGTTTTTCCCAAGAACTCTAGGGCATATGAACATGATAGAAATGAGAGTTGAACCACCATCCTCGGGGTTTGAGAACAACTTCACTTCTTCTTTTTTTTTTTTTTCCTCCGGAATTGCAGGAGATTGTGAAAGCTAATGTTTTTCATTCACAGATTTTGAGTTTTGGCCACCTTGTCTGAAGGTTTTAGTAATGTAAATATGTAATATTTTAATTTATGTCAATGTTGTTCTATCCTACATCCATATAAAAAAAATAGTGGCATGTTATACAGAGCGATTGTAGCCCCTCCACCAATCAACAGTGCAACACCATAGCCACCATAGCCCTTTCTTTCATGGCAAAACCCTGTACCTCGCCAGAATCAGATCTTTATGTTTTCTCCTAAGCTGTATTAAGGTTTTGCATTGTTTAATCTCTATACATAATTCCATAATGCTTGCACGTGAAGGCAGAACGTCATCAGGTGATGGTGCCGGGAGGTCAGGCAGGTAATTCAGAGGTGCAGTAAATCAGGTGATGCATTGGTAATGGGAAGATCTCATGATTTTTACCACACATATCCACATGGAGCCCTTATTGGCTTATTGTTTGTATCATGATTCTTTATCTTTGCTGTCAGAGTTCTCTACATAAGTGGGAACATCACTGGATTGTTACTAGTGCTGGACAAAAACACAATATCCGACAGAGTTGCTGTAAAAGTCGGTGAAGAACTTTATGTTTTAAATCATGTTTTAGTTATAGGTATTTTCTAGCCCTATCCATGCCACTTTAATCCACTTAGGGTCACCTGGGGCTAGTGTCACACACACACTCACACTCACGCTCACATTCACACCTGCAGGCAATTTAGACTCACTATTAAACTACAAACGCGTGTTGTTCATCTGTGGGAGTAAATCAGAGTACCGCTAACCTACAAAGCTTGTTACACTCCTTTGTAAATAATCTCTCAGTACATGTGGACACAAGTAAGTGTGTATTGTTTCATGACCAGTGTAGTGACAATGACTAGCTCTGTGTCGGGATAGCTACAGAAAGTAAGCATATCATGACTCACACCAAATGTTGCTCTGAAGTCCAACTTCTAATGTTTTTTTATTAGAACGAAAAGGAGAGAAATGTGTTTAACATGTGGCTATCTACACTACTTTGTTCCTGAATCAACCACAGACACTACAAAAGTACACGACAGACGTCCAGCCACCATTGGGATGGTTCAAAGCTGTCTAAAATGTGTATAATGGTCATCACTACTGGTCACTTTTTATCGCCAAAACATATCAAATTATCGGCTCGAGTACACAACGAGCAACCAACTTCCTTTTGAATTATGCCCAGTAACGAGCGACGTGATTGGTCATTTGATACCACGTAGTATTTACCTTTTGAAAGGCGGCCTCTGATTTGTCCATAATTCTCTCGTTCATCTTTATGCCATCAAATACTGAAGCAGAGAGGAGTTCATCCAGAATCGAATCAAGACACGGCTGCGTTGCCGCTTGTCTATAGCGCGACTGGACCAATCCCTTTGGAGGATGCTGAGGTATTACATATGCACAATCCACACAGGTGATCTTGATTATAGGGACCTATGATCTATCAAATTTTTCATTTTCAAAATGTTAACACATATTTGGATATATTTGGAAAATGAAATATTCTTTGCTGTGAAAATGTTGTTGATTTTGATATAAGTATTGACAATCATGCTTGTTCCCTCACCAATTCAGTTGTGTGACTGTGACATACTAAGGTCTTGGGACTTCGCTATAGGTGGCTTGTAGAGAACAAATATGCATCCAATATTCAATTAAAAACTAAAAAGAGGATAATAGAAACTATTTCAGAGTTAAAAGTCTCCAGGTGCATAGTTTAGGGGTGCAGATAGAAGCAATGTACCAACTACAGGAGGTTTAAACAAGCGCATGCAGTGAAGTTTGGAGTGAGGTGAGTCATGTACAGGTGCATTTGGAAACCATCAACAATGAAAAGAAACAATTACCTAAAAAGAAAATAGACAACATTTAAACAAAGCAAGGAAGGATATAGGACGCATTAGCAAAGATGTCAGGCGGAAAAGGAAATATACTTCTGTTAAGAAGCAAAATCTAATCACATGTCACAATGTAGTACTTAGTCATCCAGAATGCATAAGAATGCCCCCTGGAACCCCCTGGTGCTGGTTGCCGCCCAAATATATTTTGGACACCCGGATTCTTTGGATGGAGACCCAAAACACCAATTTCTGACTAAAACCATGAGCTGAAACCGTGAGCTGTAAAGCTAAAGAGAAGAGGAGCACAGGAGGTTGAACGGTGACATGAATGAGGATGTGTGCTGCGTGGAGGAGAAGTTAATCCCTCCTGACGGTAGCGCTGGCCTCTCCCTGCCTCTCCTCCGCCTTCTCCCTCATACGACTCTGCGTTGCCTCCTGGTCTGTCACAGGCAGGCAGACGAGTTCACATGTGTGCTCACACGGACACGCATACAAACAAGATGCAGGAAAACCAGGGTGTTTGAACAAAACTTTAGCTTTTTGCCTGAGAAGTGAACAAATCTTCAATCTACATGTCTCAGAAGGCTCTTTATTTGCACACAGATTTGAGTCTTTGCACACTACATTCTGGATAAAATCCTGAGTATGTGCTTTTACTTAGCAGAAAAGACTGTACAGCGATTCCTACTCTGTAAGAAGATTTTGTATGCGCATAACATTTTGGCTGCTACAATATCCTGACGTAGACATTTTGGGCTCGAGACTCCATTAATATTAAACGTTAGTGACTGCGTAGGTAGGGTTTCCTTTCAAGCTCGACTTCTTCCACATTATTAAATCTGCTGGATTGAGTCATCCGTTTCATATTCAGACTTTTTTTTTTTTCCCCCAAAGCTTTGTTTACATATCCACAACAACATGGTGGTTCCCTCAACCTATTTATGGTCTGTTGCAAGAATTAACCTGGATTAGTGTATGTGTTGATTGTGTGAGGTAGCATGGATATTCGCTGGAAGAGATTTGGAATGCTTTGGATTCAGATGAAATGTCTGGAACATGCTGTGGGTGCAGACGAGCTTAAAGCTAATATATGCCTGGAGATGTTAGTTATGCAACTCATTCAGGCTTGCACGCACACATACCAAGACGGACTTCAAGTCATGCGTCACTGTATTGGTAGTACCCACTGCCATCTGCGTCCGCAGTCTACACAGAGCGTAAATGGTCTCATAGCTTGCACAAATGTGACTTACTCACATCTGCACGCACATAATGATGTAGATCTCCAACTATAAAACTAGATTCACCCGTGTTTTATGTGTGGACCTATCAGTTCTAATGATTCTAAACTTTATTTATGAAGCACATTTTAAAGTAAAGAGTAGCGTGTGAAAGCAAAGGTGTAATCAATAAGGTAAATACAATAGCAATTTAAAACACTAGAAATAGAAATTGAATGATAGACAGAAAAGTGTTTACTTAATTTAAATAGGTTTGTTTTTCCAAGAGATTTTAAGATATAAAAAAAATACAACACGAGGCTGAAATGATTTCCTTCATGGATTGTTCCAGAGTGGCAGGGCCCTCATAGCAAAGGTGTTTGGTTTATTGTGGAGTTCGAGGAATCACTGCCGTGGCAGCCAGTGAAGTGAAGCTCTAGTTGTGATGCTGTTTGTGAGGCCTAGCAGCTGTGTTCTGGGTTAACTTGAGTTTGGATAGTTTGGTTAAACACGGAGTGTAGAGAAACACAAAGCTAAACAGGTTGTAATGAAGGCATAACCCAGAGGGAGGAGGAAAAAAAGTCCCGTGCAAAGGGCATCATATCAACAGCATGTTGATGCATAAGCCAAGGTTGACATTTTGGTAACAGGTACCATGAACTCATCATAAGCACAGAGAAAAATGGTGAGTTGTGCAAAAGGTTGCCGTCTTTGCCTGAAGGGTAGATATTCAAAATGAATTGACACACATGAACAGGACTTGGCTTAAAGGTTACAGCAAATCGCTGCTTTTAAGTGTACTGCTCAGCTTTTGTAAAGCGGTTGCTTTAGTGCCATGCCTGTGTTGTAAACTAAAGGTAATGCACAGTATTAGGAACATTATAAATGATTTATCTTGAAATGCTCTCCAGACGTAGCACAGTCTGCCAAGGAAGCTCATGTTTGGCTGAAGATCAAGTGGGATTCAAGTCGCACTTTCTCTCGTGAAAAGGCAAACACCTACAAAGCCCTTCAGGGGACAAACCCTCCGTGTGTTATGCATCGTCTTTTTTATTCTGCGGCAGTGTAGACCTCACTAATGCGCACAATAAATCCTCCAAAATGTCCCTCCTTTCCATAACCAATTCCTTAAGTGGGGACATACAGCATTAATATACACAAGTCTCAAAGTTATAGTCAACCTTGAAAGTGAGTTCTCTCTGCAAAACATCAAGCTACTGCTAAGTGGTTTGTAATCTGCAGAGTAGGATCATATCACAGCCTCAATTTGTATTTGAAGGAGATTCTCCTTTTCTTTTGTAATTTGTTGCAAATACATTTGTAACTAATTCAGCATGCACCGACTGAGCTGAAACTCTTCACTCACACCCATCAATGAAATGCAACATTTACAGGGAGCTTGTTGAAAATGAAAACGTTATACTCTGAGGTGTTATTAAAAGATAAATATAACGATGGAAGGATATATGGAGGATATAAATGTTTGAAATTTGTAAAATCTAATTTAAATCTAACGACAGAAGCACAAAATACTATAAATGTTTTTTTTTACTTTAGTTGTGATAAGGGAACTACTAGTTCTTGCCTAACTGTCTGTGATTGTGTGTGTAGTTTGCATGTTCGCATTGTCAGTGCTTGGACTCTTTTCTGGTCCATCAACTTCCTCCCACAAAAGCCATGCTTGTTTGGCTAATTGGTGAGTCTATATATAGTGATTGGCCATCTCCCTCTGTTAGCCTGAGTGATGGACTGGTAACCTGTCCAGCTTGTATCTTGTCCTTCACCCAGTGTTAATGGGACATGCTCCAGCTCCCGACACCTGAACTTAGACAAAGGAGGTATTGATATTTAGACCTATGGATCATTGGAGTTTCTTTTGCCAACAAATATAACCATCTAGTAAATAACAGGAGGCTGCTCTGAAGCACGTAAATGTCTACAATTGATCATGTGATGTGCACTGGTGTTTTTTATGTTCGTTAAAAAATGATTTGTGGATGTGAGCAGAAATTATGAAGCCCAGTGTGTACTTTTTAGGTCTAACCTTCGAGGCACATTTTTAAAAAGGATTTTCATGTAAACATAATCAAGGGGTGTTCCTGAATATTTTATATCCAGCTTTGTTTTCATCACACTGTAGAGGTAACCTGTCTGAGCAGTGAGCATGCTCTTTCTTTTTTTTTGGACATAACAGCTACCAACTGTTTATAAGTGGACTCATGCAAAATCTGGATCATGAGCTTGAGTCATTTTTTTTAACCTGCCTGCACATGCAAATGTGGAGTTTGCGCTGGTGAAACCATTGCGTCATAGCTTTAGATATAACACTGGATAGTGTGAAATTAATATAACTAAACCCTGCTTGCATTGAAAGTGAGAAAGGAACACAACACAGTACACAATAGTTTGATGTAGAAGAACATTGTAGAACTGTGACTATGATGGAGGGGGACATTGGCTGTTTTGAAGTTTCTAAGGGTCTGTTCACTCAGATTATGAAAAAAGTTATTAGCTGCTGAGAGTCCTCGGTGGAGGAGCTGTCCGTGGTGCTGACAGCTCCACACATTAAACAGACTTTCCCTGCAGCAGCTGTTGGTGGTGATACTGCAGCCGTGGCTCCGACCCCATTTGTCCGCTCTGAAACCACAAGTGCAGAACAATCTCTCTCTCTCTCTCTCTCTCTCTCTCTCTCTCTCTCTCTCTCTCTCTCTCTCTCTCTCTCTCTCTCTCTCTCTCTCTCTCTCTCTCTCTCTCTCACACACAAACACACACACACACACACAGCTTTTAAACCACTCAATTCAAAGTGTAGTGGAGACTAATCTGTTTATAGTATCACAATATTTGAATAAGATCAAAATAATCTGATGCAACTTGTTTTGTTGAACCACTCTCAGCTTTATTTTTTTTTATCATTTTCAAAGGGGAAATGTAGGGGTTGAAAAGTACACCATTAACATTTTTAGACAATTTTAGACATAAACTTCAGGTTAACTGACATCTTCGTAATCCTGTCTCTACCTCCAGCATTTGGCATGTGGACTCTTGGACCATTTATGATGCTTCAAAAATTCTAGATCTACCAGAAATCATAGAAATACAGTTTTGGCCAACGTACTCTTTGCTATGAATGGCCCCCTGACTGCTGGATTATGTCCATTCACACATACAATTCACCCGTGTTCACCCAATTCCATGAATGAATTACAAACTTATCTTGGAAAAGGGAAAGAAGCACATTGTATATTTTGTGACAAACCTGAAGCCACAGGAACAAAATGAATCCAGATGTGCTAACTTGAGTGTTCTCACTCAATCTTTGCTTTTTTTTCTTCTTCCGTACAGTAGTTAAGTTTGCACTTTCCATGTGAAGAGCCTCCTCAATAATTATCTGCACCAAGCAGATGGTACATCTTTGTGACTCTACTTGTGCTGAGGCTTGAGACAGCAGACGTTGTATCTGTCCTCCCACAGCTAAGTGGGACAAAGTGTTTCCTACGTGACACCTAATTAGTAACAACCCCCCCACCCATAAGAATCGCATTAGCCATCCTGCAAAACTCTGCATTCAAGATTTCATTTTTCAGCAGCTCAAAATTATGACCGCATGAGCAACAGGCTTATTTGGTTAAATATAACAATGCCATGTTTCATATTGCTATTATTATCCCAAACCTTTTGAACTGGGGAGAAGTCAGATCCTCTCCATGTAATCCTCTTTTGGTGAGCAAAGGAAAACATTTGAATGCTGCAATTAATTTTCATTAATGGCTTTTTTTAATTCGTGTTCGACAAACTCGGAGGTTGACGGAATTAACGATCCTTAAATAAAATTTAATTAAAATAACATCTGTGAAATCCCGCCTATTTCGAATGAAATCTTTAGCTGTGCGCAGGAACGCGAACAGGGTTTTTATTGGCATTAGATGAAACCAAACTGTTCTGTCAGCAATTACGTTCAGATTTTTTCATTTATATTTAACCCAGTTTAGTTCAGTTTGAAGATGTTTCCCAAGTATGTGCATTCAATTAAATTATTTTCAATTGCATGCTGATTGGGGCTGTAACAGTTTTGAAGTGAACCGGAAAACTGCGTGTCAAAGGAAATTGGCCCATCCCCCACATCCCCCAATTGCATCCAATCACATACCTTCATGGCACACGTGTGGAAACTTTTATTTTTTTCAGTTGCCGGTTAACATACAAGGACAACAGGAGTCGTGACATGACTGAGCCGCATGGTGTTCAAAGATATCACCCAGACCCAGCGGTCACTCAGCTCAATGGAACAGTTAGCAGGGAAGAAAATCCCCCCTCTGGTCGACACATCCCCTCTTCTCACTCAATCGATCTCCCTGTAACAGTGATTTGAGCTACTTCACCAGCAGACCAGACAAACTACCCCATATAAATGTATTATAAAATCCACTTGAAGCATCTCTCGCTTACTGAGAGAGAAGCTCTTGGCTCTAAGACCACATGCCGCCAGTCTCAGCTTGAGGAGCAAAGTTTGGTAGATGTTGAGATCCGTAAGGAATAAAATAACATAATAAGAGGCTGAACACTGAAAGTTGTTCAGCAGAGATTTGTTTTGTCATTTTGAGTTTTATGAATTCCTTTTACAGTCATCTTGTAATAACATAAATATTGGTTATGAAATCCACTTGTTTCTTTTTTTCCTTTTTTTTATAAGTGTGATCTGTAAAAATCGACCACATTTTTTGGAAGGATGCTGTAAAACAATCCAGACACTGTTAAAACAATCCTCTGTTTTATATTGTTTTCCAAAAGAAATGTTTCATAAAGGCACTAGGGTACTGTATAAAAACGAAAGTGTTAAGTGGTTCATTCATGGCTAAAGTTTGGAAATCTCTGCACTAATACAGTCACTTTGATTGGAGCTGAGACGTGAGTGACTCATAAGGATGCACAGACTGATCTGACTTTGAATGCGTGGTGGGACACTGACTGACCACAGCGAGCAGAGAGGGGCCAGCAGCTAAATTAGCAGGTTTGGGAAGAGAATGATAATCACGGTGGTGATGGAAGGGAAAGAGAAAGAGTGTGTGTGTGTGTGTGTGTGTGTGTGTGTGTGTGTGTGTGTGTGTGTGTGTGTGTGAACATGGAGATAAAACATAGAGGAAAGAAGTTAGAGTGAATTAGTCATTAGGGGCATTAAGGTCTCCTCCCCGTCCTGCCCACCCCACTTTGCATGCACATATGGACCTCAAATTTCACACATATGCATGGATTCACACATGAACACATGCATGTCTCATTTTCACTGTAACGCACATCTTTGCACAGATGTCCCCGATTGCTGTTGATTCCCCGTTCGTGTTGTTTATCCTTAAGAGAGGGTCCAATTATCATCTCCCTTTTTTTATCCGAAGACCAGATTTGTCTGTTGACTTGTGCATATTGAAGATTTAAATTGGCACAGTAACGTGTGTGTCCCTTGGCTTCACAGCATAGCACTGTGTTTACAAGATGTTGTGGAGTGTTAAGTCGAGCTGTGAATGTGTGATTCACTGGAAGTGGGAGGAAGTAGAGAGGCAGACATCATTCCCGAGGCCCTTAAAACGAAGCCCATAAAAGGTCATCCCTTCCCTTTCTCCGTTTCTTTGTTTTTCCTATTTTTGTTTTCATGCTTCAACCGTCTCAAATGCTCTGCAAAGTGTTTCTTGTTTTTTTTTTTTTTTTTGCCTAAAAGAAAAAAACAAACAGAGTGAGTGAAATAAAGTTTGATTAGTGGCTGTCAGAGCCCTGATTGACCTCTGAGGTGCCTCGGACCATCAATTTTCTTTCCATCACATCTCTGTTTCTTGTTTACCTTCGCATCCCTTCCATCCCCCTGCCCTGCACTCACATGGCGTAAACCGATTTGTCCCGAGGTGCCGTCGCAGAGGACGACTGCATCTGACACCTCATGATGTGCCTCGTCCGCTTAATTAGCAGACGACGTCGGTTTTGTGGCTGTCGCGAGGTGTGGTTCAGAAAATCTCTGGTCTGCAGGGGGTGATGTTTTGTGACGACAGAGTTACACAATAAAAGCGGCGAGTGAACTTGCTCACCAGCCTCTGCGTCTTCCTGTCCTTGTCTGTTCTGTATCTCTGTCTTGGTTTGATAGCGTCTCGCTGCGACATCCCTGGCTGTGCACACAAAGGGATGAATGAATCTGGCTGCCCCCCTCCCTCACTTCGTCTGGTTCTCTCTCTTCTCCACTCAGGCCAGGGTTTATTGACTTCCTCGATGTGGGCTGATAAATTTAATCATAAACCCCTGGGCTGCACAATCTTGTCTTGTGCAGATGGTGACATACAAAGCTCAGACTTTTTTTTTTTGCTTTCTTTTTTTTATTTTTTTTGCTTGAGTATACAACAGTCAGGTTCAAGAACTCATATTGCATTTATTATCTCTGAGTTATAACTGTTTACAGAGCGCAGCTCTTCTCAGTCCAGTGAAAACAAGAATCATGTTTTTCTCCTCAGAATGTGTTTCTCTCTCTGGACTCTTGGTTTGTTGCTTTTATAGTACACTGCATTCAACGTGGACCCCATTTTAGACCAGATGAATTATTTCTTGGAGAATTTGTTTATCACATTTTATTCATTGAATGTATTTTTTGCTATTTTGGCAGGTTCCCTTTTTTCTTTTTTAAACATTTATTGATCCATTCTTTTCTTTTTTTTTTTTTTTTTGTGGCTCTGGGAAAACAAATCTATTGCTTATTTGAGATGAATAAACGATCTGACCTGAATTGGACTGAAGAAAAGAAATTATTTAGTAAAAGTGCTGAAATTCAATCAAAATTCAAATGGTCTTAAAGCAACAAGGTGCATAAAAACAGTCATCAAAAAAAAAGCAGAGATCTCTATCAGAAGCCACACAGTGTAAACAAATCATAAAGGTGCAGCACATGCGCGGACACATTCTATTCAACTTTGCTTCAGTTTCGATATCACTGATTATTATTTTGATCAAATATCCCGTGAAACCAAAGCTGGCCTCACAGTTACCAGTTTAGTACCGATGCTTTGCATGAAAGTTTCAAAATATCTGTATAAAATGACAATAACGTACAAATTACAACTTGGGGCTTCAGGACGCTATCCTGAGATCACAGGAGGGGTCTGAGGAAAAACTAGATTTGCTCATGTCCAAGAAAACTAGAAGAGATGTGAGAAACTGCCCTTTACTTTTAGTTTTACTCCTGTTTACTTAAGCTTGTGAGAGAAGGAGACTGTCTTCCAGTGTGTAGCTTCACGGTGATGTTTTAGCAAAACAGGGATCGAAGAGGGAAGAGGGGGTCCGCAACCTTTCATAGAGGCAATCTGAGGACATGACGGAGACAATGGAGAGCATACTACTGCCTCAGTGCGCCTGTAGGAGGCATTTATTCAGCTGTGGTTCAGATTACTGTGACATGTGTTGAAACAGATGAATGACTGGTTAATAGAGTAATAACTACGTTCTGTGATGATAGAAAAATCACATCATTACCTAAAATTAGTACACACAGAGTAAACATTGATGTCTTAACATGACAGTCTGTTCTGCAAAGAGACATTTAGTACCTGAAGTATCTTTATTTTTACATGTAGCCCACAAGACCTTTGAAGAGTTTGCTGTTCCCTTTAGTTTCCAGTCCAGTCAGAAGCTAATCCAATAGTTTTGTGAGCACATCTAATTAACTCAAACTTATTCCAACTTTTGTAAATTAAGAACGAGCTGGCAAAAGTCCATTCGGCCCAGATTTACCTCTGTATGTAACCTGTATCTTTGACAATAGCAGTAATTAGAAAGCAATTATAGAGAAAGGAGGGCTTTTTGTTTTTATTGTAGGCAATATTATTACATCAGTAATATATAGGTTCACTTGGCGGATTTATCCTGCTTTTCTTACCATGACCATAAAAACAGTAATTCTGGTTTCCTTTTTATTTAAAGACAGAGCTGATTAAACTAAGGAGCTGACTCCTATTATAAGTGACTTATCCGCATTTTACCGGCGCCATGCTGAGAATGACAATCAACAGCCTGAGCTCAGCACACCAGCATGAAGTGGTATTATGTGCCAGGATATGACCAGTCGCAGTAAAATCACTCTTGAATGCTCAGAGCCGCGATAGGAGGAGAGCATTGGCCTAGTTTGAGTCTGGCGTAATTATGTAATGCTTGAGTACCTGCAGCACCAGCGGCATGACAACTTCTGAATGTGAATCTGGACTGTGGAGTGAACAGACAGGGGCTGCACACCTCTCCTCAATCCTTTTACATGCTCTGCAACTTAATCGCATCTTTAGCTGATGACGTTTGCTCGGTGTTTCACGGATGTTTCTCAAATTTCTGGTTTGTTTTTTTATTTTTGGGGATTCCTCCCTAAAATCCTTCTTCCCTTCCTGTTTATCTTTCCCGCCATCCCAGTTTTTCTTCCTCGTCGCCTCTAATCCACCCATCCCTTCATCTCTGCCTTCTTGTGCTCCTGTCTTTTTCAGCTTCACCCCCTCCCTATCGTTTCCAAATGCCACATACCAAATGGAGGGTGACAGTATGCAGCTGTGGGTTTTGTCCCCAGACAGCATCTTGGAGAAAAGCTTATCCACACACACACACACACACACACACACCCACACACACACACACATTAATGCAGATAAAGGGAGGGACTGCCACTAACTCCAGTCTTTCATCTCTCGTTTATATAATAGTTACGGATGGAGTCAACATGTGAGGCTCACATACATGTTGAAGACAATGCACGGCAGAACTATCTCAACAAGACATTAAACGGGGTTTTTTTTCTCTCTTGTTTCTATCTCTTCAGAAAACAAAGCTCCATGCTGCCCTGCAGGAGAAAAATCGCCTGAACCTTGAGCTCATCAACCACCACCTGAAGGCATCCAAGTATGACCAGGTAGGGCAGCCACACATGTCGCAGTATACACACGGTATATTGCAAGGACACCCAGGTGATGATGATCAATGCTTTACCAGGTGTTGGTGCATGGTAAAATCTATTTCACTTTGTAGTATCAGTTGTGCAGGAGCAGCACTAAATCTTATAAATGGGTCAACCATATGTATGAGTTTGTGATCCATCTCTCCACAGATCAATATGCATGCAGTGACGATGATAGTATGCTACTTCTTATTAATAACCGCATATAGTGAGATATCGGATCTATGTGGCAATAAAATCAAACCTTCTATTTTACATACACACAATACACATTGCTCTGATATTTCATCCTCTGATTGTGTGTTTTTTGGGGGGATTTGCCAAACTTTCACAAGTTGCATACATGAATATGAACACACACATTCAAACACATGCCCAGAAGGAGAGACAGTGACCGTCTGTGATGGTAGGCCATTAGCTGCTCTGGCGCTAATAGTGGCTTTCACAGAGGGGGCAGATTTGACATGTGTCCAGGGACTGTGCTGGGAGCTTTTGCTGCATCGTGCCACAAAAAAAAATAAAAAGACGCCATCTGTGCAGTGACAAGGTGGGCACAGAGATGAAAAAAAAAGTGGGGCAAGATAATGTCCAGTGGTGCCAAATATACAGTATGAATGAATGGGACTGGCTTGTAAGGGCAATCATGGCAAAGGCCCCGGCAGAGTGTTCTTGACGGTGAATAGAGAGCGAATGAGCAAATATGAAAGAGAAACAACAGAAGCTGACAGAGAGTGAGAAACAAAGGGATGAGAAACATGACAGTGGTGAAATAATTAGGGAAGTAATCAGAGAAAATAAATTGCACTCATATGACCAAAGCTCCACTTTGCTGATCATAATGAGTAAATGCTTACTTTTAAAGGAGAAATTAAAACACTAACATGTTTTAATTCAGTATTTGTCAGGTTTAATTTATATCCCTTGGCTTTCGCCTGATGAGTCCGTCCTCACAGATAAAGCTCGGGAAAAAGATGCCCAACCATCCTTCTTCGTTGACTTGATTACTCTGTTAATTTCCAGGAGGGGGGTCATCATGATGTTGTTGTATTTGAGCCAAGTAGTAGTTATATGAACACAATGTTTTGACTACATCAAACATAATAAAAAGGTTAACACATCCTCATGTAAAAAGGACAATTTCTCTCTCTCTCTCTCTCTCTCTCTCTCTCCCTCTCTCTCTCTTTCTCGCTCTCTGTACATTTACTTTACGGTCACACCCATGTAATTACTATTTTTACTTATTTAATGACTGTAAGGAATGAAGGAATGCTTTTAAATATTTGGGATTACTGTGATTTAAGTATTTCTATTCTATTCTATTCTAATCAAAATGACTATGCGATCACAATATTTCCTATAAAATGATTGATAACTTTTATCTCCTATCCAGAGTTGATCTTGATTCTCATCCAAATGTGGAGTTTCTTGCTCTGTTTAGCTGACATAATACATATTAGCAGCTTTTTTTTTTTTATGTGATAGAGACACTATAGCACAAATATTATGGTTTTAATTCTAAAGAATGCATCTATACATGCATGGTTATCACTTGAGGTCGAGCTGGATTTCTACATTTATGACTCTCTTACGTTTCTTTAAAACTGTTCGGTCTCTAAATGAACCAACTAACTAAATCACACATATTCATTGTATTTGACATTAATAAAATGGCTTTTTCATCAAATACAAAACATGTTTGCTTTTTATTCACAAGGTCTCCCTTGATGCAGTCCTTGCATGAAACTATTGCGACAACTTACAAATAAGATGATATTATCAGAATTTGCTTGACTTATAGAATATAATTAAATTAAGCACAAAATGCGTTGTTTTGGTTCATAATTTCCTTCTTGATATGTTGCTTTCTAGCAATAAATCCTCCCTTCATGAAAAGCCATCTTATCTCTGTTTTGTCCAGTAAGCGAGTTGTGCTTATGCAATATTTTGCCAAATCTTCTGAGTGCCAAAAACAACGGTTGCTCTTGTTGTTCAAGGACCCCCAGGTGCTGATGATGTGGTTAGCCTATTGCCACCTGGTTGTAAGAACATGTGAGCTTTGGCCTTGCTACAGTATTCAAAAGATGTCTGTTCCAAGAATCAGAAGGTCGTGTTTGACCGATGTGGAAACAGCAGGTCAGATCATGGAATTGGGCAACTGAATCAGCCTGGGTACTACCTACAAACCGAGGGCCAACTGAAGTGGATCCCGTGAAGATGACAGTCTAGAAAAGGGTTTTCTATTCTGTCAGCATTTAGGAGAAAGGTTTGCAAGATGATATGAGCGATGCCTCTCTGCCTATATGATTCAGAACAAACCGCACAAAGCCAGTCTCATGGGGCGACAAGGACGCTTGACGTGGTTTCCCTTCACCTCCGGGTCGGTTTGCACGGGTGTTGGCAACATCTGCACTTCAACCTTAGCGTGTGGAGGAAAGTGATGAAGTCCAGATTTACCCTCTGGTAGCTGATGAAAAGGTTAAAGTGTGGTGACCACACAGAAGACACTGTTGAAAAATAGTGGCCAATGAGGAAATCTTAATGGAGAGAGATGTCAAGTATTGCCTGCTCGTTCGAAAAATGCATGTTCCTTATAAATGTAAGAGGCTTTCCAATGTATCCAGGTTTCCACACTCAAGAAACATTATTACAACAAAGAAAAAAATCAAACAAACACATATTTTTGCAGTTTAATATGATTCATCTTTCTTCCACATGATAGTGTTGATACATCAGGTTGTACAAACAGTCCTGACTTCAGCTCCAGACATGAATTCCAAATAATAAATCTTCTCATTTTCTATTGCGGCTAGGGGTGTTTTCTGTGCACTTTGAGAGCGAGCGCGCTTATCTATCTGTTTGGCTAATTAATGAGACGACGGGCGTACGACTGAAGGATGGTCGGGCACGCTCCTTTGAGGCCTCCTTCAGAGGAACCAGCTTAGCTCAAGGCCTCTGACTGATGAAGGAACGAGAGGCAGAATGCTCCAGTCAGCAGGCCTGTCCCATCACGGCTAAATGGAAATGTGCTGATAAATTTATCTCCTCAGATTGTGAATTCTCAATCAACCCTCCAAGTGAAAGAAAAAGAAAAAAAGAAATAGCTTCTGTTCATAAATGTAAAAAAACAACAACAAAAAACTAGGTCTTCGGCGAGAACAAAGCTCATAAAAATTGCATGCTTGTTTTTCTTGAAAAAAAAATGTTGTGAGAAGCTTCGCGTAAAACAAAGAGGAAATTAAAATGTTCTCCAACTTTGTTGTTCTTTTTGCCCCCGTTTCTAAAGACTTGCCTTAACAAAACCTATTTAAACTTTTGTCATCGGTCTACGTAACTTTTCTTTTCCTCCACTTTTTTGTCCCTTATATCTGGACTGGATGCAGGTGAGATCTGACTATGACCAGCTGAGACAGACCTTTGCTGTAGTGTGCCAGGAGAGAGACGTGGCCCGGCAGCAGAGACAGAGACTGCAAGGCAAAGTTGATGGCCTGGAACAGGTTCTGAAGGTGGGTTTTACGCACGCGAGCTACTTATAAATATGCACACATCACTTTAACGTCTGGGGTTCACACCTCTAGTCTTGCCTGGTTGAGCTGAGCACCTCCGTGTGCTTGTTCTGTCAGTTAACAGTGTGTTGTAACGTCATACATTCATTCACTGAACAGCACAGCTACGATCAGGACGACTGAAGAAAGTTACAGACCAACAAGACCTCGAGTGTGATATTGCTTTTATACAACTGTGTAGCATAATTTATTGATTATTCTACTTTTTTCAGTTTTTATAAAACTGTATTTCTATTTAACTGGTGTTCTGTAGTACTGTATTTCTTGTCATTTAGAGAGATAGCCCGGATATATACTGTTCTGCTTGAGGCCTTGCATGAATTAAATGTCACATAATCAGACTGAGAAACATAAAAACATAGATTAACACTGCGAAGACACTAGATGATAGAACGGTGGTGAACGGTTATGTCCACAGTCCTGCATGATCTTAAAGTGTCTCCGTCCCAACACACAGTGATTGTAATGAGTGGCTAGTTAACAGGCTTTCTGCAGAGCGTCGTGATGAGTTGAAACAGGAAGGCACTGATAAAGTGCAGGAACCGTGGTGCTCTGCGCCACAGAGTGGGATTTTGGTTTAGCGAGATAACTTCACAGTTAGCTCTGTTTTTAGTATTAGGACTGCGGATATCTTTGTATTCAGGCATGTTGCCATAGTAACCTTTGCTTTAAGTCGAGTATAATAATATCCTTTTACCCACAATGGCCGTTTGGCATGTCTGCAAATGCAAACTTCATCACTGTTTATAATTCATGTACATTTCAAGCTTGTACATATATTTCCATTTCTCGTGCAAACAGAGAAAACAGAAGCATTTATGTCTTTATTGTTATACTAGGATGGATGTCATTAAAAATGACTGTTTAAAACAGCTGTGAGACATAGTGATACATGTGTACTGGTGCTTGTTGAATATTTGTTGTCCACTCAGATTCCTCTGTCAGTATTGTTGACTTGGTTGAATAGATATTTTCAGCAGTACTTTCACTTTTCCAGTTAAACTAATGTCACAAATCAATTTGAAGTTTAGATCAAATAAATCCAGTGAGTACAGGTCCAGTGATGGATTTCCACCAAATAACAGTCTTGGAAGACTTAGGATTTGAATATCTGCATTGATAGACGACATCGTCAGCTTGATTCCACCACTGAGTGTCTGTATGGTGGTCCTGAACTCATGTTGCAAATCTGCACAGATGAAGCAGAAAATTAGGGAGATTCAAGATCAAACCATTCATTACTTCCCTAACATCATCATTAAGTCCATCTGTCAGCCTTTTCGCTGGCTACTTCCATGCTTGTCTCCCATATTTCCGTCTTCGCTCTTATTATTTCATCACTTCAGTGGTCTTTTTTGGCTCACACTTTTCAGAACATTTGGAAATCTTTCAGAATCAGCTTTCTTATTTGGAAACATTCCCGTCCCTCCATGTGTTTGTTTTTCCGAGAAGAGTTTAGAAGGAAACTGACGCAACATATGAAGTGGAGTTTCACTGGTTTCATAGAGAAGCTCTTTTTTTTTTTACCCCCTTTATCGTGTTCTTGTCTGCCAATAGTAATCAGACCCAGTCTCACTGCACTGCGAGAGGCACTCTCATTACAAATCCTCGCCTCCCCGCATCTCCTATTGATTGTCTGTTTGTCAGGATATTCGAAAGAGAAATGTACCCTCATGAGAAAAACTGACCCGTTCCCCAATACAGCAGAGGAAGGTTTGTCACTGTCTTATTGTGCATTGATTACAGAGACAAAGAGACTATTTAGAGAAAATTACATGGGGCAATGTGGGTGGAGAACACAGTGATGGTGGAGACACAACATGCAGAGAAAAAAAAAGAAGACTCTTTTTTAACTGGATTATTCAGTTAAAACTAATGAGATTCTCTGCTGCCAGTCTGGTTTTAAAGTTATAGAGTCCGATTACAAAGAATTTTATTGAACTTAATTTGGAGCTATTCCCATTGACAAATCTTTCATATGTGTCTAAAATGAGCATCATCTGAAAAATCCTACCAAAACTGCATTAGTGTAACGAAATGATCTCACAACCCAACAGGTAGGTGGGCGGTGGGGATTCCCAGTGCAAAGCATTGTGCATATACTGTTTCAGTCTGATGAATTTATTCAAAAAGCTGTGGTTCTTCAATAAAATAGAATTGATGGAGCTCGCCGAAGAAGTGACCATGTAAATGTAGGGACTGTTTGAGTGAAAGACACAACATAGCGCTGACACAGAGAGCGATGCAGCGATGGAAGATATCGACTTAAATGTGAGCAAAATAGCGTGAGCATCAAAATCATGAAATGAGTTTGAGATTTTAAAAGGTTTCAGATTACACTTTTGAAAAAGAAGAAGAAGATGTTCTGAATGGATTTACTTCTCATGTGAAAATGTCCCTAATGTCCTCATACATTAGCCCACTGGAGAAGCATTTAAATTTGTTCATATTTCCAGGTTATCGTTGCAAGGATTTTATTCATCCGGCCCAATCGAAGATCAAACACTTTGGTTACTCCTCATGCCCATAGTCTAGTAGCAAAGGTATTCCTCTTCAACAGGAACCATGCACCATGCAGTTGTTTGCGCTACTTGTGTCTGCTTATGTAGTTTTAAAAGATTTTAGAAATCACACATTGACTCAAAAAGTATCAGGTCACGGTTTGAGGCCTTGACTGGAATTACCAGTCAAGTCTAAAAAAGATTGAATAAGAAGATTAAAAGTCAGCGTGCTTCAGGCGTCAAATGTTGTCAAATGTTTAATCTCATTAAATAAGACTTCAATGGAGTCACAGGTCAGTCAGGTAAAGACACGCAGGAGGAGTCACATCCCAGTCATATTTCAAATCCACAATTTATGTGTGACCTCAGTTGCCCTTTTCCCACTTGCCCTTTCCTTCCCAATTCATGTTTCACCTCTTCCTGTTTTGAAGTAAAGGTTAGTAGAAGAACGAGGGCTTCAACCTGTAAAACAGTCAAATCAGTGAGCCAAGCACGTGATTTTAAGATGGTCCCGTTCGAACGTGACATCCCAGAATGCAAGAAATATAGTTGCGACCATCACTTGTAACGCGTAAGGGTTAAATAAAAAGTAGTTTTCAGTGTGAGGCTGTAGTGACAGCCTCTCTGCCGCCTCACTCCTCTGCAGCTTAGAGCTTCTCCCTAATTATGCAAAGCAGCGGCTGCCTGCTCAGGACACTTCCAAGCCACTCCAGGAGGTAAAGAAGCTTTTCTCTTTTCCCCCCTCCATGGAGGAACAACACAGGAAAAAAAAAAAGAATGTCAGAGATTTCCTTCTAAGTGCTATTTTCTTCTTAAAGTCTCAGAAAGATGTTGTCGCCTTGTTTTTTTTTTTTTTTTTTCTTGAGGAAGTGGCACCTGGTGACTTTTGTGGATGGATACTGTATAGTCGTGACTCGGCTAATTTGGCCGATCACGGTGTGTGACAGCTTGAGTGAGATGGATGCTCCAGATATAGACCGCAAACAGTAAAAAGCCAGTCCTACTTAATGCCTTTTATTTGTGTAGTCATGCTTTTGTTGCACAACAAATGAAGTGTGAAATGTGATCTTAAAAAAAAAAAAAAAAAAAAAAAAAAAGATTTAACGTGTCATTTACTGATCTTTTTGGTTGTTAATGGGAAGATTTTCACACTGGTGTTCACAGTCAAGCCAGCTGTTTTATCGGACTTCCAGCAATCACAATTAAGAAAATAGCTGCTTTATGTTGCGTTGTACAAAGTCCACAGGCATTCAAGTGCTATTATTGACCTCATCCAGCCCCATGCAAACCCTCACTTTCATGCTTTGCTTTAATATTTGACTCTGAAGTGATACTTTGCTGCAGAGGAGTCAGATGTGTGATCAGACGTCCACAGCAGGATAAGTGGAAATATTTGAAATGATATCACATGTTAATAATATTATTGGTTTAAAGTGTAAAACACAACCACATGCTGCACTGAAAGATTGTCAAGTGAAATGTTTCAATGAACCCGTCCTATAGTGCAGTGGTTCCCAACAAAGGGTTTTCCTTGTTTGAGGTTGTCAA
Organism: Lipophrys pholis; assembly: GCF_963383615.2. Classification (NCBI taxonomy): domain Eukaryota; kingdom Metazoa; phylum Chordata; class Actinopteri; order Blenniiformes; family Blenniidae; genus Lipophrys; species Lipophrys pholis. The sequence continues at coordinate 18,588,415 of NC_137641.1, read as the reverse complement.
AAATAGATTTGAACATGCTTAAAAAAATATACAAATAAATTAGGACACTTTGTACCAACTACAGCAGATCTGGTGATCCCTCAATTGCTTTTGAAGATTACTACTTTTTTATATTGGTGAAAGTAGACGCGTCCAATTTATCTTCATAATTTTTTGCAAATCAGAGATCAGAAAAGCTCTTCAGCCTTTGTTATTGGAAATAGAGGGGAATCCAGAAAAAAAAAAAAAAAAGCTTGGGCCTGGGACCTCCTTGGTGAAGCACCAGAGGTTTCAAAGTCTTTTTATTTACACATTTTATAGAAACTTGATTGGGTGGGTAGACCAGTGTTGAACTTCTTGGTAATGGTTTGGCAGAGAGGGAGTCCATAGCCTTTATTAGATACAAAGGTTGGGAATCTCTCCTGTAGCACCACAGAAGATCCTGTAATTAGTTCCAGCCTTCCTGGTTCTGATAACTAATTAGACAGAAATAGAGTGGGTCAGTAATTCTTTTGAATTTTGGTTTTAAAATCCATCTGGTTTTAATTTCCTCCTGTCTGTCTTTGCCTCTCTCTGATTCTTCCCAGCATATGCATGAGGCTGTAGAGCTGAAGCAGCAGTTGCAGACAGAGCATGAGCACGCCTTGGCGGCCCTTCACACCAAGCAGAAAGAGATCAATCAACTACAAAAGGTATGGTCACACAGCGTGTACATAAAAACATAAATTATTGTTGTTCTAGGAATATATACAGAAATACACAGAGTGTTGACTTATTGTCCTCAAACCATTGATTTGGTGCACTGATTTGATGCCAAAGCCTCTTGGTCACTTATTGATGTGTCAGTGGACGGTTTGTGCTGAATCACTGTCATCGAATCACTGCGACTGTATGAGAAAATATAAAGACTTCAAAGGGCTGTTCAAAAATCAGCACATTTCTATTAGAAATGCAGATTCAGCCTCACTGCCTTTGATCGCATGATGATGAGCCCTCTGCTGAAAATGCTGTCTTTTTAGTTGTTGACGAAATTTTACATCGGGCAAACATCTTGCATAATGCACAGTCATGACTTTTTCCTCTCCGATAAGTCTGATGACCTTTAGATCTATTATAATTTGAAAAGAGTAAAAAAAAAAAAATTACCACAAATAAAACTATTACAAAGTTGGATTTAATTGTTTTGAATAGTATTGAATGGGTTTAAAGGCCTGCTGTCCTTTTTACTTTACCGTGGGCATATTTGTCGCTTCATTTAACTTGTAAACTTTGTTTTTTTGGGGGTTTGGTTTGTTTTATTTGCTACATTTTCTCCCAAACATACTCAATTAGCCTGATGACCCACAGTGGTGCAATTCTCTGGCTGTTTGTTCACTTTCTAGCCATGAATATATATTATTATTATTATTATTATTATTATTATTATTATTATTATTATCATTATTATTATTATTATTATTATTATTATTATTATTATTATTATTATCTTTAACTGTTAATTTTGCCCAATTGCTGAATTAATTCTGTAACCCTCTTAAAAATTATCAAGCCTTTTTGAGATATTTTCTGTATCACCAGCGGCTTCTTTTGAATGTGAAGATACACACAACACAAGAAATATAACTTTAAAGCTTAAGATAAACTCACAAAAGGATTGGATCTCTAATAACTAACTCCTGTCTGCATGTTAGTTATTTTATTGCAGCTTCTTTCGCAGTTGTTCTTGTGGCCACATTTTTTAAAGGAAAGTGCAAACCCCTGGTGGGAGCGCAGTTGAAAAGAACATACTCTATACTTTATAGTGATTTGATTCCTTCAAATAGACAAACACAAGAGGTGTGCAACACAGTTTGATTTCCAGCTAACTAAAGTAACTTTAGATTAATTTAATGAGCTGAACTCTTGAGAAGTAACCAGTAACTGTAACCAAGTAGTAATTTTCAGAAACTTACATACTCGTCATATCTTAAAAAATATGCATGTATGCACCGACTACTTTGGATGTGAATCATATCTATTAGTGAATGTTTCTGAAGTATTCACACATGTGACAGTCCAAAAGTAAGAGCGTTTTTGCTGTTTCTCTATTTAATGTGCTCAGCTCTATAAAAAGTCATTGTCGTTGTGTCCTTGGGCAAGGCACTTTTCCCACATTGCCTCGTATGAATGGGTATGAATGGTGCATGAATGTTGGTGGTGGTCGGAGGGGCCGTTGGTGCAAAATGGCAGCCACGCCTCTGTCAGCATGCCCCAGGGCAGCTGTGGCTACAACAGAGCTTACCACCACTGGTGGGATTGGTGTGAATGAATAATGGTCTCTGTACGCGCTTTGAGTCAGCGTGAAAAAAGCACTATATAAATCCAAGCCATTATTATTATTATTATTATTATTATTATTATTATTATTATTATTATTATTATTATTATTATTATTATTATTATTATTATTATTATTGTTATTGTATTACAAGAACTGCACAGCAATGGCTTCTATGAAGGACTAAATTTCAGTGAAATGATCAGGCTATGTGAGTGTGAGACTGTAGTGCTTTTTATGATCACAAACTCCCCCCATAAATGCTTAACTATCTACTTTCTTTAGCACATGAAGGACCTTTTGTAATGCCTTCATGACAAAGTAGTTTTAGATTATATTGTAAAGCTGGGAGGACAATTAGTACAAAAAAGTCATGGAAATTTTCTAATACTTTAATGGCAGGTGGTTGAACTACTTACTAACTAGTAAATATGTAGATTGGCGGCTCTTTGACATCTAAATATTACAGTTCAATCAAAACTCAAATATGAGGTTTTAATGCTGTATTATAATTAATGATCAGTTCCAGAAAGGCGATGATAATGCCGATGACAGCACTTTCACTTCCTGTAGCAGCTGCTGCTTGAACACTAACTTACCCTAAAATAAGTCGGTCTCTGTTTGTTGTTGTTTGTAGCTGTGCCATCAGGAGTAAGCATCTCTTGAAGTACCAGTGCCATGATGAACCAGTGAGCCTCTGGCAGGGCATTGCGTTGACAGTGTGTCAGCTGTGCGCTGTCTGTTCTACCTCGTGGACTGTGATCACAGTGTCAGCTGTCACTGCCTGTTTCTCTGTGTTCTGTGCAGGCCTGGGTTCAAATTGACCAAGAGCATGAGGAAGCAGTGCACCTGTTAGAGGTACAGTAACATGAACACTGATGTTCACTCAGCTTTACCTCAGAGGTCTGTTCTAATAAATACGGCTTAGCTCTGTGGTTCAGGTAGGCGCATTAAAAAAACAAGGTGGTACAGGACTATAAGAGCTGGGTCAGTTCCTAACAATGTAACATAGATAAAAAGAAAATTATCTTCTTTTTTCTTATGGCAAGTTTTGATTTGTTGATATTAGTTAAACATGCTGACATTTACTAAGTAACAGAGTGTGATTTTTATGATAAAAGAAGACGAAGGATAATTTAACTATGAAGAGGCCAATAACGTAATACAATTAAATAATTTTGGCCATTTTCAATGTAATGAGGCTCATAATGTAATAACTTGGTAATAGTGTATTAAGTTATGTGATCCATCTTTATAATATGTCATAGTGACTACATGATTCAAGAAGTTTTAAAAAAAAAAAAAAGGATGTATTAACTGTACCCAATAATGGAAATAAATAAAAAGTTTTGTTTGCACGTTTTGTGCCATTTGCTTATTAAAATAGGTCTAGTGTTTAAGATAGATGTCATATTCATACTTGGGAGATTCAACACTCAACCATGGCTGTAAAAACAAATCTATTTTATTACATTATTAGCATGTTTATTCTATACAGAACAGACAATATCATTAAATTGTTGGTTGCTGAAAGGGGGGAAATGTATGTGAGTTATTTCACTACCAAAATACAGTTTTAAAACAAAGCTTGACACATCATAACTTCATGTTTTTAGGTCAGTTGCACATATCTATCTATATATCTATCTATCTAACTATCTATCTATCTATCTATCTATCTATCTATCTATCTATCTATCTATCTATCTATCTATCTATCTGTCCGTCCGTCCGTCCGTCCGTCCGTCCGTCCGTCCTCCCTATCAAGACGACTGAAATAGGCACAAAACTAAAAGGCAAAGCTGTGAATTTCTGAGCTTTTACACAGAAATCTGTGCCATGCCTACTCGTATAATTTTATTTCCCCCCATCAAAGTTTGCCTGCAGTGGATTGCCTAATCATTTGTAAACTGCAGTTTATTTCATCAATAAAGACATATTTGTTAGCTCATTTTTTTATCAGGAGTATCCAGACACAATGGACCCTGAGGATGTGGCTTTCGTTGTGATAAGAAACTGTCTACTAATGCAGAACAACAAAACAAATATCAAAGTTGTTGGGTTTTTTTTTGCATCAAACAACTTTTTCCTCAAAGAACATTTGTTTTTATTTTCCTTATGCGTCTGCACTAATTTATATATATTTTTCTTTTACCTTTTCACCTTTATTAATGTTTTATTAATGTTAGCATCCCTTTAAAGCAAATTGTCAATCAATTATATTGTCTGTGGTTGTTAGTAGTACCGGTACTTATAATTCAGCCTGGGTCAAAGTAGTTCACGGAACAACATCCATTGATCGATGCTGAACTAAAAAAAAAGATAATTATTGGGATAATTTGAACAGTTAAAGTGCATCCAGAACACCCACGCATGTTTCCAACAACCACAGCTTGTTGCGCCTCTTTTTAGTGTAAACTTGGCAGAGCTGTTGAGGGAAATTACTTGAAGCATTTTCCAGTGAGATGATACGTGTGAGGAGTCCCGTCCTCATTGGTGTAATAAAGCTAACAAGAGATTTGAGAACGTCAAAAAAAAAAGCAGTCTGCACACTCCCACGCACAGGAAGTCTAATAAAAAGCTGCGTGCGGGGAGATCCATGAACCAGTTGTGGCTTAAAACCTGAATTTGTTTTTTTTCTTCCAAGATTAAAGAAGCAGGTTTCTCAATTTAAGTATGTAATTACAATTCTCCCTCTTCTATCTCTGGTAGGCCCTTTCCAAGTGGTGCTCTGTTACATGTTACTCCAAATTCTCCTGTTTCCAGACTCACACATCCCATTCATGCTGAACTCGGGCTGACCTCTCCTCTGTGATCAAACTGCTGACCTGCTGCGTTTCATCACAGCCTTTAAGATGCTTGTCAGCAGCTCATCTACCCCAAATTATTTTTCTCATTTTACTCTAAATCCTCCGGTCTGGACAATAGGTTGCCGACTCCTTTGAGAGCAGTTCATTCGAGGTCGTGTTATTATCCATTGGGGGCACTTTAATGCGATTTTACAGAGTTTGGCTGAGACGAACAGTTCGGTCAGAAAAATGTAAACTCAAAGACTTAGTTCTCTTATGAAACATCTTTTGAATGAGTTGTTAGTCTCAGATACCGATCCTGTTCTCCTACTCTAATGGGAAAGTCCACATGAAGCCTGTAGAAGTAAACAAACGTTTTCAGCTTTTCCATCTTCCATGTTTTGTTGCATGTCGTACCTTTTGTATTTGATATCTTTATTTTTGAACTCACTTTGTTGTGTTTTTGAACTTGTTTTGTATACATGCATGTTTTTTATTGATTTTCATTTCATATTTGGTTCATTTTTAACTTTGTTTTCTCTTTAATTTTTTTTTTTCTTCCCTGTTTATGACTTTTGTCTGAACAGAAGAATAAGGACATAATGTTTCAGGTACTTATTTCCCCTCTTGTTTAGTTTAGTCTCCCTCCCTTTCCCCTCTTGATTTTTCTTCAAACCACCAAAGCGTAGAAAGCTTTTCAGCAGCTATTTTGTGCAACATGAGAGTCCATATGAACACTGAACAGGAATGAATGTAGTGGTTGAACACCATGTAGAGGGCTATGATATGACGGCTTAACTCCTTGCAGCAGGCTTTCTTATCAGCATTTAACAGTGTTGTATGTCAGCAGATGACTCTTCCCATCCACATGCTTAGATTAGACTGCTGGAGGTTTCACACTGCTAAAGCTGGGAAATGCTCTTTAGGGATTTGCTTCTAATTAGGTCTGTGTTTGATGAGCCTTAATAGATAAAACAGCATTTCTTTAGGAGACTCGTATCTGCACTATTACATGTGATGAATTCTCACTCCTCCCCTCCGGGGCTTACTTTTTTCATCTTCTTCTCCTCTTGTTATCTGTGGAAGGTCAAGGTTCATGACCTGGAGCAGAAATGCAGGACTCACAGTGAACACTTCCACCTGCTGTCCACAGAGCTGCTCAACTTCCGTTTGCAGTTGGAACCTGCTGATATCCTGAAAATTGATCCCACTCCCACTTCCCAGATCCCACTACAACCGGAGAAGAAACTCCCACTACTCAGCGTTGCATTGGAAACCAAGTTAGAGACAGGTGAGTCCTTTATCTTATGTCCAAGTCAGATAAACGTATAGATGGATGGATTGAATTGAAAGAAATTCAAGTTCTCTGCTGCTTACAGTGAATATAAGATAAAATATACAAGTACAACCATCTATTAACCACAGATTAAATAAAGTACACTTGTTAATGTGACTATACTGAATACCCCCCAAAAATTTATTCAGATTCAGACACTGTTATTTATCCCAGAAGAGGCACATTATTTATAGTTTCCCATTGTGTACATTTACATGCATGCATTCAGTCATCAGTCTGTCCGGAATTAGCATGTGACATAAAGAAATGTCAGAACAGAAAAAAACTGATAAGACAAGCACAAAGCAAGGCAGTATTAACAAAAAAAACTAGTAAAACGGTAAAAACGGTAACAAAAACAATAAATAGGACAAGGACAAACATTCCACCTCTATACATTGACAGATACCAGATGAAAAGCTATGAAAAGATAAAAAAAGAGCAAAAGAAGAAGCAGAGAACCAATTATGTGTTTGTGTTTATATTGTATTCAGTGATGGTTTTCATCATTTTATGACCTCCTTAATTATTAAGTAAAAGTAATGAATTCAATTTATTCTCTTGAAAATTCAGTACTCAGTTGTGTTAGTATACTTTTAAGTCAAATAGTATTGGAAATCTAAAATCTTAAAGAGTATTGTAGATACTTAGAAGATACATAGGTGCAATTATTTTCACTGGTATTATTGAAGCCCCTTTCTTGGAGGCGTTTACTAAATTTAGCATATGCATCAGTGTTTCCATGAGTTGTTGATAGCTGTGTATCAATGAAGTCTTGAGATAAAATCAGAATTTGATAGTGAATTGAGTTTGGCTCCAAGTTTGGCTGCGATTTTTGACATTATCCCTCACCACCTGGTGGATCATGTGTGATATTTGGTAAGTGATACACTCACTGAACATGCACCAATGCATTGGACTATGGGAGCCTTTTTGAACAGAACATTTTGGAGTGCCAGGCAGTGTCCTTCTCACAACACTCAACACCAGCATATGAGTGGCGGCGCTATGAAAACACCTTTTCAGGCCAGTGTTCATTTGCATCAATGCAACTGTCGTATACACAACATCCCTGCCGCACTGCACATGAGCCCCGAAACATGACTGCGTAGCCCCAAAGAACAGTGTGTGAAATAGATTATGTACTACCAGTGGGGTCCGCCTATTGTAAAAGATTACTGCACTTTACACACCCCTGATAAAAGCATCTGCCACATTACATATGACCAAAAGGCTTATAATCAGATAAAAAAAATGAGGGGGAGTGTGATCCAATCCCCCAGACAGCTGTATCAGCTCACTTTTGACACAGAGGTGGGAACCATTAATTGCGGTAGTGCTTATTCATGATCAATACATTTCCTAATTGATCACAGGCCTGATGTATGACACGAATGTGATTTAACACATTAGTATTCCATCGACACATAGTGCAACCTGCACAGCCAGCAGATACAGCTGTATCAGGGATGTAGATTTATACAGTCTGGCACAGACCAAAGGTCTTTGAAGTGCTGGAAACCCTGTTTTATCTCTCTCTTCACTTGAAACGGAGCTCACTGTTGCTTTTGTGGTCGTGCATAATATTAATCATTCGCAAACCATAAGAGCCCAGAGACGCAGCGGATCCGTGTTGTTGACTTATTTTAATTTCCTCAAGGAATTTAGCCATTTGTGCTCTTATTTTTTGTATATTCTGCATTTTTCAAGAGTTTTTTTTTTTTCCTTTTGAGGACTGATGTTTCGAGACACATGTAGAAAAAGGGCAGGGCTGATGATGGGGGAAGAACAGTCTTTGCCTTGAGGGGTGTAGGCTGCACCATCACTTCAACAGGAGATCAATACCAAGGAATGACAGTTGCTCTTTATTTGCTATGGAAATCAATGTCTCCAGGTGATGAGAGTGTGGCTAACACGCCGCTACTGATCTCCCACTTCTTGTTGAGCACGCCTCAGACTGGAGACAGAGAACGACCAGAACCGCAGCCTGTCAAATCCAGCACCGTGACGACGGACCACCCCAACAGCCCTCCACAGCTTACCCCTTCAGAGGTGAGCCTGACTGAGTCCAGACTGCTGAATGTAATCTGAATAACTTGATTGAGATAAGTGAGACCATGTCACTGGTTTGTTGTTATCCTCTAACTTCTTCTTCAGTCACTAGTTCATTTTGTTATTGACTGTCCAAACAGTACTTCTCTTTCTCACTGATCTGTAGATGGAGGATGAGGCCAGCCCATCACCCAGGTCCAAACCTCGCTACACAGGCCAGGTCCGCCTTTGCACTGCCCGTTACAGGTGAAGGAGACACACGTTTGTATTGATATTTCTGTGCGTTGTCTTTAAATGTATCAACACATATCTTTTTGATGCAATGAAAACGACTGTCTTCATCTTTCCTCCTTTAAGTTACAACCCTTATGATGGACCAAATGAGCATCCTGAAGCAGAGCTCCCCCTTGTGGCTGGGAAGTATCTGTATGTGTATGGCAACATGGATGACGATGGCTTTTATGAAGGTGAGAAGTAAAATGAGAGGACACAATTGCTACGTTTCAGTTTGTAAAATAACACCGGCACTGAACGGCAAGTAATGCTAATCCTGGCACTTATACTGAGCATGTAAATTATAGAGCATGAAGAAGAAAGGGCTCATGTGCAGGAGGAGCGGCCCTTTGTTGCTCTTCAAGTCTGTGATTTTTTTTTCTCTGCGTCTTGTCTGCTGTTGCTGACAATGCTTGACAGTCCAAACAAGTGTGTGCATCATTATGTGTTGTCTCCAAAACGACACAAAACTGCCAAGAAGTGTGTGTCAGCTCACATTTATCCTTCATTGAAGTTGTTCTATTTACAGTCTTGTCTTGCTGTGTTCGCACAGCCTTTATTATCATGTCGAAGAGCACCGACTGTGGTAACATTTATACTTCACATTGCATTTTATATGTATGGTTGTTATGTGACATATATTACAAGTTGCCTGTGATGCAGGATGGGCTCTTACGTGTCACTTTAAAGGCATAGTAAAGTAGCACAATCAAACGTTAATTTGAAAGAACAAGCTTGCTGATGCAATCGTCTCTCTAAACGGTGCTAGAAAGATGCCTCTTGTGTGCTTCCAAGACTGTTTGCATCATTTGTGACTCTCGTACTGACTGCGTCCGTCATATACCCACCGGCGACACTCATCCTGTGACCTCCTTGTCAAAGCAGCGTGTCACCAAGAAAACTTGGTGTATACTTTTTCATAACTGGTGATTGGAATGATTCTCTGTTTAATCTCTTTAGAATTATGAAGGCTTCTCCATCAGAGGCAATCCTAATCCCCCCTGCTAGCAATCCTGCAGCCAGCACATCCTGTCATAGATGCAGTTGTACTCAGCTGCAGTGATTCATTAGCTGTAGGCGGTCAGATTGCATGGCATTGTGGAGGAGTCTTGTATACCACACAGGAGGGAGACGGTCCTCAGACCAAGCTGTTGTCAAGATGGGACCTTGGTCGCTTTTAGTTTGATGACTAATCCAGCAGGGCTCAGCTTAATCATCGGCACACACACAAACACAAACAGGCACGCACATACACTCATATGCATAAGCAGAGACATACACAGATGGTCTTAAGGTCTCTGAGGCCTCTGTGTAAAAACATGATTGAAAGACAAGATCATAGCAAGCTTTGTTAAAGTTTTTGCCTTTGGGAAGATTAAAAAGAAAAGAAAAGAAAAGAAAACTTTCCTGAAAATCTAAGCTGCCTCTTTTCCATTCCATGAACGTCACATCCACATGCTCTGGGGTGTTCCTCGAAATGTTGAAAAGCAACAAACTAAGCTCGAAGTTCCTAGAAATGTTGAAAAGAGTTGTTTCATATCTAATAGGTCATCTATAAAAGATAGTGTCAGAAAAACTGTGGTAAACTTTTGTCTAAGCGAGAGATACGTACCGTATGTTTGCGTTTCTTCCACCTCTCACTCTGTGACTCATTTCCTCCTCTCAAAGAAAAAGGCTTCTACTGATGACGGTGTGTGTTTGCCTTGTAAGGAGCCATTTGAGAAGCCTAACTTTAACAGCTGCGGGAGGCATCATTAGTTTTGTTGCAATTTTCCGGAGAGGCTTTTGTTCCAGGGTGATATTTTCAGGTAGCTGATGTTCTATTAACCATTTTAACATTACATTTCTTTCTACGCCTGTGTATCACCTTTGCAGGGGAGCTGCTCGATGGCCAAAGAGGACTTGTTCCCTCCAACTTTGTGGAATTTGTCCAAGACAAGGAAAAACCAGCCATTCTGGCTTTGGAGGGAGGGGAAGACCTGGCTCCACTGGACCATGCACCCTTGGCCTTGACTGCAGGGGATGGAGGTGCCTCCCAGGACAGCTTCTTGGGCCCATCTAACGCCTTGGTTCCCTATAGCAATGGGACAGGGGGGCCCTTGGATCCCGAGGACCTTGCTGAAGACGTTGTGCCTTACCCACGAAAGATCACTTTGATCAAGCAGCTGGCACGCAGCGTCATCGTGGCCTGGGAGCCTCCGATAGTGCCTTTGGGCTGGGGGAACATCTCTGGCTACAACGTGTTAGTAGACGGGGAGCTTCGGGCTAGTTTACCGTACAGCGGCCGGACCAAGTGTTTGCTGGAGAAGCTGGACCTGGACGGCTGCGTTCACCGTGTTTGCGTGCAGAGCGTCACCGACCGGGGGCTGTCGGACGAGCTGCGCTGCACCCTGCTGGTGGGAGCCAACGTGGTGGTCGCTCCATGCGGCCTCCGAGTGGATGACATCCAGCGTGACACTGCTGAGCTCTCTTGGTTGCCAAGCAACAGTAACTATGGTCACACTGTGTTCCTAGACGGGGCAGAGCACGCGGTGATAAAGCCGGGGAGGTACCGTCTACGCTTCCTCAACCTGAAGCCGCTGACCGTGTACAAAGTGACGGTGCTGGCACAGCCACACCAGGTGCCCTGGCAGCTTCCGCTGGAGCAGAGAGAGAGGAAAGAAGCCGGAGTGGAGTTCTGCACTCAGGCTGCAGGTCAGAAACACTCATATTATAAGTCATAAATTCACAGCTTTCAAAGCTGATGATTGCTTTTGAACAATATTACTGGTATTTAGGATGGCTGAAGTCTACCAGCTGCTGCTAGTTTGTGTATTTTAGTTTGTTGTAATGTCAAATCTAATGAACATCATTTAATGTCTTTTTTTCCCTTCTCTATGCTGTAGAATAGTATGGTTCTCTCTTTCCTTACCGTGCCATTGTTGTGTATTGTATTTTGTCTAGGTCCAACACCATTTTGCAGAACAGGTCAGAACAAAATACCAGTGATGGGCTGGGTTTCCCATATGCATTAAAATAACTTAAGTTTAGTTTAGTTCTGAAAGTGAGAATGTTTATCTTTTTTTTTTTTTTTTTTACCGGCAATCATTTCAGAGCTCTGAGCAAAATGGCATTTGGTTAAAAATTTAGTTTTTGCTTATTCTAAAACATTAACTCATTCACTGTGTTGTTTAATTGGAAATCAAATTCAGATGCAGTTTTGCCTAATTTGGCTGCACACAGCACATCACTAATTAGAGAATAACCAAACATCATCAAGATATGATCAGTTATTACTCTGATGACTCATTTCCTCAGCCTATAGCCTACCCTGGAGTAACTATATAAAGCAGTTCTATATAAAGCAGTGCCCCTCCACTACTTACTGAAATTACCATTTTGTATCAGTGCATTTACTTCTGCCCAAATGCAGTTGTGCATGCTTTATCCAGTGATCCAGGAGAGTGAAACACAACGAATGAGCTGCAGACACGCTCTTGATTGTGTCCTGCATCTAAGAACTGTAGCCTTTCTAATTGGTGAACAGAAAAAAAAAAATAAATCAAATTCTTTTCTTTAGTATTAACATTTTTTTTTTTAAACAAGAGGAATGTCGACATATAGTTGAAAATTGTGAATACATCAGACGCATGTCTCATCTTTCCTCTCAGTGTGACTGTGGAGCATTTATGATTGGTAAATGTTAGTGTTGGGCCATAATAACTTTAGCATATGCGCAAAAGACACTGTTAACACACAGCACACAAAGTCCTCCACCAACAATATCAACTTTTTGCATGAACTACCTAAAGACAATGAGGATGTTGTATGATTATATAAAAAATATTAATATTCAAGGGCAATGAAAATAAGGGATTTCTTTTCCTGAATCCTCCCACATCCTCTGTACCCCTTCCTTACGTAAGCATTTCTCTGCATGGTTGTGTATGTCCCCATTTGTGCATCTGAGGAATGCGTCACCTTTCTCTTTTGCTTGTATTCCAGTGACATTATAACAGCAATTCAATGGCTTCTCTTTCTCTTACACCTGTTGTCTTGCCACTGCAGGTCCTCCCATGCCTCCCCAGGACGTCCAGGTGCTCTGCGGGCAGGCCCCAGGGGTCCTGCAAGTGCACTGGAAGCCCCCCACCATGTCTCCCACAGGCACATCGAATGGGGCAAATGTCATCGGTTATGCCGTCTGCACTAAAGGGCAGAGGGTGAGATAGTATCTCCTGGTATTGTTGACTTGTTCTAACTTTATCTCACATTGTGAAAAGAAGACAAAGGAGCAGTCTGTTAGGAAGTGTCAATCATGTGGGATCTGTATTTCAAAGGACCACATGCAATGCACAGATTGAATATTAAGTATTGAAAACACAATTAGTCCAGTTAAAAAATGAGAACATACACTGCAGATGGGATGTTTTCTGTTAGTTATATATAGCATTATGTCATCACTGTCCTCAGTTTACCCAGCAGTGCCCCCTGCCTGTCATTAGTAGGCAGCACAGGTCTGTCAGTCGGGGACCTGTGTGTATCTAATAAAGGTCTCTCACTCCCTCTGGTGACTTACAGAGTAAACTGAAGCAGTATAACTGAAGGGGTGAATAAACACAGTGACCCACAACAGGCAGGATCCTGCACTAGGATGGACAGAGTAGTTTTCCCCAGCCTTCAAGAGCCACATTATGGAAGTTATGATGAAATTTGAGCAGAAGACACCTGCAATGCAGTTACTGGTGGAAGGCAGAAGTGATACAGGTTCTGTAGCATCCCTGTGGCATCAGATGGGGTTATTAAATTGGTAATGATGGCTTGCTTAGTGCTTTAGTTTATGTTTTGTTGATTGTTTTATTTGACTCATTAATCATAACCTGGGGTCAGAAACGGCTGCCTCTTTCTCATGCAGCACTGAGATGGAGACTCACAACACCATCTTGTGGCACAATTTAAGTAATCACAGGCTTATCTGGATTCATCAGGGTTTCCTGACATAGTTTTGATTGCATGTTGTTTGTGAAAACTTCAAACAAATGACATACATTTTAGGCTCACATACAAACTTCACAGAAAATAAGTGAAATCTGTGAGGTGCATTTGCTCAAAACAAAGAGATAGTGTTGGCTTATTCAACAACAGGAGTTTGAAAGTGTATATATTTGAACCATTGACCTATGGATGATGCAGTACCAAGGCAGTGATGATGAATTTATGTGATTTCAACTTGTAACACAGTTACTGTTGTTGCTGACGGTTTATTTCCTTTATTTAAATGCAGATAGCGGAGGTCTTGTTCCCAATGGCAGACTATGTTGCTGTTGAGCTAACAAGGATTCAATGCCTGGAGGCCAGGGAGGTCATCGTGAGGACGCTGTCAGTACAGGGAGAATCCCAGGACTCCCAAGTCGCCGTCATTCCAAACAACCTGCTCGTGCCTCTACCTCCGATTCCCCTGCCGCCTCCGATGCACCCTCACCCAGGCCCTCCTCCCCACCCCCACGCTCAGCCCCACCTCCAGTCTCCTCACCTTCCTCATCCCACACCCCAACTCCCTGCCCCGCCACCCCACGGACAACCACTTCCACCCCATCCTCCCCACCCACAAACCCACCCCAGAATGCCCCATCCCGGTGGCCCTCCGCAACCCCAGCTGCGGCCCCCACATCCCCAACAACCCCAACCCTTACACCTTCAGCCACGCGCACCCCACCAGGGTCCCAGGCCACAGCACCAACTGCCTCTGCTGCCCCACCCCCACCCCCACCCCCACCCTATACCTCAGAGACCAGTAAGTGCCAGAGACCTGGATTCCAAAGAGCACACGGCCCACCACGGGGGAGCTCTTCCACCCGGCCAGCCCGGCTGGGACCACACGCGCTCCCCCTCTCAGCCCCCTGTGCCCATGCAAGGCCACACCCTCGAGGCCCCTCCCTCTGCCAATCCACGCTCTCCCTCCCCGCAGAGGATTCTCCCTCAGCCCCGGGGCACGCTCATCCCGGACACAGTGGCCAAAGCCATTGCTCGGGAAGCAGCACAAAGGGTGGCTGCTGAAAGTGTCAAGGTGGGAGCTGGTGTTTCAACACAACATGAGACTTACTGAATGAATAATGTCAATGGAATAATACATTTTAACGTCACCAAGTGTTCACTCCTATGTTTATGTTGTGACTAATTATCCACAAAAACATTTTAGGATTCTGCCAGTCTTTTTTAAAAAGTAAAAAAAAACTCATACGAAAGTAATAACTGCAGAAGTGAAAGTAATCATTTACTGTTACTGTGACTCACTTGTCCAATTTTTCATGCATGTCAGGGAGACAGGAGGCAGGGCAGATATGGAGAGCAGGGTCATACATTTCACCAGCATCACTCTGATGAGGAAGAGGAAGATGAAGAAGGGTTTGCACGCAGCCGTCGGAGAGGACCCTCTGTCGATGAGTTCCTCAGAGGCTCCGAGCTGGGGAGGCCGGTAAGAGTAAGACTGGGATGAGCCATCAATCCTTTTTCTTCTTTTGAATTGCAGCACCGATGCGTTCTCCATTGGAAAACTTCTCACATGCGGGTGTACGTCTGGAAGTGTGTGCATGTGCGTCTGGGTGTTTGCATGCATACACTTTTTTAGCCTTTGTCTCTTTGTGTGCGTGTGTGTGTGCGCGCGCGTGTGTGTGTGTGTGTGTTTGTGCGTTTTTGCACATCCATGTATGTTTGGTGTGTGCACGTACGTACGTATGTATGTATACATGTTTGTTTGGGGACTTAAACAACTGCGTCTGTGTGTTTGTGTTTGTGTGCGTAACTACCAAAAGCCTCACTATAGTCACAATGAAGAATATCACAGCGAAAGCAGCCGGGGCTCTGACCTGTCTGACATCATGGAAGAGGATGAGGAGGAGCTGTACTCTGAGATGCAGCTGGAAGAGGGACGTCGACGCAACTCGCACAACACACCCAAGGTGCAGTTCTTTGCACTTATTATAAAACCCCAAGAGTCATCCTTCCAAATTTATGATTACGTAGTGAACTGCACAGGCACAGATACTTCAACTGAGACTGATGCCTTGACTTGCATTTAGTATGTGTTGTAAGTGTGTGTGCTGAGTTTTAATTCAAATTTATAGAGGAAAAAAAAACCCAAAAAAACAAAAAGGGAAGCAGGGGTTGCTTCAGCCCAAAGATTTGGAGAGCAGCGGCAGGTTATGGTAGCATGGAAAACAGAAAACAGAAAAAGAAAAAAGACCAGGGGTGTTTCTGCATCACTCCATCTTTCAAGGATGCTACACCATCACCATCCGCCAAAGGACAGAGTCCCTCCTTCAGAGAAATTTCAAGGATCCTTCAAAACCCCTCATCCTTATGCACACATTGAAGGCTTTAAGCCACACAACAGACCTGCCTACCATACATTGATCACATTTTGTCAAAATCGGAACAAAAGCGTCGTTCAACTTTATTTAGGTTTATTTTTTATTTTTTTATTCAATATCGTAAAACGTTTATTTTTTATTTTTTATTTGTGCTTTTGTTTTTTTTCGGGGTTCTTCCGGGTTCACCGCAGCAAATCATGTGATTCACATGTTGGATTTGGATCAAGTTTTACACCAGATGCCCCTTCTGATGAACAGTTGGGGCTTTAAGGCCTTTCTCAGGGACCCCGCAGAAGTGGCCTGTGTTGGCGCCAGCCAACTTCCAGTGAGACGTTCACTTCACTGACCTCGAGGCCACCAGTGCCCCGCAAATAAAATGTCCAATTTACCGACTGTCTGGTTTGGATTTTTAATGCAGAAAGATTGCCAAAGCAAGTAAGGAACTTGGTATGTTTGGTAGATAATTTCTTGTAACAGTGCGTCTTCGCAATAAATTGTATACCACCGGAACGCCTGATTATTTCCCTTTTACGTTGCGCCACAGTTGAAAGCTAAATGCATTTGTGGGATGGAGCATTTTCCAAATCTTTGCTGTTGACTCTTGTTTTGACTTTCTTTGACAGCTGTCAAAGCAGAGAGATATCGAGATTAAACTCTGCAAACAGTGACAATCCCATAGTACCACAGTCTGATACCGAACTGTCGTCCAAGATGATAATGGTCACCCCACAGAGTGAGGTTTATTAGAAACTGCCTTCAGAATGTGGGACGGGAGAGATGGAGTGACCTGCCAGCCGACTTGACCTCAAACCTGTTGAACACATATAGGATCAGCTCTGACGAGCTGTTCCTGCCAGGCTGATCAACACAACCACGTTGGCCGACCTTCGACAATCGCTGGTTGAAGAATAGCATGCCAACATGGAGCAGTGTGTGAGCAGGCTGGTGACCACCGCAAGGAGGAGGTACCAGGTTGTTTTAGCTGGGTATGGTTCTTCAACACATTACAGAGGCTCCTGTTTGTTCAACCAGTAAATAGTCTATTGCCAGTATGTCTTCTTTCTTCACCTTTCAATCATTTAATCCATCAAACATCACAAATAAGGATCAACAGCAAAGGAAATATTTTTGGCTTTGGCAGAGTGGATTTGTCCATATTCAGCTCTGCTGTTCATCCCACAAATGTTCCATATCATGCATCATCTAAAGTGAAACAAATAGAATTTTCTGTGGTGTAACACTTATTTCCAAGGAGTAGTGTTACAACAAAGAAATAATCTAGCAAACAAACATGTCCATACTTAATGTGGGTAGTTTATTAAGATCTCAGATAATCCCAAAGACAAAAAAGGAGCATATTTGTTAAATCTTTACTTCTTGTGTAATTCATGCCCATTTGAGAGTTTCCTGGATGATAGGAAGGACTCTTGCCTTTGTGAAATCCAGCATAGATGGTTCCTTCCCACAAACTGTGCATCCTTGCAATCATGTTACGGCAAAATTTGTTTTTAACTATTTTAGTTGCTGCTCTTGCAAATAGGAACTGTTGATGATTGAACTCACTCAAAGTGTGATCACAGCGTACTGTGTTGTAAACAGGAGCTGAATTCACCTTTGCCGTGTTAGTTTAAATGATATCCATCATCACCAGTGAGCAAGTGTTTTGGTGTAGCGATGGGTATGTGGAGTTTGATCGGGTTGTGTTTGAGGGTAACAAAGATAGATTGAGCTGGTTTGCTGTAGACTTGTCTGGAGAAACAGGAGGGGAGAGAAAGGCTGGGCTGAACAGTTTGAGTGGTATTACTCAAAGCATGCTTAGTGGCATCTTTGCATTAGTTAAAGTATTTATTTTGTAGTTTGCTACCAGTAATTGCTTAGTTCCTCAGTGGTTGAATCTTCCAATGGGCTTGTGTGTGTTTGAATGTGTGTCTCCTCGTCTATGTTTCAGTGCCTGCCTGCATGATTATGTTTACAGTTTGTATGTTTGGCGTGCATTTTCTCACATGCTGCTTTATGAGTTTGTGTGCGTGTCTTTGTGCAAATACGAGCTTAATGTCTGTGACCGCTTCCTGTGTTTGCATATATTCCAGACAAACTCCTCGGCTGGAGGCCGTCATGATCGAGACACAGGGAGACGGATTCATCACGGCGGGCCCCAGCCTCACAGACGACCTCTAATGGTCCCATCTATCGGTCGGTATCAGCGAACGCATAGAAAGAAGTAGAAATTTCATGTTTCCTGTGACATGGTACAGCAGTGTTTGTATCTTTTAAAGCCTTCATTAGCTTCTTTGTGTCACCAGATCACCTCTTTGTCTATGAACCATGCTCATACCTTCTACCTGACTTTGGTTTTACAGACATTACTTAACTGTCTCTGACTCAGATAATGAAGAGATTTACCTTTGTAGAACATGTTGCTTTTCCTGGCTATATTTGTGACGATCTTATACCAACAAAGTTCCAAAAAAGATGGGATGTTGTGCAAAATGAAGAAAAAATAAAACAGTGAAGTGATGTGAAAATCATTTAAACTCCTTCAGCTTAAAATCCAATTTAGTGTTTCGGTCAAGACGTTTGGGAAGAGAGCTCGTGACCTGAAGTTTGCTGATTCAAATCCCACTGTGGTGGCTCTCAAAAGATACTGCCTGTCGTTTAGTTTGTTTATCATTGAAATAAATTGGTGTATTATAAATGAATACAGTTTTATAAATCAAGCACAAATGGATAAACAGCTGTCGTTATTTTATCAATGGGAAAAATAGGAATTTATACAAAACTCAAGTCGTCCAAAAAACACATGAAGTGCAACAAGGTATGAACATTTTGGTCAAAATCATGTTGGACAGATATTATCCCAATCGATGGGATGGATTTTGTCCACAAATAAAGTGAAAATAGGGTCTGAATCAATGGTTTATAATATGTGCAGTGACTGCCTGTTATTTCCTATGGACCCCGACAGCCAGCACACAATCATATTTTAGGATGTGAAAAACTTTAGGAAGTCTGATTTTCAGACAAAAATGACTACTTGTTGTAATACAAAGCACATGCAGCGTGAACATTGGGGGAACTGGGATTCTCAATGTGACTGAAGTTTGATAAGGTCGGTCTCACTCTTCCATCGTTAGAAAAACACCTTGTCTAAATGATTTACACATTATTACAATCTGTTCCTATTAAATCTTTCACAGTTTGCCAACTTTTTTGGAAGAGGTATTTTAAATTTTACGAGGCAACGCAGTTTGTCAATGTTAAATTCTTTAAGGGCTAAACTTGAGCTTTGCTTTGTAATCCCGCCACCTTCTAACTGGTGTTTCCCATAGAGGTAACCTCTGAGAATAACAGTGAGGGAAACCTCTCCCCCATCACCGAGGATGTTTACTATGGCAGAGTAGCTCGGCACAGGACGTGGTCATCCCGCAGGCACATGGGCGGCACCAGGTCACCCCATGGTATGTGCCGGCAGGCCTCTTTTTCCCACCACAGCATGGCAGCAGAAAGGCCACCAGCACCTGGCAACTTGGCAAGAAGTAGCTGTGGACACTTGCAAGCGCCTGTTTCTTTTGTCCTGTTAAGATTCAAGTTATTTTTATGCTTCCAGTTGAACAGCATGACTGCCTTGCACTGAAATGGTGGACCTACTGGCAAGCCAGGCCCTTGGTCCAGGATGAAGCTTTCCACAGCTGCAGATGACCAATGATTTACTTTAAAATTTCAGGGAATGCTTCACACTCTGCACTAAACTATAAATGCCTGCTGACACCCCCCCCCCCCCCCCCCTCCTTTTTTGTAGCACCACCACACCTGCTAGACGTAGAATGGGACTATATGTGCATGACTGAAGAGATAACAGATGGACATTTAACAATGCCTACATTGTTGCTGTTGCTTCTTCTTGTTTGAATTTCTTGGAAAGTTTATTTAAATGTTTGAAAGATTTCAAGACAGTCCTTTCTTATGGTTATCTCTGATCTTATCACAAAACTGATAGTCAAGCCATGGAATCACTGCAACAGCTATATATTGGCCCAGAGCAAGAAATATCTTCTACACATTTTCCCTAAGATTACATTGCTTAGTGGCTTCCTCTGCAGGACTGCCACCTCTTCTTAGCACCTCTTCTTGCAGTGAGGGGAATTTATAAAAAAAAAAAAAAAGCTGTATCTCTTGTCTCAAGTGGATTTTGTAGTCTTTTTCTAGCCGGCATGTCACAGTCTTGGTCTGTTGACGACGTTGTGTCATGTCCATAGATCACATTTTGTCTGCGTGTTGCGCCATAGTTTGTCTCACTGCTCATTTGTCTCTCAAAACATATTGAAAATATATTTTAAAAAAATACACACCTGTGTGTCTTTCTGTGTTTTGAATGCATGCGTGTATGCTACAGGGAATATATCAAAGTGATCACAGGTTCCTTTCTGCATGTTGAGAGTCACAAATACAAGATGAGAAAATCAAATCGGTCACACAGCATTGCACGATCAAATCAATAAGATATGAGGAGGACACATCTTTTGATTGAAGCATGGCGACTACCAACACAATCTCCCAATGTAATGGTTCACTCTACAAATGGCAGCAAATGATTTTCATAGTTTTGTTGGCGAGCTCTGATATTTGCTCCATCTGTTACCAAACACCATAAACACAGGCGGCATAAACAAGAACTTTTGAATTCAGTGTTCATAATCACTAAGCAATGCCTGTTGTGTATGTCGGGCCACATTTATCACTTTCTCGTCCAGTAATTCTGGATGATGGGATTTTGTTTTGGTATTTTGTGTCTTTAAGATGGCTACAGGGATCGAGATCGCCGCTCCCCCACGTACTACGACGAATCAGAGCCTGAGGAGTCCTTTCGGATCTTTGTGGCCCTTTTCGACTACGATCCTCTGTCCATGTCCCCTAACCCAGATGCAGCTGACGAGGAGCTGCCCTTCAAAGAGGGGCAAATCATTAGGGTGGGCTTTCAGACTCAGTCGCAAAGACAGTCAATGAGAACGTACCTCAAGTAACAGTGGCAGGAGTTGTCAACGTTCCTCTTTCCCTCACTTCTTTACCAGATATATGGTGACAAAGATACAGATGGGTTTTACAGAGGAGAAGTGAGGGGCCGGATGGGGCTGATCCCTTGTAACATGGTGTCGGAGATACGAGCCGATGACGAGGAGACTATGGACCAGCTCATCAAACAGGGCTTTCTCCCCCTCAGCACCCCTGTGGACAGAATAGGTACCACACAAGCACATGCAGGCCCATGCACAAGTAAATACCTGATTCAAAGTTTTTCAATTACAATATGCAGTGACAAACACGGGTAAAATATCTGTATTACTGTTTACAGAGCAGAACAGAAGAGCTCAGCGTCGGGATCAGGCCTCCAGGAGGATGGTGGCTTTATACGACTACGACCCCAGAGAGAGCTCACCTAATGTTGATGTTGAGGTATCACCTACTGCTCAATGTACAAATACTCAAAGGTTGGATTGACTGATTAAAACTACTCAGATTATCTTAACCCAAGTAGTATTTTCGAGTTCTTTATATGAAATCTTCTCATACAATTAATGAGAACACAAATGATTGAGGTTGATATTCAAACACCTTAAAATGGCATTTTTAATCAGTTAATCTATTGAACAAATGAAAATCCACCTTTCAATCCAGTTTAGTTTATTTAATTATGTGCCATTTGTTAATCTTTGTCTTCCTTTAGTTGTCTCAAGGTTGTGCTTTGAATATCATTTGCTATTGGTAAATTCAATCAAATGTCTCATCTGTTCCATGCTGTTTAATGTAGGTTAACTAGTGGTGTTGAAGACATGTATTTTGTATTTTTACTGTTTCCCGTAATTAAGTGCGATATAGCTATTGTCCTTAAGTGCAAATTTTCTGTATTCGTTCCCTCCGTCACCTGTACTGAGATTAAAGGTGATGTGTGTAAAAGTTGAGTTACTTATGTGCATTAGGTGGTGTTTTTTGAATTTTAATTTCAGGTTATTATTACGGATGGCTTTAACAGTTGTTGTGTGTACTATTAAATTTGACATTTTTTAAATTATTCCATCGAGGACAGAGTAGGTTTTGGCGTTTTAAGATGGGACAGGTTGGGGGTCGCCGGTTAGCTTCCTAACTTCAATAGCCGTACATAAAACACAACACACAGACGTCAACAGAAAGATATTATGGCTATTGTTTCCTTTAATAGCTTATATTTAAAGGTGTCTAAACTGCACCTTTAATTGTGTATCACCTTTTGAAAATGTTTTAAACACCTGTATGAAATGTGATTTTGGATTTTCTCTCAAAATATAGTCATAGAATTACATAGTAATAGTAATAGTAATGAAAGAAGTTACTTTTTAGATATATGTTTAATAGCACTCCTCTTGGATGTCACTCCCTTCTTTGTGTCTCTAATAGGCGGAGCTGACCTTCTGTGCAGGCGACATCCTCGCTGTGTTTGGAGATATCGATGAGGATGGGTTTTATTATGTGAGTTTGTGTAGAGTTTGAATAAACAAGCACATTTGGAATAAACTTTGCTCGCCCACTGTTGGCTGCAGCTTGTTTTCTACTCACCCCCACTACGCCCTCCCCTTGTTTCCATCCACAGGGTGAAATGAATGGCCACCGTGGTCTGGTCCCCTCAAACTTCCTGGAAGAAGTGCCTGATGACGTGGAGGTGTATCTGACCGATACGCCGTCCCACTACCCCCAGGAAGAGCCTGCCAGCCGGCCCCCTACCAATTCTGCTGCCGCCTCCGTCTCAGAGGGCAAACGGGTACATCATCATCGCCGCTCTCAGCGCTAGGCCCTGTGTTCATCCATCCTCCGTCCTCTCTCTTGATTTCCGTCTCTTGCTTCCTCCTCCACTTGCCGTCTGTGTGCTGTTCATTGTGTGTGTTTGTCCATGTGGTGACAGTGGTGACTCTATACAGACTAACAACTTCCCTCCCTCCACCTCTCACCCTTTGGAGAAAAAAGAAAAAGAAAGGGGACAAAAACAAAGTCCAGTGTTGACACCTTTCTGAGTCTCAGAGAAAGGAAGACGCAAAGCCTGACATGGACAGAGAGAGAGGATAGACTGTGGGAGCCCGGCGGGTGGTTTGTTTTTGCATGTAGCACTGGTTAAGGAGGACTTGAAAAAGGCTCAACTCATTCCTTACACAAGACAATTTGGTACCTCTTTGCACTGAAACACAAAATCAGTTGTGGTTATTGTGTATAATTATAGTATTATTAAGTGCTTTATTACCACATAACAACTTGCTACCCAATGACACTAAAGGAAAATATTTGAAAAAGAGAGAAAAGCATGCCTTTTTCAAACTTGATACATTTTATAATAACTTTCTTGGCTTGAATGCTGTGTTTCCTTAGAGAGGCTTTGTTTCTTTATGTATCTTGCACACACATCAGATCTATTTTTCAGCCCTGTCGACAGTGGATATGCCATGTTTGCTCTGAGCTCGAGAGACTAAACTAACTGCAGCACTGAGACATCCATACTGTATTGTTACAATGAAACAATAAAAAGACAAAAATTGGATATTAAAAACATTCTTGTTTGCGCTCTGTGTTCATGTGTGTTGGTGTCGTTGTTGTTGTTGTTGTTGTTGTTGTTGTTGTTGTTGTTTTCTTCTGTTGTCATAGTGGTGTGGGTTTTACCGACAGTGACAGTGCTGCCACATCTGATTTCTTTTTTGTTTTTCCTCACCCGCTTGGCAAAACAAAAACAAACAGAGGAAGATTGTTCATTTCACACCATAACTGGCTCTGTCTGCCTTGTACAGTAAGTTGGCAACTTGAGATACCAGACTGGCGGCTCTAATGCACACAGCTTGTGGCCGCAGCGAAAGTCTGTGAGGCGTCATGCTGATATTACACAAACAATTTCTGAAGCCTTCCTAAGATACTAAGATAGTTTCTGTCTTTTTTTTTTTTTAAACATTAGAATGCATATCTACTGTCAGGAGTTTTTAATTTGCGCATATAGGAGATTGTGCAGCCATTTACAACTTGTGCAAAACCATACATGTGACAGTCGGAGTCTATACATAAAGACTTACCAAATATTCCAACTCATCTGTTTTGGATCATCACTCACATTTTGATCTATTTAAATAAGAAATCTTAACTTTGTTGTCTTTGAATCCAAAAAAGTAAATCAAATTGTGCAACTCCACCCTGTGTTCCCCAGCTGCTGCATTAGATGAAGCCTGGTATCTACAGTTGTGTCCCTGGGTGTTGTCCCGTATTCGACTGTAACTGTACGCTCCCTCATGGCCTCCCGGTGGTGGACTTCTTCTCTTCGGCTCTGTGGTGTGCTGATTTTGTGTTCAACATTTAATGGCTTCTTCCTCGGTGTTTCTCCTCTTTGTTCAATGTGTGAGTGAAAATAACAGAACTCTACTATCTTTTACATTTTGTGTAACAGGCAGACAGAGAATACTTCATACTACCACTAAGAGTGTTTTTTTAAAGCAATGTTTTAATATGTATGTAGTAAGATCTATGAACCCTAGTTAAATGATTTATACGGAAGAAAACTGATCCTCTGAACCTGCTTTCGCAAACATCTCATCCTTCATGAAATTTTACTGCATCAAGCTACTAATATCAAAGAAATCTTACTTCAGCATTTCTGGCAGACAACCACATGTTAAATGTGCTGTCTGGCAATACTGAAAGTGTCAAAAGCTTACTTCCTCCCATGATTGATTGGATCCAACATAAACTAATCACCCTCTGCCACTTTCAATTATTGTAGTTTTTTTTTCTTTCTCTGAGCTGTATTGATTCATTCAAATCAATCAATGCTACAGCTGAAAGATACATGACTGGGATTCACCAAGTATTTAAATTCTATGTGATAATTTCAGCCAGTTTCTTTTGTCATAAATATTCAACACGTTCTTGATGCAGTTTTATCGTGAATCACTTTTTAATAGACAATTACAATGTTTTGTTAAAAATATTTTTTTTTCTTCTGCTAAAATCTCCCATCACATAGAACACAATTTCTGAATATAAATGACTTTAGGTGGGTTTCAGAGATTGATGCAGTCTTGCGTTTGAAACGTGTTACTTCATTTGTAATGCGTTGCCCCATGCCTCCATACCTCCCCATCACTTCTCTCCCCAGGCGACCACAGAAACCACCGACACGGTCACCAATGACACCACGCCCATGCGAGCGCCGTCCCCCATCGTTCGCCCCCTCCTCCCTGGCACCATGAGACCCCTCAGCCCAACGAGGGGTCCCCACCTCCCGCTGGACCCCAGGGACCCGCAGGACCTGGCAAACAAGAAGAAGAAAGGACTGCTCTCAAAGGGAAAGAAACTGCTGAAGAGGCTCTCACCAGTGAAATAAATCAAAAAAAACAAAAAATGAAGGCGTACATGTACAATATGTGCACATGCTGGGCTCTGTATATTGCATCCATACAATCAGCTCTGGTCTGCCACGATGGTAAGGATGTGTGAGCTTTGTCTGCCGGACTGTGCGAGCCTTTCTGCAGTATAAGAAGTGATACAAGTTATTCATGTTCAGTGATGGAAGCAAATCCAATTATGTATAGTGCAGTGCCAAAATCGGGTCACCTGCAGACACAAACACATATAACTGTGATGTATTTTAAATCAAGGGATGATTAAAAAAAAAGAAGAAAAAAAAAGCAGAGAAAATATAACTAGGATTTTCATGACATCTATTTTTCCCCTCCTCTTTCACCCTTATTAGGCAAAAGAAACTTTACTTTTGTTTATAAGCAGGGTAGCTGTGAGAAAGCAGCATCTGGTTACTTGAAAGTATCCACAAGGCTTTTCTCAGCAAGAGAAAAAACACAAGATGTTGGTGAGCATTTGGTGTCATAACAAGGCAACAGGCACCAAACTGCTGTTAGAGAATCTCAAAAAGACTACACTGTTATCGAGGCATTCTGTGAAGTAATGCTGGCTGCTAACACAAGTTCTTTATTCTGTGCAATATCATAGAGAGGAGGTAGCATCTTTTTGCAAAGAAGAGAGACATTTCCACTTTGTACCTGTGATTCAGCTGAGGGGACGTTTGTGTCCTGAGAGGCGCTTAAAGGAAGGAATAAGACGGGCTACAGGGCATTAGCATCAGACACAAGGGCTGAGCTCGGCTGTCTCAGTGGCCTTCACCAAACCAATATGAGCGCGACATTCCCGCTTCGATTACAAGGGTGATTTAATTAATATCTTTTGACCTGCTTTATGGTGGGTTGCTTGTGGCTTTGTCCTTTTCCGAGATTCGAACACAAGGAGCAGCGATGTTCGCAGTGTGTCGTTGTCAAACTGTCATGAAACGCCTAGTTGGATGCTAAATTCTATGTCTCTCCCTATTGCACAAAGGTGGGTGTTTTTGTCTGACGACCGGTAGAAGACATTCTTGTGTGCCTGTGTGTGTATGTGCAGCAGTATGTGATGCATTCAAGTTTTGCAAACTACATATTTCTTGTTATATTTCTTTACTTTTTTTTTTTTTTTCCTGAAGGAGAGGCCATGGAGTTATTGATCCTGTGGTCAAGTGATGTGCTGCTACCTTCACTGCCCGTGACCCTTTAGTTTGGTTCTCTCATGTTGACATACAATTAGAGGGACACATGGTACATACATGTCAAGATGTGCATTATCTACTTTTGTCATATCATCTTGATGTCTGTGGAGAGAAATATTACATTCACTAAACATAACAGTTTTTTGTTGTAGTTTACTGATTCTATTCCACAGAGTCTGGTGCCGGCATTTTTCTCTGGGAAGTGGGAAAGTTTCCATTTTTGCGTGGGAAAAATACATATGAGCACAATCAAACTCTGCGCGTCCCACTGGGATATCAGGAAGATTTTGGAGAGCTGTGAGAGGTTAACATCACTAAACGGCCACATTTGTAAACAAATATTGAGGACCGATGATGCACACAAAGTCAGCTACCTATAAGAAGCAGCAGTTTTTCTACTTGTGTAGAAGCAACGTCTGCAGTCAATATTATCTTTACAAGCATCACTTCAACTGTGTGTTGGTTTCTGACAACATGAGTTGTTATTTATCTGCAGTTTTACTTTGGAAATGGGACTTTTCCCAACTCACCCACTTCCCAGATGCAAGAAGGCAAGAGTATACAAAAATCTATATATTTAAGAAGAATCTGGTACAAAACATATTTTAACTTTAACTCTTGGAAGATTAAACAAACATGTGCAACAAGAGAATTAAATCAAAGTTTCTTGATATATAAATATCAATGCTGTCTTGTTGCATTTATGTGTATTTTCACTAAAAGATTTTTGCACCACAGAGAATTGTCAGATCCATAGATCAGAGTCAACACTGCAGATTGTCGCCCTGTTATTTTAATCACATCCTCAGGTTTATTTTCAGCTTTATTTCTGTGTAAAATGATAAAATAAGACACGGGAAGCGAGAAGATATGATCGGACCGTTCTGTGTGATCAACTAATTTGTACACAGACATTTAATTTCCAACTTTTCTTTGTAAAAATGTATTTTCACAATCAAAAGTATATAAGATTTAAGAAGAGACAGATGTGTAGGGAGGTGGCAGTGACTCTGCTGTAGCATTCAGTCTGCCCTCAGCTCTAGTAATATGCATTTCTACTTGTAGCTGTTAAAAGCTTCAGCTTTGGTTGTGTTTACCTTTTCACCTACCAGTGTTTACACCTGCTGCTGCTTCCTCTGTTATTGGACTGAGGATGGACTGGATGCTAAAGATATTCACTACACCATCTGTGCTATAAAGTGGATTATAATGTGTTACCGTTTCGGAAACTAAAAGAAATTCTTTATCAGCTCTAGTTGGATGTGGAAAATAAATATAAATTTAAGTATAGAGATAATATGTGTGATGCAAGTGAGAAGTGAGGTGGTTAGGGTTTTGGAGGAATCCTTTGAGTTACTTTTTTTAATGCACTTGTTGAAGTTGTAAGAAGTTTGGATCTTCCATCCCAGGGGGAAAGCAGGGAGAATTTGTGATGTCCAGAGTGGTTGGAGTCTTAAAATACAGTTGGTCTCGTTTTCTTGTGGATCACTTTAAATGTCTCTGAGGGTAGGGAGTTGGTCTGTGCATGATGTGCTCCACACAGTGCAGCAGCAGGTCAGGAGGCTCCCTGGTGGGCCGAAGCTAAAACCTCCCATCATGCTGATATCATTAAAATGGCACATCAATGAGGAAACGTTTTCAGTGACATGAGCACAACTGAACCTGCCGTTTTGTTTTGGACTCTTGTATGAATACGAACTCAACAAGAGGGCTCGCACATCGCACCAAACATCTCATGTGCTGTGGAAATAATTGGAAGTGCTCAGAAGCTAACCCTGCAACCTGGAGAGACATCTCATAGCTTTAAAGACCCTGTGAAATAAAAAAAAATACATGTTCCCAGTTTTAACCTCGTGTCTCTGGGCTGATTGTCAATTTATGTTATGATCTGTGCCAAATAAAGGTCAAGGAAGTTATTTATGAGGTATTTTCATATCCTTCCTTTTCATCTTCTGTAAAAAAAAAAAAGGGGGGGGGGGGGTGTCAAATGTCTGATGACCGATCTTGCATTCAAGGACGTGCCGTATTTGCATTCGATGAAAATACGGTATATAAAGCAACTTTAAAGGCTGTTTTACACTTTCAAAACAGCAGAGCCAGCTTCAACTCAAACTGCCGTGGGCGTCTGACATACATTCAGCAAAATTTGCTCCGGCAGATGTCAATCAAATCTGGAGCACAACTTTTCTGGTGTTAAATGATTTGAAAACATTTACTGATTCTGACCTATTTTTCTCATGTAAAACTTAACATATGAATCAAATATGAGCTTACTGAGATAAAACAGGGTTGCCCTCATCATTCCTCAAGCAGCAACAAGTGAGATTAACTTATACTGAATGTAGGAAAAGGTTGTCTGCCAGTAGATTTATATTATTGTTTTTCTCTCCCAGAGCTCTTTATGTATCGATTCTTTTTTCTATCGGTTGCAAGCTTGGAATAATATGGTGTTTCCAATACCAAAACATTCACTTGTGACTGGGTGTAGTGTCTCTGAACGCTGTAGCTCTTTTGTACTTGGATCCATTTGTAGACAATTTGTAAATGTTTCTACTTCATTTTACGACAGCCTTTTTTCCTTTTTTTTTTTTTTTTTTTCCAGTGCGCTGAGATTTCCTTTCCCTGTAACAGACTGAAAGCGTTCTCCATAGTGTCCTTTGAAACCAGACGTATCAGTCTACCGTATGTGCTTGCTTTGTGAATCGAGGTCAAAAAAAGAAAAAGGGAAAAAAAAAAGAAGAAAAAAAAAAAGAAATCACTGGACAGTATTTATGATGACTAATTACTTCTGGGTGTGCATGTGAAAAAAAAAAATACAACTTTTATAACCAAAATAAATTTGATATTTTTTAGAAAATGGCTTCTCTACGTTAATCTGTGTGATCGTGTTGGATTTACTGCATGCAACAGGTTCTGTTATGAATGTGGCTGTGTTGTCACGTATTTATGACATTAATGTAACACACCTCGCAAATTACACACGTTCTCTCAGTGGACAGACACGTTACAGGAGGTTGATTCAGTTTGTGAGAACATTCGGGATCTATTGACATTCCTTTCAGCAGGTTACTGTCTGCTAACATGAGAACTGCACTCTGATCTCTGCGGGGGGTCTCAGCTAAAAATGAATGCAGTGCAGTTTTATTTTGGACAATTTAGTGGAAAGGAGAAGAGAGCACCGTCTTACTCACAGCAAGAATCTTGACTGGAACAATTCTCTGTGGAGTTGGCATGTTCTGCCTGAGGTTTTCCAGCTGCTTAGGTTTTCTCCCATAACTCAGAGACACACTTGTTATAAGTTTAGTGGTAAAACTCCACCGATCAGGCAAAATGTGCAGTATGTTTTCTCCCGGTACTCCAGTTTCCTGGAATAGTCCAAACCAAAATAGTGTGTGAGATTGTTTTTTATGTGTCTGCCCTGGAACGAAGTGGCAACCTTTCCAGGTTTTAACCTTCCCTTACCCACAGTGAGCTCTATATGCTCCATCTCCTCTGCAAACTTGCGTTAATAGACACCTTTCAAGTACTCGAGAACTGACGACATTTGTCCTCATCTTCTATTTAGGGTGGTTTTCTGCATCATTTCGTTGAAATTACCCCCAGAACAGAGGTAGGAAATAATAGTCCCAGATACATTTTTACTGAAGCATATTGTAATGGTTTGTGCTTAACGGTCAATAGCAGACACCATTACCGAGGTGTCCGAAAACAACACGCTCACTTTGCCGGCCGAATTTGGCTGCCTTTAATAGCTGCACAAAGCAAAGCTGCTCACAGCCTGGTGCAGAGCAATATGCTTAGGCTTTTCTCAAATGAATGAACTGAGGGACTTGGTTGACTAATATCGGTTCTTACTGTAAGCAGGCTTTTCAATAGACACTCTGTCCTAATGGATGCAGTCCAGTGTAATCCAAGGGGTTGTCTTGGAAATGCAATACATTAGCACACTCTTTATTGCTTTGCTGTGTGGCGCCCAAATATGGATCAGGCTTTTGGGAAGCTTCGGGGAGTGCATAGTGGCAAAAGCAGACGCAGCATGCGACCAACATAACAAGGAAGCGGCACATCCACTGCCGCAGTTAATCATGACCCCTGGTTGTAATCAGCTGCTACACGTGGTTGTTTGGACGAAATGTCCCTAAATCAGCTTAGGACAGTTCCCTCTAAAGCTTGATGCCCCCTAACAGAAGACAGCCATGAGTACAAGTGGCACAGAGCGTACATTTTTTGGTAGTGAATGAAATCACACTGTTAGCGGGGCAATAAAAACAGGCTGTGTGCAATGGCCTTTCAGATTGAGAAAAACAAGGACAAGTTCAGTTTGTTTTGGCACATGTACACAGTAAAAGTGGGTCTTTTGTATCTAAGCCATTCTGAAAAAGCAGTGAGCAGCCACTGGAACAAGGATTTTGCTGCCTTGCTCAAGGGAGTTGAGAGGTGGTGGCTTTCACCCTTAAAGAAATGTTTTTTTTCCAGTCCAGTGACCTTCTAGTTTCAAGTTCACTTCAATAACATAGAGAGCACAACCACCTAGAAAAAGACACAGTTGTAAGGAGACCAACGGGTTTCAGAAAAAGCTTGAATACAATATCCCAGAGACATACGGAAGAGTATTAGGGCCACAGGAGAAAAACTAAATTCATAGGCTTAAAAAAAAGAATGAAAAAAAAAAACCCCTCATGCGCCTCAGAAAAAGTTAAAAATCAAAGTGAAGATTTTGTTTGGGGAGGGTCAGGGTTAGTGGGAAGCATCTTTCTGGGATGAAACCCTCCCGTTGTTTTGAAGGACATTCTAGTCAAGCTGAGGGGGGAAAACTGGGAGGCGACAGGAAATCGAGCCCACACACTTTCTGTTTGGCACTCTCTCACATATAAAATCTATTTTGTTTTCACTATTTCAACAGGACACGCATCCGTTCACTGTTCATATTGTGAAAATACTCCATCACTATATTATCTGATAAAAGCCACCTGGTTTTGATATATTTCTTTTGGCATGGATTTTTTCATCGTCACTAACTTTGAGCTGGATTCTTCCTCTAACAACACATTTAAAACCACCTTGAGTCAACCACTGACCTATTGTAATAGTCAATACACGTGAAGGTAAGTTCCTCTCATGGATTCAATATGTCTGCATATAAAAAAATAAATAAAAGACAATAATAATAATAATAATAATAATAATGATAATAATAATAACAATAATAACAATGCATTTTATTTATAATGCACTTTACATTTAAACAATCTCAAACTGCTACAGTAAAAAAAGAATTAAAAGGTAGGTCAATGAAAGAAAAAGCTATTAAAGTTTAAAAAGAAACACGTAAAACACAATTAAGAGAAGTTTTTTTTTTAAAAGGTAGGTTTTTAGTTTTAGTTAATATGTCCATGTAGATCCCAGTTAGGTAACAGAAGGAGAAAAATAAAGCTTTCTACCTCCTGGAAAATATTTAAAATGACACACTTAATGGTTTCATATTTCCACAATTAAACATTCACAATTTATTCTTCATGTAGCCGGCTACTTGAACCCCTAAACTCCAACTTTTCTAACTTCCTCTCATGTTTTGGTGTGACTGCATGACTATGACAGTGTTCACATAAGATAACTGAATGCTTCACTATTGTGGAATTTTCTCCTGCAAACAACACTTTTGACCGTTGGTTGAAGTATTTGTTTATTTTTAAAATGTCACAGCTTCTCCTCAGCGGTGTTACAAAACAACATTGTCAGGGTGACTGTTGATAACGTCACATACGAATGCAAAAACATCCCAATGTTTACTGAAGGGACAGCGTTGCTTTTACCTTTTGTCCTGATTCCCCTTGATGCTTATCAGCTGTGCCTCGTTAGGCCCATTGTCTGTACACGTGTGGCCCTTCTGCTTATCAAACTTACTTCATCTGTTCATTTCACCCAGTTTAACGCTGCTGTTTCACTTGGATTGTTACTCCTGCGAGAATCTCTCC
Source organism: Lipophrys pholis (assembly GCF_963383615.2). Taxonomy (NCBI): domain Eukaryota; kingdom Metazoa; phylum Chordata; class Actinopteri; order Blenniiformes; family Blenniidae; genus Lipophrys; species Lipophrys pholis. Next base: position 18,555,757 of record NC_137641.1, on the reverse strand, counting down.
AACTCCTGTTTCAGGTCTGTATTTCTGCTCGTTTAATTAGTTTGGACATCTTTTGGGGAGAAACTTCTGTTTGTAGTAAACATGATTAAAAGTCACTTTTTCTTCCAAGATCCACATCTGGGTCCTCCAAACACAACACACAACAGATGTTGTTGAAACAAAAGAATGTAGACAATGACTTAATGCTCCAGTGGGAGTAATTCTTTGAGCACATCAAATTGTTGAGCTTAAAAAACATTCTGTATTTACCTCATGGAGGTAGACCCCTTCGCAAGAAATGAAAACAATTTAGGTTAGTAGAATAACTTCATTATTTTGAACATGTAGTTTATTCAACGTTGGCATTAAAATTGCCTAATTAGTTCTCCATTTCAACTTCAAAAGTCTTATCCTGATATGTTGAAGCATTACTATGAGGAGTCATTCGACAATGAAATATCCAGTGACCACAGCACGGTGAAATGATAACACTCGGGTCACATAAGTCCACTCCGTAGATCCAAAAAGTCCTCTGTTCAGAATATAGGTCATCTGTCTGATTTTTTTATTTTTTAAACCTTTTTTAGGTTTCAGCACAAAAACAACTCGGGATTTGGATTAAAATAGAGCCATCACATTTGCATTAATAAACAGCCGGTCATGATTCTAACAGCCACTAGATGGTGCACTGGAGGCATCATCCCAGTGCTCGTCCCATCATTATGGGACGAGCTTCCTGCCAGTGTTTTTTTTTTTTTTTTTTTTTTTAATTTATGGGAGAACATTCACAGCAGTCTATTAAAAACTGATTTGAGGGAAAAGAGCAGACTTTCAGCCGTGATCACCACAGAGGGGCAGACAAGGTCTCAGTGCTGGCTGGAGTGCTGCTGTGTGGGACTGAGAGTGTAACAGATGGAGAACTGTTTGGCTCTCATCTACGTTGGTTTATCGCTGACTGGAGCGAGTCGGTGTCTGTGAGTGTCAACAAATAAATCTGCTCCAAATTAGAAGTAACAATCTGAGTTTCTAAAGTTTCAGGGAAGAAGCATGCAAACCATATATGTTTCAATGAAGGCATCTGTTGTAAGAAGAAGAAAAAAAAAAAAGACAGCTGACAAATGAGTAGCTTAGTTGAACAGCCCAGAAAATCTGTGTTCATTGGAGCCTTCAAGATTTACCTAATACACATTGCAGTTATTGCCATAGGAGTTTGCTCCTTTGATGAATTACCATAAAACACTGATTATGCCCACAATATTGCTCTTGGCTATAAAAGTATTTAGATGTCCTCATTTACAATTCAGAGCAGATGTATCACTCCCGGCCTTGTTGTTTGTTCAAGCATGATTATATTTTCCTTTCCTCGCACTCCAAAGTGTTCATAAAGAAGAAGTAAAGTCATTATACTTTTTGTGAGAGCTCTCCCCTTTGCTATGCACACAGTTGGAGAGCGAGTAGAACAGGTTAAAGCCGTGGGTGAATTTTAACGCAGCCATCAAACGCCACATGAAATAATGGGGGTGAATCTAGGAGATATAGAGAGTTGAAGTTAGGGGGGAGGGTACCTAAAAGTGAAAGTGTGAGTTCTGACTCCAACTTTTGTTTAATTTCCAGATTGGGTCGGTGAAAATGACCATTTTTGATTGATCACTTAGTCTATTTCTTTCTTTCTCTTGCTTTATTATGGCGAAATTAATTGTTTCTCTTTTTTCAAAGTCTGACCTCTTGATGTTCACTCAATATTAAAGGTGCAAGATGTAATTTTGTTTTAGATTTAAGAGCCATATAATGACACACACCAACTAATCCAATGTGCAGAGATACTGAATGGTAAGACTGCTGCTCTAGGGACAGAGGCCTTGTAAAACCGCTGGACATGACATACTGAGAGGCTCAATTCTTGGCCTGATTGGAGCATCAGAAGTTAGAGCAAGACAAGAAGAAAAAGAAGAAATGTTACATTTATGCAATATACCAACTTTAAACAAGGTGTTGCTTGTCTGCCTAATGGCATGCCATTAGATAGATGTATAGTATTTATCACACTAGCTTGATGAAATGATGCACTCTTAGACTTACCTCAACACTTGAAGAACTTTGAACAGTCCACACTTTATATTCTGGTAATAATTACAAAGTGGACTATTATATATGGAAACCTGCACATTCAGACTGTTTGCGCTTGTTGTTGATGTTGTTATTCGGGTTAGGGAAGTGGAGTCACATGATTAGAAGTGGACTTGTGTTAATGCAACAGCTCTTTAGTAATATGCACCACCTATAAGTTTGACAAAGTGCCCCTTCAAATATGAGGTTGGACACGTTCCCTCGGTACAGTTCAGTTTCATTTACGTAGCAACAGTTACAACGTACTCTTGTCATTGCAGGGAAAATCCCACATTGGTGACAGGAGAGAGGAAGAATATGCCTGGACAAAACCTCCAGTCGATCCAGACTCAGAGGTTCATTTGGGATTAGTGGATTGTATGTGACAAAGAGCAACAAAGAAAACGTCAAGCACACTGCCACAACCACACACTTTCAGCAGGAAGGTACAGAACGTGACAGGTAAGGTAGACCTGTGGTTGTATGTGGAGTGAGAAAAGAGTGAATGAAAAATGGAGCAAATGCAACCACCGACCCTAGTGAAATACCCAAATCTGTTCATTATTTTCTTTCTTTCTGTCTTTTCACATGTTACCAATAGGATATGTGCGCGCATAACAGATAGAGCTGGTGGTGCTGTGCCACTGCAGGCCTCATGAGGGCAGCAGTGATTTCTCCAGGAGCTCTGACAGCAGACACAGGCCCCCCAGTTTAGCGATGAATTAAATCACATTTGCAGTGACAAACATAAAGGCCTCCGCAGTGTATTTCATTTGATGTCACAGACAGACGCCACATATACAAAAAAAATCCAAAAGGGCTGAACTTGAGAATAAGTCCTTCAGCCGCCTCCTCTTTCATTTTGTTTTTTTTTGGGTAAACTCCTCTGCATGCATATTTGTTTTTTTTCTATTTCCCTGAACCGAGTGTTGATTCAAACAGGGGGAGAAGCTGAAAGCCTGAGGAGCACAGTGGGAAAACACTGCGGTTACTTAGCAAGGTTATGATGAGACACTCCCTCTGTTCTTGGGGAGGGAAGAAAGAAGGGAGGCTGAATTTGTGAATCAATGAATCTTTGTTTTGTTCCTTCTGATATATTTGCCTTTTCCTGCCCATAATCTCTTCTGGCTTCTTCACAGTCTCAGCCCTCCTTCGCTTGTTTCCTCGCTGTTCACATCCTCTCCTCTCCTCTCCTCTCCTCTCCTCTCCTCTCCGCTCCTTCTCTTTTGCTCAGTCTTGCCCTTATTTTCCCTCGCTATCCAACAGATCTATATTGAGCTGTAACTCTCTGAAGTCCCCCAGGGCCATTGGATGTTTAAAATTCTTGTGTGTTGTAACCTCTCTATCACTCCCTTTCTTCCTCCCTGCCACCCCACCAGAGGGGGGCACGATGAGACATCCATCTTCCACCAGACTCTCTGAATTCTTCGCAAAACCTCAGATATCCACTTAAACAGTCCACGTCCATTTGAACCCCCTTACCCCTCAAATCACAGCAGGGATCGCTCTGGTAAAATATTTTAATTCGACTTTGATATACCGAGGGACCTTTTGTCGTGCGGAGAGTGAAAGATTTCCTTTGAAGTTGGTGGGCTTGACCTGAAGTTTACTGGGATTGTTGTAAGCAAAGGAGCTGTATACTTTGATAGCAAGTCCAGTGTGGGTGCATCCCAGGGGTTGAAACAACAAATACAAGTTCTAAATGTTCAGTTTACGCAACACTCAAGTTGTATTTTGGGGGTATTTTATGACTAATTTCACTCATATGCATAGTTTACACCATTTAATTGCTCATAAATGCATTTTGAACAAAGATGATATTACCAATGGCAAATGTAGATACTTTGAATAGTTTTTACAGGTAAAACAAACAGACTGCTTCTGACTATCCAAATGTGATTTAACCTTTGTGGCCTACTTTCATTTCTAATTGAATACAATTCATGTAATGCAGCATTATTATACTTGAATACACATTTTTGCATATGTTTTCCATCTCTGGTGCATACAACCGAACTTTGAGACCAAAGGGAAAACCTTGATCAAATGTGAAACATTATTTCATGCTTTTACAAATGCTATTACCCGCTAACATAAGCGAGAAAAGCTCTCTGATCCCTCAGAAGGGACTCATTAAAAACCTGCAAATGGACAATTTCATCACTCGTGTGTTGTTCCAGAGTAAAGCTCGAATAAGTCCTGTTTTTGTGTGACTTTGTACAGCCAATCTTAAAAGCACAATTAAATGTTACGTATGTAATAAAGGTACGTTGGAAAGTGTAAAACTGACCAAAATGACACTGTATTTCACTATTTTCGTTGTACAAAAGGAAACCTATACAGAGGCTAAAATTACCACTGTGGTCACAATCTGGTTTTCTCATCTAAATCACCACATGAACTAGTGTCCTGCAAAAAATGTGACGTTTTTTGTAGTTATGACCATACATCCCTTAGAAATACTGTAGTTTGAAGTCACCGTATATTATTACTTGTCCCATTAAGAGCAAACCAATTTTTTGGGGAGGTCTACAAATTGATCACAAATTGTGTGTATTATAAGTGCTTTCAGCTTGTAAGATCAGGTAGTTTAAAATGATGTAGTTTCTGTAAATATTTTGTTTGGTGTTGATTATTCCTTTATCCACGTAAGATGGGGCCCAGACCCCAAAACCCCTACATTAGTTTACACCTATGCTCATGTCTTTAGACACATTTTAGATTTGGTGGTCTTCTAAGCAGTAACTCGCATGAAAGAAAGCCCTTTTAAATGCAGGAAAAAAAATCAAAGCTTGAAGTATAAAAATTTAAATCCTGGGTTCTCAAAGTTAGGTAAAAATGCATGAATCACCTCAAGGCTTTCTTAACGGTTGCATATGTACAATAATTGCCAAACAAACAACCAATTAATCAAATTATCAAAAAATAATTGCCACACAGTGAACTTGCAGCCTTTAGGCCCTCAGAGGGTTTGGAGCCCCGAGGCAGCGGTTTGATTTGCAAGCAATAATTCAGTCTTGCAAATACATAATAATGATTAAAAAAAAAGAAAGGAAAAAAAACCCAGTTTGCATGAAATCTCAAAACAAAGTACCTGAAGAAAAATTCTCAATTGCCAAGTCACATTGTTTGCAATCCACATGGCCTGATGTGAAGATGTAACTTAGAACTGATCACACTGTCAGAAATGTGAGTAGCGAGGATCAGTCTGTTAATTAACATCTGGGGAATAATTATTTGACCAGAAAGTGACCGTTCTCGCTGAAAGTAAAATAATCTCTTCCTGAGAAATACAAGAAACATGTAACAGCAGCTTGAAGTTTTTGTTTTGTGTTATAGTTGATGAATGTATGTTTTTTTTTTTTGTGTGTGTGCCAGTAATGCGAACAGGACGTTTTGGACGAGATTACTAAGACCTTTTCTGTTATACAAAATAAAAAATCTAGCATTATTCTATTCTATATGACAACTAATAATATATTATCTGGATTATTTAAAATGTTTATTACAACTTTGTGGCCTGTCCAGGGTGTCCAGTCCTCATCCTCAGTAAGCTGGGTTCGGCTCCAGCGCCCCACGACCCTCAACAGGAAAAGCGGGATAGAAGTTGGATGGATTTAAACTTTGTAGTATAAATACTAAAGAGCACCGCCTTCGTCTTCATAAATTGGATGCCCCTCAAGTTTAATATGTGCACCCCACCCAAAAAAGTCATCTGGATCTGCTGCTGCATGAAAGGTTGGTCTGCTTGGTTTGTTCATTCTGGACAAAGTTAGAAACATGGCGGTGCACCGTCTGGCTCTGGGGCTCACTCCTCATGTAGAAAAGATCAAAAACCCAACATGTTGCTTCAATTCCTTCTGGTCCAGGAGAACAAAGTTAGGACATATTAAAAAAACTTGCCAACTCAAGCTGGGAATAATAGCTTACCGCAGTTTGTGCCAGTCATAATAATGCTCTCAGGTGACCAGCAAACAATCAGGAAAGAAGCTATTATCCATCTTCGATATATTGTTCAGGGTCACGTGATGCTGGAGCTGATCTCAGCTGGGCTAAAGCAGGGGACACCGTCATGCAGCTTCATTGATATTATATATATATAAATAATGTGTGTGTGTTTTTGCTGATCTTTAGTCCTCTAATGAATTACATGCAAACTGAAACACACATCTGAATAAATATATCACTTTTATACAACAAAGTTCCAACGTATCCAATTCTAAAGGCACTCTCAAGGCGTTGGAATTCTAACAGCACAAAATATTTGTAGTCCATCACAACGCATCTTAATTTACGATACATGCACAGCCAGTTTGACTCATTTTCAGTCAAGAGCATTTGTCAACAAACAAGCTTGATCACATTGAATAGTTCATTTGTGCGTCCGTCCATCTCCTCCCACATTCGTGTGCTCTCCAACAGGCCGTTTGGGGTTGAGGCTTTTACCATCCCCACTGCACTCTGAAGGAAACGAGTTGATGAGAGGATTGACGACCAGGCTGGCAGCCCACTGAAGGCATCTCGCCGGGCTGGAAGGTGTTCGTGGTGGCCATGTTCCGAAGAAGAACATTCGATTTGTTATTAGCAGAAGAGTGCAGCTTATGTCAGTGAAGGGAAGAAGCCAGGGACCAGAGCCTCGCCTTGGGGATTCATTTTTGGCTGCTCGGAGTGGGAGACGTCTTGGCTGAAGTGCTCTCTGAGCTCCGGCGCCACAAGTGTTGAAATGATTGGCTGCTCTCTGGCTGGCTGTAGTGCTAAGTGTTATTACGCAGGTGTAACGACAGCTTTATGCTTAGAAACTACACTCCAGCACTCCCTGAAGATTCGAGCGGAAGCAGTTTGCAAACGATTTCCACTCAGATTATTTCATCACGGCAAACGACTTGGGTGTTATCGAGCTACTTTCTCTGTTATCATTCTGTTCATGTGATTCCTGCCATGTGAGGTCGTGTCAACACGATGAGGCTGATGTCACCCTCATTTGATGGACTGATGAAAATTAATTTGATCACCATTTGGCTAATGGGGAGTAATATGAGGTATTAAGGAATTATCAAGATGGAACATGGCCATATTTCAGGATCCATCCCTGAGCTGGATTACTGTCAGCAAAGGTTAATAGAGCCACTCATCAAGTGATGACCTCAGGTGGCACCGCCGTTTCGCAAGCTGGTCATAGTTGATTTGCATGTCAGGTGAAAGGTCGTTGAGGTTGTCTGTGATGCAGACTGTCCCAGTTCAGTGCTTCCTCTGAACGGCCTTGAAACAGAGTCACATTCGTTTGCATGGTCGGTCGGTAGTCTCTTGCAGGTTAACAAAAAGGATAAATGTCCATTCTCGACAGGAGATAAAACAAATTGTACCGCTCCCTGTGGGAAATCTGTCTTTGGCATAGTTTTACATTACTTCACAGAGCAGGATGTAACCACCATTACACGATGAAAACATTACCACATCAACAGTTTTTCATAAAACAGTTACAAAGATATTCAGGCCTCAAAGTCCAACAAAAAGTGTCCTCGTGTTCAAGGTTTCTCTGGCAACTGTCGCACAAGTCTAGGTCTCTACAGAGAATCATCACCAGATGTTAAGTTCTGACCTTTCAAGTAAAGTCAAGTGTTTTTAATTTGGATATAAATCCTCAGCAAATCTATCATAGGCACTTTACACAAATGGGAAAAAATCTGTATAGGCCTCAAAGTACAACTTGTTTTAAGTTGGTTGTGCAGTGTATCGTTTAAGACAAATGACTCTGGTCCAGAAAAGTGATTGATTAGGCAGGGGCTCAATGCTCACTGAAGGCATCCCTTCACTTTTTGTTTTGCCTATTGAAACAAATGGGAAAACCCCGGAGACCCCCTATTATACATTCAGTACAAAGCCTCTTGAACTGCTCTGGAGAGAAGCTGTCAAGATGACTGACATATGATTATTAAAGTGATAGGGGTTCAATTCCCATTCAAGCTCTGGTTTTTCTGCTGGATGGGTACGTAGTCTAATGGTTAGGATGACAAACTTTTAACAATGCTGTGTTAACAAAAACTGCTTTTGTCAACACGACATTGCGCAAAAATAAAGTAATTGAATGTTTTACATCTTTTGTATTGCACCTTGGTCTGTATTGGACCTGTTTTGTAGTGCAGCTCACTCTATGAATACCACTACAATAGACAGAATTCATAGGATGACTGTTTTTAGTTTAAGAAAGAAGATAATTGGTTGTCTACATTGCTGAGGTTCTCAAAATCTGGCCTTGGTCATTTCATATGACATTTATTACATATTGATCCAGAATGCACAAATTTGCTTTTTCTTCAACTTTACTGCAGTCACAACAAGTAGAACACACACACACACACACACACACACACACACACACACACACACACACACACACACACACACACACACACACACACACACACACACACACACACACACACACACACACACACACACACAGTATTCCTCTTTCTAATAAGAAACATGAATAGGCCCCTATGGCCTGGATTAGTGCAAATCTCCACTGTTTAATTACTGGATCCTATCACATTGTCAAAAGCATGCATTTGAGTGAATTTATTTGTATAGAATACTCAAAGCACACTTTTTAGACAAGCAATAAACTACATAACAGTCATAAGTAAGTATGAAGTAGAAACTATATTTGCAATAAAAGTGTTTTGAAAAATGGACATACTCTGTGGCAACTTGGGATTTCAAAATCAAAAGAACAAATTAAATGCCCATTTAACTTAAAAAAAATTTTTTTTAATTAATTAAAAATGGCCTAAAAACACCAGTCTCCTTTATTAGGTCTGCATTGAAAGTGCCATTTGGTTCCTCATTTGTTCAATCACCTTCATTAAAAAGGCGTCATAGCCAAACCAGCGATCTCTGACCTCGTGTGCATTTAATTTGCTCGCGGCTCCGAGCCCGCCGGCGATTACGCCCACGTGGGTCCTCTTAATCTGACCCACTGCACGTGTTTACTGATTTCTGTCATGGGAAGAGCGCTGCTGTCTGCCCCAGCCAGTCTTCCAGAGGGGGAGATAAAAACAGCTGTCATCTTTAAGAGCAAAAAGACACCACATTTAAAAACTACTCCAGAATAACGTTTATGTGGATAAGGACCTGATCAAAAAAAAATTTTGTTTGTATTTTACATATTTATTTTTGGAACCTTCTACAGTGAGAGGAGGGCACTTCACCGTGCAGGAAACAATGTGTTGATTTGTTTTGCTGCGCTTGTTGCTCCACATGCGTGCGTAAAAGTCTCCTGGGTGCGCGGACTGGACGGACACTTTCTGCAACTGTGCGAACATGAAGATCAACTTTCCGTTTCGTGTGCTGCTTGCTGCTGTGGCAGCTGTAAAAGGTGAGACGTGTGGCTGCTTTTGATGGGCGATGAACAGCTTCTGCTGTTGGTCTGATGAGTTTCCTCTGTTGGAGCAGACTCTAAACGAAAACCTTTTTATGTGTAAGGCAACTAGGCTGGAAGTGGCTCAAAGGCTTCAGCTGTGTTTACATAAGAACATCAAATGAGATGAAATGAATATAGTCTGCATCCTTTTATATACGCTTTGATGATGTAAACACACACAAACTGCATATGCATTTTCTGCTTGCCTCTTGTTGCACGATTCTTCTTTGTTTTATTTGAAGAGACAGATGGTATATTGTTGTTACAGCAATAGTATTAACTTTATTAAGGTCACGTTACATTGCGTTGATGTTTAAAGAGCCATAAATAAATATGTTTTGGACAATGTCAACAGAATCTTCCTCGGATATAATTTTTATTATTTGGAAGATTTATCATATAGGAATGTGTTTTTATTGTAAGGGTTTAGTGGTTAGTACCCATGGCCTCAACCCCATTTGGTTATTCCTCTGTCTGATGAATGAAAGTGACAGCACGCTCTCCTGTGTGCATCAGGAGGCTTCATCTGTGGGATTAAAGAGGCCTGCAGCTGAGGCTGCACAGCTGTTTCTCTGGTTGTTTAAAGATAACCTGCATTGGGACCTATGAAGTCGCAGTAAGCAGCCTGTCTCCCTGTGATACCGATATCATGCAAAAGACTACTCTCTGAGATTGCCTGGGCTTATATCTACAAATGATATCTCTGTGGACATTTTTCATCATGCACGTGTGTGGCTATAATGTAGGTCCGCCAGTGCAGGCAGGACCCAGCTGGGTTCTGCATGCGTGTCTAAGTGATGGAGTCCTGCCTTTGATATCGTCTCTCATTGGGAATTATGCATATGCATGTGAGTCTTATCTGTCAGTCCAGTCACAGATGTGCTAATGTGTCTGAATCAGTTAGAAATACTTCCTACTGTCTCTCTAAATGACACACAGGTACGTTTCCTTGTAATTTCATTGTTTAGGATGCTTCAGTTCAATGTCTTAGACTTTTGCACATGTGCAGCAGTGAACTAGGTCTGAGGTTGAAATAGTAGTGACAACATGAAATGCAAAGCGTTACACTCTTTTGTTGTTTTTCACTCATTTTAAAGACTTTAACTTCAAGTACATGCTGATTTTTGGGCCATATTTCCATTTTCAGACTAATAACCAAAGTTCAGTGATATCACTCAGACTGTTTGGTGTAGAATAATGTTTGATAAAAACAAACCAGATGGCACTTAGGTTAGAGAGCACAAACATCTGGAGGCCAGGAATAATTCTGTTAAGTTAACATTTAATAAGCTTTTCAGTTTTGCTGTTTTCTGTCCTTTATACATTTTATTAGGAAATGGAATCTTGTTTCATGGTTATGAAGGATGGTTTCATTTTCGACAACTGGTCTTGGATCATCACCAGTATAGGTGAACTTCAATATCCTGTCTGTGCAGTTTCATAATAATTTCATACGTAGAATCAATTTACAAGCAACTATTTTGGATCATTTACTCTGTTTTACACATATTTGAATACAAACATCTCACATCGTAATTTATACATGTACACAGTACATAACTGAAAATATAAAAAGACATTATGGGTCCCTTTTTAGAAGATGATGTAAAAGAAAATTGTTAATAAAAAAGAGCTTTTTTATTAACAATTTTTCACATGTCAGCTCTTGCTGAGAGTCACTGACTCCTCTCAGACATGGTCTAGTGTCACAGCAATGTCCCTTTACAAAGAAATCATATTAAATTGTGATGAAAAGGTACCAACTTAGAACACTAGAAAGAATGAAAGGAGAAAAAAAACCCTCAAAGCCAAAGTAGATTAGAGTGTTATCTAGTCTTTAGAAGAGATTATGAATTTGCAGAATATCCCTCTACTGTCAGATATTAAGCGAAGACAGATCCTCTCCAAGCACAGGCTCAGCGACCACATATTAGAAAATTGGACAAGAAGTCTTGGCTGCCAAATAAAAACTGAGAATTCAAACACTGCTTATCATATTGGTTTGCATCCTCCTGCTGTGTGAAGGCTTCAAACAAGTTTCAAACATTTACTCCAACACTTTTTATTCAGACTTCAGAGTTTACCACACTCTCGCAATTACGAATGACCTTTACAGGCAGAAATGGGGATGATCCTCCTTCTCAAAAAAAAAGAGACTTGCAAGCATTCAGACTAAAAAGCCTAATTAGGTAACTTATATACTGTATTTAGAGTGTTTGTCAATCTCTATTAATTCACATTACTGTCTTTCTCTATTGCATGATAGGATGGACAGACACGGCATAATGGAAGAATAAGAGTAACCACAAACATGTAGGAGGTGTCTGGTAGATTGAAGGTGATCTGTCATCAAGAATTAGTATTTGTCACGTAAATAAATCCCAAAAGTTTGATTGTGGCTTTTAAAGATATTGTTGTCAAAGTACATGTGACCACAGTCAGGTCAAGGTTGCAGAGATTTAATTTGTGTGGGATTCATGCCAAGAAAGAGTTAACCCCAACCCGTAAGTAATGCTACTTTTATGTATTAAGTGGCATTAGTGATTCCCCAGTAATATGTTTATTTTTAAATTAGTTTTATGCAAGAGTTCAAGCCGCCATCGTATTCAAGCTGCACATTTCTTAATGAACTGAGGAAGGACTACATGCTTTACCAAACTCAAACTAACTAGTGGGGTTATTGGGTTTATTTTATTAGCCTTTTTTATTTATTTATTTATTTATTTTGCTTTAAAAAAAAAATACACTACAAGTGCATCTTCTTCACATATGGTAATATCAATAATCTACAATGAGAACATGCTTGTGAAGAATGTAAAATGTATTGCTAGGATGTCTTGCTATGACAAAGAAATTATATACTTTTTATTATGTTGGTCAATAATTATCACCAGTATTTTGGCCTTTTAGGTAAAATTCTCTCCAATAAACTGACGTCTTCACTTTGCATGAAGAAAACTTCTGTACATTCACGGTTTGAACAGACTGAAACATCACTCCTCAAAACTTTTGGGGAAAAGGGAAGAGGTTTTGTTTTGGTGAAGGTTTTTGCCTTCAGAAAAGACATTTTTGTGAAAGGGAAAGTCATATGCGCTCATTAATTATAGAGCACTTCAACATGGAGGAAGGCAAATTACCGCATGTCTTTGACAGTGAGGAGTAGGATCTGTCACATAGAGACTCCTAAAGCATCCAGCAGTCACTGTGGAAGTGACTTGTTACCTCTCAAATGTTGCAGGTGGTATTTACTTCACGGCGACGCAGATATTGTATGTGGAAAATGGAGAACAGAGTTTCTGTGGTGAACTACAACAGAGACTGAGGTGATCAGAATACCATGTATGGAATATTTACAAACTACTTCTGAGTTTTAGTGCTAGGCATGGTATTGATGAATGATTGCTGTAATTGAATCATTTAGCCATGATTGCTGCCATCTGGATATAAGGTGTGCAGTAGAAATTACGCTATACTGTCTATTTTGCACTATTCTATAATGACAGCCATCGCTGTTAAATATAGTGGTACGCTTTGAGAAATGTGAATAGACACTTGAGAGAGGCAAAAATAGCAAAGGTTTTTAATTGTTTGACAGCAGCTTGCATGATAATGCATGGAGGATATGTTTGCTCCTGACAAATTCAACTCTTTTTGTCCTTTCCTCTGTTCAACACAGGAACTACTCTTGGAAATATACGATATTTCCTTTATAAGCTCTGCCTTCACCTTGATACTCACTCCTCTTGGTTCCCTGAGACGACAAAATACCCTGATCAGCTTTTTGATCCTGACTCAATCCTCCTGGCTCCCAGTTCAACCCTCAGTCATCAGCTCTTTGGTTTGTCTCCCCAGCCAAAAACTCTTTTGTCCTTACTGCATCCTCCTACAATCCTCACCTAATGTTCCCAGCTGTAGTTGCTCACTGACTCAGTAAATTACAACTGTGAGTAGCAAAATGGCTGATATGATATCCAACATTGAAATGTTAAGTTATAGCAGTGGTATAAGTCAATGGCCCTAATCTTTTTCTTGTTACAATTCTTTTTCTTTCAGTTGCTGAGAGCCAGAAAGTGTCTGACGATACTGTGACAGCCCAGGCTCCAATTCCAGTTTATCCCAACGTCAACTTCCAAGTCCTCAATGTGGACCACGTATTTTTGAGACAGGGCAGTATAGAGCAGATGGGGAACTCTAGTCAGAAGCCACAAACTCAGACTTTTCTCATCACTGGACCTGGCGGCGGGCTCCTCCAGCCGGCAGTCAATGCCTCATATGGCCCCCTTACTGTGGATGCTCCTATTTCTCCAGATCTTCTCCTCAGTGGGCGCAAGATCCTGCCAGTCATTTTGGCTCGCCAGGTTCGTTCCTCATCCCCCACAGTCAAGATTCTCTTCCACATGCCCACGGGCAACAACATCACTCTTGGGCAACAGACAGTGTTGTCTAAAGACGATATTGGGAGGAAAAATGGTGATGCTAAGGCCAAGGATGGAGCTCACTGTGTGACGGCTTACGCCTTTTGGGAGACAAGGGAAGTCCGTGGAGCTTGCTTGGTGTCTCCCGGCGGATTCTGTGTCGCACAGTTGAAGCTGGAGCCGACGTGGTTCAGCTCAGCCAGCAGATCAGGAAGCTCCAGCAGGGAAACAGACAGAACAGAGGGAATTAAAGGGATTCGGGGGAACCTTGTTGAGGTTTACTTCCAGAGTCGGTGGGACCGGACAGGCCAGTGCGCTCCGCAGGATAGCCTGCAACGAGTGGGAGTGGGGAGAGGAAGGGTCTCTGGGGGATCCGGGACACCAATGAAACGAATAGGAAGTGTCAATCTTGTCAGGGCTCCACCAGGGAACCCCACCTTTCTTCGACTCAGGCTCGGAGGCGCTGTGGTGATTCAGACTTCTTCTAAACCCCTCAAGACCACCGATGTAGCAACATTCTACGTCTTTCTTGCAAGCACGTCTACCATGGAGACTTTCACCCTCAGGTAAGAGTGAACAGACTTGGCAACATTGTTACTCTCAAATGTCCATCTGTAAGTTGATGACAGCCATTTGGGAAATTAGCTGATCTTTTAGTGACTAAATACTGCGAGAAGCTCCTGTTGTGTTTTACAACTTGTTTGGCACAGTATCTAGAAACCACCTGCATGATGTGTTTAATTTGACATTATCAAAGAAAACATTATGAAAACTACAAATAATATAAGCACTGCTCGTATCCAGCTGGTGCAAGATATGACTAAATCATATTTAGGTATTATAATACATATTTAGGTATCGGGGTGGCTTTCAATTAGAGATGCACCGATCTACATTTTTTCACTTCTAATCTGATCCCGATACACGAATTTGGATATCTGCTGATACCAATACTATTCTGATACCAGAGCTCCGTTTGCTCTTAAAATTGTTATTATCATTATTGTTGATTTTATATGAGGCTGTGAGAAACTCCTCTCTACAGGCAAGTATGAAATGTATGAATGTATGCATGTATGCTCCCAAAAGGCAACTTGTGGTTAGTCTAAAGTCAGAAAAGGAAACAGTACAAACAATTTTTGTTAAATTTGGACAATGTTGGGGTCTGCGTGACGTTATCATCTCATAATAAGCTTTTTATACCTTTCAAACCTCGGAATAACTTCAGTAATCGCTGGGGAAATTCTTTAGCCACGCAGCAAAAACAGCAGTGTTTCCAGCACTAACGCAACACAAAGATGATAGGACTATTTTCACAGAGTTTCGTATGGACAAGGACGCAGCTTTACAGAGGTGTGAATCGCCTGCTGACAGCATGGAGGAACAAGCTTTTCATTGTTTTGATGCTGCTGTCAGTGCCATTCTCTTCGGCGAGCTGACGTTTTAAAACGGTGACGCCTGGCTGCAGAGCGGCCACCTCGCTGTACAACGGCTTTGCAAACATCCACATTTCTGTGTTGCTTTGTGGTGTTTTGAGCATAAAATACGTCCAAACAGCGACATGTTGTCATGAAACGTTGGATAGTGCGACTACCTTAGCCTGCTCGCTGGCTCAAAACTGTGGAATGGATTTCCTGCCTCATCACTCATTACTACCACTGGATCGCAAATCTCTGCAGGTTAGATTGGAAATTTCCGATCAGTGAATCACATTGGTATCGGAATACCGATACTGATCCCTACATTCAAACGGAATGTTACATGTTTGATTGCCCATAGCCACCTGTCTACATGTTGAAATGTCCTTGAGCAAGACACTACACCAAACACTTAACCCAAATAGCTCCCAATGGATGGACTGAGCGACATGGCAGCCGTCTCCATTGATGTGTGACGAGCTGAATGTGATTAACAGTGTAAAGTGCTTTGGGGGCTGCTTAAAAGTTAAAATCTGTTTACCATTTACTATTTTACTTGATTGTAAAAAGTACATTAATAGGAGGACACTATCCCCCAGGAGAGTGAGGACTACTGAGGGGTAGGACTACTCAGATATATTTTAAGCCTAAAATGGAAGAAATATTTGTCATTTTGGTCAGTTCAATGTTTTATTCACATTCTATTCAATATAATGCACACATGAGGGTGGTTCAAACCCAATTTTCACACTGGAAATTAAAAATTTGAATTTAGAGAAGCTAAGATTTTTATCGTCATTGCACATTACCGGGACATTTTATTTGAAAACGTTCTTTTGTGCAGATGCATATGATGAAAACAGTAGTATATGTAAAGAAGCGGCATCAATTTGCACTATTTCAACACATACTTTTTAATGGTAAAAAGTTCTCATCTGCACCTTTTCTTATCCTTCATTCTCTAGTATTGGGGTTAGGGTTAACCGTAGCTACTTTCCCCAAATCTGCCAGAAATGCCTGTTGTGTAGACCCTTGCATCACAAAATACTGTAGCAAATACCGACTCAACCTTTAATCTGTCAGTCCGTCCATTTGTCCGCGATATTGTTCTAAAACGTTTAGGGTCCAGGCCACATCTCCTGTGATTTAAGATAAGTGTTGGTAATCTCTACAATGAGTCAGTGCAGTTGTGAAGTCAAGTCTCAGGTCCTCGAGGAGAGGCAGTACACAGGAAACACAGCAGATTAAATCTAGAAGTTTCTTTGAGTTGGCAAATGCTGCCAATTAAATCAAATTTTCTTTTTTTCTTTTTAAACATTTTTCATTGAGGGTCTTACCAATCATTCTTTTATTTAACTGAGATCATCATTGGATTTTTATAATGAAATATTCAAGGGATTTGGTCGAGAGGGGTCTTTTTATTTTCCTAGTTTTGAATTTGGGTACGTCGTGCACAAGAAGTTTAAAGCATCATTTCCAACAACAGTTGCTTCATTATGTCATGAATGAGGTTGAAAACAAGCATCTTGGGGGTATTGTGTAAGAATTGTTAGTAAAACCCGTAAAGCATAAAAAGACACCGAGTTGAACTGCCACGAGATACAGTATAGTTCAGTATATGCACCGAGGATATGCTTCATGCATTTAAACGGTTACTTAAGACACTTGAATACTGATCAAGGCCCACCATCAAGGCCGTGCAGTCAAACGCACGAGTGCCAGCGTGACTTGTGACGTCTGCCACTTTTACCAGCTTCATAAATCACTTGACATCCTATATTTTGTCTGCTTCTTCTTTATAATTATCAGAGAAGATTGGTGAAGCACTTTTCCATAAATATGGGAATAATTGGCAATTATTTCATTACAACAGGTCCCTCTGGTTGTTCTGCTTCATAAAAAACATGCTTATTTGCTGGGCCAAGACAACAAACACCTTGCTTGTACCCTTTGGGTAAATGTGAATTTAATACAGAGCAGTCTTGTCACGTTGAAAAGCACTGCTCAATCTTTTCTAAAACTTTCTCATAGTTGCCATTTGGAGCACATGACTGGGTGCAGTGTGACACTTTTTATCAGTGCCCCCGAGATCAGTAGGATGTAAAGCCTTTGCGGTTAGGCTTCTGTTTCCAGTCTTTGCACTACTTAATGGTTTTGTTAGAAAAGCAAGACAAATTTCTCGTTAATCCCATGATTTAGTGATATCATGCTGCAAACATACCAAGCCCGCTGTAATCTGCTGCAGGATGCGGGCGAATGGAGAAGAATGTTAAGATGTGCGATTAATCCACAGGGCATGCGGTAGCTGTGCGTCAGTCAAACCCCAGGGCTGTTCTCTAATACGAGACTTACCATTCACAGACACAAACATGCCTGCAGACGCACACAGTCCCACTGACCTGAATGCAGCTGTGCCCGCATTGTTGAAATGATGTGGATAAGATTTGGTGGAGAGACGCTGACCCTTTTAGCATCTGCGCTTGTTTGGACTATTTGTAAGGATTTGCAGCCTCTTCACCTGAAATGCCCCAAATTCAGAGCGGCTGCCTGTAACCGATGAAGTTCCTGCAGTTAGGCCGTTGATTTTTTGGTCCATGTATTTTTGACCCACTGCCACATCCAGAATGAGATTGGACAAGAAGAGGGGGACTGAGCGCAGCCGCTAAGTCCAAGTGAAGGCTAGCTCTGAGGAGCTTGGCAAAGTGATTGATTCCTCCTGGGAGAAATCCCTGCTCCACTTCCCTCTTTGGCCAAAGATTGAGTCCACTCCAGCAGGGTTAGGCCAGATAATCTGTGGCCCTGATTGAAAATGAATCAAGAGGTTAACTCTTTAGGGTAGGAGATGATCTGGGCTGACTGCAGGGATTAACCATGTCGATCTATGTAAGAGTGTTTGTGTGAGGTTCCGCCACACCCACCTGTTAAGCACATACGTACTTTGTCAACAACTATTATTAAATGTTAAAAAAAGAAAAGAAAAGAAAAAAAGCCCTGGCCACACACTGCATGCAAGCAAAAAAGGCTCATTTCCTTTTGCATGGGGGTTAATGGCACAAACAAGCAAAGAAAGTTGTTGAAAGTCTTTAACATTTCAGTTTTAAACAGACTTACAGGTTTTAGTTAACACCAATGAAGAGTTGTTCAGTCTGAAATATCTATTCGGCTCCCCACCTGTGGTCATGAACTCTTGGTAGTAAGTGACAGAGACAAAAGAGGGAGGATAGAAGTGGCCACAATGAGGTTTCTCTGCAGGGAGGCACTTGTCTGCTTGTGGACAAGAAGCTCAGTGATCCAGCAAGATCCTGGCATTGAGTTACTGCTTCTCCACACTCAATAGGAGCCAGTTGAAGTGGTTTGTACCCCGGGGAGGGATGCTCATCAGGTGCTGTTGTCAGTCTAATACTGAACTGGACAAGCAGCAGGGAAATGATTTATTGAACGTGGCAACAAAAATACATTTCAAACTTTGGGAAAACAATAATCATCTCCGCTTACAACTTTCCTTGGTTTTAAGTCGGTCTGTGATTGCTGTGACAAATGATCACCTGTTGAAAACAGATGTCTGGATATGAGATTTAAGAAATGAACACACCTTATTCTGTAACAGGCCTTGGGTTTTTGATTTGTATTCTGATCTGGTAGCTTTAATCAATCTTTATGTCACAAAAACTCATTAAAATTGTTATTGTAGAGGTTTTTTTTTGTCTGTGCTGTAAGAACCTTGACCTGGAAAATGACCTTCACAGAAGTACTTCTTTATATTGCTTTGGTTGAATAGTCAGCTCACTTCTGTGACCAGTAGCTTTGTGTGTGTATATGTGTGCATCTCTCTAAATTCTTGGATACTGTATTTTAGCTTTGCCCTAATCCTGGCCTCTGCCTCAGTGGTTATTGATCAGTCTCGCTGCTCTTGAATTACAAATCAGTATTTCCAAATGCCTGTATTTGGATGTAACGGCATGTGTACTACCGCTGACCCATTTTTCTGGCATGAATGGATTTTGTATTCATGTATCTTTTCGTCTGTCTGTCAAAAAGTTCTACAGCTAGTCAAGGTGCTGTTTGGCGGCAGAAACCACAAACAGCAGGTTGTTAAACACGAACAGATTGTTTGCTGTCACATCGCAGGCTGCCTCCCGCTCTCATGTGTTTGAGGACACACATGCAGGAATACTCACACCTATTGTGTAGGCTATTTAATACAAGAATACAATCAGCTGAGTGACGAATGTGAGTTTTATCATTTGGACTGATTGTTTAGGAAGAACATTGTTGGCAAAAGAAAAATCTGCCAGTGAGGCAGTTGTGCAGGTTAATTAGCAAATGAAAAGAACATTTACATATTGGCTCAAGCTAAACTGTGACTTTTGCCCCTGCTGTGTATAGAAATAGTAGCAAAGTGAAGTTTAACGCCAAGGTGAAAACTGAAATCTTCTGGTTTTGCAAGAATAAAAGCACGTGTGACATGTGGGGATGAGTTTAGAGTCGAATGCATGTCTGTGCTAGGATTGCTGGGTTTGTCTGTGAAAGTGCCATTAGATGGTTATGTTGTAATTAATTTTCTGTGTAATTAATGTTCACCACTAAATATGGGCACAGATATGTCTAAAATGAATCACCAAGTACACTAAACTGATTTGTTTAATAATTTCTCATTGACATTAGATGACATAAAGAAAAGCCATGTGAGGCCTCCAAACTGCACAATGCACCTGGACTCTCAGTCTGCCACATGTCACTTCAATCTGCTGGTTTTTACACTTGCAAATCTAATATGACACTTTGAGTGTTTAGTGTTTTTTTTCTTCTTTGTTTGACAAAAATATTCTCAGCATGAATATCCTGCTGACAAATCAGCTGGAGCCGAGTGATACTCTCAAGCCACCACCGGCTGAATTCCCTCTGGAACGATCTCGGCACCTTGTTGAATCCTTGCCATGAGGAAATGGTCCTGTTTTGGAAACTCGCTGTGCTTCCACCCTGTAGCGAGGTGTCTGCATGAGTGCAGATAAGTGAATCACTGCAAGTTAAACTTGGGTCAGAAGCATTTCATACCTCTTGTATCGTTTTACCAGCCTCTAACCCAAATGGCTGCTCTTTGAAAGTTATCATGTGATGACTCGATGGAACAGTTTACCCAAGGGACGGGGGGGGGGGGGGGGAGCAGACCTCTTGGTAATTGTTAGATATGTAGGCCTGCGTGGTTCTTTCATGTTTTTTTTTATAACTAATGATCCATCTCTCTGCAGAGTCATGAGTGTGCTTGAATCAGACATCTGATTAACTGATTCCCAGCTCCTCTCTGGCCTAATGGGAATTAAGTACCTCTGCTAATTCTCACTCTGCAAGCAACCTGACACATCAGTTTGTCTGTGACTCACCTTGTTAGTCAGAGCATGAAGGAACGCACATAAGAACCAAGATAAAACACACATATGTAACCACAGAAAATGTATGGCACACAAAGTTGAAAGCCCACCTGCATATTGATACAAGTCACTGAACAGAAACGGATACAAATATGTGGAGCTTCTCTTACGAAATGTCAGATTTATTTTTGTGCTGGTGTAGACATTAACACTGATGCAACACTTCCAAAAGGTTACACTCAGTGTAAGAGGCTTTCTATTTCTGCTTAGTTGTGTTATCTGTACAGCACATATTGTTCTGGATATATGACCCAACATCACGTCCCAGTGTCTGTGAAATTGCCAAAAATAAGGAATTAAGAAACTTGAAACCATCAAAATGAACTGAAACAGATTAAAAACTGCAAAAAGACCAGTGAAGCTAATGGAACAATTTTACCCATCTGATGTCAGTCCGACACTGTCAAATCATAGATTATTTATAAAGTACATAAACATACAAAAATGATTAGATTTGACTTATATTAACATCAAATCATATGACTACTCAACTGCCCGTATCATCACTCGTACTCCCTGCATTCACCACATCACTCCCGTCCTCCAACAGCTCCGCAGGCTGCCGGTTCAGTTCTGCATCCAATTCAAAATCCTCCTCACATTCAAGGCCATTCACAACTTCACCACCCCCCACATCTGTCCGATGTCCATGTTTTCACTCCCTCCTGTTCCCTCAGACCCTCTGCCTCCATTCACCTGCCTGTCCCCTCCGCCTGTCCCACCACCATGGGGAGCAGAGCTTTCAGCTGCTCTGCTCCTCGTCTCTGGAACTCATTACATCTACAACTGAGAAATCTGGACTAATTAATCCACTTCAAATATGTTTTCAACTATGTTTTCATAACCTCGGGTTCAGATGCTGCATCAGCCCTGGGCTTGTCAAAGTGACATTTGTGCATGTCAGGGAAAACCATAGGACTCCCTTTAGACCCCAAAAAGTGCAGTTTGTTTCTTTTGTAAATAAAATTTTCGATATATTATCCATTGTAAAAATGGTGAATGGATTTCACATGTAGCACTTTTGAACTGCTTGAGCAGTCCAACGTGCTTTACGCTGTTATTCGCACATTCACACACTGATTTAAGCCAGTTTTGAAATTTTTTCACTATTCACATTTCTTTGGGGCTGATTTTCCAATTTCTTTAGCCCATTCATTCATTCATTCATATATTTATTTTGAAATTGATGCTGTTGTGTAAATAAAACAGAAAAATATTTCTACGCTTAAGTCAAAGCTTGTGAAGACCCATATGCAGGTCCAGTGCGGCGGGTTGCAGATCCGACCTCCGGTTTAAGGAAAGGTCCAGCACATGGTCACAAACACAAAAGTGCCACTTCACATGCTGAGTAGTCCTCTGTGGTCAGATGTAATCCACTATGTAGTGGGGCAAATGCACAGCCGCCAGTCTGTAAAGGTCAGATTTGATCTTTTTGGCCAGCATGAACACCTTCATGCTGGCTGTTCCTCTGGCCTCTTCCACACTATTAACTGCACTTCCTTGTTGCTGCTATGAAATGCATGTATTAACACATGTCCTTGTGCAGGCTGGGAAACCAGTGTCTCTGTAGCAAAAACCCTCGTGACCTCATCTGATGCAATCATGGTCACGTAGATGATACGCAAAGTAAAGCAAAACTTGTAATCACGTACACGTCGACTGGGCTTGTGACCATATTTAACAGACTTCTGATTCAAACTCGGGTAACTTTTTTTTAAAATAAATGAATAAATCACTGACCTAGACGCACATCCTATGAAGGTTTCTTACTTTGTGATTTGCATGTTTTTTTCCACCCCAAAGCAAACCTGCTTGTGGTAACTGTTCTGTGTATGTCTTTCTGCTACAGGGCAGCTGTTAAAACGAGCCTGTCCTTCAGCGCAGCTCGGCCCAGTGACTCCGCTCTGTGGGACATCGTTGTTGAGCCGGGCAGAGGAGCAAATCCGAACACCGTCTCTGTTATCTGCCAAAGGAAGGTGGCTGTCACAGCAAAGAGGTCAGTCTTCTGCCTGTGTGCTACGTTTGTGTGTGTGTCCGCACCAAACCTCGTCAAAGCCGTTCTTTGCTTGGAAAAGGAGTCGATCTGCTCCTTATTGTTTGTGATTATTTCCTTTTTTTCATGGCCTTTCAAAAGTCCTTGCTGCTGTCATAAGAATAAGTGATCAGGTGTCGTGAAAAAAAGATCTCGCACTATGTTACATTCGCTCCACAGAGCACGAGTGAATCGAAAACGAATGGGGATTTTTCATCGAAAATGTAATTATTAATGGCCTTGTGCTCAGTGGTGCGCACACTGTAAGCAGCCGAGCACCAACAATATTGTTTTAATCTGTATACAGTGTTGCGCTATGCATTTATATGGAGTACACTTCAATTTTTCTGAGTAGAGGTTGGAAAGTATCAAAGTAAATTCAAAAACCTTGAGATTTTTAATTTTTTTGGTCAATTATTCCCTTTCATGAAAAATAGACATGATTAAAGAACACACTGATTATTTCTGCAGCTATCGGCTCCTTATTTTCTAAGTCAGCATGAGTTCGGACCAGAGCCGGCCCTATCCAGTGTGGGAAGTTTTTTTATGCCCCCCCCCCCCCCCCCCCCCCCCCCCGCCACTGGCGTTTTACATACAAGAAATTAAATGGCATAGTTTTTAAAATAGTGTTTAATCTATAAGATAACATGTCACCCAATTTACATGCTTAACAAATTACAAATCAATACCCCAAAAAATCTGAAATACAATATAAATACCCTTACCACAAAATAAAAATCCTGGAAATAAATGAATAAATGAGAATAATAGTAATAGATTATAAATATAACAATCAACATCAAGTAATTTAAATAACCAGACTCTGGGTCGGCTCTGAGTCTGACAGCCACAGAATATTTGACTGGTTGTGTTGACTGGAAGATATTTGGCACATCAGGTTTATACACTCATTCCTGGGGCAGGATGGCTCGGTTGGTAGAGCGGTCGTCTCCCAATCGGAAGGTTGCAGGTTTGATTCCCATCTCTTCCTGCTTGCATGCCGAAGTGTCCTTGGGCAAGACCCTGAATCCCAAACTGCCCGGGTGAATGCAGTGTGAGAGTGAGTTGTTGGTGGTGCAGATAGCTGCCTCGCTTCCATCAGTCTGCCCCAGGGCAGCTGCGGCTACATATGTAGTTTACCACCGTCAAGTATGGAGTGAATGAATAATACAATGTAAGGCGTCTTTGAGTGTCCTGAAAAGCGCTACATAAAACCATACATTATTATTATTTCTGAATCTTGAATGTTATAAAACAAATAACTTAATTTTATGGAGTGAAATAAGCTATGATTTATAAATTAATCTATTCCACCTTCCTCACATAAAGGAATATTGCCATCCATGGTAATGACATGTCTTATTTTACACATGGTGTTTGCACAATATAAGTACAATTTAATTTCACATAAACAACATACTCGCACGTTCGACTGAAACATACATGCAAGTGTGCATAGATATATGCAGTGGTAAACAAATTGACTGGATTAATCTTATTTAACTGGCTTACATTAAAGGCTTTACAGATGATTTAAATGTTGCTTTTCACATGGTTAGCTTATGGAAGAGATGACAACTTAGACCGACAATATTATCATGACAAAAAAGAAACCATGAGAGAAATAAAATGAAAATGTACACCATAGAGACATAACATTGTGACCACAATAATGGTCTTATTGGGGTCTTTTCTGACAGCTGCATGGTATTTGTATTGGTCCTTTCTTTAAATGAACATGTCACCATTTCTGACGTGAATCTATCTTTATTGTGTCATCAGAGATTGTTTCTCTTTCAGAAGAATCAAGAGTTCCATTTTCCAAGCTTTCATCACCTAATTTCTTTTGATAGATCCCTTTAAATGAGACATTGAGAACGAGAAATGAATGTACTCCCATCCATCCATCCATCCATCCATCCATCTCACTTATCCAGTTCAGGGTTGCGGATGGATGGATGGATGGATGGATGGATGGATGGATGGATGGATGGATACCCTCATTCAGTTTATTCATAATTATTCGAGTCTATGTGGTCTTTGGTATATTTGATGCAGACCAGTTGATTATATCTGTCCTGCCTGATGCAGATGTTGGCGGCAGCCGCCTCTGCCCAGCAACCTCCCGCCCACACAAACACACACCACCCGGCATCCGTCCGACCCACATATCCGTAATCATCCATAATCACGGCTACGTTATCCAGGCTTAAGCGCTTGCACGGTCACAAATGGAGATGTCACAAGTGGAGATTAGGAAGCGGAGATATTCCAAGTCGTGTCCAGTGTGCCGAGCCGGGAGCGCACACACACACCACGAACATGGTGGCACACTCATCCACGCCCACAACTGTGGCTTGGTGTGGTGATACATCCCAGGGTTTAAAGTCCCTCCTCAAAGATAGATTTCTAGGAACTACAGACTTCAACCTCTTCTGTCTGACGATCCCGTTCACTCCGTTGGCTGTGAATCGTTTCAATCCCTTTAAAATCTGTCTGAGTTTATCTTATTTACAGGACGATTCTGAAAGACAAAAACGTATCAAAGACATGAATTTTTGAATGACGTTTTTGTAATATATGAGACAGACACTGTATGTTTCTTTAAATTGGTTGTATATATGAAGCATTCATGTGTATCTCAGAAAATAAGCTTATCATTTACAGATTAACAGTTTTACCAGTTATTTTTATACTCCTATAGCAATACGTTGAGGGCACAGGTGAAGGGGTGGGATTTAATACGTCTGCATATCTTCTCACTCCTTTTTCAACATGGATATGTAGTTTTTTGTTCTTGATTTTCTCTTGTTATCATTTCAATTTAATATCTATGGCTTCTGGATAAATCTATCTGATCTCATTGCAATATTTTGAGATTCAGTGTTTTTGATTTTCTGGACCAATAATGTAAAATTATAAAGAATAAAACATTTTTTCTTTATGTGTCATAAATGTGAAATATTGGGAAATCATGTTGCTGCATTTAGCCCACCCTATTCACGGTTAAGCTTGGCAACACATCCCATGCACAGTGGGTTGCTGCAGTGTGGAGCCTTGCTCAGTGGTAAACTGTCAGCAGTGAGATTCAAACCTTGGAGCCTCCAAACACAAGCTTGCTTTTCTAAACTCTTGGCCAAAACTCCCTCCCTCATTTTACAGTTTTGATTGAATTATAGGAAAGATTGATTTGAATTTGAGATACACTTGAGTCACTTAAAAAATTAATTTAATTTAGTGGAGCTGCATTCATGCAGGCTTCTCTAATTTTGAATTGGTGCTTTTCAGAACAGCCTTCTTTGCCACAGCAGCAGAGATGTACGAGTTTGTACTCAGCTCAGTGCTAGAAAACCTCTATTTCATTTTTGGACATGGGAGTCTTTCTGTGTAGAGTTTGCTTGTTCTCCATCTTCATGCATGGATTATCCCCAGGTACTCTGGTTTCGTCCCACAGTACACAGACGCTTGTTAAATCAGCTGAGTTTAACTCGAACCTCCCGTCACCGTAAGTGGCTGTACTAGATAGTTGATATATGTACAGAATATCTGGCACATGTTCTTTAATGTTAAATTCATATGATCAGCGAACATGGGCAATAAATCATTTAGTAACTTCTCTCTGGTAAATTGATTTGATCTGCAACTCTCTGCTTTCAATTTAAATACTAGTTGGCTGTTTTTCTCTGTGGAGCTTTTAGTATCATTGATCCTCTTTGCTTCATGTTGCAGAAAAATATCGCCCTCAGAAATTAGAAACAGATGTACATTTCATAAGCTCCCTAAATAGTCCAAAATGAACTCACTGAATTGTGATTGTGTTGCTTCAAGCACCAGCTGCGTAATGCTCGGACTGTCTGTGGTCAGTGCTCGTGCACTCCAGGTTTTCCAGAATTTGTTGATGTACACAAACACAAAAAGAGAGGTGAAAAAAAAGAATATGTTTTGCCATTTTCATGTGTTCATTTTATTTTTTGTCACAGAGTGGCACACATAATTTTTTTTTTTTTATAAAAGCCTCATTTTCACGACTTTCTCCATTCAATTCTGCACGGCATTCAGTCCTTGGGTTTCTTTTGATAGAGCATGTTCACACAGGTACACTGCATACAGAGAGCTTTCAGGTCCTCTGGCTTCATTCAACATTGTAGGTTGGGGTTGAATGCTGAAATCATTTCAATTTATTTTCCATTTCTCGACCTCCACTCCATACCTCATAATGGTAAAGTGAAAAGAGCTTTGGATGTTTGAATACTTGAGTCAAGATGAGGTTTTTGTTTATGATAGATTTCCAGAGTTTTTGCTCCGACACTTGAGATTTACCTCGGGTGCACCTGATCTCTCTTTTACCATAGTCTAGTTGTGATGAATTTAATTGATTGGACATGATCTGTAAAGGCTCACCCCTGTCTATGTAAAGCTGCAATGACAAAGAAAGAAGCCACATTGTTGAAGGACTCTTGCCTGCAGAGTTCTGAGATACCCTACTAAAAATGCACATATCTGGGGAGGAGTAAAAAAAAAAAAAAAATCTTGCTGCAGGGAAGTTTTCCTCAATAGAACAAGCAGGACTTCAGCTGGCTGTCTGAGCAAACTGAACAATGTGGGGCAAAAGGGTTTCAATTGAAAAGAGGTGACCAAAAACCCAAATGTCATTTTGACTGAGGGAAAGAGACGCATTATATCCTCTGATCTGAGCTTGAGCCTCTTCACAGTGGTAGACAAGTGGAAATCTACCTCCAGTTGCTCAGAGGAAATCACTACCAGACTGTTAGATAAAATATTCCCTGCTTATGTAAGCCCAGACCTAAACTGTTGGCCATGATTGTAAGCATTATCGCTGAAGAGCAGTGCTCATTGCCTCTGCAAGATAAACTAATCGTCAAAGCATCATGTTGTGTGGTGTTTTTTCAGCAGCAAGGACAGGGACACAGGGTCATACTGAGGCGGAGCTAAAAGAAAGAAATTGTAAAGACATCCGGAAACTACCTTAAACTGTAATTTGGGGTTTAGATGCAGAGGCAATGAACGAATGATACAAGTCTAAAATGAATAACTGTCTTAATTCACTTCAACTGCTGTAATTTCAAAGAATATGGTAAATGAAATAGCTGACAGAAAACAAATCAGGAAAAGAGAAGAAAAAAATTGAGTCTCCTCTGAATTGAGTGTCTAACAGCACACAGTCAGCACTGACCAGCAACACAGAAAGCGTCATTGCCCGAGGGAAAGGTGGCTACCATGTACCGTCTCATGAAGTTTAAACTAGTGTCCGGCCGATCGAGATTTTTGGGGGGCTGATGCCGATTCCGATATTAGGGAATTAAAACAATTCTGATAACTAATATACTGGCCTGTTACATTTTTTTAGTGCTGGGTTGACATGCCAACGTAAATCCTGTGATTAGTAAATGACATGCGTCGATGCGTCACATCAAAGATGGCGACCGTCCGTGACACAACGAGGCCCGTCAGGAGAAATGGGCATCTTATTGACTTGTTTATTTCACAAACTAGTTTTAACTTACTACTGAGGTAAACCACTGGGTTATGTAAATGTGCTGTTTGCTTTTCACTCTTCACTACTTCACTCTGCTGTGCGGTGACTGGAACATGGAGGGTCCTCTACTGGATACGTGACACAAGGAGATCAGAAAAACACCACATTCCCTGCATTTTATTAGTGGAAACCTTTTGCCGTTGAAAATTAATATGGAACAAAAAGTATCGCGCACGCACCCAAAAGTGAAACCCCGCTGAAATACTTTCACTATGTTTGCCTTTTCTTGCCACTGATTTCAACATTTTGGACCATTTGTCAGTGCACGTTTCAGCCATGTAGAGATTTATTGTTTTGTTTTATGCAAAGTTTTGCTGCACTTCAAAGTGCCGCAGCCCCGTTCACACCCTGCTCTATTTCCCCCTTTGATCCGCTCCTACTGACAGGTGTGCCTACACACTCTCCTGCATCAAAAACCATCACTTGCCATTTTCCTTGACAATCCTTTGACCAGAATACTTGGCTGAAGTCTCTGCCAGCTCACTTAATCTCCTCTCCACATTCTCACCTTATTCTTCCAGCCCCTGATGGAAATGAGCCCTCTTGAGTATTGTCTTTGTTATTCTTCAAATTCTTCAGGCGCTATTTCTCAAATTTCAGAGTAATTTCATACCTTTTTATATTTGTAAGCCGCATCTTTCTGCATTAATATATATTCTTCAGAAAGCTCTTAAGACCAGGCACCTTACATACCCTCTTTTGCAATAATATGTTGACCTACCATTCATTACAAAAGCCGTATTCTCTCAGTTCAAGCCAACATAAGATACATTAGAAATGCAGATGGATGTAGTTGCTGCAAACATATGATGCATGTTACAGTTGTCAGACCATTCAATGGCTCGCTTTGATCGATACAACCATCTTTTATACTTCTTCATCCAATAACATTTGACTATGGGCAAAAGCAGGATACACCCAGGGTATGTCAACAGTACATCACAAGGAAAACAGAGAGACAGACCCACACACTCACATTCACATCTGATAATTTTATAGTCCCCAAATAGCTTGAAATGCATTCCTATGGACTTTGGAGGAAAACGGGAGTATCCAGACCAGAGTACCTTGAGAAAACACAAGGAATGTGTATAGTAAGAGTCCCGTGTTAACCAATACCTAAACTTTGCTGAACTGTTCTTTCACGTCACAAGTGTGTGCTTTGCTTTGGACACGCTTTGGACGAACAATCCTCAACGATACAGTCTGTTACCCTAGTCAAATAAAATTCCCAAACGTACACATAATACAACTTTGTTGGAGCGGCCAACATAACACAAAGTATTGACTCAGAGGTTATGAACACTTTTGCATGCCAGACTTTTCAGTGTTTTTATTTGTAAAACAACATCTGAAAAACATGTATCATTTTCCTTCCACTTCACAATTACGCTGCACATTCTGTTGCTCTATCAAATATAGTCCCAATAAAATACATCCACATTGCTGGTTGTAAAGTGACAGAGTGGAAAATTTCAAGAGGTATGAATAATGTTTCAAGACACTGTATGTTCAATAGAAATATGAACACATGTACTGAAGCACTGCCGTGTGCTGCTCACACACGTTCCAGATCACTAACGACTGCATCAGTCATATTTTAATCATGTTGAGCATGTAGCCTTGCGACTGTGTGAGCCCCGAAGCTCATTAACATGTAGCATGTAGCACAGACAGATTTTACATGATGCCCCTGAATGCATCACTCAGGGCTGTCGGCTCCTGCAGTTGAAACCTGCGCTTAAAACCGGAATAACGTCGCAGCCCGAACTGAAACAGTTCAGCGAAATGGATTTCTGAAAACATTTAAAGCGAGAAATAAGCTGTGCAGTTGAAAAGTTAAAACCCCGATTCACAGAAGTGTGCCAGTTGTGAGGGAGTGTGGCCTTTTCGGTGTATACAATGGCCTGCAGGACAGTGGTGCCGCCAGCCGGAATCCTGTACTCACTGTGTGTACAATTGTTTTGAAGGTGTGAAAAAGATAAATATTTTAAAAGGGGACCTAAATGCGGGTTCAAATGCATCAAATTCCCACATTCAGTTTGTGCTCTGGCAGCTGTCCAGGGTGCTGAACCAGGTGACAGAAACTTTCTGATTGTGAACAGCCGCGTCCAGCTCCTGCTGAAGCTCCTCCGCTCGTGTTACTGAGAGGAGCATCTGCAAGTCATTAAAAGACCGCAATGTTGTGTAGCTCGCCGACGTTTCAATAAAACCAGTTAACAAAACAACCAATGAGCGCAAAGCGGCGTATTCATCTTCATTCTAACTGCAGCTTTTAATACCTCAAATGCCCCTACAAGAAAAGCTCTCATGTCTTTTTCATGAATACATATTTAATGCTCTCCATATCCTGTGACATGTCTCTGATTTATGTTGTATTCTCTATTACCATACACAACGCTGTGTTTTTGATCCGAGCGGCACCAGTTGTCGGTGCATCAGTTTTCGTTGTAGTTACAAGCAATGAATTTATGTTCTCTGGGTTTCACATTTTGTATTAATGTGGGTATATCAATCTTATCTTACCTTTTGATAAACAATGTGATAATTTAAGTATATTTTTTGCAAACAGGGGTCTTCTGGAGGTTTTACAACTGGACTTTCTACCGAAAGACGTTTCGGACCAGGTTGCGAGCCAGACCATCTCCTGGCGTCTGGAATTACCAGGAAATGTGAAAGATGTGGGCCTAATGCGAATCTACACTACCCGCAGGGACTATGTGGGATTGGCCCCTCTGGTGATGGTAAGAACCAAACCTGTGTACGTTTATGAAGTGTGACACAATATACATTTATTTAGCCATTTGCAGCACAATTATGCAATAACAATCTGCTACATTCAGTTTTCATTCTTAGTGTCTTTATGCAACTGCTTTTTGACGACTGTGGTGGGCCACATGAATCATGTTAATGGGTTATCTTCTACACTCAAATACCGCCCACTCATTCAAATGTGAAATTGCAAGAACACAATTGAGGAATTACTGCATCGCCTGGAAAGTTTACATTTTCTGCTTTGCTACATTTCCTTAACTGTGTTTATTAAACATGTCATATGTGTCTTGGCAGAAATTATTGTCTTTACTAGTTGGTTGTGGTACACAGTCACAATGTGCCAATGCTTCTTTATGGTTATTTAAAATGCTGCATCCCTGACATGGTTTGCAATAAATGGCTTATTCTATCCTTTATGCTCGCTTTATTCCTGATCTGGACATAAAAGGGCATTCTGTTAACTCACAAAATAAACCACCTGGGAGTTTGCACAATGAATAAGCACTTGTTAAAGTGTCACAAAATATTTTACTTGTGGCTAAAGAAATGAGAGAATGAAGCATGTTTGAATATTTATCCATTTTTCTGCCATCTGAGAGTTTTCAAAGTATGACACTTGTATCCTCATTAACGAAAACTACATTATTTGGAAGCTTGTGTTTATAGTAATTAGCATTTTAATTAGTGTCAATATATCATTCTGTAATTATATAAAAGGGCAAAAGTCTTAAAAAAAAGCTGTTTACCCAAACAGAAAAAAAAGAAATCCCATAATATATGCTATGTTTTCTGTCAGTATTTTTCCCCTTACCCCAGACACTGTATTACTATTTATAAAGTGGGTAACTGCACACAGTAATACACACAAATTGTGTCCTCCATGATGCTGGTATGTACTTGTCTGAAAAGACTGAGAAAACACACCGAGGAAATTATAAAGTGATATCAGTCCTTTCACTTGCCTATTTTATGGTACAATAGTCATCATGAATCAAACAACCATTTGAGAGAAAATATGTTTCATCTCAGTCACTGGTGTGATTCACATGAGGAAAACACTTTTTTTTTTTTCTCCTGTAATGGTTAAATGAGCAAAACTTTTTCACGACACGTCTCTCGCTCCCTTTGAAAAGAGCAACAGGTCTGACCATTTGTGAATCCATTGCCACAGACGGAAAACTTTGCACAGTACAGTGATTATTTTCGGAAAGTATAACGACACTGCGGGACAGCAATCAAGGTGGTGATGCAAAGTTAGATTCAGCAAAGATGTCAAGTTCAAACGCAAGTGGACTTTTAAAGGGTAAACGTGTGAACAACACGAGAAGAGAAGGAGGGTGAATGTCGAGGACTCAAAACAGGAAGGCGATCGCTGGGAAAGTTGACCCTTAGTTTGAACGGATTCTGAAGGACTCAGTAGGTCATTCCGCAATGAGAATACTGGAAATCTTAAAGGATGTCATCGTCATTGTCTTGATTATATGTTTTGCTATTATTCATTTACATACTTCTTATATATTGTTAGTATTTGTTTCTTTGCTACTCTTCTAGTTATTTACTGTCCATTTGCTGTTGTAATGACACAATTTCCCCATTGTAGGACAAATAAAGGAAAAACTTACCTTAATATAGTAAGCACACATACTTTCCTACAGTACATTACATTACATTACTCTGTACAACATGAGGCTCAACTTCCCACACTTTGCCCGCCCCCCCCCCCCTCTTTTTTCTTTCTTCTTTTTTTTATAAAGCAATGAACAAACAATACTGAGGTTTACCAAACTATTTTTCAGAAAAGAGACCGATTTAAACCTAAGTCTCAACTATTTGGGCTGTGCTTGATCACCATAAACCAGATTACTGCGGAGCTTGCGGCAACGCGGGATGTTAAGATCTCTCAGTGTGACACTGGCGTCACTGCAGAGCGCTGCCTTTGCTTTCTGATTTTCTGCTACTCCTGATCCAGTGGCTTATGTTCGGGTCAGAGTTACAGTCTGAACTGGAGCATGTCCTTTTGGAATTGCGGTCAGCAGCTGTCAAGCCGACTGAGTTCAAAATGCGGAGCTGCTGGGAAACATCTGCCCTGCGCTGGCTGGTACTTTAGTCCGCAAGTATCAAAAGGAAAAAACACTGATCACCCAAAGCTTCTTATACGCACACTCCTGCTACCTTGGAAAAAAAAAAAAAACATTTTCCCAGATCTTATTAAGTGGAAAGTGGTTGTGAATCCATGTTGAAGGAGTAGTTTAGAGTGTAAAATTAAAGCGACATGAGGTTTAATGGCAAGTTACTGGGTTTAAAGCGTAAGAGCTAAGCCGCTGCCCAGCAGTGACGCCAGTGATAACCAGTACAGTGTGAGAAAAGGGATGGAAGATTACAAATCTAATCAGGTTTAGGTGTTAGTTTGGTGAGATGTGTTGATTTCTGTTCTGCAGGACTCATTTTCATCCAGGTGTGCCAATGAAAAACATTTCTTATTGCTGCAGAGATTACATTTGGTGTTGTAGCATATCTGTCGTGTAGTCGGTAGGATTTAAAAAAAAATCTAATTTGTCAGCCTCTATTTCTTTGTTTCAATCAGTGATATTCTCACTTACACCGTTGTCTGCTGTTGTCTTCTCACACACAGATGCAATGTGATAACACAGACTTTTGAGGCCATGCAAGCTTTTTTATCAGCAAATACAAAATGTGTTAGCATTTTTCTTTGTTTCTTTTCTTAGCTTTGCTTCTTGATGCCAATTAGGACATAACCATAAAGCAGTTTGAAACATTTTTTAAATTGTGTTTTTTTATCGTTTGTTTTTATGATTTTTTTTTTTTAAATTTTTTTAAAGGTGATATTATGTCATCTACTACTGTTATCTTTGGCGCATTGTAGGTGAACGTACAAAAAAAATGAATTATGAGATCATAGTTTATCTAGTGCAGGGGTGGCCCACCAGTCAGAAACCAAGAGCCACATCATAAACATATGGGCTTACAAACAAAGTGACAAATCATGAAAATACATACATTTCCATATGGAATTCCAAAAGTTAGACAACAGTTGGCAATGCATGGATTTCTAGCATTTCCAGGAAGGACTTTACCCCCACAGCACAAACAAAAGTGTCGTTGGATCACTTTACAAACTGCAAAAATGCTGCAACTGCAAAGACGGATACTACAAACCATATATCCACCAATTAACTCTTAACTTTTTCACCTCCCTGGCCCATGTTGGCATCTCTAAAGTGTCTTTGTAAATGTATTTGAGCTTTTGTTTACTTGCCATTGTTCACCCTTAACTACCCTGGCCGTGCCAAACTTAATTTTTAAGTTTAGTGTAGTTATATCTAATAGTTCTGTATTTCTGTCAATTCATCATAATCTCTTATTGTTGTGGTTGATCACATCCCTCTGTGCTGCGGGATGCATTTGCGTACAAACCGAATACATCCTCGCTCTGTTTTCCACAGCTCAGTTTCTTCCATTGCCATTGTTACATTCGCTTGGCCCAATAAATGGTGGCGGTCGTTACATGAAAACTATCTATAAGTGGAACAGCCACACGCTGATGGTTTCAATTAATGGATCGAAGAGCCATGATGGGCAAAGAGCCGCATTCTCTATATCAGGCCACCCCTGATCTAGTTCATAGACTGGTTGGTTGTATTCAAGTAAACTCAAGCTATTAGGATGTAGAGACAGATGTCGGTTCATGTTGCTACTTTAAGGCTTTGAAATGTTTTTTTTCTGTAAAACCTTCCAAGCATGTCTATTTGTTGAACGACGATGAGTTTTTTGAGTTTTAACTAAAGCAAAGAGAGAAATTGTAACCATTGCGTACCTTTTCTATGTCTTTGGAGCATAGTATTGTAGAAAGTAGTGTCTACATGTGATTCACAGGTGGTGACCTTTTGTTGAATACAGTCATACCGTTTTGTTTCTGGTCTCAGCGTCTAAATAGTGACCTTCAAAATAAGAGTGTGATTCTCAAAAGAAAATTATTATAATAAAGGTTTCAGGTGCAAAATTACTGCTGTAATTAATCCTCTATGTGCAGCAGTTTTGCAGAACAAGAAGCGGATGAGTTAATAAGAACATATCTAGAGAAAATCTCGTCTTCAAAGAAATCTCTTTTTGTTTTTCCTTCCCACATGCAGGCCTTCCATCAAACTGAGCTAATCTCAGAAAAGAAGTTTATTTTTACCAAATCTTGTGTCTGTGGCTTTTCAGCCCACACCACTAACCCTGACCCGTTTGTGTTTGTACACAGACCACAGACATCCTGAATACCGCCGGGCTGACGGGGAAAACCGTTTCCGTGCAAGTGAAAACTTTGGCTGTTGAGGCCAATGGCTCAGTCACTGACGTGACGAACTACACCAGCTGCAGGTCCACGCAGGAGGATGTACTTAAGGTAAGTCTCAAAAACCCCAGGGTTACAACCTGGACTGAAATGGAGATCTTTACCACATTGGTGTTAAATCTGTGTGCTTGCTGCCTGAGTTTCACTCTGAAAAAGTATTGTGCGGGCTGCAAGGCTCTACACTGACAGTCATGACAGAATAACACTGATTTGCTCTTTGTCATGGCACCTTTTTAGTGGGTTATAGGAGGCCTGTACCAGATACCACAACACACTTTCAGAGACCAAAAGATTAGCTCACAATGTTACGGCTGATTGGTGTAGACTCCACAATGGGTGCTGTCAAACACACAGAGCGGTGGGCTAAACCTACTTGGTAGAGGGTTGAATGCAGCCTGTGGGGTGTTACCGAAAAAACCAAAACTGTCAGACATATTAACTGCTAAAAAAAAAAAAAAAAAAAAAAAGCCGTTTTCCCTGTTTGTGCACTTTTGGGCTCTCTGTTCTAATAAGATTAGAATACATAAAACAGCAGAAAAGTAAAGCGGATTGCAGCCAGATGCTGCAGTGAAAAGTAACTACCTTTTTGTTAGCTGAATTACGTTAGAAGCAACACCATACAGTGATGGCGAGTTTGGCGAAAAATGCTGAAATCTTGTGCGCAAACTTCATTAAATTAAGCCAGATAAAATCTTTCAGGTAAAATCTGATAATGTGAAATGTTCATTAAATTAGCACATTTTCAGAAACACAAACATTTAATTAGTTAGATTTATCGGTATTGTGCTGTATCTTCACTGACGTGACCTTATTAAGATCAAACAGGGCTGTACAAGGCCTCAGAACTCACATGACTTTGATTGTCACTGTTTAAATGACTTATAATTCCTTGATGTGTTTTTAACAAGTCGAAAACAACCTCTCTGCAGTGTTGGAATCATTTTCTGGTTCATGTTTATTTAATGCCAGTTTAATCTGAATTTAGGCCTCATTTGCACATGGAGTTTGTTGGACGATTGATGGTGATTAAACAGAATCTGGAAATGTAAAAACAAAATCACAGTCATGCTTCAGCCTGGTGCCTGCCAGAGAGTCTGTCCTGTCACTCTGCCATGACACTCAACAGGTCCCGCTGCGTGTGCATGTGTGTGTGCGTGAGCGCGTGCATGCATGTGCTACACAGCATTGTGGATAAAAGCAGCCACTTCCAATATGGCATTAGAGACTGAGCCCATGATCCCACCACTCAGTCTGTAAGCACAGTGATTTGACCTTTGTATGATGGATCCATGTTACGAGGATGGCAAGGGCAGAAAAAGAGAGGGGGCAGCAGAGAAAGAGAACCACAAAAGAAGAAAGGGAATTATATTATTTTCCATTAAACGGCCCCTCAGCCACGGTGGTGTTTAAATGTGTGAGCTTAAGACGGTGCGAAAAGAGCCGGGGAAAGGCAGACAGTGTTTGTAAAGATTTTCTGTATCAGTGCAGGAACTTAATCCACTTCTTATTGTGTGTGTGTGTGTGTGTGTGTGTGTGTGTGTGTGTGTGTGTGTGTGTGTGTGTGTGTGTGTGTGTGTGTGTGTGTGTGTGTGTGTGTGTGTGTGTGTGTGTGTGTGTGTGTGTGTGTGTGTGTGTGTGTGTGTGTGTGTGTGTGTGTGTGTGTGTGTGTGTGTGTGTGTGTGTGTGTGTGTGTGTGTGTGTGTGTGTGTGTGTGTGTGTGTGTGTGTGTGTGTGTGTGTGTCCTTCACACTTCAGGCGGTCACTGACCCCTCTTAGAGCAATGCCACCAACTAGATGAAGTTAAACCTTGAAACCATAGATCCTTTTTATCTTTTATACCGCAAACGCTATAGGCCGAATCTTTACGAGGGATTTATTTGCGTGCAGTTCACAACCTCTTGGATTAGACTGTATGCTCACATATATCTTCCAGTGTACGCACGGAAAGAATATATTAAAAAAAACTGTTTATTCAGTACAGATTCATTAAGTTGTGCAAAACGTGTCAACGTAACACTGTCAATCATGCAAAGTTGATTTTTTTTGTCTCTTGTTGCATATAGGGGCTACATTCACTCTAGCTTAGCTCAATTTTGGTCGTCCCGACCTCAGGGGGAATATGTAGCTCTTCAGCCACTAAATGCTCCACTATACAGTATGCTCACCATCTGGTAGCCAACTAATCTTTTGTTTTCTTTTAGTGCGAGATAATCTCCAAATCAAATCCAAACAGACTATGAAAATCCTTAGCATGGTGTGCTGCAAAGTTACCAAACTATTTCAAAAATAATCTAAGTATACGCCATGTGTATTCAACATTTTTAAGACCTGAAATATGAAAATATTTTAACATCCTATTTAGTGAAAGATAAATATTTAAAAGAGCACTTGGTATTGACAATGGAACATTATTCAGAGAATAATGGAGCATAATATTTGAATTCAAACTAGTCCAAGGTCGAAAATGTGTGTCTGTGACTTTGTCGTCATTAATGTGAGAGCAGGTTCTGTGATTAACACAAGAGATCCCCTCACAGGAAGCTTGGTTTTTACATCCTGTGCAGCACCAGACCCACTTCACATGTCTCAGGGTCGGCTACTGAGAAGACAAATAGATACGTATGAGTCACACTCACCAAGGCCTAACCTGACAGAGCTATAACTAGTTAAGAGATGTGCTAATGGATCAGGATACAGATTTATTATTATTACACATGCACAAGTACAGAGTAATGAAAGGTTGTTGTCTTATTTAACAGCCTGAAGAAAATAATACAAAAGATACTCTTAAATGTCCTTCCCTCCTTGTACTTGGTGCGTTCGGCCAGTCAGGACTTCGCTACGGCACAGCCCTATTTACATACCAAATTGGCAGGGAGAAACACACACACACACACACACACACACACACACACACACACACACACACACACACACACACACACACACACACACACACACACACACACACACACACACACACACACACACACACACACACACACAAATACGACTGCAGTCGTAACGACAACGTCTATAGAAGTATGTACACATCATACAATGAAGGTTTGAATGGGTTAATCCATTCATCTCTCTTATCTTGTTGTCCAAGTCAGGGTTGCATTGCCTGCAGAACCAATCCAACAAAACTCAGGTGAAAGATCGAGGACACACTTGACAAGTCAACAGTGCACCGCAGGGCTGACACACACAGACGGCCAATAACAGCTGCCCTGTGACACAAACAGGTTATAAGCAATTTAAGCTTAAAGCTAAAAGGTCTCAGGATCTTATTGATTATTTTTTTGAATATGCAGCCATTACCCTCACTGCCCTTAAATTCATGCTAATAGCATTCAATACTCCTTATTTTCTATGGATTTAATCTTTTATTTGAAGATTTTTCTGACATTAGAAAAACATTTAGCACCTTGTAGTTTTTCTTTCTTTTTTTAACAATTTAAAGCTACTGTTATGTGTATGTGAACTGTGTTGTGACTGTTGGTACTTAATTATCTTGAACATTAAAATACAACCGTTTTTCCTGTTGTATTTTGTGACAATGCAACTTTTATAATGGTCTACACAGGTGTGATGCTCCTGGGCCTCACAATTCCAACACATTTTAGTAGTCAAGAGGTTTTTATGCTGAGCAGAAATGGATGAAGACCAGCAGAAGCTAAAATACTAGATGAAGAGTCAACGTGTGACAGGTGGAAACATGGAACTTTAAAAGTGAACACTTTAAATGTGTGAATGTTCCTGCCACTTGGACACGTGGACTAGTCTAAAATCAAGTCTAATTTGACTCCAATGTATTGTAAAGTATTTTTAAACTTGGTTCCCACATATTGTGTTTTAACCCTTTATTGGGCCACATTTGATTATAATAAACATTATTAACATAGACCGAGTGCAGATGACAGTATTTCAGTTTTGAATGAATCTACTGCCTTTGTTGCAAATACTACATTATATAAAAATAAAGTAATATGAAAAACAAGCGCTCAAAAGTGTGTAAGATATGGCATGAACATCATGCTATATGTCATTAACAAAACTGTGAGATTTTTTAATTCAAAGAAATGTTGAAGGCAAATACTGAGTAAGAAATGTGGGTTTGGTAGCTTCACATATTTCTTTTAAAAACATGTTCTGATACCTATTCATGACATATAATGGTGTTTATTTGTACAGTCTTTACTGAGTTACAAAAGTTGAAAAAAAAAGTTGAAGTCTCACCCATGAATGGGTTGAAATTTAAGTATTTCAAAAAATGCTTTTATAAAGCCTTTAAGCACAATTATCAACAATTTTGGAATGTAAATGCTGCTGTAATTGAGGCACTTTGTGTGGAGCAGTACTCTGCAGTGTATTATCAGACTCAACTTATTCCATTAACATTCAGAAGCCTTGATTTTAAAGTTAGGTGGAAGACGATCTTGTGAAACCTTGTGGCGATGAACCTGGGTGAACCTTGTACTGGGATAAAACACTAACTGACTAATATTTCTGGTGTCGAGGGTACGGATGTTTAATTGTTTTGGTGATGAGTGGCATACATTCCTGTTTGAACGTATGTTGAAAGACAGATATTGCAGTGTAAAAAAGAATAAATTACCCTGCAAAGAATTCCTTTTAAAACATGTAACTGTCTTGAGAAACTGTGTGATCACTTTGAAAAATATAGTGCTTAACAAGGTTATTTTTTTAAAGGTTACTGACCTTTATGGCAAATGTCATTGCTTTGGAAAGCAGTTTAAGACATGAGAGACTCTGCCGTGGACCAGGCAGTCTGATAGGAAATGGGAAAAAAAGGTCTTTAAAGACCGACTTCCATCAACATTTCCATGGGAGTTCAACTTGACTTACCTCAGAAGTCATTCCACCCCCTGCTTTTGCCTCACTTTTCTGTCCGCCTCCCCCTCTTCACCTCCCTCTCTCCAGTGCGACGCTTTATTCTCCAGTCTAGTGCTCTCCAATTACCTCTGTGGAGCCACTGGTTTGTTAAGATAAGTGAGGCGGTGCTGGAGATAGGCCTCCAATCTTAAATAAAACACACCAACTGCTGTGTCTCACCTCATTGCTCCCGCTGGTGGGGACTGCAACGATCCCACCTACAGTACAGCCCTACAGGAACGGTGGCACGGCAGAGCTCATTTACATTCAGTAACGGTCTCAAAGAGACCACAGTCGTGAATTTACATGACGTAAACACAAACACGCTGCGATTCCCTGGCCAGACTTCGAAAGTAGTGTGAAATTATTAAACTGCGTGTGTGTGTGTGGCCTATTTGAATTGGTGCCTCTGTCCCGCATCCGCCTCATCCACCAGTCCCCACTCATCCATACAGAAACTTTCTTTTTCAGTTCGTCTGGACTTTTCGCTGGAAAAAAATCTCCAATTGTAGAAATATGAGTCCAAATAAAGAAAAACAAATACATTTTGTGATTTTACCAAAACTACTCACTTTCTTGCATAATATCATATGTTTTATACACAAACTGAGACATTTTTCAGCCCATCCACATCCAGTGCTGTGCAAATGACTGAAAACTAGAACTTTATTACAGCCAGCGGTCGCCCATTTAAATCAGTCCTAAAAAGTAAGTAGTTACTGGGAAAAGTGACTCCTGCATTTATTCCGTCACCCTCAATACCAGTATTTGTAATGTGATAATGTTTAATGTGTATATAGCAAAACTACATATGGCTCCAACTTTATGAGCCGCGTTTCCTCATTTTAATGGTATGTATTTTGCAATGCAAATGGAATTTTAGTCAACTGTGGCTAAAAATGGCTCTTTTGGTCTTAAATGTTGCAGACCCCTGGTTCATGAATGGGTTCCATCATATTACAATTGATATTGACCAGTATCAGAACTCTTGGGCCCTGTACCCGCTCAGAGCCCAATACTATTGCCTGTCTCGATTACCCTGTATGTCTCTTTATTTAAGCTGTCAGCACTTTGTGGGTCAAAATAAGTGATTCACTCATTAAGTTCAGCAGAAGTTACATCAGTTACTGGAAGGAAGATGTCGCATGATTGGGATATTAGTGGTTCTTGAAAGAAATTCATACTCAAATGAGCATGAAAAAGTGAAGAAGCTGTTACTGACTGCAGTGAGAGTCCTGACAAGAACCAGCATCAGAGATCGCATCACTCCAATATTAGCTTCTCTTCATTGACTCCCTGTTAAGTCTAGAATAGAATTTAAAATCCTCCTTCTAACTTATAAAGCTCTTAACAACCAGGCCCCATCATATCTTAAAGAACTGTTAGTCCCATATCTCCCCAGAAGTGCACTTCGTTCTCAGAGTGCTGGCTTACTGGAGGTTCCTAGGTTTTCTAAAAGTAGAGTGGGAGGCAGAGCTTTTAGCTTTCAGGCTCCTCTTATGTGGAACCAGATCCCAGTTTCAGTTGGGGAGGCTGAAACAGTCTCTACTTTTAAGGCTAGACTCAAGATTTTTCTGTTTACTCTTTCTGCCCACCCAAACCAAGTTTTGTATCCCCCTCCATTCTATCTCTCTGTCTACTCTATCCTTTCCTCTCTTCTATCCTCTCTTCCCCCGCCTCTCTCTCTACCTCTCTCTTTACCTCCCTTTACCAGAACCAGGGTCTGTTTCTTGTAGACTACCCAAATCAAGGTTTACTTCTGGGATATGAAACCTCCAGACCCCTAGGTCCAGGTTTACTGAGTGTTAGTAAGGTGAAGCAGCTTGATTCGTACGCTCCTTCCCTGTGGAACAAACCTCCTGAATACCTGAAACCTGCTCAGGTGTTCTTATTATCTTCTCATGTTTCATAATAAACAAGAGATTTTACTGAATTAATTTAATTTTAATTAGAGCTTTTACTTTATTTGTTCTCCCTTCTTATGCTTTTCCTATTTGCTTTTGTAATGTATTTTTCTTTCTATCTGTACTGCTGCATGATGTGCCTTGTAAAGCACTGTGAATTACCTTGTTCCTGATTAGTGCTATAGCAATAAACTCACCTTGCCGATATGAGCTAAACTGAAGTTTGATTATTGTCATTGAATGTAATCAGTTGATGGCTTGTTGATGCCAGAAGTAGTTACATCACATTAATTTGTTATTTGAGAAGTAATTATTCCTGTAACTGCTTGTACTGTGTTCCATTTTCTTCTGCTTTCTGTTTTATCTGTGTCAGGTGTCAGAGCGCTGCGACTACGTGTATGTGAATGGAAAAGAGACGAGAGGGAGGATCGGCGTGATGCTCAACTTTACGTACGGTTTCCTCAGCGCCCAGCTAGAGATGAGTGTATGGATGCCCCGCATGCCCTTGTCCATCGACGTGGCCGACCCCGAGCTCAGCCAGATAAAAGGCTGGAGAGTTCCTGTCACTACTGGCAACAGGAGGTAAGAGCCTGCCAGCTGCTTTACATCTGCTCTCGCTTCAGGTGCTGTTGTGTATCTTGATCGTGGGGTAAAAATCAGAAGTGGCAAATGATTAATAAAAAAATTAAAAACAACAACAAAGAAATGTGAAAACAGTTCAGTATTTGTACCTGTCAAGTTTACTGAGAAAACTGATTTCACCGTTCAGATATATTTTGATTTGGTATGTTTTTGCTGATCATCTTCAAATGCTGTCATCTGAATTCAATTTAGTATACCTCGCACCAACATTAGGATTGACTCTTATCCAGCATTAAGATTAATATTCAGTTTCATTTGGCGTTCTTTGAAGATGTCGGTCATCAAACCCCAATGACTCTAAAGTCATGTGAGTTGTGAGTCATGTGACCTGCTTCTGATAAGTTGATATACTGAAGTTCTGTACATTTGCAATAAATGTAAAGATAAGTTTTTATGTGCACATTCCTCTCTATTATAAAAATCAACACAATAGCTCTTTTAGTAGTTATATGTGGTATTATCAAGCGGTTTCATAGTCATTAAACTGACTGGTCTTTGATGCAGAGCTGAAAGAACATTTAGAAAATTTTGAAAGACCAAGCAGGTTGTGTTAAGAGCATCAGGCTAATCTGGAACCATTGGAAGGATTGGTTTAGTGTTTCACCGGGGCTGTGACCCAAGGCAATAAATGAATCATTAAAAAGGATAAAGCTTGGTTGTTGGTCGACCTACATCCAACTGGAAACATTTGGAGGGAGCTGAAAACAACTCTTGTTACATTAAGGTTTAAACACATCGCAGCAGGAATGATTCAGAAAGTGGCATCAGAATGGTGCATGAGGCTTTGACATGGATGCATGAGACGTTTTGAGGCTACCAATAAATACCGCTCCTATACCGCTTTATCACGGGGCACTGGAGCCGCTCCCAGCTCGCTGTGAATGCTGGTTACACCCTGGATAGATCGCCAGTCCAACACAGGATGAACATACACACATCTACAGGCACATCTGAGTGTCAATTAACCTTACATGCAGGTTTTCA
This sequence comes from Lipophrys pholis, assembly GCF_963383615.2. Taxonomy (NCBI): domain Eukaryota; kingdom Metazoa; phylum Chordata; class Actinopteri; order Blenniiformes; family Blenniidae; genus Lipophrys; species Lipophrys pholis. Next base: position 18,511,837 of record NC_137641.1, on the reverse strand, counting down.
TAACTGTACAGATACTAAAGCTGTTGTCAACCTGCTCAACACGTGCATGCTATTGTTAGGTGTGTTTGTAGCATTCGCCTCTATACTGTAAAGTGAGTCACAACGCCACTATGTCTGCTGCATTGTTCGTACTCCTCAGCTGAGGCAATAGATTTGCCCCGGATAGAAAGGTTAGTGGGTTTTTACTCAATACTTACAGTAAAGCCATTATTTTCATGCTCAATACTAATAATGATGGCCGGCTGATGGACTGTCGCTTCCCGAAACATTCAATATCCAGCTCCTGCCTCAAACAGTTACTGGGTCAGAGGTGATGTTGTACAGATGAGTCTCATCTCGGCATGAAAACGAGATTCGTGGATCTGTGTGTGTTTAGTAGTATGTCTGTTTTGTGCATAAAAAAATTTTGAATTCACAAAAACCCCTTCGTTTGTCACTGAAATCAGATGGAAATAAACCCTTCCACCCAGTTAACATAAAATTATATACACACTCTCTGTATAATGCTGCTTCTCTCATGCTAATTAGCAGCCTGGCAACCCCGTGCGCGGCGACATGTCTCGAGGGTTATTGACAAACTTTTTAAAAAAGTATCGGTACCGTGGCAAAGGAAATCAACAGAGGAGCACTAAACTTGAAGTGTGTGAGGAAATCGGTAAATCGGATTTTGAGACACAACAAAACACTTCATCAATTGATGATGAACGTTGACATTTTAAAGAGTCTTTAATTAAAGAAAGAACAAACAGAGTCTGAAATTGAAACTTTTCATTTGATTCAGATGGAAAGCAGGCTTAATAGTAATAACTCGCACAGGTTTAACAAATGGAGGACTCACTTTGCTGTCTGACGCTGAGTCACTCTGATTTAATTCGAGCCGCATTCCCATCACATGTTAAGCTCTGACTTTAGGCTATGTAATAATGATGTTTATGTGGACTGTAGCTCCTGACAGGAGCTTTCTGCCTCGAGTGTAAAAGCATATCCGCCGACTCTCCTGCACACCTGTGGTCTGCTGTGGGCCTGTGTGTGTGTTGTGTAGCAGACTAGCTGGGTGTATGATAATTATATGATCATTGCTGAGGGGTTTGAGGAGAGTTCACAGCTTAACCTCCATCGTCCGCAAACAAACCACTCAGCCGTGGGATCTTGGTTAAATCAACTTGAATTCATTTAGGAGAAAAGGTCACTCAGCATGTGCTGTGCCTCGGTAGCAGTGACGGGCACACTGCTGGTCTTCATTATTTTTCGTCGGCTGGCCAACAGCTCACGTCGCAGATTAACAGCACGTTGTTGTTGTGCCATTGTATGCAAAATACTAGAGGCAGGGGGAGATAGCCAGCCAGCCAGCCAGCCTACACCTGTCCAAAGACCGAGGAAGGAAAAAAAACAAACGACCCCAAACAGGTTATGCACTCGACTGTATCCAGGAGTGATTGTTTGGACAAGAAATAATACAGCAAAAAAAACCACAGCAAATGTAATTTTCTCCACTTTGGTTATTTCACTGATTGAACAAGACAGTGTGTATCACTTGCCCAACTTTACAACTAAATGTAATAAAAAAATAAATAAAATAAAAAATAAAATGTTGCAAAACCATAAATGTAATTGCATGTATACAGAGTTGCATTACAACTTAGGGTCCAATCCACAATCATTTATCACGTATTAAGATATTTAGGAATGTGGAGAATTCAGGAAAGAAAGAAAATATGGTGTATTCCTGCAGATCCTCTTTGGGGCTGGTGGAAGGTGTATCTACATCCCTATCCAGGTCCACAGTGAACCCACAGACAGTGGCGGATTTTGCTATGGGCGAAGTGGGCAACGGCCCAGGGCCAAACTCAACAGGGGCGCACCGGGCAGATATCCTGCCAAGTCCGCCACTGCCCATAGGCTTTGCTTTGAAGCACCATTAAAAAGATCACCCACTTGTTTTCACATCCATAATGTTTCATTCACTTAATCAGCAACAGTGTACTGCATTTGGCTAATCGCCAGCTGGGGTCACTTCTTATCCAGCATGCAGGCTAAAAATGTATATCAATCTGTCAGCAAAAAAAACCCAACAAAATATGTAACTCACTGAGGTTTATTGACTTTGTGTTTAAGGTCTACATGGGACAGCGAGGAAGAGGAGGACATGAGGAAAGGCAGAGGGTGCATGCTGCAATACCAGCACTCAACACTGAGGGTGCTCACTCCTTTTGTAGCCCAGCCAGGTGCTGACGTGCCGCCAGATCCGCTAACGGGGGAAGAGCCTGTTGTGTACTTCCTTGGTTCCGATTGGCAGGTGAGAACATTTCAACAATGCAGGTTCCTTTTGCTGATGTCATTTTGGCATAGTTACAAATGTATTCTTTTTATCTTGTAAAATTCTTCAATGTTAATTTAATAAAATAAAAATAATTGTTTTTATTGCAATTGTTTCTTTCATGTCACTTCACCTTTTTTCTGATTTTGATTGACAGGTGGATGTTACCAATCTGGTGCGTTATTCCCTGAAAACGGTAGATCCCGATGTAGCCAGGGTGCAGGATGGGGTGGTGCTGCAGGGCCGAGCCGTCGGCACGACTACTGTACAGGTAAGACATGAGCTGCATGAGCATTTGTACGTTTGTCTGTTTCCAGATTTACAGTTTGAATGTTGATGTACTTGCTGCAGGTCCTGTCCCCTCTGACGATGTCTGTCCTGGCTGAGCGTAGTGTACGAGTGGTGGATGATAAAGTGAGCGTGACGGAGTTGGGGGTACAGCTGGTTTCTGGACTCTCCCTGTCCCTGCGAGTCAGCCCCGGGAGCAACAGGGCCACTGTTGCCACGGGAACCACTCGAGAGATGATCACACAGCTCAAGCAGGTAAGTAACTGGAAAATTGTTGCACACAAAGCATAAAAGTGACGGGCACAGCTGAGTTGTTCGTAATGGTACTTGTTCCTCTTCATACCTGTTAGTTTTCATTCCCAGCACATAACCTTTGAGGCGTACCATTCACTTTATTCACATTTTAAAGCCAAAGCTTGACTTATGTTTTTATATTGTGGCATTGAATGTTTGCAGCTCTGTTAAGAAACTGTAAAGTAGGGTTGTACAAAATATGTTACAATGCATTTTTTTATTTTTATTTTTTTCACAATTATTCCTCGAGGTATAAACACACTAAATAACACCCATGTTTTTATAGTAGTAACTCCAGAAATTCTCTTTCTAACGCACATCTTCAGCATCTCTGATGTGCTGTCAAGGGAACACCTGTCACTGTCGTCCCTGTAGATGGCTTTTTTTTTTTTTTTAAATAAAAGTCCTTACCTAAGAAAACAAACACAAAAGCAGAATTCGCTTGACTTTGAATGAATCCCAAGGAGGGGAGGCACAATCAGACTTTCTCTGCCTTTTTATTTTCACATCTTTGCAAAGTGGTAAAACATTCTTTTGTCATTGCGGGTGTGGGCATTTAGCAATTAACCCTCTTCCAGATATTACAGACATTTTATGTCATATTTTCCACAGTACGGTAATTATTTCTTTTTATTCTTATTTCTTCCTGAGATAAAGCTTCTCAAGGTTTCCCCTCACTGCTGTGCCTCCCTCAAAGATCTTTGCTTTCCGTCAGGGGAAAAACCACAGATCTACTGTACATTGACCTCTTTAAGTTCAAATACATCTTTTTACTGTAAGCATATCAGAAAAAAAAGTCAGTAAGTGGGTAAAGCGTAAATGAGTATATTGAACTTACGGTATCATAGTTGGAGTTAAGCCAAATAAACTGAACATGTGTTTAATGTATTCAAATTAACTGCAAATGTGGCCTCCTTTTGTTAAGAGGATTCAATGTGGCTAATTCACATTTAATTCAAATTGATCCTGTTATGCTCTCATCATATGTGTAGCCATGGAAAGTAACAACTTGCCTACTTCTTTTGAGTTATCAAGTGTTTTCCAGAATAGCTGAGAATTTCTATATTTATAAGCAAAGCAAGTCATCATCCACAGATTCACAAGGCTCTGAATAGAAAGGAGAAAAGATCATTTTCCCTGTCGTCTCGAGAGATGTCAGGAGAGAATTGCATACATAGAATTATGGTGAAGCACAGGGAGTATTGTCTGGACGGAGGCCAAGGGAAAGAGACAATTTTAGTTTTTTGAAAGAAATTGAATAGTTCGGGATTGAAATAGGCTCTGATATCTGTTGACCAATCTTGTGACGAGTCCTCACTTGAAAGGCACAATGTCTTGAGAAAAAATAAAATGGGACCTCTGAATTTTCTAAAACAGAATCTGCTTTATACCTTCTTCTTTTTTTAACCTGTTTTTTGACATTTATTGGCAAGGTATTCTGCCGCATTGTCTCTGGCATGTAAAAGGTTTTTAGTTGGATTTCAAGAGTCAAAAGCGGCAAGAGAGAAATTATTGTAAAAATTACCGAGTGTTTCCGAGGTGACTTTCAGTCGCTTGAGCCAAGGCAATATATGGACAAAAGGATTCAAAGCAACTTTACAGTCAACTCCATGTGAGAGGAATAGGAAATTATACTACAGACTCACCTTGATAATGTAGTGCGTTATTAAATGCTCATTTGAAAAGAAAGGCACAAATGTTTCCATGGAAAACGATTTGAATTGTGAGAATTGCCTCAGTGAAGCAGATCCACGCAACACAGACCTTAGGGGTGTAATGATATTTGTGTTTTCTCTTTGCCTTTCTGGCTGCGAGCTCATTGTGTTCACAGCCCTGACTATCATCTGAAGTCGCCATGCTGAGCGAGAGAGCGCGAGCGACACAGACAGCGTGCACAGATGATCATTTTAAAGAGCTCACTCACACATTTAGCTGTGGCAGCGTGCCCATTTCAAAGCAGCTCCCCATCCGAGGCGCGGATGCAGCAATTAGGTAGTCCATAGCTACTGGAACAACGGCTCACTTCACCTCCAGTGCACTGTCGCTGTTGCCAGTCTGTCCCCGTCAATAACAAACTATTAGAACCGTGCCAGTGCAGATGACCAGCCAATTGTGTCTGTGATGGCAAGCTGTTAATGTTCTGCTCAAGGCGATTCATAATGTACTCAAATCCACAATATAGGTTTGCGCGGTGGCAACCCAGTAATTCACATCAGCAACAGGAAATGGGTCATTGTGTATTAATGCAATTTGATTGGCTAATTCTGTTGTTAATGTGACCCCCGTTGCTGTATATTAGATTTGTTTTGAAGGACTTCTATTATACTCCCTTAATCTCTTTATAACATTCTTATTGTGTGATCTATAATTTAGCCAAAGTGGATGGAGATAGATTTACTATTATATGCTGTAAAAAGATTAGCATAGGCCATTTAGTGTTATTAACAATCAGTGAAGCCTGTAGTGAAGTCAGGGGGGAGATATTGATTTTCTGTATTTGTTCTGACCTGCTTTTTCACTCATGAACTCTTTCTTTCTTTCTTTCTTTCTTTCTTTCTTTCACAGGAGGCAGTAGTCAGCTGCTGGGTTCAGTTCAGCGACGGGGCAGTTGTTCCCCTCGAGCTGTTTGACCGCAGCATCTACTCCCTGACGGTCTCCACCCCAGACGAGGGCGTGGCCACGGTGCGTCGCACCCCTCAGTCAACGTTTGTGGTAGCACAGGGTGAAAGCGATGGCCAGGGGGCGCTAGTGAGGGTGGAGCTGAGGATCTGTGAGGAATGCCAGAAGTCTAAGAGGAAGAGCAAGTTGGCTGTGGGCTCAGGACTCCTGAAGATCAACTTATCCAGCACTAGCAGGGCTGCAGCAGGACAAGCGGGGGGTAATAAAGACTTAGATGGTGGGGCATCAGAATTGGTAGGACAGATTAAAACAACAATGACATCTCGGAGTGTTGTCACTAATATGGACAAAAGGTTATTACGAAGCAAAATGGCAAATGGAAAAGAGTCTACACAGATGGAAACTACGACCTCAAACATGCAGTCACGTGTTATGTGGATTGGAACAACAACAAAAGCTTCAAAAGGTATGGTTTATGCAAGCATGACAACAGCCTCCACTCCAGCTGTGAGCAAGCCAATATCAAATACGCAACAGAACACAGCTATGGCTATAGCAACTACAGTTGACATTTCAAGCAAAGGAGAAGGACAGAAAAGAACTTTTGGAAACATGCTTGACAATAACAATAATTCACCTCCCAACGAAGAAATCCCGAAAGCCGATATAACAACCAAGAACGAGCCTCCAAAATCTAAAACCCCAAAAGTCATAGAAAGCGACCTCATTAGAACGTTCAAAGCAATGTCAGACTTAGAAATTGGCATGTATGCCTTGGTAGGGGTCTCCTGTGTAGCTATCTTGGCCTTTCTGCTCAACTGTGTTTCATATAATCTCTGTTTCCGGAATCACAAGACCCCCATACATTCAGCCCCCCCTCCCACTGCAGACCCAAAGGATCACAAGCATGACTGGGTGTGGCTGGGAAGCAGCAACCATGGCGTCCCCCCGCCAGGTGCCCCGCCTCAAGTATCCACGTTAAAGCGTGAGCCTCACCGCCCTCTGGAACCTCGTCACTCCATAGATTCAATGGGACACCGTGGCCTGGAGACCCCCCTGCCCACAGTGAGCGCCCCTGCTGTCCCGGAGAGGACTGCTACCCTGGGCCGCAGCAGGACCAACTCCCAACAGCAGTTTCAAACGAAGGCCATCGACCCTCTGGCAAACCGCTCAGCCACACTGCTGGCGAGGCCGCACCGCAGCGAGCCTCTCCACTCGCCCACCAGCAAAAGGAATCAGGTCCAGTTCACCACCTTCACGACGCTGGACATCAAGCACTTGGCAGCGCTCAAGAAGAATGGCGTGGACTTAAACTGGGCCAGTCAGCAGAAGCAGCAGCAGCAGCAGCTCCTCACCGAGCCCCAGACACCACTACCTGACATGCCGTGGCCTGTGGTCAAACCTTTAGGAGAGCCCCAGTGAGTTTTGTCAGGTCATACTGAGGTCAGTAGGAGAGGGAGGAAGCAACACAACAGCTTCAGGTGCAGAATGTTTATAAAGGAAAAATACTTTGCTTTCATTTTTTGATAAAAGATTTATCAGGATGTATTTCTTGAGATTACATAATGGACATTTTATATTTAAAAGATATATGCTCAGTGCAATCCTGTAAATACAGTGTGAAATGATGTACCCATAAAAACTGACATTAACTACAGTATATTCTTTTTTTGAATGACTAAATGTGAATGATTTTATCCTGTGCAGTTCCTCTATTAAAACAAATACAAGTAGATATGTTCCAAAGAACCCATTGTGTAAATACAAATATATTTATATTTCACTTTTTCTACATTTCTATGTCGAAATAAATTTCCGCTCATTTTTGTACAGTTCCAAGTTTCCTTGTAGCTCCAGTTATTGCTAGTTGTCAGGGTAAATGCAGTATTGGAGGAATGATTTCTTGTTAGTAATTCTATTCTTTTTTAGCCCTTTGTCGGTATTTCTTTTCTCAAGAATTCCTCTGGAGAATACCTGAGAAGTTGGTGCAATTTGTCAGTGAATGTGGAACATTTCTCAAGTTATTTTGAGCAACCTGCCACCACAGACTTGGCCAGATATTTATTCAAATCAAATGCATGCTATGCAAATACAGTCTTTGCAGAATTTGAGATGGACATTGTTTCTGAATTTTTTAACCAAGTTACCTTGGGCTTCAGGCTGCTCCTGAGGGCCAGCTTCTACACGGTGTAAAATTGTTTAATCTGGGTCCCTTGACACAGTGCAATACATATTCAGACAATTTTTCATGTGTGGATGAAAAATGACAATGCCTTTTCTATGTAATGCCCTCTCATTTTTAAAAACTAAATGTGATGTGTATTTCCTATGAGATTCTACTAATAAAGAACAAATCAATATGTTTGTTAGTGTTAAATTAATTTAATTCAGATATCGTTATGAAGTAGTGCTTCAGAGGAGAGCACAGTGAAAGAAGAGCTGGGATTATAGGCTGAAGCTTTGCTATGAATCAGTGGGATTTGATAATGTTTAATCACTATTGAATGTGACTTAAGGCTGATGTCATCACTCAACAAAATGCGTCCGGCCATACCGACAGCTGTGTATTTGATGCGCCTGCCAGTGCTGCAATTTTGTCCCGTTCTACAAAACAACCTCCTGAACTAGGAGTGAGAGGAGGCTCAGCCGAACGAAGGTGAATCTCATTTTGTGTCTCTTGACTCCGTCCCCAATGAATTACAGGTATTTTATCAATGCTGGAAGCACGTTCCCTCCATCCTTTTCCCCTTCGTCCTCCTCCCTGTGTCTCTGAGGTGATTGTAGCTACCCTTCTCAAAATTACATTCTACGAGCTGCGGCGCATAAACTGCGTCTCCCAGCTTAAAGAAGCCCGGATAATCTGATGCCACGCACCTCAGGAATTGGCAGCTGTAGATATGACGGCACACATCGTTGCTCCCTGATGCACAACAGCGCCGGGTGGATTTAGAGTGCAGATAAAAGCAATTTTAATAACTTTTCCCCCAAATTCTCTACCCACTGGCCTCTCGTTTTTGTATGTTTATAAACTCTCTTCCCCTCTGTGGTCGATTTATCTGTCCAGCAACGGTAGCGAAAGTAAACAAACTCGTCTCGGAGATAAGCATTTGATTCAAAGCTGTCTCTGTGGTACATCGTGTCTCCGCATCTTTGATGATGGACTTGCTATATTGTACGGGACAGAGGATTCAGAGCTGGGCAGTTCAGACACAGACCTGATTAAGATATAAAGGCGGTGCTGTTAGTATGGCGACAATGCTCTTGCATAACATGTCTCACTGCATTTCCATTGTGTTGACAGAGCTTTTTCCATATATTGGTGCTGCCGGGTTCATCTTTCAGTCTCCCAGATTAAAGTGAAAGATCACTGACACGCCATCGTACAAACTTTTGCTCTTGTAGCAACATACAATAATCCAGTAATCCATAGATGTGTACACAGGAACAGCAGAACAGACTAATATAATGACGAATGTAAATTCAGAGAGTTCATGAAGAAGATGCAAGTGAAGTCCCTCGGTATCATTACAACTGGATCTCTAATCTGAAGCATCAGCTTCCCTGTTGACAGATTTAAGGGATTGAGGTCATTGTGTTGGAGGATTAGTGTGCATTAGTGGACCATCTCCATGGCACAACCCTGATAGAATGTAGGCCAAAAGAGACAAGGACACTTATTTCACAAGTCTGCTTTCCTACAGGTTAGACACATGGTCACAGACAGAAGGTGTCTGTGGGAAAGAGCATGTGAAAATTGAAAAACGCAAGTCCTTCTTCTCCTTATGACACTTAATATAATGTGCAATCTAATACTTCGCAGTAATTTTCACTTCACTGTCTTTGTATTTGATCTTCCAAATTTAGATCAGTTTACTAGATATCTTTTTCCTATGACTTCATTCTTATTCAAGAATATTAACATTTAACATTATTTAATGTCTATCAGTTGCTATATATTGTATTTATTGAATAATTCCGCAAATGAATATACGAGTGCAAAATAATACGATCATTCATAAAAAGGACATGTGCTCAATACATTGTGTTTGGCTCGTTGTTTGAGGGGACAGGGAGAGCGTAAGTGATAATACACAGTCGGTCAGTTCTCTTTAGAGCTTTAAGGTGCATTTTGTTGTTCTATCTGAAGGGTTCTACAAATCGTTTCAATCTAATTACTCCATGTTGAAGCATCTGCTCTTAGCCAGAATCATTTTTGAGGTTCTGCAGGAGATACCTCCAAGTGCTCCGGAATACAGGATTGAAACTTCATTTATTCTAATTAATTGAGTTTAGAAAAAAAACAACTCCCAGATGTTCAAACATGCATACTGCACACTGCTGGTTGAAGACATGATTTCAACTTTAAATATGTTAATTGCGTTTCTTTAAGCCCCTCTTTTCTTAGGAACAGAAGAGAGGGTTTGATCTGGCACAAGTTTTATGCCGGATGCAACCTGAGCATTTGGATGTTAAAGGACTTGTTCAGGGACCATAGGTTTGAGAATCTAACCGGTTAACTGGTTAGGAGTTCACTTTCCTAACCTTTTGGTTACCACTGCCTATATTCGTCTGGTAGAAGTCGTCAAATATGGAGACATGATGAAATATGATTTAAAATAGATAAATAAACACAATATCAATCATCAGGAAGAGGAATGTCAATCAAACGCTGCTCTCAAAAGTTTGAAATTTCAAACTGTCACCTTGAGCAACTCTGGGCCTTTTTTCCTGTTTCTTTTATGAAGTGACTCTAACAGGAGCGTCTTCAGCTCTATCAGAATAAATAAGTTGTTGATTTACCACAGTAAGTTTGTGGAACTTCTCATGAGTCAATCAACTTCAGTAGATTTCACGTTTTTAAAAGTCATAAAATGACATGAAAGTAGTTGCCAAACTAAAGAACTGGTGCTTTTAACTTCCACTCGATAGAAATGTGTCTTATTGAGGTTCACATGAACAACAACAGCTATCGTGCGGTTCATTGTATTGAGTAGGTATTAGATGAGTATCAAAGCAGTTTTACTTTTTACTGTAAACATGAAGGCAGATGAAGTTAGAGAAAGAAAAAAAAAAGACAGCCACACACAGACACTATTCTGGAGCTGAACACAGAGATGAGAGATCACTTGTATCACAGGTGGAAGGAAGTTCTGACTGTATGGCAGCTCATTAATACAAGCTACCTTCTTCCCCCGGTACACTCATCACAGTCGTCGCTTGTCAGCAGTATCAGTGCTCAGTTCCCATATTGAGATAATGTCAAGAATGTTGCAAAGAAAGGGACGGAAAGGTGAAGACAGCTTCTTTGTCTTAATGAGACAGATTGCAGCAAATGGCTTTGTCATAATAGAGAAGCCAGAACTGACAACATCTCAACGAGATTAAGTACACATGGCAGGTAAATGAGTTTCATCCAAGATGATGTATAGCTTTATATTTATTTCAGATATGGTATACAACATGTGGCTCATGAGTGTGCAAGTACAAGGAAAATTATAAAGTGGGACAGAAGCAAGACAGAAAGCTCAGAGACAGATGGGACACGGAAAAGCAGGATGACTCATCACTGCTCGACTGCTCCTCAGAAAGTGTTTGCATTTTTAAATGATCCCGACTGTGATCTTTTGTGTTTCACCATGAAGGGCTTGGGTGAAAACAACAAAACCCAAATTCCAAGAAAGTTTTTATTCAATATGTTGACATTTTTCACAGGCACACTTACAGCCAGCTGCTTTGAAGGTGTCGCCACATTATTACAATCCAGTTTGCATGCTAGTTTGTGTATCCATTTAAATTAATGGATTTAGTCTGAGCAGAATCCGACCCTTATTAATACTCCTAATGTAATGTGTGAGTGGTTTCAGCTAAATGCTGTCACACACAAAATGTCAGGATGTTAACATGCAAGCAAAAGAGTCACCATGATGTCTGTTTGTTTACAAAAAGTATGGCTTAGGTTCACTAGAATATCAGTTAATCCATTTAGCCAGTCAATAAGTGAGTTATTCACTCAGAGAAATTATTTAGTGCGTCAGTATCTCTTTTATTCTCAAGCTTATCACAAAATAATATATTTTTTTTTAATTAAATAGATCTTTTCTCACAACAGAATTCAACACAGTGCTTCACACAATACATGTCAGGAATTTACCCCCTCTTACTGTAGACATGCAAGCACACTGTAGTGTTTCTGTGCTGAAATCGCCTTTTGCTGCTCCTCAGAGTCCATCCCTCTTATTTTTCTTTATAAATCTGAAATGCAGCTCAACGAGAGTTAGCATTGAGACTCTAGTTGAGTTGCATTGTGCAGAAGAACAAGCCGAGTCGTGGTTCAGGACAGTCCTGGTTGTCCCCTTGCAGAGCTGGTATCTTGAGATCTATGGAGAGTTTTGTCCTGCTTGCTGGAGGAAAAACAGAAAGGGAGAAGAGAGGGCCGGTTGTTCCCTGGTGGCGATGAGGCCAGACGCTGGGTGATGGCCTCAATTGTGGATCTACAGGATTTGAGGTCTTCTGAGGCCTCAAATCCTTGTTCACTGTTCTGGTCCAACAGGCTGTGCGGCCGGGTGCAGCCTGCTCCTTCCACGGTCAGTGGAGGAAGAGAGTGAATGCTCACCTAAGGCTTTATTTGAGGGCAGAGCAGAGGAAGGGGCAGTCCCTGTGAGGACCTGACCATTCACCTTTGATCATGTTGGCGACCTTGGGCAGTCTCTGTGCTCTGAGAGGGGAAGAGATGCATCGGGGCAGCAGGATCCCCGCTGAGAGTCTCTGCAAGCAGATTTGAGAGTCAGACTCGCATGCATGATTTTTATATCATGGCAAATGAAGATTGTCTGTGTCCAATGAATTCCCAACAAAACCCAAGCTGCACTGTATGGATGTGTTAACACAATATATGAATTAAATTAACTTCAGCGTAACGAATAGGCACTTTACAACCAGCGCTTTAAATATTCAAACCACTTTGGCACACAGCACCTCAAGATAACACTAATTTTCCACATATAAACAGATTGCACACAATTAGCATTTTTAAACTTATTTGTTAAAGCTTATGTTGTTGCCGTAGGTCCGGTCCGGGTAAGTCACCTGTCAGGCAACCTGCCTGTAGAGGCAAAGTGACAATTAATTAATTGAGTGTTGTGTAATACATGTTTTTTGAGATTAGCTGTTCTTTTAGGTGTTTGTGTGCATAATGTGAATGATTTAAGGTGTTGGTGAGAGTGGATTTTAGTGTGTGAGTGGAACGTTTTTAACTTACCGTCTGCTCTTGTGTTCAGCGCATTGTCAGGCTGAAAGATTCCCCTGAGAACATCCATCTTCTATCCCACTTATCCTGTTCAGGGCCGCTGGAGCCAATCCCAGGGTACTGTGGGCGAGGGCAGAATACATCCTGAACAGGTCGCCAGTCTATCACAGGTCAAACGCATACAGACAAACAACCACACACCCATTCACACCTAGGGGCAATTTAACATCATCAATTGACCTCACATGCATGATTTTGGACTGTCGGAGGAAGCCGAAGTACCCGGAGGAAAACCAAGCACACACGGGGAGAACATGCAAGCTCCAAACAAAAAGGCCCCAGGTCGTACTTGAACCCATGATCTTCTCGCTGTGAGGCGAGTTTGTTTGGGAAAAAAAATGTAAAATACCAGAATGTGGAAAAAGTGAAGCTCTGCAAATATCCTCTGGATGCACTGCCATTGGGCACAAACGAACCACTTTTAGTTTTACATTTCCAGTGGGTGCTAATAATGACTCACGTTCCGTAAGCTGATTTTATATCAATACAAACATCCTGAAAGTGTTTATTTCCACTCATAAACCATCTGTATTCTTTATAAAGTAGAGAAAGAAAATCCATCTGAACAACAGATCTGAGGCCATTAAGAGTTTTATATACTAATAGAAGTATGTCGAAATCAATTGTGAAACAAAAGGAAATTGGTGCATTTTGTGCTGCTTTTCTAAAGCTTGTCATCACATGCGGAACCCAAGTTTTTTAGTTGCTTAACTAAGCGGTGTTTTTTTATTTATTTATTTATTTTTTTGAAGATCAGCAAGTAGAACAATACTACAAGTGATTAAAGCTTGCATCAGGGTCGTTAAAAGTGTTTACACAAAAAAAGGTTTTACATAAATGATCAAGTGAAAACAAAAGTTTTAATGGCGTTTCTTTTGCGAAATGGTCAAAATATCTAATATTTCACTCTGGTAACTCCAGTGAGAACCACATTCAGGAAACTGCCATAGCCAGAGGGATTTGTCGTCAGAGAGCCATTAATGTCAATTGTTGGCTATGTCACTGAATAAGTGATCTGCTGATGCGCCACTAGAAAAGTCAGGGACTCTCCACAGTCATTAGAGAGCATCATCCAGGGACCTTCAAAGTCTTCATGAAAATTCATGGCGATCCAACGAACAGTTGACAAGCCAATTCTGAGAGCTACTATGATCATGCCAAACCTATAGGGGGCAGTGTCACGAGAAGCATGAAGCCATGGTAGCCAATCAGAATCCTGGGAAAAACCACGAAGGGTGCTTCCAAATAGTCCCTCCTATCTCCTTTCGTATCCACTTTTCCTCAATCCCGTGGATTTCGTCATGGGGTTAAGGAAAGGTGTTAGGAGGCTTCTTAAAGGAGTTAGGGATAGGCCAACATGTTGTTGTGACTGTCAGATCGCACTTTCACTAAGTGACTTAATAATAATCCGACGGCGGCTCAGGTTAGTGACTTATGCCGTTGTGAAAAAACCAAAATTTTCAGAAAATGGACTACAAAAGCGCATTTATAACACTTTCCCCTGTGCCTCTAACCGCTGATTTAATCTCAAATCTCAAATATAATAGAGGCTACCAGGTGAACATATAACCAATGCAAACTGAGAATAGGCTTCACAAAATTTACTTTACTGGGTTCGTTTTACAACATCCGCACAACATTCATAGTTGGGATCTGGGTTTTAGATTTCTGAAGTTGTTCAAGGCAGATTATTGCATTGGTAATTTACATGATGCAGTGTAAGAGTGAGTGGTTGGTGGTGGTCAGAGGGACCAATGACGCAGATTGGCAGCCTCGCTTCCGTCAGTCTGCCCCAGGGCAGCTGTGGCTACATATGGAGTTTACCACCATCGAGTATGGAGTGAATGAATAATGCAATGTAAAGCATCTTTGAGTGTCAAGAAAAGCACAATATAAAACCAATGCATTATTATGATGATGATGATGATGATGATGATGATGATGATGATGATGATGATGATGATGATGATGATGATGATGATGATGATCTGCGTCCCTTTTCAGTCATTGTGCGTTTCTGTGAACGCTCGGATGAGCGGGTCCCTTTAAATGTTGCAAGGAAGTGTGAGGCAGCATTTGCCCGCCTCCTTTGGTAAAGGATGCACCAGTGTTTCCTATGCTAAAGGAGGTTACAAAGGAAGCATTGAGCCTCATTTCCTTAGATTAATGAGAATTACAACGTTCCTTATCATGGCCGCCACTTAAACACTTCCGGGGTTTAAGTAAAAGTAGATAGGAAAGGAGGTAGGAGGGACTATTTGGATGCAACCTCAGTCTCTGTGGGTGAGCAAACTAACCCAGGTGTCAGCCATCATGGCCAACGGGCCACTTCCCCAGCTCCTCAGCGATCATCACATGCATGAATGAATGAATGAATTCTGGGGCCAAGGAGCTGTCACAGGCCTCCTTGAGGCCTATGACAAGAGCAACCATGACTCTCACCATAACATTAACTACATTGTAACCTAACCTTAAAACTATATTTTAATTCTCAAATAATTAACCGTTGTGTTGTTTTTACATTTTAGGCCACACAATTGGGGTTACAACCATGTGTGGTTGCGCTCACAGTTTTCTTGGCTTGACAAAGAGTGAATAACAAATACAAACAAACACATGTTTATTCATTATCTTCAGATGACACTGCAATCACTGACATCCTGCAGAGTTAATGCAACCTCAACGACCCCTACTTAAATCCCAGTCTCACAAACGACTGACCCACATATACAACAAGTGGCACAAGTCATGCTGGAGCCCGACATCTGCTCACATCTGTGAAACTACCAATGCTGTTTGTGCAAGACACACCAATTCTATTCATGTTTTTCACATGAAGAACTCAAGTTACTCCAAACCATGACAGTAGCAGGCAGTAATATAAGTAAGCCAAATCAGCACCAGCACATCACATACCGTATTTACATCACCATAAACAAATGCAGTCTACCATCTAATCATCCATCATTCATTTAGCTTTATGCATTTTTGTTTAATGTGGTGCTGGACGTTTTCCTAGCTGCACCGCTCACCAGTTAATCACAGGGCAAAGGCAGAGACAATAATACCTTGGGCAAATTGAAAACATCAGATTATGACAGACACATGTTTTTGAACTGTGACGGAAAACCCAGGCACACATAAAGAGAACATACAAAAACTACACAGGGGAAGCCACGGAGAGGGGTCAGAATTGATGTCAGGGGGTGGATTTCTTAGAGCGCCGCCCGGTAAACAGGAACCACAAAAAAAGAAATATCTGAATCTCTCATAATTCTATGATTTTAAAACTATTTTAAATTCAAGCCCTTTGAAGAAATCAGTTTTTGTTTTTTTTAAATCAATACCATTTACAGAAAGTGATAAAAATTGACCTTCAAGTTCATATCATATTGCACAGCTGTGACAGGCAGATTAAAATAGTCTCTGGGAATGAATAGTAATCCTCCCACCACAGATGTCACACACCTTTCACACATCACAGCAGAGGAGTTTTTCTCCAGCTTCACCACATTGCCTCTGTAATTTGAATTTATTTATTTATTTTTTATTAGAAAAAAAAAAAAAAGAGAAAACAATGCAGAATTTGTGAAATCCATAAAAGACATTTTATGCTTTCTCATTAAGAAAACATATTGGTTGATTGCTGTTTGGCCCTTTGGAGGGGGCGCACTCGCAAGTTGCAGCCAGAAATAATAGTGTTGGTGCCTTAAAGAAAACTGAAATGATGGGACTGCATAGCAAGTCAGACGTACCATGGCGACATTAAAGGTGTTTGTAATGGAATAGTTGTATTCATCCCTGAGATAGCTGCAGGCGCCCGTCTGGCTTCACAGCTACTTTCCCACCTCATTTCAGATCTGAAGAGCTGGATGTGCGAGTGCGTCTCTGAAATATTCTCATACTTTCACACAGAAAGCGAGCTTGGTTTGACTGTGCATATCTGGGTGGGTTAAGGATGAAGGTAAAGGAGACAGAGCTGGTCTGTCAGACAGAAATGAAGGTAACATATGACATATCGCAAGGTGGCTGTGGGGGGAAGTTTTTGAAGCGCTCAGAGATAGTTGAAATATTTCGACTTGTTTAGCTGACAAAACATTTTAAAGCAACACTGTGTATGTTTTCACTAGAGTATACCCATTTGTTTTCTAAATGTACTTGTGTCTCATATACAGTAAACAGTTCTCTATCTATTTAATCCTTGACAACTATTATATTCCCCTATTTCCCGCTGTCGCTCTTCCTTCTCCTTTTTGCACTTGATTTCCCACTTGTTTTCACACCGTATACACAGAGTGCATTTATCTTGCCTACAGACCTGAAGCAAAGACAGACTGTCTTGCTATTTTCCCCCCAATCACTTTTCTTTTTTCCTTCCTCACACCTGCCACTCTCACTGCATTCTCTTGGTATTTCTTTCCCCTCAAGTTTTTTTTTTTTCCTTCTCCTCATTTTTTGCTGACTTTGAGTTTCCGCTCCGTCTTCCACATAGCTCTATTTTAGACAATGTGAAACAAGAAGATGTAGAAATAAATGCAGATTGTATTTTTAAAATATAAGTTTGTTGCATTGTATTTGCCCAAATGTTTTGTTGTTGTTTTCTTTAGAAAGTCACCCGTTCACAATTTGCAAGTTTTGAGATTTCTTTTTAAAATCCTGATGCCCCAGTCCATATTTCTGAATCTTTTTTTTGCTGAATCAATAGAATTTGACAGCCTTGAGTGTTTTTAACCTTTTAACCTCTTGTTTTTCTAGTGACAACCTGGTTGCAGCAGGAAGCGGTCAACCAGTGTAAAAAACAAACAAAAACCCAGCCAAGTCGACATTGTACTGATTTGTTGTGTTGAGACGAGGCAAGTCACAGTACGTTACAGTAACAAACATGCACAGCTGACGATGAAAAAGGTGAATAAATATAAGTAAATGTCTTAGATAAAGTCATTAAAATGAAATGAAATAAGCAACATACAAAGATATAAAACATCAAGACCTAAAAAGTAGAAGATGTCAGTATTTGGTGGATAGAAACAAAAAACATGTTTGGTTCCGACTCGAGAGCAGAAAGCAGGTCTGATCTCGATGAGCTGAGAGGCCTGGATGGCTTCTGCCATAACAGAAGACATGAGATGTATTTTTGGGCTTAAGACCATTCAGAGCTTTGTGGACAGGAACTATTTTTTGAAATCTATTCTTTGAAGAGGGAGGTCATTGAACTGACAATATGTCTTGGTGTTTGTGAGGATTCGAGCTGTAGCTTTTTAAACATTTAACCTCTTACAGATCAAACTTTGGTAAGACAGTTTTACATTTATCATTTATCTTGACAGGTGACCCCCCCCCCAGTACATTCAGTTCATTCCAGATATGCTATAAAAGTTTAAAAAAATCTGAGGATTTTGTTGATTGTTACAAACTACATGCTATTTTCCTTTCTTGTAGGCTGAACCTTGAATGTACAGCATGTTTTTAGCCACTTTTCATTTGAGAAATTAAGACACAAGTGTGTGTGTGTTGTGGAATAAACGAGAGAAGGTTTTCTCTGGGTGAGCTTTCTTTAATGACAACACAAACCGGCAGACATCAGCCACAGCGTACACTCACATACATGTGTAGTTTTCTGTCATCCGTAATGCACCTTACCCTGTCGTACAGTACCACTGTACTGAACTGCTGCACAGATAGATGTTGTGTGTTTCAAATAAACTATATGACGTGTGTGTTTTTGTTTGTTTGTTTGAGGAGTGCTTTGATTGGACATGACACACATTTGCACCAGATGTTATTGATTGGCTCACGCTCCACACAAACTGTTGCTGATTGAGACAAGGCATGATCACTGCTCTAAAGCTTATTTCCTACGATTTAGGAACTAATGTTGCAAAGGAAGCCTAATAAACTTCTGAAACAGCAGCTAGAAATGCTCTTGTAGACCACACCGTCACATTGCTGATGTAATTGATTGCCTGGATGAATACAAGTGTCTTTAACTCCATTGGAAGGATTTGGAAACTGGATAAAAGATACGATTCCTGCCTCGTGGTCCTTTGGAAGTTCTGACTTGAATGCATCTTCGACTCTGAAGCGGAGCTTCCAACCCAGGACTGTACTGAGGAGTCTCAGGGGACCTCAGGAAGATTTCACCTCAGGTATGTGGCTTTGTTAAGCAGATTTCACTTCAAGTATTTGGTTAATCAGTGCTGGGTAATATTTCTATGTCATTAACTGAGATGATTGTTGGATGCTTGGAGCATTTTTTTCTGCTTATTGATACTTATGGTTTATTATAAACACAGAAGGCTGACGTGTTAAGATCATGCAGCAGAGGCAGCACAGGTGACATTAATACAGGGGATTGATGTGAAATATCAACACTCTGCATATTTGCACATCAAATTTAAAGTCTTCTTTCAATTAAATCAATTAAAAATCAATTGTTTTGATGTACTTGTCTTTTCAGTGGCCTAGAAGGGCCAGGGCCATAATGCAACTGTAAAATCCACAACAGAATTGCAAAGGCCACAATGGAAAGGTGCAGCAGTCTTGAGAACGGGCTTTGTTTCCAGAGGACATTACTTTCTGACGGAACCAAACACTGAACAGCGGAGCACATATAACATAACAATTTCAACACGGTGACCAACATTGTTGATTTCTGAAAACACATAGCACTGATCACAATCGTCGAGCAGCAGTGTTTGACTTTTGTTTTATTAATCTCCCATATTCAAAATAGTCCATCAGAAAATATCAATCCCGGGAAACAAAGTCTATTCTTCTGACCGCTGCGCACTTCTTTTGTGGCTTTTCACTGTGTTGTGGTGTTGGCCCTTCTGAGTCGTTTTGAGGAATTCAAACCAATATTTCCTTTCAGTCTTTTTTGCTTTGTCTTTGCTCAGCAAGAAATACGGTTTTGATTTTAGATTGGGCTTCTAGAAACATGTTGGAAGTAGTGCAAAGGGGAATGGTAAAAATCTCCATTTAAAGCAATCACAATCCGGAAATGGGGAAAAATTGCAGATAAGCGGCAGTAAGAAAACTCGGTCTGGCTTTGAAAAACAAACAAACAAACAAACAAACAAACAAATGAGTAAGTTGGAAATTTGAGAATGTTTTTTTTTTTTTTTTTTTTTTTTAACCCGTTTGCCCACTTTGGCATTTCTCAACAGAAGAAATGGCCTGATCATTTGTGAAATCCTCTATCCAAAATGTATTGCAGTTGGGTTAAATGTTGACGTCAAGGTAAAAAGGATAAGAAATAGCATGTGTTCTGCACAAATGTAAAAATGATTCGTCTTCTGCAGATCACGGAGTCCACTCAAATTGTTTTCATTCTCCGATTCCCTCATAGTAGTTACTTTGAGTTTTTCCAGAAGGATACAGGTGCTTCACATTCTTTATTCATGTTTATTCTGCTCACAGCATATTCACCTTGTGGTACACACACAGGTTGGTCTCGACCTGCTTGAGTTGACCTCTGTGGGGGAAAAAAAAATATTGTGGGGCTCAATAGGATTTATTACTGTTTGCCTGAGCTGGTGAGTGGTGATGAGAATAAAGAACAGATCTACCAAATGTTTTTTCTCATGGTACGTTTGTCTTGTGTGACTTCCCTGAGTAAAATTTGTAATTTTTCCGAACAGAATCAAAGAAATAAGTATTTTTTTATTCATATTCATGCAACATCAGAGGCTGTTGTGCATTACTAACCAGAAAGCATGAATACATAACGTTGATTTGTAGACTCGTGTCTTTCCTTGTGCTTTATCTCTGTCGCTCACTTTCTCCCACATTGAGCTGGAGGCCACTATGTTAATTGTGCCATGGTTCTAAACTTGTCTTATCCAGGCCAAGAAAAAAAAAGAGGATTCTATTTAGATAGTACTAATTCAGCAGTAATCTGTTTACTGCAGCAGTCGTCTCCATTCATTTTCCTCCTCCGAGGCTTGCAGCGCAGCTCCATGGGGCAAAAGCAGCTAGTGTCACACCTCACCTGTGGTGCGGGGCGCCGTCAGTTGAGTTCACGCTGGGTATTTGCTGGAGGCAGACTGGAAGAAATTGATGTCATGTTGACAGCTTATTTTGCATCATTTTGAGAGTTGCTGTGACACTTTGTGCTGGGAAACCTTGAGTTCAGGCATTTGTGCGGATGCTACTGTGACACTTATCCACCTGCATCAACAACACTGCAGACCCCACATACTCCAAATCTCAGGAGCATTAGAATAACAGTCATTATTAGATTGAGGTATATTGAAGTAAGGGGACATTTAAAACGTGCAGGATCAGGATTTGATACTACTGCTCCAGGCCATCGCTTCAAAGAAATTCCCTAAATGGTTTGAAGAATCCAAAGAGATTAAAGTTTTTACTCTCGTCATTGTATTATCATACAACAAGACGGAAGTTATAGAGGTTGCATAGTTTGTCAATTTCTTTTTTTTGGGGGGGGGGGGGGGGGGGGGGTTAGGGCTGGTTTTGTGAAATGATGTGGACATTTCCACTGAATACCTCATTTGCATCATACTCTGTACGTATCACAGCATTATACTCAATAACTTCCAAATAATTCAATATCTTTCAATTTGAAAATAGCTAGCAGGCAGGAGCATTTATGTGAGTTTTAACTAGATGAAAGTTGGACAAAAGCATGTTTCATTTTCACATTGAAACACATCAGTTCCTATTTAAACATTTGTATCACAGAGCATCATTATTTATAAGGGCACTAGGGTTCATAAAATGCATATTTTATGAGTTGATTTTAAGCACATGTTGCTCATGTTCCTAAAATTTGCTCCTGGGGAAAAAAAATAAAAGGTTTTTAATTTGTATGAACCAAAAACATGACGGCATTATGTCAGAGTCAATGCATCCAGTCCAAAAGTAATGAAAAAGTTCAACTTTTGAAGTGATGCAGAGCAGTAAGTGGTAAACCTTTAACGTTTGACAAAGACAAAGAAATGACAAAGTCATAAAACATTAGTGTCACTTTTAATGATCTGCCATGCTTTAAATTATGCCCATCTCTTCGTTTGTTACAGTAAAACTTACTGTCGCTGGTAAAGGTGGGAAAAAAGGAAATATTCAGCAGGAGAGTTTATTCTAACGTCTGCCTGTTCACCTCAGGCTTCCATCTGGCTCTACCTGCATCAGTGCACTTGTCACCACAGCTGATGGGTGGGCTGTCCACGACAGCTTTTAGATCACAAAGAAGACGTGCCAGTTTGATTGTCAGACCTACTACACGTCGGCAATGGTGCTGGATTGGTTTTGCTGATCAAGCGGCGACGTGCGGGGGTGTGCCCAGCAGGTGGTTGACTTTCATTGCCGTCTGATGTCTTGACACCCACAGGACGTCTGGCAGTTGGGTGTGTCGTATCAAAAGTAGGATTCAGTGGCAGTGCGATGTAATTACATTGTGTTGCATGAAAAATGAAACGAAAGAGACAGAGAGAGAGAGAGAGTGGCATAGAGAGCGGGGAGGGGGGGGACATGGAAAGAAATAGAAAGTTATTACCTTTTATGGTGACAACGTACTGCCACAGACAGAGGAGCTTTGATGGTGGGCTCAGTGTGTATCTTTTTGATGTCAAATTGAAGATCTAAGGATCATTTATTCATGAGTCTCTAGTGCTTACTGGCTGGCTAAGTTGTTTGTAATACTTGCCTTAGGCTTTTACAGTGGCAGAATTTGCGTCTGAGTAATTTCTTTTATTTGCTGTTGTTTCAGGTTTATGTTGCTGCAGAGGAAAAAGTCATCACATTAATTTGCTCTTTTTTTTTTTTTTTTAAACCTTCTATCTTTAGTTGCTCTCTCAGCACAGGTTGAGTTGCTGACTGCTTGTTGTCTAGTTTTATATGCACGCACACACACACATACACACACACATGTCTACGAAGATGGCTTGGTAATGGTGCGGAGGTCTTTAATGTGCCCGTTGTCTCACAGGTCTCGTTCGATAGCGAGGGAGGTGAAGCATGTGGACGTCAATGAGACTCAGGAGTGCAGTACTCTGATGTCAAATTAAAACCAAAGTGGTGTCAGATTACTAGTTTGTCTTAAAGTGAATCACAACAACAAAAGTTTGGATGATTTGATAAGGGGCGAAAACAATTTAACTTAATAAATCAGTATTGAACACATTTGATTTAGCCCAGCAACAGTACTACAAGAAATACAAAATGAATGAATGAGTCAATTAAACTTTATCAGAAACTATGTACAAAAGCAAAACATATTTTATGTCCAAAATGCATATTTTCAATGCAATTATTCAGTGTCATGACTGAATTTGAACTGCTAAGAGTAGGAGTTTGAAATGAATACAATCAATAAACTTTATTGTTGTTTTAACTTGATTGTTGTCAAACAAAAGCAAAACTGTTTTTCGTCGATTAACTCCTTCAGGTCATAGAAATCCTTGAAAGTGAATTTAAAAACGTGTCCGCACCAGTTCAGTTTGATCTGGCTGAAATGGACTCTGCTTGTGAGATCCATTTCTTGTGTGAACGCTGCCGTCCGCCCCCTGGCGTGCAGCATAAAGGGACTGAACGTGTTTTGGTACGCTTTCAAACTTCAATTAAAGTCCCATTGAAGTCTGAAAGCTGCACAGACCAAAGAGCAGCAGGGATCAAACACAGGATGTGATGGACTTTAGGATCGCCATGTTTCTCACAGTTGTCCTAATCGATGGGCATAACAGAGGAATACCTGCCGCGGTTTGGACTCCTTCATATATTTCATAGATTGTCAGTGAATCCTTTAAAAGTAATCCACTGTGCATTGTGTTGCATTTAGCTGAGCACATAGTGTTGTTAGAGATGTGATGTTTTTTGTTTAGTTTTTAGTGAACATGGCCTAAAACAGACTTGGTAGATTTATGCGCAAGATTAACACATATCAAATAAATGACAGAAAATTGTTTTGAATGAATTTAGAGTTGCGTTTTAAGCATTTGAAAGTAGTATTTAAAGTGTATTCATTCCTAGTGGTGTACTACTGTCTTTCATTAAAAAAACCGTTTTAAAAACTAGAAGGCGTGCATGTAGTAAATAATTAGTGAGATTTAAATCTACCACGTTTCAGATGGGTGGACTCTTAAGATTGACTTGTCACACTCGAAAACAAACACAAGCTGAGTGGATTTTCACTGACTATTTAGACTTCCTTCCACAAGCTAAATATGTGTCCGTTAGCCTGTGTGACACTAAATTGTACCGGTTTGTGTGTGTGATTCTGTGTTAGCGCCGTGAGAACCTGTTGACCCCTCCAGAGACCACCGTGCCTTTTGTTTGGGTTATAGTAAGCTTCATCGTATGAGTGTGTGGAGAAAGTGGATTGGTGTAGGCTGTGAATGCAAATAAGGAAGTTGAGATATAATATAGAGCAGCAGAATGAAGCCACAGTCAGAGAGCCCCCAAGGCCATTCTTACTCTTGGCTGAAAATACCTTGGAGTTGGGGTTTCCATGTTTTTCCTGTGTATGTGTGTGGTGTTTTTATGGGTACCAATGTTTCCTTCCACAGTCCAAAAGTATGTATTTGTGTCTAATTAGTGACATAAATAGGCCCTACGAGGGAATATGAGCGTGTTGCTTGTCTGTTAGGCTGTTCGCTAGGCCGCCAGGGTGATAAAAAGATAATGACATCTGGATCCACAGCAGAACTTTTTCTTGCATGAGAGCACAACACATCTGAAAAGAGCCTTTCCTTCAACCTGTTTCCTACAACCTGTTTCCTTCAACCGCTTTTAATGAGTCTATCAGTTGTAGCATGTAGCATTGCTTCTGTGTGAGCCCTGAGACTCTTTAGCGCGTAGCATGACTTGGAGTGCTGCACCTGATCGGACAAGGGCGTCACTCTGCACCTGGAGTTAAAACCAAACCAACATGGTGGCTCAGTCACAAACTTTAACTTTCATTTCTAAAACAGTACAGCCAAAAGTATTTTAGAATACGTTTGAGTTGAGAAATGAGCGGTGCAGTTGCTGAATATACTCTCGTTTTGCTTTCACCACTGCCAGTTTAGACGTTTTACGAAGGTTTCACGATTTGTTGGACCTCCGCTCCCCGCGTCTCATTTGCATTAAACTTGCTATAATCCACTTTATGCAAATGAGATGTGCCGCATCGCACCCAGAATGCACCGCACTGCTTTTCACACAGACAACAAATGGGAAGCGGAAAATTCACAGATTCTCTGGACACGTGATTCTGACATATCGGGAACCGGCAACATTTTGTTTTAAAAATATCGGCATGTCGGACATCGGCACATATCCAATATAGTGCAGCCTTACTTAATAATAGCACCATTGAACCATGACCATTTTGTAACTTTTAGCTTTTCCTCTATTCAGTCTGCCCAAGCCTCTTCCTGTGAAGTAGTGTGAAAGTTAACAGGATTACTTGACGTGTCTGTATGTTCTTTAATCCTCTGGGATTCATAATGAAACATGACACGTGAGAGCAGCTTGTCTTTGTGATGAGTGTCAAATATCATGCTGACTTTAGTCATGTAACTGTTCTGCCTGTATTCAGTGGCCCTTTCTCTCTCTGTGTAAGAGGAGGTTCACATGCAGAGATCAAACAGACGAAGACACAGAGAAACTGTTTTTAATTGCAGCTCTTCCTCCGTCTTTGCAGTGTTTCTCTGCTGCACAGATTCCGTCTAATTCAGCGTATCTCTGTGAAAATTGAGTCGAGCTGAATGTACACTGGATGTAGATTTCAAAAGCTGAGGTGGGCTTCATGTCACACCAGCAGCAGTCTTAATTTCACGCTGTGGTTTGTGTTAACACCGGCACCAGCTAGTTTTGTCCAAAGTGATCATTAGAGACCAGACTGTCAGTGAACCGCCTTAAGTGTCAATGTGGGAATCTGGATTATGACATTTCTTAACAAACTATGTCCATATGTTAGCTCTGTTAGTCCTTGACATCAATGTGAGTGGGTGTGAAGGCACAGTTTAACATGCGATAGGAGGCTGCGGAAAATACTTGGCTTTGTCGTTATTATTTATGGGTGCAGTTTTATAAAACTCACGACTGTAAAATCACTTCCTGCGGTGACTCTTACCCGTGTCCTGAAGCACAGCAAATTAAGGTGAATATCATGAAGGCTTCAGGCAATTTTTGTGAAACACTAAAGCTGCTGTGAAAAAAAAAAAGCAATAAGTGCAATTTTCATTCCCATGGTGTAAACTAATCAGAAGTAATTTTAACAGAATTAACCTTTGCGCCTCTGCTTATTTTATTTTGTCGTTTTGGTAAACCTCTGAGTTTCCATTAGTTTTTCCACTATTGCATGGCGACAGTCCCTCAAAAATACCACTCACATAAAAACCCAACATTATTTTCAAAAGCAAGACTTAAATTGGTAACTAGACAGTTAAAATAATAAGCACTTTGCATTTCCGTTGCCAGCTGCTCTATTGCAAATTCCAAGACATAGTTATCTAACGATATAAAAGCCAGAAAGCAATATGACTGCATCCTTTTCATTTATAGCATGTGGTATAACAAGAACAAAAGTATAAATAGTAAAGATATACATTTCCATCATTCCTTTCTTGGAACTGCTTGCAATTAAACATTTTACAGTTGAGTTTGAAGCATTTAGAACCTGGAATTGTGAGATATATCTAAGATCTAAGAATCCTGGAGAAGTGACACATCTCTGTTTTACTTTCTATATAGCTTAGGCTTTGAAAATTATTTGCTCTTTAAGAGGTTGTAAGTCCTGATAATGGTGGTGAAATTAGTAGGTTTGGCTAAATTTATGAAGTCATCTACTGAACATATTCTATGTGAATATACAGTACATACTCTGAGTTGTGCAGGCTGCCCATGTTAATTATGTGAAATAAATAGCTTGATTTAAGACTTAATCAAAAGAATAGCAAAACTCAGCTTCACACTTTAAGCGCTATCTCGTCAGTGTAAAGCCCAAAAGAACCATTTGTTCTTTTGTATACCATTGCTATTTATGCCGATTTTAATTTCGCTAAGGTGTTTTTCAGTTTTGATCAGAGCACACTCATTTGTGTTGTCTTATGAAGCCTGCAGATTGTAGTAGTGACATTCCTCCCCACAAACAATCACAATTGTATTCACTCTTGGTCCATTTGGGTTTCCAGTGGCAATATAATAAAAACTAAGAGGTGCAGGAATCCGTGTCCCATACAAGTAATTTTGCACTAACAATAACGACTATTTTGGCATAGTGTCTTCTACGGCAGTGTTTCCAAATCTTTTATTTTTTTAGCTGGAACTCCTTAAGATTGCCTATAAGAAAGGCCCCAGAGCCCTTTTCCAGTCTCAGATCTGCCAAAAGATTACAGTAAAGTTGAATGCTTGTGAACACACTCAAACCTACAAACATAAAAGAACAGCAATGGAGTGTGTTTTATTGTAGGGTTTTGAGTGAAAAAAAGATTTTGGTAACTTCAGAGCAGGAAAAGCTTTGTATCCCCTGTAATTGCCCCAAACTCCAAGTTGGGATGCATTTCTATATGCTACAGCTTCCAGAATGTGGAAAAAAAAAGAAAAAAATCCATGTGCATTTCTACTTTTTGGAAGAAATATAAGCTTCCAAAAAGTGAAATTTGTCAGAGTTTAACAGTAACCCATTGCAAATTCATTATATCAACAATGTCTTCTCTCTGGAATTCATGAAAATTATAATATATTAACTTTTACATAATACCTACAGACATCCCACCAACTTCAGTTATTTTTTGCTTTATTGAAGCTGTGTGGGCATGCATACTCTATTTCAATACTTTTGTTCTCGTCTGTTTCTCACCGTTTTTCTTTTTAACCAGAACAAAAGATTGATTGGAATGACTCAACACAAATGTTGAGACATGCATAGGTCTCATTTTATAAGCGGTTGTTCTGCTTGGATGACTTTTAACTTGGCAAAAAAAATCTAAACTGCAACATCACAGTAACAGAACTATTAACTTTAATAATAGCTTGTTTTATCAAAGCCTGTATTTTATTTATTTTTTTATCTTTCAGAACTACTGTCTGCACAGCTTTTTTCAAATTAAACAACGTTCTTATGAATTACCTCACCCAGGTCTCTAACGGAAGATAGTCCATTTGATTTCTGCTGTAACTCTTCTTTATAGTTGTAATTTAATTCTATGTCAAAGTAAAATTGTCATGTAGTGAACATAACAGCATCTTATCAGTTGGCACAGTCATGTATTTATCTGTCAACGCACCGTCATCTTTCCATCACTGGCTTTTCTTTGTGGTGTGAGTACAAAGAGACATTTTGGCAGTGGTTTTGTTGCTCGATAGTCACCAGTGAGACAGCAGCAACAGGATGTTTTCTTAACTGCTGAAGCAACACTCTCCGGTACATTGAACAGCTTGTTCTTTGACCGCTCGAGGCATAACTGGATAAATCTGGCCGGGCGAGGAGGAAGTTAGAGTAAGGAATAAGCAGGTGTAAATCTAGACTGGAAGTCTAATAAATTGATTTCCTTTAATTAGGTAACAGACATGATTAGAAATCTGCAACAGTGAAATCAATTGATACACTGGCTGGATGTCTAACTTATTGGTTGAGATAAACTTTGTTAAGGCCATTTATACCAACAATTAAATGCACAAGTTGGAATTAATAAAAGAAGAAGAAATAAAAGGAAATATACATTTTATACGGTCTTACAGGGGCCAGTACTGGCATAATACATTTTTTCTTGTCTTCTTCTTTGCACAGATGATATGCGAAGCATCAAAAACACAGAATGTGGTTTCGTTTGTGAATACAAACTCCTTAGGGGCATGGATTTAGCTGCAGTTTGTTTTATGTTGACACATTGGAACTTTTGTCGTTGACTTCAAACTGTCAAATAAGAGCTTTAACGGTTTGATTGTTGAGGTTCTCCAATGACACACAAATGTTAATTAAACTGCAATATATGAAACTCAACCTTTTGGAGCATACTATAATATTACATCTTGGAACATTTCGCAAAAGCCACATATCAAAGATCAAGGCCAAAGTTTTGCGAGTGGAGTAATATTTGTGTGGTTTGCATTCTCTACCCATGCCTTTGTGGCATACCTCCACACAATCTACCCTGCTTATATATTGTATTTATCAAGTTCAAAATACGCTTTTAATAGTTGAATCCATGCTGTCAATACATAAGTGTTGCTTTATCCCTGACCTTGACACCTTGGAGCATTGCACTTATATTTGATTGCATATATTTCATAGTATTCATAATGATCATACTTTTTCTTGCAGATTGGTAATTTAGGTTATTTTTCAGGGGACAGTGGTAAAGACAGATTAATCCAGCCTACCTTTTTTGAAAGTACTCTGTTTTAACAAGGCATCACTCATCACATGTTCATCAGAATTAATTGGAAAACCTAATTGTTCACTATTTTGAAGCTTCTGTCTGTGAAAACCAGTACGGCTGGTTTCACCCCCAGTCAGTACCTTGGACAGCGCCCTTATGCAATGCAGGCGAATAATATATAAAAAAAAAAAATGTGAGCAGGATTCAAGAAACATGTTTTTGTTGATTGATGCCCCATTTGTACAACATTTTCTGATGTGGAAAAAAACCAAAACAGTGGTCGGAGCTTTGATTTGGAAGAAAGGAACTCTATACCCCTTTTAAAATCATTGTTTTGTATCAGTATAGGAACATATAGAAGATGGCATGCTCTATTTGTTCAAATTGTGGTGTTCAAAGTCACATTATTATGAACGAAAATGGAAAATGTCAAAGTTAAATCAGCAATGTTTTGCTCAGTGGTTCCTTTTGTAGAAATTATCCAGAGTATTAATTTTTTTTTTGAATCATTGTCATGCCATTACTTTTAATATGATGAAAATAACCTTGATCTGCATCGGATAGGGTCAATTTTCAAACTTTGTTTCTATGATTCTCCATTGCATTAGTCAAACTTATGAAGGTCTGCACTAACCATTGGACAAAGCTAAAGAAATAAACCAAAATCTAAAACTCACTTATTTGCTCTGTAGTGCATTTATCGATGCATATAGACCCAATTGACTGTCACAGAGCTATCACACTTCATCACAGCTTCCAAACACCCTGCTGAGCTCTGAACCTGCCAAAGTGAAGGACCCCACACACAAAAGCCAGTAATCATGCACCACTATGGACTCTGACAAATTAGTCGGAAAATTGCTGATTATATCTAAAGTATAATTGCATTTGGTTGAGAATGATGTGAATCATGGTGTGTTTAATTTCCCCATGTCCCTCAGAAGTTACATTCACTCAGTAGCCACCTGCTGTTTCTCTTTATCCCACAATGCCACCTTGCACTGACAGTACTCGACATGTGGGGCTGTGGCATCTGTCCGGATGGATGAAGGGAGGAGGATCGGAAAGAATTTCCTCCCATAATGGGTCTACTTCGTCCCCACATGCTCTTTTCTTTTTTCTCTGGTGACCAGAGGAGGCATGTGTTGTGGTGGGAGACAGATGGTTTGAATCAGATTTCTTTTGGAGCCAGCTGGGAGAGTGAGGTAGCAGGAAAGCAGTGGACAAAATTGGGAGGGCATTTGAAGAGAAATAGAAAGAAATAGAGATCATTTTGTGAACTCTGAGCACATAGCTGGAAAAGCCACCCAGAAATCGACAGATCCTCCTTGTGTACTCTAGACAGGATAAACAATTAAAAAGCCAGCTGAAGTTCTGCTTTTTTCTGAAAACAAGTTTGTCCTTCTATAGCAGTTTGTTAGTTTTGGGTGCTCGAGCCAATCCCAGCACGGTACTCCCTGGTCAGGTTGAACACGAACTATCACAACCACTCACATTCACACACATGGGAATTTTCAGTGAATAATTAACCATAAATGCATATATTTGGATTCTGGAATACCCGGAGAAAACCACTGCGGAGGAGGAACACTTCATATACAAACAGAGAAGTAAAGTGTGTGGCGGTGAGGGTTTAGGGGTTGAATCACTGCCATCTGGGTAGATGTATAAACAGATACTACAGATATGAATAATTAAAACATGTTTTCAATGAATACTTAACAAAGCTAAACGAGCAGCTTGGTCTGGTGTACCCACACACCGCAGTGCTTTGAGGTAAATGCTGACACGTGTTCAGTGGAACGATGCTACCACTCATGCATGCAAAACAAAAAGTCAATCGTATCAGACGTCATCAGATATTGGCATTTGAAAACGCACAATTTCCACAGTTATAGCTTACTAACCATACAAATATCAGGCTAATGTTTAGGCAGATAGATGACGCAAAGTAATTTCATGAGAGCAGAGTAACCAGTGACAGGCAAGAACAACTTTACTACTGTATGTTTTGTATTGAAGGACGTAGCCCATCCAGCTGCCCCACCCTGCTCCTAACAAACACCACCTCACTTCTTCCGGCCAACTTGTCTCAAACGTTTGGGAAAAGTTGGAAGGATCGTTTTTGCCTCGTGACAAAATGTACCACAAAGCAGGTCTTCACATGAATGACTAAATGTTAGCCCCTTTAAGGCATTTCCTGCATTTTTATCTAAAATATTTACTAAGTTCTTGAGGATCACCTTTGAGAAATAAGTATAATATATGACAATAGTATCATATTTTGGCTGCACGGTGGTTGGCGCTCTCGTCTCTCAGCAAGAAGGCTCAAATCTAGCCAGGGCCTTTCTGTGTGTACTTTCCATGTTCTTGTCACTTTGAAGACCATAAATCTGCCATCCTTCCTACAGGAGTCCAAATTCCAACTTTAACCTTAAGTATTGATGAGAATTATAGTAACATATTGATCGAATAGTCTTACTTCATTTGATAATACGTATCGCGATTTATTTGATTTCTTGCTGTCTTGCCCAATCATGTGTCAAGAAAAACAAACAAAGAAAACCCATCTCACTACTGTTCTCATAACATAAACCGTTGTACAAGGACTGGTGAATTTAGCATTCATCTTTATGAATCTCGCCGAGGTGTGTTGAGTTTATTTATCTTTTTGGGTCACGAATGACATCCTGTCTGACATTATTGGATGAGGCAATTATTGGTTCTACATTAGGCTAATAAATTCAATAGATGCTTAGTCTGGGGTGAAGTGTCCTCTTATATTAAAGTTTTTTCAGTACTTTCATTTTAGTGACCTAGATATAAATTTTCAGGTGGAACTACGATCATCGTGTGTAAGGTACTGGGACTTCGACCTTTTCTGGCAATGAAAATCACATCTCATAAGAGCCATCAATAATAGTTGTATAAAGTGAAGGGCGCTAACTGTTGCCAAACTGAAAAAAAAGAAGCTTTCTTTCTCTCGACGCTACGACTGAGAACAATCTCCCACTTGCGACACAGCAGGTTGTTTCAGCCTCCAGAGTCACTTAATTGTGCTCTCATTTGCCTCATAAGTAAATGACATTTCTATGCTGCTGCTTCCTCCCTGGTGGTTGGTAAAATGGCGCCCAGAATTATTTCCACATTTAACACTTTTAATTGAGCTGCCTTGTGCTCCATAAAGTGTTTCTCCCCCGGCCGCTGCAGAAAACCTCAATTTGGACCATCCATCCGTGTTCTGCAAAAACCCACAGGTTTGTGAGGCTTTCATTGATGTGGCTTAATGTCTGGCTGTGATCTGAGATGCCTACTGTACGAAGGTTAATTGAATCAGTAATCCATTTACACTTTGCCCCCAATTACTGACTTAATCAAATGCTGAGTCAGTGTGGAAGTCAGCAAATGCTCGGATACAAAGGTGGCATGTACTACGTCCAAACTGTAACCGCTTGCAGATTTCAATAATAAAATCAGCTTCTTTCGTTGTAAACTGACTTGTACTAGCCATGGCTCTGAAGTGAGTTATCAAACTTTTGCCATGTTGAATCTTTTTTCTGAATGAAATTCCTCCCAATTCTCACTTCTATGGATCTGGATGGACATCCGAAATACAAACTTTTCGTTTTGAATACGTTGCAAAATGTTCTCAGAGAAAGGGGGGTCACATCATGATGCAGACAGCCTTGAGGCAGCAGCATTATCAGTACAGTAAGCCCCAGCTCCCTGACGGAGGCAGAAGAAGCTTGACAGGGTATGTCAGGGCAGCAAATAAATGTTTGAATGGGAAGGTGGGCCCAAAGAAAGGAAGCGTGCACAGGCAAGACAGGCTGAC
Source organism: Lipophrys pholis (assembly GCF_963383615.2). Taxonomy (NCBI): domain Eukaryota; kingdom Metazoa; phylum Chordata; class Actinopteri; order Blenniiformes; family Blenniidae; genus Lipophrys; species Lipophrys pholis. The sequence continues at coordinate 18,478,853 of NC_137641.1, read as the reverse complement.
ACCACCAAGATAATGGAGCTGCCAGACCCTCTCCCACATTACATTTCAGCTTGCAAGAGAACACATACACATGCACATGCAGACACAGATCGGCACACACAAATGCAGGTGTGCCACATACACACACTCAACATTTGTATCGAGCCTTTTTAGAAACAGATGGCTGAGACAAAGACAGGTAGAGAAAGAGAAAACATGACTTGGGTCGTAGAGGATGCTTCATTGATTGGAGGCTAAGGCATAGGGCTCCACTTAAAACCCACCTCGCCTCCTCCATGTGCTGGTAATCTCCCCTGGCAGCTTTTAGAACCAGGCTGTAATTTGATAAATCGCTAGGCTGAGATGAAGTGAAAACAGGCTTGACAGTGCGGGGGCCTCCCATCCTCTGACACCGATCATCTGATCCTTTTTTACAGCATATTAAATATAGAAAGTCTTTATTCCACGACTTCACGCTAAGAGACATACTAACAATTCATGTAGCTCTGAAGAGAGTAGGATTAAAGGACGAGGGGCCATGGTTGTCACAGAAGCCCGTCCCCGGCGTGTGCAGGTGGTCAGACTATTAGAGGGGGCGTGTGATATTTTGCGTTTGCTCGCAGGAGTGAAAATGTCTTGCGTCACAAACAATGTTTCTACCATGAATTCCTATTCTTGACACATTTCTGTGTTCAAAGTGTTTTATTTGAAACTAAAGTTAATTAATTACCCTTCCTTTCAGTTTAAATGAAATACACCACAACAACCTCGTGATGGTCACCAGAAATGTCTGTACATGCATTCAGTTAGTTTGAGTTTGCCATTCCTGGAGCTATGACTAAAAAATGTTCGTCCAGGCCAACGGATTCAAGAAGGCGTCAACATTCACTGTATAGTTTCTTGGACGTTTAAGTGAAAATTTCCCATCAAAGTCATTATTAGTCATTTCCCCACAGATTTTGTATGAATTTGCTTGTTTGTGTGTTTCTTATTGCATAAAATCACACAACTCCGGGCTTTCTCTCAAAGATAAGTTTGCCTACTGCCATGCACTCAGTTTCATTTCAAGTGGAAAGATGACATTTTAAAAATCACAATCTTACATCTTACACAAATCTGGTGACTTTTGGTTTCCTGGTTTCAAATAATATAGTGCGTCAGTGCAATTCTGACCAGAACGAAAGGAATTTGTGAGGTAAGAAATTGCATTAATTAGAGGTGCCACACAGAAAGACAGTAGGCCACGCCATGACAGTGGCGATCTGAAGGGGAACCGTCCACACATATTTGATGGCCATTGTACTAGTCGGTATAGGAGCCAAATGTAGTAATCTAATGTGACCTCTTAAAACTAAAAGATGGTGTTGACAGCGCCTCCTTCAGAGAGAGGTAGCATCCACACGAAACAACACGACTTTGGGGGGTTTGCAGGTTTTTTCTTTTGGACTGGTGGACTGGTGACTTTAAGTCAACTGTAGCAGTACATTTGTTTGTGCTCAGTTGGTAGAGCATGAGACTCGCAATCTCAAGGTAGCGGGTTCATGTCCCACGCCGGGCGCCACCTTCCCGTGGGCTCACCACCTGCAGGAAGGTTCTTAATCGGCGCAATGTGATCTGGGTGACGGTGCTCAGACTGCCACCCCCGTGACCTGGAAACGGATAAGCGTTAGAAAATGGATGGATGGATGGATGGTTTTTATTAATTTGAGTTAAACCTGTGATGAAATGGTAACCACTATAGTGTGTACTCTGCATTTTACCCTGTACAAACCAGGAGATTCACAAGCCTCAGAGCATCGGCATCCGTAGTAAATATAAGATATATGGCACTTCTTTCTCTTGTGTCTTCTTCTTTCTCTTACTATTTATATGCAATTTAATTGTTTCCCAGGAGAGTTGAATTAGATTAAAACTTTATCAATATTAAGTTATATGAGCAACATTAGGGTCTGTGGTGGCTTCAGTCTTTATGAACATATCTTTGTTTCTCTATACAGGGGAAGGGAGCATGCGCCTTTTGGAAAATATGATATTTTGTGTCTTCATGACTATGGTGCTCAATATTAGACGTCTGTGGGCTTTCTTGGACTTGCCTACTAATGGGAAACTTTTTTTCTTGTTTGTGTTGTTCATTACCCAGACCATTTGAATTGTGAGGATGCCATGTTGCTCCAGTCCTGTTTGTGCTTTGATCCACACAAATGAAAAAAAAATAGTTGATTCCCCACTGTGTAGGAATTGAGATATTGTTTGCAACATTTCTTTTTTGGTAGAGCAACACTTCTTTGGTCACTTTTCTTGAAGTAAATGAACTTGAAAGTCAAACGTAGTCTTTCTATCTTGGATTGGTTGTTTGAGTTCTATGCTATATGAATAGAAAAGTTTCTTGAATCAAAATTGTGATGATGAGCTTTATACGTCCATGTAAATCAATTATGATGATTCAATGACTGAACTAACTCTGGCTCATTTGGAATAAAGCAAAAACATGTATTTTTCAGTCTACCAAGTGGGAGAATTTGCTTCTTTTCTTTGTTGCAAATGGAAAAGAGTTGCACCTTTTACACATAAGAAAGGAATAATAATTATTAGTTACAAACCAACTGCATTGTGCAATACAAAAGCACAAAGGGACTGTTGCCTCAAAACTGTTTACAACGTGAATCACACAGTATTGGAGGAAAAAAGGAATAGAAAAAAACCAAACTTCTAAAGCTTTAACAAAGGTTTCATTGTTGCAAAGGTATTGCTTCATATTGCTTTATTTTGTTGAGGTTTTCTGGTAGCAATTGTACGCCCCATGGTATCTCCGTCATTGTCCACACACTTGAGAAGGGACCACGGTGTGCTCCTTTGTATACACAACTATATTGTATCTAAGAAGCTTTTAAGTATTTCCTCCTATTAGATAGCGCTCATTTTTTGTGAGGTGCAGTTTGGAGTCTCGGCTGCTGTTGTACTCACAATCTGGGATATAACGTGTTCATATACCAGGACACACAACTGCGTTTGCTCTCTAACAAAATATAAAGTGCTACAGGAATGTGTATTTGTAGATTGCAGCATCAGTTTTGACTCATATTTGTTGTGTTAAATATTTTTTCAGCTCAACAAAAGGTGTTTGTGACATGGTGGTATTGAAGCTGCGTTCTGTCAGGTGAAACTGCTTTCTTAATGATTGGTGTTAAATGTAAAACAGATGGTAAACTGTGGAACAACAGATTTGTAAAACATTTTATGTATATCTTTGAATTAACTAATGGGATTTATTAATCAATATGCGTGTCCAGCATTGGGATATAAAGTGCTGAGAAAAAATATTTGCACCCTCATAGATAGCTTCTGTTTTTGGTCTTTAGTCACCATTACATGTTTCAGGTCCAAGTTATTTGATTTATAATTACTTTTTCACATACACCCAGGTTGGTTTTGATGTTTTTCCCTTAATAAGTATACTCATTTAAAAACTGAATTTTTTTGTATTTGCTTAGTTTCGTCTTTGTGTCATGTTATAATTTGGTTTACGTCTGAAACATGGACATGTAGAGAAACTACTTGTAATGGAGCATGCATTAATATTCTTGATGTTTTCTTAGTCTATTGGAGAACATGAAAGGAAAAAAAAAAGAAAATAGATATTAAAGTGCAGGTGTGTGAACCCTTTACTTAAATTGCAGATATACTTTTGTTAATAAGTCTACATCATGGAGACGTGTCAGAAACATGACCTCCAAAGCTTATTTGGAAATTGAGCCAAGCTTCATTACTGACATTTGGTCTCGGGGCGATTCACCACCCGGCTTCACCCTGGGGCCCTTGGGGCTGGCCGTGTGCGGGTTTGGGGGCGGGGGAGGGGTCTCTCCTGGGCGAGATAGGAGTGGCCGTGCTGGAGTTCCGCCCTGGGCCGGATGGTGATCTGATGGGGATGCAGAACTTTGGGCCCTGTGTGAGCTGTCTTGCCTGGAGGTGTAGGTCCAGGCTATGGGGACCTCTTGCTTGTGACCTATTCATGTCCAACCCAACCCCCCAGCCACAGTGAAACTGAATTGAGCCGCTATTATTTTCTAGTGTTTGTCTAATTTTAGCCTTTTTATTAACTCACTCGTCACCCTTAACATTTTGTAGTTATTAATGTAATGACAGAAAACAGGGATGTGGTAGATGTGCTTCAGGTCTCTATGTTGCGACTTCAAATGTTTGTTGGTAAAGCGACTGTCTGTCTGAGGAAGTGTGATAGATTATCCTTAAGATTATTTGATATCAATGTTGGTGATGTAGTCGTCGACACCACTTCAGGAGAGGGGATAACTACTAAAAACACCGAGAGGCTTGAGGCCATGAAGTATAGAAATCACTAAACATTCATTTAATTGAAATGATTTTTAGGAAGTTTGTTAAAAATGCATTGTTGGCAAGCCTATGTAGCCTCTTGGGTAATTTAACTTTCAAAAGACTGAAGGGATGCCCATTTACCTCGTCTATTATCCAGGATCAGATGAAAACACATTACAGGTTTTTACTTGTTATTGTGAACAAGAACTTGAGGCTTTCCCATCAAACATTCTTTGGAGACTTCTTAGTCAAATGTTTGTCGTGCCCTTTGAATTTGAATGCCTTTAAGCATTTTGAAGCTCCAGGTGTCTTTATTGTCACAACGTCACACTGATTTTCACTTAGCATTTTGAGCAGGAGTGCTGGCTTTCTATGATTGTTGCTCACTAGCATCACTATTGCCACAGCCCACCACTACCTGCTTCTTCACAAGGACTCTGCTTTTTAATATGTTTATTCAAATTGTTGATGCATATCAAGAAGTTGGAGGCCAATTAGATATAACCTCATGTGCACTAACCTAACATAGTGTTGGGCCAACTTGATGACAAATCAAGGCAACACACTTTTTAAATGTGATGTAGTTTAACAGGTCTTCGGGTTAGTGGTTAGTTAATGGTGTACTTGAAGTTAGGCAACTTTTCCAAGATGTATCTCACATGTGCAGAATCAGTTTCAGATCCAAACGGTTTTGTTTGTTTTGTTTTGTTTGTTTATTTTTTACAGTGGTGTACTCATTTTGAAAGATGGGAACTGCCGTTGGGGAAATATTCCATCTTTATTTAGAGAGGTGTTACTATTCCTAAATCAATGGCAGGACCAACTATTTTTCAGTATATTGCTCAAGCATTACCCTGTCCTGTAAATCAAAGTTAAACAATGACCCATTTCAGTTACATTCAGTTGACAGAGATCAGTCTGCTGCTATACAACCCTGTACACAATAAGCTGCTAATAGCTATGTATCCTGATACTTCTCTGACAGAAACAGCCTTTTTTTCTCCCCAATTATTTGACTTGTTGTGTCTCTTCTGTTGGTTTTGGCCACATACTGTAACTGCAGCCTCCCTTCCCCTTGCACATTGACAAAGCTTGACTGTTCTTTGGTTCAATGATTTGTCATGCCTTTGACCAATATTGATAGTTAGTGAGAGGGAGACGCCGTAGTAGTACTAGTTTGTTTTGGCTCCTGGCAGAGCTACTCTTTTTTTATTAATTTTTTTTTTATCCTCAACACATTAACTTCAAGGACAAAATGTTCCTGCTTACTATTTTTCACTCACTGACTGGTGCCACTGTAACAACTTAATCAATGTTATTCACTCCATCTGTCTCCACCCATATGTTGGCTGATTGAGGTAATTCCTCACAAACCCAGCTACACTGATACATAAAGGCAACAGAGAGGGAGAACTTCAATGTAATGAACAGAATGATCAATCGAGGTAATTAATTTTGTATTCACAGGTTGTGCTTGACTTTGGACATGTAATTGTTAATCACTTGGGAAGTTTTTTTTAGTCATCTGCAGGCCAGTTCTAGAAAATAGCGTCTCAAGATAAACTGAGTCATAAGCCAAGGCTCTAACATTATGCCAAGAGCATGGGTGATGAATGTCGAGATGAGTATAATGCTGTCCCTGCTCATCAAGTGCAATTACTGCAGCTTCTCAACAGTGGAGGCTGTTCCTGGCACAGAAAGCCTCACTTCACCATGCCGCATTAGTAGTTGATTGTGCCACTTGTATCAGTGCAGGCCAACTGGGCTTTGAAACCAGGCAACGCAGGTTTAAAGCACTTAAGTGTCACTTGGACTCTGGCACTGAAAGTCACTCCAGGGGGTGTCCCAGGAAATGAAGGCTGGAGTTGGTCTCACGCCTAATGTGAGTGTGTCATGAGTGTTGAAAGGCCAGACCTCCTCATCGATGGACACACTCTCACTTTCCTTGTGAGGCTTCAATTACAACCTATTTAAAGGTACATATGGGACAGGTGAGATCTCAACTGTCAGTGGCACAGATGGAACAATCCTCTTCCAGGTCATCTCATTTGAACACTACACCAAAGTGGTTAACGGTTGACATTTAATTTTAATTTTTAATTTTGATTTTCACATTACTCTTAAGGTACTGAGCAACAACAGTCATGATGGATTTGCTATTTCACTCCAGTCACAGTGTTAATTTTCACAACAAATTCTCATTTAGTCTTAGTCTTTTGAGTAACACGCCATATAGTTTTAGTTTAGTCATCTGAAACCGTTTTAGTCTTAGTCTAGTTTAGTTGACTAAATATCATAAGAGTTTTAATCGACTAAATCCACAATGGATTTAGTGTTTCTCCAGAATATCCAGTAATTGGAAATATCCATCAGTCTGTTATAGAAGATATTCAAGTTTCAATATGCAATACAGACACAGATTTAACAGTTGTATTACAAAACATGTATTTTATTTTATTTTTAATGTCAAAAACATGAGCATGGCATTTTCACAAAAGATGTGAAAACAAGCATGCTGATCCTCCGGAAAACACACACACACACATGCATGCGCGCGCACACACACTCACGCGCACACACACACACACACACTTGACAGTAAATCAGCAAAAAATCTCTCTACTTCTCCTTTAGTTATTGTAGGTTGACAAAACTGCTATTGAATAAACACTATTTTTGTTCGTGCCTCTCACTACAGACGCAGTCAGCGAGCGCTGGAGAGTGAACTCTCTGATGATCCAATCAGAGGGCTTGAATATGCTGACGTCACCCTCGGCCTGCGAGCAGACCCTGAGTCGCCAATATCAAAATCTGATTGGTGTACAGACAGTTTGGACAGACAGTTTGGAATTATTTAAGAAGTATTCATGGACAAAATATAATCAAAATCAGTTTGTGATTCCCAAATTTTCTTTCTTGGGCCCTCTACTGGTGTTTACCTTCACATGGATTTCTGGATGAGAAGTCTGTCAGTGTCGCTTCAGAGCTTTTCCCAGCGATTTCTGCTCCACATGGTTTACAGACGGTCTTGTGGTCCAAGTAGTTATATGTGAAGTTTGACCAGATGTCATTACTGTAGTTTGTGACCTGCTGCTGCATGCCGGTGCACTTAGACTGGCTGTGTAACTAAGACTGCACCATTACACAACTAAATATAATGTAAACAATTTAACTGATGTGGAAACGTCCTGTAAAATGTCTAAAGTTTAGAATGGCTCTTTAAAAAAAAGTCTCAGCTGCTTTCACATAGATCAACCTACCCTCTATGATTCGCTCTGATTGGCTGTCTTCACAACTTGTCCCGCAATGAGAGCAGCTCTGATTCAAATCTTTTGTCCATCTATCCCGCCCTAACATCTTCGTCTCCTTCTGATTCGTTGACTAAAGTGTCAGTTATAGTTTGTCACAGTCTTTGTTTTCATGTCTTACTTTTAATTTAGTTTTCATTAAGTCTTTGTCCGTGAAAAAGGTTAGTTGGCTTATATTTTTCGTCATAGTCTTAGTCGACAAAATTAACACTGGTCACAGTACAATGATTCAATATTAAAAATAAGGAAATGTTATTTAAACATAATTTAGTTCGGTTACACTTTTTTTTTGGGAAATAGTAAGTGAAGCCCCTTTTTTGAAGTGAGCTTCACTTTTAATATATGAACTTTATAGGTGCATAGAGAGTTAACATAATTCAAAACATTATGTACAGTAATGAACTTAACTCTAGAACACAGAAAAGCAAACAGCTGCTACTCGCTTGATTCCTCAACTATGTCCTACAGCAATTCTCTTAGCCTGGTCTGACAGTGTGGCATTATGCTGCAGAACAAAGGAACCAGCCAGCAAGCCATCATTATCACTTCAGGGACTGAGAATGCACATCCCTCCGAGGGGGGGGGGAAATGGAGACCTAAAAAACAAAAATACCATTGACGATAAAATAAGCAAAAAATAAATTCCAGAGGAGAGCTGAAGTGGTTGTTCTGTGTTCAGTATATGGGTGTATAACAGCTGCAGCCCCATCTCTGGTTTCAGCTCAATAAGGCCATCACCACAGGGATTTCCAATGATCAGCTGCACGCAGCTAAAAATGTCACGACTCGTTTCCATTAATGAACTGTTCGTTTGTTTTTCGGTGCTGCACCGAGTCAGTTATGGCAGCATTCTTCTCTGAATGTTTACAATTGCAGACCGAGGCAGGTCAAAGGCATCTTGTATTTTAGTGTCAGCAGAATAAAGAAAACAATACCGCATTCAAGCCTGCTTTAATTGCACTGGTCAGACTCATAAATCACCCTGACATGTGCACATGGGCACACCCGCACAAGACAATTCGTTTGAGTTTATCTACACACGCGAAATGACAAGCAGCAGTGGAGCGTGCCATTAGAAATATATACTGGCCAGTGTATACACACATGTGAACAATGGTAAGTCAGAGGTCTCATAAACCCCAATAACTCTTGTACACTTGGATACGGAGCGTGTTTATAAATTACAATTAATTGATGGACAGGTGTTGGACTTATTTCAATCTGAAGTTATTTTCGGTGACCGAAAAGAAAACTGCACCTATTGCTGTCAGAAATATACACATGCTCATGTTGAGGGGTGTTGTTCAAACAGCAACTCTTGCTCAAGCACTTTGGAATTTCAATAAATGTGATATTGTGAAATATCTATGAATATTTGAAGTATATGTTATATACTTTGTTGAAATGCTTAATCCCCAGAGGGTGAAGCCTGCTCACTGTCATTATCCCGTATATTTCCTCTTATGCCAACAACAAGTTGACATTGTATATTTTTCTGAAATATCTTTCTAACTTTCAGATGGAAGTTTGGTGCAGAAGTTCACTCTCTGAGGGAATTACTCCAAATGATATCCTCGCCTCTCTTATCATGCTGGCAATAGGTCACAGTTTCCGCCCATCCAGGGAAATGTCACAACATTTATTGGGTGGATTGGAACACAATTTTGTGCAGACATTCCTCGCTGATGAATTGTAATGATTTAGGCGGTCCCTTGACTTTTCCTCCTGTATGGTGAAAAGGTCTGCTATTTCCTCTGTGTCAAACATGTATGCTACATTCCATGGCCTGCAAGAGAGTCGAATTAGCCAAGCGAGATGATGTTGAAGTGTAAAATAAAAAAGTCTTATAACTTGTCCACTGGAAGAAGTAGCATTACACTACAAATACAATGCAACACTTAGCACCATTAAATAGTTTGACAAAAACAACAATGGCAGCCACCGGAGTGGCATGACTCCCAGTTGGTAATCTCCTGGGACCGTGGCAGTTATGTAGTTTAGTCACGCAGCAATTCACCTTCGTCATCTGTCCATGCTAAGGCCTGTGTACACGCCATTGTCAATTTTTACAGCTTATTTTTCCCTGATCCCGTGAGTGTGATTTAAATCCAAAAAACAAACTGCACCTACTGGTGGCCCAACATGAAAACTAAATTTTTTTTTTTTTTATTGTTTCTGTCGTTTGCGTTTGTACCAGAGGTGGACGACCAGTCAAAGACCAAGAACCACAAAAATGACAGTGGTACTTCAAAGACCCACATCATGCACATGTGGACTTAAAAATGAACTCCCTCTCACACAAACGCGAAACACGAAATGACATAAAATGAAAATCCATATATTTTCTAAGCCAGATTTATTTATCACACACACACAAATTAATACCCATGACTGGAGGCACACAATCTCCCTGTCTTATGCTGCCCCCCTACACACACACACACACACACACACACACACACACACACACACACACACACACACACACACACACACACACACACACACACACACACACACACACACAGAATTAAATCATTCTCCCACTTTGCAAGAAATGTGTTCAGCTTCTTACTTTCACTTCACCACGTGTTTCTTCCCTGCCATTTTTCATTGTGCGATATCGCAACTGCGTTTTCCTGCAGGGCAACTCGCATCCTCTTACCTGCCCATGCAGCTCTCGAGCCGCACACTGACAGGCCAAGATCCACACGAAATTCTGCATGCAACAGGCTTCAGAAATTCTGTGTTCTGAGAAGCAACAGGCATTTGTCAACATTAGTTTGAAGAGAAACATTGTGGCACATTCTAGGATTTCAGATTGCACTTTTTTCCCCTCAAGACTTTCACAACTGGGATTAAATTCAGCTGTTGGGCCCTTGAACCTTGAAGTTGACACGTCTGGTGGAGAGTATTGGGGTCTTGTTTTAAACAATCAAATGTGCCTTGCTTAAATTCGTGGTTCCAGTGTAGCTGGGTGTCAACTTTCACTATTGTATAATAATAATAATTGCACATCTAAAATAATGAAGAAATAATTATAAGTTAAATGTTTAAATCTGTCCTGTTACACTTTGCAGACCTTCATGTTGTCTGATCTTGCATATACTTAATACACTCAGTTTAGTCAGTTGTTTCTCTGACTCAGGATAGCGATATGCCATCAGTGTACGTGCCCATACCTCAACATGTCAGTGGTCAAGCAGAAATGGCAAAGTACTACTAAATTATTTGCCCATTGGATAAGAAAATAACAGCTTATGTGTAAAACTAGCAAAAGTACTTGCACTACCCTTTATGCAGATTTGCAGTGAAACATAAACTTTTGCAGACTCCATGACTGCTAAAGTTGTGTAAAGATGCTAATACAGCTGTATTAACTACCCACACGTGCTCAACCGTGGTTCTCCTGTTTGATACTGCTGATATCCTTTCTGAACTCTACCAAATAGCATCAGCACCAGACCACAAATCTTCACCTGCTCGTGAGTGTGTCAGCTTTCATCACTATCAGTAGTGTAATCGTGTAATTGGGGAGGTGTGCCACCTTCCATGAGGGGGAAAACAGACATGGTAGAGGAGAAGGAAAGCAGTGAGGGTCACGTTGAAAATTGTTGGCGATGGCTGGAAAATTTGTGAAATGGGATAACTAGTGATGTATTGTCTTAATGCTTGTCAGTGTAGATGGTTCATGATGGGGGAAAGGTTCTGTTCAATTATACGTGACAGGACCTGTCAGTTAGTCACTGAGCCAGAGTGCACACCAGAGAGCCCTGTGTCAGCAAGAGGAATACCTGGCACTTCAGTGTAGAGGACACAAGTCTCAGACAGCCCAGACTGAGACTGGGGAGTGAGAGGCGGCAGAAGCTGTTTGGAGTACCTCAGTGCCAGTGGGACAGACAGTTGAGCTGAGTGGCTTAGTTATGGTCCGGTGTGATTCGAATGCACAGTGATGTGTTCACAGGATATTAAGAGTTTTGGATGGAAATGAAAGAGCCAACATTAAAGGTGTAGCTTTAAGCAAAAAAGTTGGATTTGGTCTGGGAGGTGTGGAAAAAAAATCTAATTCACAGCAAATGTGACAGATAAGTGATGATGCAGTAAAGTATAAAGCAGGTAAGTGAAGGTCAGCAAACACTTTTATTTTTAGGCATATGTCGTGACTTAATCCGTAAGCAGCCTGCATTCCTGGGGCGAGTAAAATCATCAGCCGTTGTGCTTCTTATGAAAAGAATGTTTACACTTTTACCCTTTCATGGCAACATGTAGTACAGTAAGTGGCCAAGACAAATTGCTTAGGAAATGCCACATTAACATGTAGTAAGACTGAAGTAAGTAATCTCTAATTAGGTTGCCCTTTTAGAAAGATGAGTGTGTCTGTGATTCTGTGGGAAAAGACTAATTGTTTGAGTGGGCTGCCTGTGGTTTGAGGCTATGGCACAACTTGGCCCTGAATCTTTGTAACAGCAAATTGTGATGCACAAATGATACCCACAGGTATTATCACATTGATGTAGATGTTTCATGGACCAAACTTGAGTATTGCTTGTTCCTTTTCAGCATTTCTGGTCACTGATGAATATTCCACACATAGGTCAGCATTGTGTTTTGAATAGCAGCTATGACGGCATGTGGCCTTATAGATTAAGTTGTGTGTGTGTCTGTGTTTGTGTGTTATATTGCTGTACAGAAATATCACTGAAAAGCAAAATCTATGAATATTTTAATTCATTGATGGAGGTAAAGTGGGATGATGATTACAAAATAGATTCTGTTTCAGCGGGCTGTTGTGGTGGCTGTCAAACAGGCACTTGGTTTTGATATTTGTTCAATCCGCTGATTGGGTACTCCTGAAAGCACTCCGGTCTTCGAACACAACATAACAAGCTGAGGGTGGAACAGAACAATAATATAAAAACATTATAATAAATGAATCACACTGCTGCAAGACGAAAGATTCACCTTCAGTTTTAATTAGTCCAGCAGCCAATTTTAGAACAGATACAGTAGAAAAGGATGAACTTCTCCAATATGACTAATGGAGTGAATGACTCAAATTTGGGATATTTTCCCCCCACGGTTTTTAATATTTTTTTCATGGACTGTCATGACCTTTTTTCTGTAATCTAAAATGTCATATACAACAGTCAGAGAAAGAAAATGTTTTCTGATCTCAACCTAATTCAGACCATACAACAAATGAACTGGAGAGATTTTCATGGAACATTTAGGATTGAAGACATTGGGTCATACACAATGTGATTGTCTGTTGGTACTCTTGGTAGCGATCATTATTTTTCTGTTGAGTGTAGCTTGTTTTGACTTGACCATAGTACAAGGCTGTTTAAGTGGTATAAAATTGTACTCTGTGTCACATATGCAACTGAATCAAGAGGATTTCCTGAATGACAAAATAAGAAGGGGACGCGTTAGGGGGCTAACAAAATACAAAATCAATATCAACATTCAATTCAACTCTAAAAATCATCTGCTAATGAGTGAATGCAATAATATTAAATTGACATGTCTCCAGGTTACTGTTATTAGTTATCTACACATTTTCAGTTACCAGATCAGACACACATGCCTCCTCTTAAATAATGTCATGCATGGATCTGTTTTCTGGAGACAAAACCAAACTTGAAACAAAACAAAATCTAAACAAAACCCAACTGCACGGTTACAAAATGTTACTATACATATAGTACCTTCAACTCAAACTCTGCATTTATATACAATACAAAATTGCTTTTATCTCTCTTCGAGTCTAAAATTGCTGACCTGGAACAGGGCACAGAGAAGTAAAAATAAATAAAATGAATAAAACAAAGTGTAAAATGCACAACAAATACAACATTCATATTAAAAAAGAAAACATAAATTAATGTAGATGGCATTTATTAAAAGGAAAATGGAAACTGAACCTCAACTGAAGACAACAAACATACATTTAAGTTAAGCAACAATACCATTTTCTCACTACCCCCTTCATACATCTATGCTGTGGTGTCGTGGCAAAGCATGTCTTATTGTGGTCCATCTCTTGACTCTTTCTGAGTACTGCCATGGAAACATCAGTGGCTGAATGCACTATCCTGTTGTTATGGTGAGGTGTACAGTTTAACAACAGGCTTGGTCCACGTCTTTCCTCACCACTTATTCTGCTCTTTCCTTTTCTCCCTCCTTCCCTCTGTATTCTCAAGGCATTCAGGTGAGTTTCTCTTTAGTTCATTGAAAACACCCAGTATCCCCTATGCAATGTTCTTGATCGCATTCTCATTAAGCTTTTCCATGTAGTTCCTAAGATCCTTTGAGTCCCCAAGTTCAATGTCTGGACATACCCATTTTATCTCACTGGTCTGCACAAGTGCTAATGGGCTGAGCACAGGACATCCATTAGTGGACTTGACATTGGAAAAAGTGGTAAACTTCACCCTCTTTCTCTTTGTTGTGGGAGAGTTGAGTGACTCGTTCCTGTGATCCCTCCCGCTACATCCTCCTCCACCAGAATTGCCACGCTGGATGCCTCCATTTAACAGCTGACTGCCTTCCTCGAGGGCCCCGCCCAGCTCGTCCTGCTGCTGTTGCTGCAGACAAAGTCCTTCCTCCTGGCCAAGCCAAACCCAGTCATGGGCATGGGGCATTGTCTCTGGCGCTTCCAGTGAGAGCTGCTTGCTGCGGTACTTGTATGCATAAGAGATGCAGTTAATCAGAAAAACAAGGATGGCCAGGCAGAAGACTCCCAGCAGGGCGTACATACCGATCTCCAGATCTGTCAGTCCTCGTCGGGATGGCAACAAGTCGTCATCTGTGCTGCGGCTCCGTGGCAACTCTGCCTGACCTGGATACTCAGAGAATTCATTTGGGGTCCTTGCCCCACTGTCCGCTGATAGACGGCCACCGTTGGGCCTCCCTGGAACTTGGCCTCTTATAGTGGTGGCTCCACGGTTAATCAACCCAGTTTCCATGTCGGAGATCGATCCGCCATAATACGGAGGGTCGGGTCGTGTTCGCCGGTCTCCGGGTTTTCGATACTGCTCCTCCGACTGACCAAACCTCACATTTATGTTCACCATGCCAGTGGCTAGAATAGTACGCCGCTTGCCCTTCTGGCACACTTCTGATTGGCCCATTTCAACACGGACAAGTAAACCCTGACCTTCACCCTTTGCAACAATCATGGGCCACTTCCATGCTGAGCTTTGCTGCACGGCCACAACCTGTTCATCCAAAGAAGTGGCTGCCAGGGTGAAATGGGCAGGGTTGTAGTTGTCCAGAGGAGTCATGGATCCATCACTGAACTGGAGCCAAGCACTGATGAGGGACTCCTAAGAAAATAAACACAAACAGACAAAGAGAATTTGGCACCACAGCAGTAACCCAGTGTGAAATTTGCACAGAAAACCACTCCAACAACAATAATGTGCATATTCCCAACAAGTGCAAAGAGGGGAATATAACATAAAAATGGAATGGAAAACATAAAACAAAGTCACATGGAGGAAGCAAAAGTTAGTCTTAATTACAGTAGGAAGGTTCATTGAAACGACTGGATAGAATGGGTATGAGACTATTCTCCTGGAAGTATATTTTCCCTCGGGGGAGAGACTGTAGCCCTGCTTCATTTGAAATTATAATTATACGAATAACAGAGCTGTTCAGTGGTTAGAGATGGAAATCAAAGAGATAGCGTCACTATATCAACTGTGAATTAATTTAAAAAGAAAAATTACAATGAATATCATAGACTTGGTAATAAATTAGATACAACCCTGAACTTGCAAGTTAAACGCAATTTGCAGAACTAATACAGTCCCTATTTGACTCTCTTCCTCCCACGGTAGGTTAAAAAGTCAATATTGTAAAATGCTACATTATATGTGGTTGCCAATATCAAATATAGATTTCTTGAGTCGTACCTGTTTGAGTGATTCAATGACTTCCTGCGTTGTTGCAGTGGCGACGATGGCCCTGTTGCTCCCGGGACTGAGTTGTAGAGACAACGAGAGCCCCGATACCAACTGCACCCCCAGCTCTGTCACACTCACTTTATCATCAAGCACCTTGATGCTCCGCTCAGCCAAAACCAATGATGTCAGAGGGGACAGCACCTGAAACACACAAGTACAACGCTCATTGTATAAGATCTGCAATGACATGCAGCTGTGGGGATAGGAAGGATAAGTAGCCAGCTGTTGTTATAGATTTGACATTGGTGGTTAGATAACTGATCAGGATAAACTGGATTATGCATTGGAAAGAAGTTCACCATAGAGATAATGTGAATATTTTCGATTTCAAGCATGTTGACTCAGGTTAGTGGCCTAAAAACTGAGCTTCTATAGACTTTAGTGCTGACATCAGTTGAATCAAAAACTACATAGCTAAATGAAGTTTACCTTATGTATGGTAAGGCCCTTTTGAGTGCTACAATTCTTATACCACTGTGTTACAGGGTTACAAAGTCTTTGGTCCATACTCTGTGTTCAGTACATCTGTATTTCTGTTCATCTCAACCTTACAAATACAGACCAATGGAGCATTACTACCAACAGTGGGTGCAATGTTGAGATTAGAAGCAAATAACAGAGAGAAGTTCTACAAGAGCGGCCGTGTGACACTTTGAGGCGTGTAACGGCCTCACATACCTCCAGTCTCTTGAACTCTGCTTGAACTGAACTTTGTGTCTTTGTCATCGTGGTCTTCATTGATTTTATTCTTGTTTTCCTAGTATTTAAATTCTGATTCTTGATAAAGAGTTGAACTTTACAATGATTATATTCTCTCTCTCCCCTTCCCAAAAAAAGGAGTGGAGGTTTGACGAGTTTAGGTCACATAGCTTGGATAGGAAACCAGAGATGAGCTGCGTCATACAAGAAAACATGTCACACCAAAATATACTGTTTATCACATATACAAAGCTGTACAATGAAATATCTGTTTTGGACATATTTTATAATATCCCTAGGGCAGTTTGAGACCATTTAGGGGATGTAAAAGACATTGTACTTATAAAAGCAAAAGAAAAGTAGTTGACAAGTCAAAAAAAGTGGCACATGTAAATTGATTTATGCAATCTGTATATTCATCCTTGCATTCAATTTCTATACAGTCTCATTCAGTTTGGGGTCATGTAGCATTTGATTCGATCTCAGTTTACAATACGCAATGGCAAAGTACACTCTGGACAGGTATTACGTGTATCACAGTATTGTGTCTGAGCCTCATAATGTTACACATTTCTTTTTGTGGAGGGAGGGGGGAGTATTTTCAGATTAAAAAAAAAATAATAATTTGGGGGGGGAGGATTTTCAAACTCTGTGATAACTGTGGTTAAATTATAGAATATGTCATGTTCAGGATAGACATTGTTTTAAAATGGTAACATATGTCATTTACAGTTATATACTCCAGCAACAGATGTATGTCATAATGTTAAACAATTGCTGTGCACTCCATTGTTTAAGGTCAGTGGAATGTATGCAAATAGAGCAACAAACCTGCATTCATCTCTTTACTTCTTATGATACATGTAAATGATGGTACCTATTATGCGAAACGTGAAAAACGCATAAAAAAAAATGTGATTATACAAACGAGCACGTCCATAAAAATGCTCCTAAAACATATGATCTCCACCCAAGCAACATATTATGGCTGCCTTGGAGTTGCCAGAGGTGTGGGCATGTAAATAGTTGTGATACTGTTGTGAGACGAGAATCTCTTCCATCCACTCCAATTATGGCTGCAGTCTCTCCTCCAGCTGCCCCCACATGGCCACATTTACCAGCCATAATGAACTGTCAGCATCGATCACTGCCTTATTTGTATAGGCACATTTCCATGTTTTCTTCCCTCTGGTTCAGCTTTTTGCAATATTTATTTATTTTTTTTTGGGGGGGGGGGGGGGGGGGGTTGCCTGTCAACCTAAAACCTTGCATTGTTAAACAGATTTATGTGGTCACTAAACCGCATAGCTGTTTTTTTTTTGGACTCAGTTACAGGGTGAGAGGAGAGGCTAAAAAGGCAGAGTAGGAGTGATCATGAAGACTTTTACACTGATAATGAAGCATGGACATTATTTTATTTTCTTGAATACAGTAAGAAATTGAAAGCAATATAAGAAAGGACACAGAATTCACAACCAGTGGCTTGTTTCATTATGCATGAGTCCTGCAATCTCAGTGGAAAGAAGGAATTGTAAAGCCAACATCTCGCTTTCTGTGCTTTTACCTCGAGATGTTTCGATCAATATTCCCTTTAATGCTTTATATTCATCACATGGGCAAGTCACTAGCATCCCCATTGCATTAAAATTGAATTCGAATGATACTTCGGGTTAAACTTGTGCTACTGAAATATAAATAAGTGTGTAAAGTTTGAAAAATCGTGCATCGACCACTCTTTGCAGAGGGAGCCTATCCTCTAGCCATGAAAGAAATGACCTGCATCTTTCTCCTCTAAGATGCAATCTATAAACCTCCTACAGAGCTCTCCACGAGATGTCAGGAGCATTTTTTGTATCCCTCAAAGAGATCACCACTCCTTTCAGCCCAGCCTGAGCTAGATTCTAACAAATGTCCAGGCTTTCTACTGCTCTCATCTTCAGATGTCAGGCCTACTTTTCCCAGATTCTCCCGGTGGTGGTAGGAGCAGTCAGATCCCCTTCCCTCCCCTTCATCAGAGTCCTTTTGTCCAATTCTCGCCTCTCCTCTCCACCCCGACCCATTAGAGAGTCTGCAGATCCTGCTTTAGGCTCATGTCCATAATCGAGCCATTCTCCCACCGCTCTTCCAAACACGTTAAGCTCCTTCCACATAGGTCTTCCAGAGTTTACAATTTTTTTTTTTCCTTTCAGCCCCAGGGAGCAATTAAAGACCCCTTCCAGGCCTATTCCTCCCCTTCAAAAGCTGTCAGAGTCTTGTCTTTTATGATTTCTGTACAGACTTCCAGCCGTGCTGGCTACAGGAAACCCCACAAAATCCCATTTGCACTCTGATTTTTTGTTGATGCTACCGACAATAACACATGAGACCCATTGTTTCCCACACCATGTGTCTCTAACACGTGGATCAGCACATCTTCAAAGGTTAAGCTCAAAATGGGCTCTGCATTTACGCAGTATATCGACGACGTGTCGGAGAGAGAGTGCTCATAATAGATAGATTACTTTCTCTTGCCACGCCATGAAACTTGCAGCACAGTATATTAATGATAACATTACCAATTCGGTTGCCACTATAGAAGCCTCCAACGCACGAGTGGCCTTTTGAAATTCTTGGCTTCAGTTTAAATGTCAAATTGAATTCTACAATTCTTGTACATAATAACAGAAGAAAATAAACCTCCTGGTTTGTTTATTTAAAAATGGAAACTGAGATACGTAATGGCACTTCTTAAAAATGCAAAATACTTTTGCAAAATTTCATACATGTTGTATAAGGTTCTAGTATTTATGATGGCTTTCTACTCAATTGTAAAATGTAACGTTATAATTTGTTATTTATACTTTTTATCAGTATATTCCTTTCATAATCAAGGAGAAATGTGGATACAAAAAATGTAAACAAACATTTTCCCTTTTTTTGCCAAATGTCAGACAAAGGTTTCTCCCAAGTACTCAGGTTTCCTCACAAGGTTCAAAAACATGCGAACAAGGTTATTTGGTCTCTCTAAATCGGCTGTAGGTATAAATGTGAGTGTGTGTGGTTTTGTCTGTTTTCTGTGATGGACTGGAGACCTGTCCAGTTTGTACTCTTTCTTTGGTTAATATTAGCTGAAATCTGTCCACTTCGAGGTTCCAGGGCACTAAGCAGTACAGGAGGTTGTGTTACAGTGCCTTTTAAATTCTTAGTTGAGTTGCGTCAAAAAAAGAGACCCGATCAACAGTATTGTTCCTGTGTCTCTCATCAATAATAAATGCAAACAGATAAATAAAGGTCCCCAGACTTTGCGATATTATAATGGGTTTAAAAATAAAACAACAACAACAACAAGAACTAAATAAAACAAAAACTCTATTACCCATAGTGGCTCATTGAGCTGATTTTGTGCTTTGCTTTGCGTGCCCATTCCACTAAGTGTTTACACGATTTCCCTGTATTAAGCCCAAAAGCTTTGTCCGGAGTTAAGAGCATGTCTTCGTTCAAAATGATTTAACCTTTTCACAAACCATATGAGCAGCAGACTAAAAACTACACAGCTAACACAGTACACACTTTCGTGTTTGACTCCAATTTGTCAAATAGCAGCAGTTGAAACCTTAACGATCATACGGTATTGTGTAAACTGAGGGTGTTAATAATTGATATATTGAATTGGTGGGGGTGTGTCTGTGTAAAACCTATTAAAACGCACATTTCAGAAACTGCATTTACTGTAAGTTAAATGGAGATATATTCAAAATATAATAAACTATCTGCAAAACCATTAATGTAATAGTTGCAACAGTTGTAGGTTTTAAATAAAGACGAACATATTTCGCTGAAAAACATCGAACTAATTCAATCAAAATATAATTTATATAACACCAATAACCTCATCTCAACGCAATCTTACAGAGAAAACTACACCAAATTACTGTGAAAAAGGATATGCTGTGAGGAGGATTTTGGGGGTCTAATGGCTGGGACACACTGTGGTTTCAGGTTTGTGATTTGAGGGCTTATTTTTCTCAAATAAAGTGGAGCTCCGTGATCTATAGAAAGCAAAAAAGTAATTTTTATCTTTTTTTTTTCTTTTTTTTTTAACAAGCCCTTTGTTACTGCTGTGATCACACTTTTCAATGTCAAAAACTTATAAGCATTTGTTTTGGAGTTGGATCAACAATTCATCTCAATTACCTGGATGTTACAGTCAACCTCCAGTTGTCAATAAGTCTCCACATAGTTATGTTTAAGATGAAAGAAGTGATGCAGTGAGTGAACAAATACGAGAGTTTTATGCTTGGCATACCCACTCTATAAAACTGCTGGTACGCAGACAATTTAAGGAAAATACCTCATGACAATCAAGTTCAGTTTTAGAGAGTAAAGTATATTCAGCAACGTCAGTCTTTATTATAGAGATGTAATTATGAAAACAGAGCTGCTTTTTTTTAAACGAGGCCGATTCGTTACGAGAAAGTGCAGTAAGTCACATTCGACAGTGTTTTAACATCAATATGACTTCACCTTGACAACAGCTGCTAATCACTTACACTGGAGAGCTGCTGAGAAGCCTGACATGAGGCAGCTGTAGACGCTGTTTTATTACAGCGACGGCGCACACTGTTTTCAAACATCAGCCCTGACAGAGACTCGCTGCCTCCTCCACAAACACATCAGTCAACTTTAACAGTACTGCAGAGACTACAGCATCTAAGCCCGTGTCAACTTAGACTCTACTTCTGTACTTTAATCTTTTTCTCTGAGTTAAATGTACAACTACCAATTTGACAAACCAAATTATCGGTGTCGTTAAAAAAGTTATGTCATTTCCTGCTTTGGCCGATTTTCTGTAAATTGCTATATATATATATATGAGAAGCTCCTGCCAGTTTTATAACTGCATTTAATTTTTTATTTTTCTTGGTGAAGGTGGCATGGTGCAGAAGTGGATTGCACTGTCAACTCACAACCAAGCGGTTCGTGTTTTAGTCTAGTTGGAGTCCTTATTGTGTTTGTTCCAGTTGCTTTACGTTGAAGTTATTGTATCAAAAGAAATTTATAAAACAGACTTTATTGTGACTGTAATGGGGATAGAAAAGAAGTAGAAAGTTTTCTTTCATGCAAAAATGTAACATGAATTGAAAAGCAGAAACTTAATTTGTGCAGGTTAAATGCAGGGTCTTCACAGTCTATGGATCATAACAGTTGTTAACATTGATATTTTATGTAACAAACAAAAAAAAACATATTTTTTAAGGTATATTCTAGTTGGTTGTGTTTTCTGAGAATTGTGCTCGCAGTACAGCAACACCTTTAATTCCACACAGCCAAAAATGAAGTGCATTAGAACTGTATCACAGACTTCAAGGCTTAATATCAGGTGTTCAAACTGAAACTTTGTGGTGTTTCACTGCTTTGCGTGTATGGTTGCTGTTTGATATGTGATCCATATAGACCACTTGGAACTATAATGCTTGCATAAGGCAGGAAAATACAAACG
Source organism: Lipophrys pholis (assembly GCF_963383615.2). Lineage (NCBI taxonomy): Eukaryota > Metazoa > Chordata > Actinopteri > Blenniiformes > Blenniidae > Lipophrys > Lipophrys pholis. Next base: position 18,457,086 of record NC_137641.1, on the reverse strand, counting down.
CAAGTGGCTGCAGACAATTTCAATCTCTCCTTGATCTGCCATTCCAAACATATCAAATGATAAAATATGTAATCCAATGCACTCTTGCATTCCTTTCTGTCACCTATCTCTTATCAAACTTTTATCCTAACCAGTATAGAAACCGTAGTGTTTCACATACACATGCATGATCAATGTAGCAGAGCACATAAACTCACAAATTCATATAGAACAAGAAATTATGAACCCATTCATCTCGCTCACCGACGTGTTGCCCTGCGTTGTGCTATATTGTAAATGCCAGATTGATTCTGATTTATAGTAGGAGGAGGCACTCATGCCAACCTGTTCGAAGCTCTGATTGTGTTAGTGGATAAATTGTATTCGAGAACTTCTCTGTGTGTGGGCCAGGTATTTTTACCAAAGCAGTGGGGACTGAGATCTGTTAATGTAGTCGTTCAAGGGGATTGTTTTTAGATTTGGTGGTTAAAAGCAACTCATTAAATTAATCCACTTTTAAGTGGAAGCTATGATTGTAATTTACTGAGCGAAATCTGCTTGCGTTTTTTTCTATACTGGTGAGGATGTTGACATACGTAGCGCTATGGGAACAAAAATTCAGGTCCACTATAGAAATGCACGACAAAGGTTAATTGTATTTAAGGGTTAGGTGTAGGGATGAGTTAGGGTTGGACTGAGTCGAGTTTGGGATAAAAAAACCAAATGGATGGCCCCACAAGTAATCCTATATGAATGTGTATGGCTGTGTGTACCTGCCTGATGGAGAGACTTGGTAAATGAGTGGGAGACTCAGACTGTACAGGTGCAAGCTTTTATTAGATGTGCCACAATATTGTGTTTCTCTGTGAGCCCATGATAGGCTTACGTGTTTGTGCTGTGATCACTGTCGCAGTGTATTTTTCTTTTTTTACTTCCCTTTCCTCTGCCAAACCTGTTCCATTTTACTCCACATTCTCCTGTAGCCTCCCACCACATTTTCTCACTTTAATTATAGTTATACTGTCGTAATGAGCAAACTGCGTATCTAAATCTATAATTATTTTTCTGGCTATGTATAGGCCCGAAATGTGAGGAAATACCTGGAAAACTTTGAGTTGGTCATATTATTGCCTCATCAAGCTATTTATTTTGTGTGTTCGGAGTATTGTGCCTTTTTATGAACGCAGCTGATATGCAACACTGGCTGATGAAGCCCTATACATTTCTTTTTCATGCCTGGAAATGTCAGTGCATAGAACATCTTCAGAAGGAGATTTGGTCTTTTTTAGTAAAAGTTTTATCAAAGGCGTGTTTAAGATTTGCTATCAGTAGGTTAAAGGTTGAGGTAAAGGTGAACCCACAAAATCTTTCTGAGCTTAATCAAATTTGTGGCTTACGTTCACCTTTGCTCAACGACAAATATCAGACATTTGTGCTCAAAGAAGCTTCGAGGTGTGTCCCATTTTAATGCATCCAATAACTTCAAGACACTCACTGCATTTTCCTGGTATTACAATTGTTTGAAAGTCCTCAGTAACTATAAATAGTATACGCTCACCTACCAGTTCCAGTTAGATAATAAGCACTATAGCCTCACAACAAAAAGGTTAAATGCTGAGTAAAGTGTGGATGTTCTCCAATTATTTCAGCTCCTATCGTCAATCAAATGACGGGCCTGTTCAATTGATTGGTAACTCTAAATGAGCTGAATGTGTTGTGAATGATTGTGGTTTTGTGTTGGCTGTGTGACAGGCTGGTGACCTGTTCCGGGTATCACCTGCCGTAGTGTCAGCTGGGATAAAGGTAAAAAGAAGATGCATGATGGCTAAATATTTTCCGTTATCCTTTGGCATGACTTTACTATAATGGGATGTTTCGTCCACCTCAATAACATGCATGGCTTTCATGCTGTCCATCTATTGCCTTTGATTAACCTTGTTAATTAAGAGGTTAACTGACATGACAACTGCTTCCAGTAATGCCCATAAAATGAATGTGTCCATCACGACACTGTTTGAAGTACACCCCACACCCCTAAACGTAGACACATGCACAGCAAACTTTACCTGTAGCTTGGTCGCTCCAGCACTTTGCCCGATCAGCACTTGGCCCTCCAGCAGCTGAGCGATCTTCGGGTCATTCACCCTCAGGGAGTCCTTCACCAGTTGTGTCACGTCCACCTGCCAGTCGGTACCGAGCAGGAAGTTTGGCTGGCTGAGCCCGTCGTCCTCCATGGCTCCTCTCATTTCCCCCACATCTGCCATGAAGTGCGTGAGGATGCGCAGGGTGGTGCTTTGGTACTGGGGCACACAAGCGTTCTCAGTCCTCTCCTCGGCTGCATTTACACCATTCTTGTCATCGGTGACCCTCTCGTACCTAACAGTAAAGGGAAAGAGGTTCAACCATGGGAATAAAGCACGGTTCAATTACCTAAAAGAGTGCCAAGTGGATACTTCAGGTTGCTTTGAAGTACAAAGTGCTGCGTGTCACCATAAATGCCCAAAAGTCGAATGCCTGTGATGTGTTTACTGCAGTCGAATCCTACATACAGTCTATTCTGCTGAAGGTTCGCTTGACTTTCCAAAAGCCACAGCCTCCCAGTGTTTTCAAAAAATCCATTATAAACCGCTTGCAGAGACGAACTGCTGCCTGGCTTGCTTTCTCATTTCCCTTAAAAGGGCAACTGATATTTTTGCAGTACGTCTGCCATTTATTTTGCTCATGGCAAATACTTTGCGGATATAGCCATCATAGAAGATATGTTTTGTAACAAATGAATGTTTGTGAGCCCAGCACTGGGTTTTCACAAAGCATTTGGTTGAATATTTTGCTGCTATTTAAATTTACAGGACCCTTTATCTCTATAATACCCGCATAACACTGGATTAAAAGGAGGAGGAAAGGAACGGGGGGTGAAACTACCTTTCAGTGTGAATAATATCTAAATACCTTGAGATTGCCCATTATTCACACTAAAGGGTAATTGTGCTTTGCCAGAAGAAGAAATACAAATGAAAAGAGAACCAACATAAATTACATCACATTATTGGATTAAAAGTCTTTTTTTTTCATTGCAGGATATGCTCAAGTAGGACAGAATCACAAAGATTTTCATTGCCAGGTATGTTCAACATTTCAGGTGTCACATGTGGCCACATAACCTTTCCATTTGTACATACTCACGAATACCCCTAATAAAGATACTGACAATATAATAGACACACAATAACAAACATTATTTGAATAAACAGCAATACACATTTTGGATTACTGTAAGCGTTGTTTTCATTAAATCAAAGCAAAAATGATCAGTTATGCGTACAAAATGACATTACTATTACGCCAAGGTTTTTTCCCGAGTACTGCACGAGGTGTGTGATACTTAAGATTTAAGCAGAACAAATGCAGCAATTTGAAAGTATTCTTCTACGGTCCATTAAAAAAATAATAATAATCAGAAATGGTACAAAAAACACTTCGAGTCTTATAACTTAATGAGGAAATTTCAAGTGCAAAAAAAAAAGAAGATAACAGAAAACCGACTAGCAGCTGAAAGCTGGGTTGCCAGATCTGAGGGACAAAAGCAGCCAAACACCCAGAGTTCACAACCTGCACAAGTGCACATCCAAAATGGTGTCCACACTTTGCAGTGATTGTGATAGTAATATACTTCTATTATACTTCACAAAGTCCCTAATAATAGAATTCACAAAATAATGTGACAAATCAACAATTCCTTGTTGAGTCCTTCATATTTACAGACTTTCACAAATTCAATCCAAAATACTGTAAGTGTGTCCAACTTAAGCTCAAACTGTTAGGAAAAACAAATAACCATCTAAAACACTACCAAGTAGTAGTTTAATAAAATTGTTTGAAATGAGACACTAATGGCATGTTGGTTATGAACTACGTTACAAACATTTTAAACGGTTCCATTGCGACAAAAAGTGTCAATGATGTGACATTTTCCAAAACGGTGCTTTTCTCAATTGGTGCAGACATTAGTTGTTACTCATATCGACTGCTGGGTTTTTATAAACTCATATCCACCCATGATAGACCTGCATAATTTCCTCTGAATGTTAACAAGTGAGCTAACATTCACAGCATGTTTACAACCTTAAGTTGGCGGTTACTGAGAGGCAGGACCATTATTTTTCTGATTGTTATGAGAACAATTCCATTGTCTAAATTTTGAAAATGCTCTGTGCAATCGACTCTCGCATATAGCGGTAATGGGAACGCTCATGCCAGGCATGCAGTGGAAAGGTTTGCCATGGAAGACCCCATTGTCTGGGAGTTTCAGTTTTACTTTACTCTATTTCATTGTGTCTTTGGTGCCGTACTATTGCTGTTAGGTGTACGCACGACTATTATCCTTCTGCTCTTTATCTCACATCACTCTCTTTCACTGGGTGTAGGTTGGTTTTGTTGCCCTGTGAAGAACTATTGTCATTTTGTTAGCTCACACTGCCTGTCTCTCACTCTATATTTCCCACATCAATTTCTCTCTCCAGTCTTCACTGTAATCAATTTCTCTACTTTCTTTCTTCGCTTTCCTTTTCACCTTCCATTATATTTCCTTACTCTTTCAAACTGTCTGCCGCTGTCTACTGGTCAGGTGGCTGGGGGGAGTGACAGTGACAGTTTCCATTAGGTTTAATGAGGCATGGCCGGTCAGGCAGAAAAACGGGCTGACAGGTTAACATGATGTGGCCCAGTGGCTTGGCTTAGTCCCTAACCTGCCCCCCCGCCCCCCATTCCACATCAGTGAAGGGACGGCGATCTAAACCAAGGTGACATTTGTGGCTGGCAACAGAAACATGAGGTCAGGGCAAGTTTGGAGCCATGAATGACAGGTCAGCCGTGGTGCTGGACTTTAATGAGGTTGCCTTGTGTTCTTAGGTGAAGGCGAATGAATGCATTCAGAGAACACTTACATTGACAAAACAGTGTGGAGAAAATGTTTTCCATCCAGATTTCCCAATGTTTTTTCCTTTTCTTTTACTCCTTTATGTCTTTGCTCCACCTTAAACCCATTATCACTCAAACAGTGAGGCACTTGAAAGACATGACTGATGTGATCAGGCATGGATAGCAGGGGGTATTTGTGTTAGAGTGCCACCCAGTGGGTTGTGGCCTAATTGAAAGTGACAATGCATAGATTTTGTGGCAGATTGCACTTTGAAAAACATTTAACTTCAACCGACCCTATATCGTACTCACAGTTAGTATAGCACATTTCAAACAATGTAGTCTTCTGATGTAGATAAGACTGTATATTTACAATTGTATTAACGCATTGGTCAACACTGAAGGACTTCTGTGCGCACCCACGTGGCCAGGTTGAGTTCAGTCTGCTGGACATCTGACACACATTCAGAAGGCTGATTTGTGACTTTCTTTAGAGGGAAAATAGTATTGTTGTATATACTAGTGGAGAAGTGGAAAAAGTGATATTTAGCGTGAATCATTGAGACAGAAAATTATCAGTTCTGTTGTATTTTTATTATTCACAATAAAAAATAAAGCTACAATGTAACATTTTTGAAAACATGGAAAAACTACAACTTCAAATGGGGCTAAAAGCCACTGAGGGTGCCAGGAATTTTCATGTGTGAGAAAAATGAGGACTTTTGACTCCTTTAAAACTGTTTTGAGCGAAGTAATGATAAAATGTGATCTTAGCGTGTGTATATTTAGCTGCGGCAGAAACAAATGCTTCACTGCCCCTTTGAAAGCGTAAAAGGGCTGTTCAGAGTGTAGACCACCTACATTTTGAAGTGCATTATGGCAAAAATTTGGACTACGAGTTTTAGTGGGTTTCTTTTTGTTTGGTTTTTGTATTTGGCAGTTCTATCCTGATTTTTGCTTTAAGTTGATTTGCATTTTGCATTTATTTCTCAATTCTCCAGTGCCTTTTTCTTAGCTTTCTCCTTTGCACACTGATCTTACTTTCAGTAACCATTCCATACATTACAGTAATGAAAAAGTGCATTAAGAATGTAGTGGAAAAAAACACAAAACAAAACACTGATATAAGATTTTTCTTCTGATGAATGCTTGAATCCTTTAAGGTGATGTTTAAGTTGTTTGTTTATAGGGTTTAGATGATAAGATCAATATAACCTGGAGTAATCGGCTTTTTGTGATTTGTTGCTAGTTTACCTGGACTCTTTATCCGTCCTGTTCAGTCTTACAAGTTTGCAATTCAAGATGATGTATTGAGTCAATCAAAGAAGTGGGTGGATCAATAGTAAACGTTAAAGGCATGCATCGCCTATGTGAAAAGGTTTACACAATTAACTCACAGGCCCATGATGGGCACTAAATTGATGTACATTTTACTTTTGTCCCTTTACACTCAGTAACCAATACAATTGAATTAAACATTCACAATATGGTGATTAATACACTTGTAACGAAACTGCAATTGAGCAATTATTAGTATTAACGTTTATTTCGTCCCTCCAAAACAATGAAATACTGTAAAAATTTCATTGAATACTTGATAAAAAAAATAAATGATTATTCAGGATCAATCCAGTTGTGTTTTTGAAACCTACTGTTTTGAACGCAGTCACCTAGAATGTTGATGTTACACTGATGTTTGTATCGACTTTATATCAAAAAATGCAATGGACACAAGGTGGAGAAAATGAAGGTTAATGGCCCATTCTCCGTATGCAGCATGGTGGTATTACAACATGGGGGCACAACAGACAACCGCAACCTGAATGGAGTCCAACATGTTTCCATTTACAGTAAACTGAAGCTCCATTTGTGACGCAACGCACTCACTCATTATTCATTTGAATAGATTACCAACAAAAAAGAGGGCATACATGTCGTCTGCTGCTTCATATGATTGCAGTTTTCGCTCCACGGTGTAAATTGTTTTAGTGTGATATCCTGGCTCTCGCAAATGAGATAAACACTGTAATACACGGAGTAATTTAATCCCTTTATACTTCACAATGCGTTTTGTGTTCGGCCCAGCTACTGTCTGTATGATCACAGTAAATAACCATAATAGCCGTTATCAAATCCAAATTAGTCGGCGTGCTTCACTGGTGATGATTTTTTTTAAAAAATAGTTTATTTATTTATGTGGGAGGAATACTGTTCATATTTTTATCATTGTTGTGCCACATCTTTGTGCACTGTGTCACTATTCAGATGCAGGAGTTTTACCCAGGTTCTCTTGTGTAAAAAAAACAAAACAACAAAAAACCTTTGCTCCTTTCTTATTCAGTAAAAGTACTTTTTTGGGAAACCAGTGCAATGAATAATTAGACACTTATTATTCAGTGGTGCCTGTATTGAATTTATATGGCTCCACCACCACCAGCGAGGCAGTTTCTTTGAGCCTGTCCTCTTTTTACCTTTTGGTGGATGTGAAACTGCCAAGCAACTCAGGTTAATGATCTAGATCTGGGTTTTTTTTTCCTCAGAAACGTTTCGAATCTGCCTCTAACAAAGGTTGCGGTGCTTGTCTCTGGTCCCTGAGTGACTGCTGTGTTGCACAGTAGAGAATCACTGGTGGACACGCCAACACACAAAAACATTCAATTTAAGGTTTGGAACGACTGATCTAGTAAATACTTTATTTAAACTTTAGAGTATGTCTTTTTTTTTTTCCAAGTGCTAGCTCATATGGGTACATCTGTTTCTGGCCCAGCAAGATCACTTGTACAAATATACAAGAAGCAATTATTAACTTTGCTGTGCTTGAAAACCAGTGATTCAATAATAGATTTTTTAACATATGGGTCAAATCAATAGTCTTACCTCCTGTTTGAATTAATAGGGACCCTCCATCCCTTTATCTGGCTGAGCTCGGGGTCAGCGATGTCAATGACCAGGGGCAGACGGGGCATCCAGACGCTCATCTCCAGCTGGGCACTCAGAAAACTGTAAGTGAAGTTAAGTGACACCCGGCTTTTCCCCCTCGTCTCCTTTCCATTGACGTACACGTAGTCGCAGCGCTCTGACATCTGAGGAAAAGGGACATGGAGAGGATGAAGTAAGATGCAGGCCAAAAACAGTGAAGGAAAGAAGGAAACAAATTCATTTTGACTGGTGTATTTAGAAAATGTAATCTTGAGATCGGGCTACACAGTGGTGTGGTTGTTAGCAGTGAAAACCGAAGCTCGATTCCAGACTCAAAGCCTCTCTGTGTTGAATTTGCATGTTTGGCCTTTTGTATACCGCAAACAGAGATGTGTGCTACGATAATTGACTTTGAATTGCCAATATGTGCAACTAAAATACTGTTAACCAGATAACAGCTGTGTATCTCTCCGACTCCTCTCATGAAGTTCAGTTAACGTTTACTGTGTGCTGCTAATGCATCCCAGGTATTGTGGCCACAATCTAATGTTAATGGTACCTGGATGTTTTTCATGTGACTGTCAATTGCAATGGTAATGATCAATGGCTTGGATAGATGGAACACACGTTTACAAATATTCATCTGCAATAAGAACAACCAATGACCTTCCTGATACCTCAGTAATTGTATTTGAGTTAAAACAGCCTGTAAAAGTGGCATTAAGAAAAAGCATTGCTGTACATTGCAATGTTCCTAACACTGTCAATCACTAAATCTGCTATACAAGATAGATGGATGGAAGTCTTCAATTTTCTATAGAGAAGACATACATCTATTACTGCAATATTTCATGGAAGTAATGATGAAATCTTCTCATTTGGGATGCTGTGAGAAATATTATCTATGTGTAGTCCACTTCCTCTGAAAACATTTGGCAATGATTCAGTGAAATCTCAAGTGTCTGGTCTGCTTAATTTCTTTCCCTGTGTGTGCGTGTAAGAGAGAGAGTGTGTGTTTGTGTGTGTGGATCCATTTTCAACGCTTGAATATGCAGTGTATTACATGTGCAAGTATTGTGACTTTGGTCCAACTAAACAGATGGAGCGCTGAAGAGACACAAACCTGTTTCATCCGACCCCCCCAAAAAAAAAAAAAAAAAAACCCAGAACAGCCGCTCAGACCACATTTTGATTGGCTGGAGAAAGTACAACAGTTACAATCAGTCACTAAAGTTTCTCAGATGCATCTCCAGCATAGAGAAATGATATAGCCGGGACTTCAGACGTCGCTGTCATTATCTACAAAGCACCAGAATCCACTCGTTTCTCTCAAGAGAACCAAATCTATTTAACAATCTGTCATTGAATTTTGTTTGTAATCACTCGCATTTCGGTTCATTTTAATTCCAAATACCATCATAAGCTTGATTGGCACAACTGGTAATTTCAGCACATGTCCTCAGTACTGACAATTGCGTCTTTATAACAAACCAGTCACAAGAAGACTGTCATCTGTCTCCACTTCTTTGCATATAACTTGGCAGCTTTACTCTCAAATGATGTCAGACCAGCCCCTCTCTCCGAGGAACAAAACTGACAGCTTGGTGTCTGTCAGTTCTCTCCTCCTCCTCCTCCCTTTCATTTCCTCTTTTCTTTTTCCTCTCCCACTCCTTCACTCCCAGTCTACTCCAGTATTACCGTACCTCCTACATACTCCACGTCTCTGGGACGGGAGCAGGTTTTGATCTGGAAGGAAGGATTCCAAGGTGGGACTCAGAGTAAGAAGAAAGTTCAGTTTTTAGGTTGTATCTTTTTTTTTTTCCTATTTGTGAGTGGCAGTAAATGACGTCCTCCTAAAGGCATCTGTGTTTACTGTGAGTTTTGTTGGTACAGTAATGTGTTCACCCTAACACCTTTCTAAATAACTCACTGAAATATGGGCAAATTAAAAGAAATTAACCATAAGATATTGTTGAGAGTCTTTAGGTGTTGGTATGAAAACACACCAATGTAAGCTAAATATATAATCGAATCTCCTGAAGACGGGTGTGAAATTGACCCAAATCCTCCATCTTTTAGCATTTCGAGTTAGAAAGTCCTCTCTTTGGTCTTTAGTCCCACTTGACTTGAATATCTGTTCATTATTAATGACTAGTCTCCTACAATTATTTCAAGTATTGACTGTAGCTCTTTGTGTTTATTATTTCAGTAGAAATGTGCAAATGTGAAGTTTTCCCAATACTTTTTTCATATTTAAAACAAACATCCAACCACAAGTTACTCATTTCGGTCACTTGTCCAATAAAGGGTTGTCAGGTTTACAATAATTTGCAGCTATGAAAATCTCTTATAATTTATAACAAGTAATAGAATATTCTCGTGTGAATAAGGCTGAGAATTTATCTTACTCCCTCACCTCACTGCCTTTTCAAATTATCTTTTTCTTTCAATCTTCAATTCAGTTCCACTTTGTTTTCACGCACCGATGCCATCTGCTTTTCTCCTTCCAAAAGGTATTGTAGGTGATAAAACCGTGAAGATTGAACCGAGATCACTGGAACTTGGCATCTTCTACGCCACATGAGAAATTAAGCACTTGACTGATCTCCGCAACCTCTCTTATCAGTGGCGTGTCGTGACAACATGCACGAATCAATGTCATTTTTCCATGGAAACAATTCTTTGTGGCACTAATCACGCAGTCTGGGGTGGCACACATAAACACAGATAAGGACGTGGAGGGGGGGAAACCAATTCAGAATAAACGAGCTGGCGATTGAAGTGATAACTGACTCAAACTCATTGAATTTCTCTTGAAGGACTGGGGGTTTAACACATTCTACTGAACTGTACGTCATCTGTGGACATTTTTCTTTCAAGGCCATTAGTGGTGTTTCTAATCTGTTACTCAATTTGTCTAAATGTTTGGCTGATAAGCGACAAAGCAGATGATATTAAGTCTTTGCAAACGTTGAGTTTTGTTTACTAAATATAATGTGTGCTTTGGCAATTCATAGTAATTTCCTGTGAAGTAGGAGAGGATAAAGCGTATTCCCTGAATGAACAGATGGCTTTTACGTTGGATAAGTAACTTAAAGGCCCTGACAATTGAATGTCAGTCATATTTGAGTCAAGACGTGTATTTTTCAAGAAAAGCAGCGGGAATGGATTCTACATACAAGTGATCTCTTATAGTTGCTCTGTCTGTGTGTCAGCCATTCCCTCCAGCTCATGTTTGAAACCACCTCTGCTCTTAATGCAGAACACACCCTCGGAAAGTTGCATGTACCTTTTTATTGAATGCAGCATTAGAAAATGCCTTTGAGTAGAGGATGAGCAATCAGACATTCATGACTGTTTTAAGGAATGGTGTTCAATGTGAAACTCTTCCATTTTGAGTGAAATGCAGTGTGCCTAAAACATTTTCGGCAGCGATCAAATGATCAATAAATGCAGAACACATTGACTCAAACGTATGTATTTTTAATGCTACTTCTTGTTCTACCCTTTAACTTCAAAAATAACCCTATTCGTGTACATATGGAGGAAATCCTGGAAATACAGCTGCTTTTCCTTTAAAGCTATGAAAAATGAATAAAGTACAAAAGTTTGAAGTTGTTGGTGTAACGTCCATCAAATAATGGGATTATGCAGAAACATACAGTACAGGAACTTGTGTGATACATCGCACGAGTGACGGCTCATTAAATCCATACAATGTTCTGCTTTGTAATGAGGTAGATGTTTCTATTCAAATTGAGCAGATTATATAAATCGGCCCTCCACAGTAATCCTAGATTCTTATGTGACCATATTGGGAGAAATTAATTGCCCACCTCAGTTCTTTATTGTATACAGAGTATAACTTAACATATCTCGATATGTTGTAACATTATCAGCCTGGTGATGTATTATAATTTTCCTGACATCCTTATCTACTTTGTGCTCTTTTTTTAGTGGTGCTTTAATAATCCCTCTTTCAGAGGAGAAGTCAATGAAACAGGAAGTCAAGCCACTTTTTTAGTATTTCCTGTTGGCTGGAAGCATTTAGCGACGGAAATGAATTCAATTCTCAGTTAAAAGTTGTACTCTTTGTTTTGTCAGTTCATTGCTGTCACATTCGGAGATTAGTTGTGTTTCAAAATTCTCCAAAGTGTTTTATGATCTACTCAAGTCAAGGTTTTATTTATTTTTTTATTTTTTTTGTCATTGCATTTGTGGTTGTTTTGTCCATTGATGATTGGAAAAAAAATAAAAAAAAATAAAAAAAAGTTTTAAGAGTAAAAAAAGTAAAATGCAGTCTGTCTAAATTGGATTAAACATCCAACAAATACATCCAGTGAACATTTATTAGTAGGCTATAAAGAAAAAAAAAAAAGGGTCATTTTTGTCTGTATAATGGCTAGAATCATTACAATTAAAAAAATTGCTTCATGTTAATTTCCAGTTAGTCGCCTACACATTCAAGAGTGTTACTACTACTGTAACCAAGCCTCCAGAAAAACAAGTCTTAACCCTCACATTCTAATGAAAGAGCACAGGAGGCTGGAGATGTCTTCCTGATTTAAAAAAAAAATATATATATATATATATATATATATATATATATAAGTGTTTTATTTTGAGAATCCTTTGAAAATAGGGTGGAGAAAGGAGGGGTGCAGCTTCCTGTTCCCAAACCAGACGGGTGGGCAGGGGAGTACGCTACTGAGGTCAACGTCACAATGTGTGGAGCTACTTCAACGGATAATTAAACCCTTTGAGAGATCTGCCTCTTCTCTTCTCTCTCATGTGCATGTACGGCACACAGAAATGCACTAAATCAGCATATGCAGTGTAACGCAGACCCACTTGTAACACCAGCAGTTTTATATCACACATACAATTCAAAGCGAGCACTTTATTTTTGTTACTTATCGCACTATTATCATCTCATATCTTCTTGTGGATATTACACATGACGTGATAGCTGTTACCACAAGGCGCAAATCATGTGTTGTTACACCTTTTAAAAAAATATATATATATATTTATATATATATATATATAAAAGAATCCAGGGAAACATTTCTAAGTCATTCACTAAATTGAATCCCTGCAGCTTTCTGAAAGCCAATAAAAATCAACTCTCTGAGATTTGAAATGAACTTGAGAGAGAAAACCAATGACAGTAAACAGTTTGTCACTTTTACTGTTACTTTTAAGTTATGCTATTGGCAAGCAGTTTGGACATGGAGTGATAAATCTTATAGTTTTATTCAAGTTTCAAACAATATGAGCATGAAAATAACAACCACCTCAACATTGTGCAAATAAAAGTAATATAACTAACAGTTTTGACATCGTCAACCTATGTTTTTCGTAACATAAGCCTTCATTTTTGGAATAGTGTTGGGATCGATAGACAATGAAATGTGTAACACTTTTCGTGCTACTTGCTTTCAATTTGAGATATCTGGTAAGTCCTTATGAGGCAACAACATTTGAAGTAACAATGTCTCATTTGTTTCAGAAATGTTTCGCGTTTACGCGGCAACAGCAGATTATCTGTTTGTCGCGGTGGGGATCCGCATGCACGTGTCACAACGCTCCGTAGCCTCTGGCTGTCTCTGCACGGGGGGACTCAGGACAAAGAAAAGTTCAACCTTGTTTCTTAAAAAAGTGACAGCTGCTGTGGCTCCGAGCACCGTTGTTGTGTAAATGACTTTTTTTTTGTCGTCGTGTAAATGGGGCATAAGTCTTTTACATATGATTTTCTGCTAAAGGTTTTCTTTTCATATGATTTTGTCCTTTTTTATAAAAACAAATTGTTAAAGTGAATTTTTTTTACCTACAACAACACAAAACTGCATCTAAGTTAGATGATGTTAAATGACATGTTCCTTATATTGTATTCTCTTACCTGTTTAACTGCCAAGCTAATTATGCTTGCAATGATCAGGAGTGCAAACCCTGTCAAGAAAATACATTTTCTTGACATAAGAAAAACAAACTGAGTTTAGCTGGGAACTTAAATACACTGTGAAGTGTGTCTTCTTTGGCAAATCTGTCTTGGTGTTCTGCATAACCGACATTAGTGCATACTCCAAAAATCTCAAAAATATATGTGGGCACAACTTCAGGAATGTTTTAAAAAGACAGCATTTCCCCTGAAAATTATTCTTTCAAAAGTATTTTTCATTCTCTAACTTTTTTTTTTTTTTTTTAGAAAGTATTGATCTGTGACTTACCGAGAGAGTTCAGATTCTTGCAAACCATTTAACAAAAATATTTCGGTCCACGCTTTGCTGAAAGAAAGTCACAACCTGCTTTCTGAACTAATGTGCACAAACTGCTTTTAAACCACAGCTCCCCTTTGTCCATTCTGCTCACGCGCCCACGCGCTACTGGAAAGCTGACCATTAAAGGAGGAAGCAAATTGAAGCAAAGCAAAATGAAAGTAGCTGCCCGAAACGCACGCCCCGCTGACCTTGATGACCTGTTCATCCGTTGACTTGCACTCCACCGACTCGGTAACATCAGAAACGGCTCCGTCCGTCCCGACAGTGACTACCTTCACTGGTACGGCAACCGTACGTCCGGTGAGGACAGCCGTGTTGAGAATCTCTGTTTCCTGTAAAGGCAAAATAGAAAGGTGCATATAAGTATTTCTGTAACACTTTAACGCGCTTTGGCTGCCTTGTTCATGCTTTTTACATCAGCTGTGAAATAATGAGCTGCTTGGCTTCCATATGATCTGACCTCCATTCAGATGTAAGCATCGTGGGTTCCTGCACACACACACACGCACGCACGCACGCACGCACGCACGCACGCACGCACGCACGCACGCACGCACGCGCGCACGCGCACGCACACGCACACTACATGTTTTGTTTTATTCAAAAACAAGTCATAATTAAAGTTTGGCACCAAAACACTCACGTTTTGTTAGCTGTGACTTAAAAATCTCGCAGAACTCTGTTCGGAGTGGACCACTTTGCATGAAAAGACTAGATTTCACACCTCATGTGTGCGATTATGGGATTACTAGATTGCAGCAGTCTCTTGGTTAATAGGCCATAACTTATCTAATCAATATTACTAACCAGCTCTGCGAATTTAGATTTTGTAATTTTCCAATGGACTCACAGGAGTGGCTGCTGCTCCAGTGGATCAATCAAAATAACAGGTATCATTGTTTATCTCAAAGTATATATAATCTATTGGAACCTACCCACCCGTTTTATAATTTTTTTCAATTATTTGAATTCATTTCAAAAGTAATTTAAAGAGTGTTTCCATGTTTGTTTTAAGCAACCAAGTGTGACGTCATAAAAGATAAAAAACAAAACACTTTTTGATCTTACTCATTAAAAAGCAAGTAACAAAATCTGAAGTAATTCCACATTTAGAAGTATTTGAATTATATCCTTCTGCTTACTCGATTCAAATCAAATAAAAAGACAAAAACAGTCCAGGTGGAGCAGCAATAAAAAAAAAGATGTTTAGTTATTCTAAATAGCACTGAGTCAACAGTGAAACTTCATAATACTCCAAGGATAAACCAATTAAAGCTTTTACCACCTTTTTCTTGTCAAACTAGGGAGAAGAATAAACACTTTGTGTCCACAATACGGATGTCTGTAAAAAAAACCCGTCTGTAATACCATTTTGAAGACCCCATTTTTCACAAATGTTCACCCTTTGAGACTCTTCACATCATGTTCAAGTAGCTCAACGTAACGATTAGCAGTTCAATTTCAGACCACACATTATATAAAGCGAAGAGGTGTTCATGTGAGTGGGCTCAGGGCGGCAAGTAATGATTAGGTTTTGTTATGTGTTTGTTTTGTTTTTCCAGTAATTGAATAACCTGAAACATGTGAAAAATGACATCAGTTTACAGATAAAATGAGCAACTTATCACCTAATCAAGACAAGACAAGATAAACTTTATTGTCTGCCCTAAGCGGTGACAGAAATATTTCTTTAACAAGGCCCCAAACAATAAAATACAACACATATTTAACACTTAAGACACAAGTACAGACATATATAATTATTTCATGGTCCGGTGTTGCACTGCTTCACACATTTTGTCTGTCAAACTCATCCATCCATAAAACAGGAGCCGATACAAAAAGATAAATATAAGTATGTATGTGCAGTCCAGTTTCTTATTTCATTCTGTTCAGAGTGGCTATTGCATTTGGCATGAAGGATTATATTGGAGGATTTTTTGCGGGCTCGATGGGAGTAACTGAAAGGAGTGATGGAGGGCGTGAGAGGAAGTAAATATGAAGTAAATATTCTAGAGCCATCTCCAACAATTAGTTTCCAGGCATTTAAAATCAGTTCCCTTTTTAAACTGCTTCCAAAACAAATTTTGGAACTGTTATTATCTCCATTAAATTTTACTATCGAATGATAAGCCGAATGTACCAGAAAGGTTGAGCCAGTAAATCAAAAACTCAAATAGAAGCCACCTTCTCCACTTGTACAAAAAAAAAAAAAAAAGCATCACTGTACAATTGTAGGTCTCTTACAGTTATTGCTCCATAAAAGGTACTCCAAGGATACCACGTCATCATATCAAATTGAAAGGTTGGTAGTATGGGTGTATTTGAAAGGGTCCTTGAAATGGGAATAGTATTTCAGAGAATTTCAGTGATGCATCAGGTCTTTTCTCAAGTCTTTGCAAATACACACAGTCCTCTGTGCACATACAAATGTGATTTTTCCAGGAAGGCCGTTCAAATACATGTATACTATGGTGCAAGTGATGTTACTGAAAAAAGAAAATAGACAAAGTTTCTATTCTTGAATGGAATATCCTTCAATTACAAACTAATGTGACAGGGATTGCAGCTTTTCTCTCAGAATTGGATTTCTACAGTAAAAATATACTATTGCTCCCCATGGATAGAGTGTCATAAACAATCAGTTTTACTCAGTAATCTTCAAGAGACTGCTATCAATGACTTCCCACCTGTATTCTTTACAGGGAACAATTACTGATAAACTGATGATTTTTATTGCTGTAGGCCTAGTTTGACCTTCAGTGAATGTGCATGTTGGCTATAAAAAAGAAAATATTAGCAAAAGGAAGATTTAATGCTTTAGTAGTAGTAATAAGAATTCGGGCTCTGGGCAGAAACATACCTCACACTCCGTTCAGAGAAAGTAAACTGACCCAGGTGCTGCGAGACTCCTTCATCGGGAAAAACTCAAGTACTTGCATGATCGCCACCATGTTTTCCAGCATGGCGTCTTGCGAAAACACACTGAACACACTGAGATATGCCAACAGGGTGAAGAGTTCAAATCAGTCCTTCAGACATCTCTCCCATTTATGAGTTGAAGGAGCTGTCCATCCACTCCGGCCGGCCCCTGGAGATCCTGCAGAGGGGGGGTCACATCACCCAGCTGGTGGAGATGGAGGACCACCGCGCCGTGTTCCAGGTCCGCTGGCTGGAGTATGAGAAGGTGCTGCTGGAGATGACGGAGGAGGTCGTCGAGATGTCAAGTCTTATGCTACGCACCTGAAGCAGATCCTGGACAACAAGATCGACATCCTGACCGAGCTCCGAGATAAAGTCAAGTCTTTCTGTTGCATGCGAGAGGAACAGGCTAGCAAACAAATAACCGCCAGGAGGCCTCGGGCCCTCTCGACGCCTCGCCGCGGCCGGAACCTGGTCGCCACGTCCCCCCAAAGCTCTGGAGAGCCTGAACCCACTGCTGAAAAAAATCCTAGAGGAAACATTGGATTGTTTATGTGCATTTTAACTGTGAGAACAATTGCAGCAATAAAGTGGCACTTTAGACAATATATATGACGTCTGCTGTCATTTTTGAGTGCATTGAGAGACGAATCGAATTGAAACTCCCATTTTAAAAAAAAAAAAAATCTGGGCCAAATTGCCCAGCCCAACTGTGGCCCATCGTCGCCAAGTTTGAACATTTGAAGCAGAAAGAGCTGGTGAAGAGCCACGGCAAGGAACTGCGAGGGCCGGACTTCAGCGTCAACGATCAGTTACCGAAGGAAATCCTAGACCGCCACCGCTTGCTTTTTCCCGTGAGGAAGATGCGCATCGCTGAAAGATCCCGATGTACAGTGTGCCAACTGTAAATAGTATGTAGCATTAACAAGGGTATATTGTCTGTGTCCTGACCAACAGAAGGAAATTGTGGGTACAAGCCGCAGGAATGAGATTTCTTTGCAGGGTGGCTGGGCTCTCTCTGATAGAGTGAGGAGCTCGACCATCTGGGAGAGAATCAAAATCGAGCCACTCCTTCTCCACAGTGACATCAGCCAGTTGAGACGGTTCAGGCATCTGATTGGAAAGCCCCCAGAGTCGCCTACCATCAGAGGTCTACCAGACAAGGCCAACAGGGAGGAGGCCTGAGGTTGACCCAAGACCCAATGAAGGGTTTATATCTCTCAACTGACCTGAAGGAGGCTTGAGTTTATCCCTCGGTCCTCAGAAGAGCGTAAGGAAGTTGTGGAGAGAAGGGATCTCTCCTCCTCATTGCTCTCCATATAGATCAACTACAACTCACCATTGAAAATACAAGAAAGACATATTTTAAAAAGAATATATATAAATATATACATATTTTAAAGCAGCAGATTCTTTTTAAAACCTGGTGCTTCTTATAAATCATACATCTTAACAGAAATCTGTGAAATTCACAACTATGGCTACTGTCTGCTGTTGATCAGTGTTGCAGAAATCTGATGGGTTTTACTTCTGACTTGTCTTTTTGTTGAAAGCCTTCATACTCCTCACTTTTCAGCTGCTGCTTTCTGATTAGCTTTCAAATATTGAGCTCCATTTGGAATAATTAAAAAAAAAAAAAAAGCCCAATATTTACAAAGTGTAGTCATATTTCTTCAAACCCATGAACAGACTTTGAAATGCAGAATGAGCCCCCCTTCACTGTGTGCTTTATGGGCAAGTCTGATCACAAACCTTTTCAGTCAGGAGTGCCTTTAATGTTTGGCTACACTGAAGTATAGAGATCACACTACAGTGCTTTTGCGCCTTCATCGCTATTCCCCACACCTCATTTCAACCAAAGAAAAAGACTTCTGAAAATAATACTTTATGTCAAATTGGAGTCATTCAAGAGATATAACAAGATACACTTGAGTGGAGGCCCTTACAGAAGAGCAGGAAAAAGATAATAGATCAATTAAGACAACGTCTGTTAATCCTTGAGCTGTCGGCATGATGGTTGTACAGAGGATTTGCTATAACAGTGGATCCATGGCTTAGTTTCAATAAAAGACGACTAAGAGGCCTAATGCTTTGAAAAGCAAAGTAAAACGGGTCTCTAGATAGCTCTTTGTTCATCAAAACTATTTCCTTTCTGTTTGCTTCTTCACATGCAACTTTTGAGAAAGAGCAGATATAATTAATGCTCAATCTTACATAAACGTAGTGCATGCATTGGGGGGAAAAAAATGAAATGCTGAATAAATAAAATACTGTCTGGCTTCTTTTTGTTGACCTCGAATTTGAATGAAGATTAAAAATAAGGGCGAATTTGCCATAAGCTGACTCTGATGAACTCTCCAAAATGCTTTAATCACTACTTTATTAAAGTATTACCATGAAAAGGTGAGGAAAAGAGTGAAAGAAGCAACATTAAAGCAAAAACGAAACCTGAGCTATGTTCCAACACAAGCAGTGTAATTAACTGTCCACTGTGGCTTTTACCGAGACATCCATTCAGCATCTTGCAAAAAAAAACAAAACAAAAAAGGATGTCGTCCAATTTATGCTTTTCACTGAAGTTTCCAAGGACGTAGTATTTCTCATTGAACTTCTGTTTTTTTTAGATTAACCTTTGCAAACTTTACGTCGGTGATCCAAAGCTTTTCTTGTATATTTTAAAGTATGAGAGTTTGTTTTCAGACCATCGCTGACTTTGTTTGGCCTTCAAGAAGCACAAAAAGCTTTGTTCCAGATGCATATGACACAAAAAGTCAGCTATTAAATTCTATCCGCAATGTAATGGAAAGCAGTGTCTCTCTCATACATTTCAGGTTTTTAACAGGACAGATGTTTGTGGCCGAATAACTTTCTAATGAGATGTGATCCCTGTCTTTGAGCGAGACCCCTCCCTAACAGACTTATGGATGCTAATAATGTGTGGTGAGTGCTAAAAACAACAGCACTCACCATGTAAGACCTTAACATGAACTCTCTTTCCTGATTATCAGTGAACATCTTTTCCGATAATTGTATGAGTCCGATGACAAATAAGCACCTATAAAAACTGCTATTTATGTTCTCTATGTCTGTGTAATGGGAAAGGCCGGTTTTTACTTAATAAGCCATTACGACTGTAACAACACCATGAAAAGATGCTATAATGAGCCCAACAGCATGTTTTGTTGGGACTGTCCGTGCAAAAAGAAGCTTGGATGTAATCCTCGGGATGACAATGTTCAATCGCTTCAGTCAAATTGGGTGAAGTTTAACAAAACAGCTCGAATGACGCAGGGCAGGGACTTTTTCTATGAAATCTCCCTGCCTCTCACCGGGCATCACTTGTCTGCCTAATGCCCTCCTCGAGTTGTGAAGGTCTGCTATGCATGTCTTATTCATGAAGCCTATTTGCACACAACAAGCAGATAAACCGTCATGGCCCCAGATTGCTGCTATTAGCTTACACGCATTCATATTCTACATACACACAAATTTTCACCTACGCATACACCGATTAACTTTGACACGCACACGAGCACAAACACCAAATGCTGGCCAGCGAAAGGAAAACATAAGAGAGGCTCCTCATGCAGCAGCTTATCTTAACAACCTTTCATTGCAGTGCAGAGAGCAGGGCAGGAAAAGAGAGGAAAGACAGCGAAGGGAAGGGAGAATCGATAAAAGGCCATTACGCTTCTGTGCAGTTGGGGTAGAAGGGTGGAGTGTGTGGGGGCTGATATAGTTTGTGGATGAATCATGTGTAAGGTAGAAGCCAACCTACAGAGGCACTGCTCGATGAGTAGGTACCCGGTGTGAATGTCTGCCAGCTCAAGGACAACATCTTCCATTCTTGCACAGCTCTGAGCAATCCAGTATTCTTCAGATATGTTGTCTTGGCGGTCATCAAGGATGTTTGAAAACACATTTGTCTCCCAGTTCACAAGAGGCTGCTTTAACTTGATAAAACACAAAGCCATACCTTCACAAATCCACTATATTAAACAGTTCAGAAGCACAGTGGGTTGGAAGTGCCTTGAACCTGGCTCATTTATGAAAGAACAAACAGAAAGCTAAACAAATGAGAACAGGCATTGGGTAGAGTGCATAGCTTCGCCAACGCCACATTTGTCACCATGGAAACCAATGGATTACAGAGTTGCTTGATTCACCACACCACTCCTTCCATCATCTGTCATGGTTGTTTAAATTGCTTCATGTTATCACTGTTTGACACTGATGAACACCTGTTTTACAATTTCCATGTGACCCCCCCCCCCCCCCGACCTTTGACCCCCAACTGTTAACCAGGGGAAAGACATCACTGCATCACATCACATATCAAAGGATGGGGAATTGAAAACTGAACATTTTGGCACTGGTTTGACATCAATTGGGTTAAAAATGACTATTTTACACCTATTCATGACCCAAACCTTGACCTTAGACTCAATCGCTCTCAAAATGTAATGGAACCATCCTTGGATGAAGACAAAGAAGAAAATGCCATGCAATTTGGGTCATTAGTTTTTGCGAAACATTGGTAACATATGTACATACATACATAACAGTAAATAAATACACTTGGACAAATTCCTAACCTTGTCACAAACTTTCATTGGTGAAGGTAATAACGGGGCTAATACATAACAAATGAGTCTGGAGCTGGTTTTGCAGTCACTTTAGTTTGTGCTGCAACAGAGGGAGAACCTGATCGACATGCTTCGAGTCAAGAAGAGGTGCCAGCAGTTCAGGTGGAGTTACGTCTGTCATCCCTGCTCGTACGCTCACGGTATCTGACTAAATTCAGCAAAACATGATCAGCCCACTGATTCATTGTCTGTAACTTAACTTCTGTTAATATGTCTTTAGGGGTAACCTTTAGTAGATCATAAAGGTTCAATCTACATGTTTTTACTACTTGCAACTTATTTCATTTCCAACTGAGATAATTAAATGACTAATGTTTTTTTTTTATGTCCAACCTAAAACTATAATGTATAGTTAACCGTTTTTGAATGTTAATATTATATTGGAATATTAAATGTCATCCTAGGGGCAAGGTAAATGTAATTAACGTAAACCGTTAAAAGCAAGCAAGTGGATTACTATTCCAGTCGAAGAAAACTTGAATTATTATACTAGTTTGGTTGGATCATATGAAAACCAGGGGTTTCCCATCATTTGCTCGGTCCATACAGTATGGTGACAGCACTTGTTACGCTCAGAGCTGAAATCTGCAGCTGCCTTGTTGTCATGGGTTCATCGCTGCCGACGTTTGCCTGACATCAGAATAGATCGGACTCAAGTTACACAGAAATCTGAAAGAGATGCAACGAGCAATGATTACCGGTGATCGATTCTGTCCAGTCTCAGCACGTGTCGAGTGAGTCTGCTATCAGAATGAGAGACTGAGTGATGAAGTCACACCCCTGCTTGGCCTCATGCCATGATGTGCTGCATCTATTTAAAAGGAGCCATCCTTTCTACTGCGTTTCAGAAATATGTAATCTATATCTTGTTTTTTTTTGTTTTTACACTGATGCAATTTACAAATAATGAAGTGAACAAAACCTCTTCAGTTGAGATTCACTGTTCGGATTTTAGTTGGATAAGTTAGACTCCAGCTCACATGTCAATGCCTATGAAGTATAAAATGTGATGTTATCATCATCTTAAATCAACTGTGAACACAATGAGCTTAATGTGATAGAACGTTAACAGATCTCACATCAACCATTTGCAAGTGAACCTCTAAGGTGAACGACTGACTGGAAAGGGTGAACTGGAGTTGGTGAGTTAGAAAATGGTGACAGGCAGAAAAGGAAAGAACAATTACTATGACTCATTAAAAACAAGAGTGAGAAAAAACTTTTTTTGAACTTTTTGTGTTTGCCCATTGATTAGGGTTTACATCACTAGAAAGGGTTAGCTACCTCAAAGACAAACAAAGATGAGTGCCCAGCCAAGCTGAAGAGTGTTACAGAAATAGTGAGCTCAGCAATAAACATTGAGTCATATAAAGTAATAATGGATTCACGGGAACTCCCACAGACAAAGAAACCCAAAAGTTGAATTGATAGGGAAACATATGCAGCTTTGCTTAACATCCATCCATCCATCCATCCATCCACCCACCCACCCACCCACCCATCCATCCATCCACACCGCTTATCCAGTTCAGGGTCGCTGGGCGTCGAAGCCAATCCAAGGTAACTGTTTTACAGTTGCAGTCATATGATGTAAATTCAGGTAAGTGTTAAGTCGAGTCATTTATCAGTAATCTACTTGTTAAATTATTCTAGGATATTTATGAAATACATTTATGGTAGCACAGTGAGATGTAATGCATCCTTGTCATTTTTGTGCATGTTGTGGTTGAAGTTTCTGCAGACAGACAAGATATTTTTGGTTTGTGTTCGTACATTTCTCTTTAATGTAGTTGAGCAGTGAGTCAAGGTTAGACCCAGAATTTGATAAAGACTCACAATGATTTTTTTTTTTTTTTAGGATTAATTCAAGAATAACACATTCTAACCCATTATCCACCACTCTATTTATTTCCAAAGGATTTCTTTTTTTCTTCTTCTATATCCTCATATGCAATATGTTTAACTGTAAACACAATCACACCACCTCTATACTTGTTTCTGTGTTGTTTTTACAAATCAGTTCATACTCTTTGAGTCCAAAGTCCATGTTAATTCAAGATTCTAAAATGGCATTATACCACAATGCAATAGACAATACTATAAATCCACAAATGATTACACTCACATTTGAAATTTAGGGATCCAATCATAGCCAAGACCTGAATCCAATGATGTTGCTGAATTAGCACAGGTTTCAACTGTTGAATTGAAAATAGTGAAGCTACTCTATGAGAAATCGTGAGAAGTCGTGATGAAGATTGTGAAGGTCTGATCCATAGTGACCAGAAGTTAACAATGTTGAGTATTGTCAATATTATGGGTAGTAGCCTGGCATCATGTTAAGCATATTGCATTTTGCATATTATGTAGCCTAGTTGCAGCAGCTCAGCTTATGTAACATAACCTTTCCATACACTATACCCTGAAATTAAAATGGTTAACATAATAATTTTTTTCCCATTGTATTGTCGAGGTATGTTGAGACTTGAATCCCTTCAACGTAACACCTCAGGTCAGCCAGCCAGTTTGACTTTATCACCTGAAAGCAACAGTGTTATTGTGCACTCGAGAAATGTAATTTTTTTTCCCAAGACTGATTCAACAGATTTTTGTGATTGAATATAGAGTTTTTATGTTGGCAGCTCCCTCCTGAGGTTGTCACATTTTATCAAGAATTGGCACAATATGATGACCAGGAGTGGTCCCCTCACCTTGACACACGAATACCTGAGACACAAACTTAAGAGAGGTCTAATGGTGAAATGAAATAACAGCTTACCATGCACACTTATTAAAAGGCATGTAAGGAGCTGGATAGTAGGGACACGTTTGAGGTATGCTTAGCATTTATATGAGCCGTTGCTTAACATTCGCTAGCAATTTAATATTCTGTACCTGAACAGATGCCGCTGACTCGCGATATAATCACAGCTGAACTGTTCACTAACCAGTTGGGATTGACAGTAACCTCACAGGCTGTGAAGCACTGGCCATCAGCACTTGTGAGCAGGATTTATATAGTCACTGCAGCACTCTCAGCTATTCAGTTCATATCAATTATCAATAAAAGGCTTATTCCCTCCAGCGCCCACAGTCTCCCACCGCCACTCAGGAACATCGGAACATCTCACAGCCTATAGCAGTAGATAAAACGAAAGCCAGGCCGGAGGAATGAAAACCTCCCAATGTTTTTTCTTCTACCCGGAGACATAGAGGTACAACAGCAGGGGAGAGGAGTGTTCATACAATGTAATCTTTCTATGTTCATGGCTTGGGAAAAAGCACAGCAGCCAAGTTATTCTGTGCCATGATGCCGAAGTCAGTCAGAGGCTGCAGCAAGGTGCTGATAACCGAAATGACGAAGGATGCCATCGAATAGGCGAAGAGATGGGAAAAGTTTCTTTTTTTCTGTCTCTCCTCCCACATGTAAGGAAGATGTCAGTCATGCAAGGCAAGGTGCAGCTGCTGACATTCAGCATAGTACCAAGTTAGATTTAAATTCAAAGTAGATGCCATAAAAGGGTGAAATGGCCAAAAATCATGCATAAAACATCTTTTTTTTTTTTTTTTTGTCGTGCATGTTAATTGATTCTCAGGTTTATTTTGTAAAGATAAAATCAGCTGAATAATTGTCTCCTACAACTTTACTGATTTACCTCAATTGGCTAAGGAGCTGTGATTGCAGTATTAGCAAATAAAGAGTTGGGGGCAGTTTGGGGGCACTCTGCCATGACCAGAAGTAAGAAATACCACTATTGATTATTAAATCAGGACCTGCAGTGATTTATACTCTCCTCATTAATTAGATATTGATTTATAACTGGCCTGGCAATCTGTTGGATTTTGTTATTGTGTACCGCGAGCTCTAAATACTTTTAGTGAGATTAAATATTAAGCCCCTGTTGTTTTTCCTGCCTCATACTTTCTCACTCTAACATTAAGAGAGGAAATGCCAAAGTCAGCAGTGATAAATCGGCTGTCCCTGATAAAGCCTGTCCGTATTGTACGGACCCCTCTCTTCTCATTCAGGAGGACATTTGATTAGAATAAACTGGAGAGCTCTGCCGTGCTGGACTCTGGCCCAAGCTGGCCAAATAAAAGACTCAAGTCAGACTGACAGAGTAGGAGGGGGGAGACGGCAGACAGGGTGAGGGTTGGTGAGCCAGCAAAAAATAAACAAACAACAACCAATGACAGAATGGACAGGCTTAGCTTCAAAGTAAAGCCTGACTGACATACACAGACGCTGTTTCTGGAGCTCGGAAAGAGGCAGGAGAGACATGTTGGGTGGCAAAGGAGTGGAACAAAGTTTGAGTGTGTGTCTGCTGTTCTGAGCACTCGGAATATGTGTGATGTGAAACCAGAGATTGCAGCAGTGAGCATGGAGCAGTGCTGGAGAGAGAGAGAGAGAGCGAGAGAGAGAAATAAAGAGAGAGAGAGAAATAAAGAGAGAAATAAAGAGGTGAACAGTCACACTTGGTCGAAGGCACGACCCCGACTCCAGCCACAGAGCAAGTGCGGACGAGCAAATGAGTTATTGAAGTTGCTTAGAAGAAGCTTTTTGCAGCTTTCAAGCTTGGAGAGCCAAACTTTTTTAATGAATGCAGGCTGGGATCCAACTGATTTGATTGTGGTTTGGGAGAAAATGTGCAGATAATCTGTTGCTGTGTGCTGACATGATCATAATTTATGATCTATATGCAGTGTGATCTTTTGGATTCAATATACCTTACATCATGATGCGTCATGAACTTCCCTTCACTTCCCTTCATCACTGCAGAACTCTGAAGTACTTTCAGCATAGCAGAACATTTGGCAGCTAAAGAACCGTGTGCTTTTCTTTGAAACGGAGTGCGCAGCAAGAATATGATGAATATAAGAATGCTGATTTTTGGGGGGAAAAAATAGAAAGAAATACTGACTTAGCCTAGTAAGTTAGTTAAAAAATGAAAATTGAGACACAAGTCAGACTTGCAAAAAAATAACTGTACAGAGTTGAGTAATAGATCTTGGTTCCTGAGAGGAAAGGATCATTTATGCTCTACTTGTGCAA
The DNA here is from genome assembly GCF_963383615.2 of Lipophrys pholis. NCBI lineage: Eukaryota > Metazoa > Chordata > Actinopteri > Blenniiformes > Blenniidae > Lipophrys > Lipophrys pholis. The sequence goes on along the minus strand of NC_137641.1, from coordinate 18,430,369 downwards.
AGAAACATGCACGTCAAGCACTGCAAACATCAATGCTTTTATATTTTCATGCATCAACCGTGTCGGAGTGAGCTTTCAGTCCACGAAAACTCACCACTCTGATTTAACGGGCTGACCAAATACCAAGAAAAGTGTTATTTTTAAGAGTGAAGAAGGATGTAAATGTTAATGATGGCTGAGGTAGCCCTAATGTTGATACTTGGACTGATGCACTTTTCAATCACCCATAATTTTCAACACGCCGCCCACATCTCCTGGTGGTATTGTAACGTTTGGTTCATATCCATAAGCTTCGAGGAGACAGAAATATAGCTGTAATGAATGCAGACTATGGATGAATGGCTCTGTGCATATCTAACTCAAAGCAGAGATTAGCCTGTAGGCTAGTTGTTGTTTTGTTTTTTTTTACTTTTAAACTACACATTTTTCTCTGAGCCTCAGAAAATGTGTTGTTATACAGATTCTTTTTTTTTTAACTGCTGTAGTGTTTGGTGAAAGAAGCTCAAATCAGATGTTTGTGTCCAATCTCTGCCGTTTGAATGAGTTAAATTTCCTGCTTATAATTTCTGTGCTGGAGCCCCAACCTCACAAGGCTGTGACAAGTTGCAAAGAGCTTTAAACTCCATAAAGTGAAAAGAAATGTGCAAATATTATGGACATTCCACTTGATGTTGCAAAGGTGCAAGAATGTTTTGAAAAAATTTTGGGATCACAATCCATCTGGGACGTAAACGAGACACACAACCTGACTTGCTCAAACTTCATTATACATTCATCAGATCAGATTACACTTGAAATAGAGTTTTAAAAAGGAAATGCAGAATCTGCTGGATGAAGACCAGGCTGACACACAGAAGGCTTATTTCTCACAGTTTCTAATCCGCGGATACTAAATTGAGAAGGGTTTTAGATGATTCCAGATACTATGAACCTACTGGAAAAAAAGCATGCTTTTAGCCCATGTTTATAAATTTAATGACGTTCGTGAGGCCCTGGAACTCGCAGAAGGAAATTGCGAGCCCCTGCAATGGTTGTGAGATTTGTTGGGAACTCCTTCAGGAATTCCATTCACAATTCGCTGCAGCACAGTGAGATTGAGATAGGGGCTTAACAGGGCCTCAAGAAAGTGGAGACAGCTGTCAAACACTGGTATTGGTCAGACCGGCTGTCAGTCATTACTACAATTAAACGCAAGGGGGGAATTCATTGACTCATAAGGGTTAAGCAGTGCCTCAAAACCTTAGCCAAAAGTACTGTGATTGTAATAAAATCTTGCCACAGGGTCAAGTTGTATGAAGAAGGTCAGAAACTATAATGTTATTTTTAATGCCCAGTTTTTCCAAGTGACACTCATCAAAAAATGTTGACAATATCAGCTTCAACTCCAGTATCGGTTGGAGTCTGATGCAAGCATGTATATACTGAAAGGCATTCCTGCAAACCACGTTGCTCATCTTTTATTTATTCATTTAGAGAAAGGGGAGTGACAATGAGATGGGAAGAAGAAAAGTTGATAAAGAAAACCTGATCACTGTAAGTCTTCTGTACAGATCCTATGAGACTTGGTTCTTCAATTTTTTTACACTTTCAGCCTTTTCACCTATAGTCATCACATCATGAAAGACAGTTTGCTCCACTTTGTAACATTGACAGGAGCCACACAGCCTGAAGGTCGTCAACTCTACTCCAAGAAACATCTCATCCAATTCTGAGACAAAGTATCCACACACAGTACATACACATCCTTATCTAAATACTGCCTATTTCTAATGATTTGGGTGTCTACATGAATATGCTTCTCCAGAAGTTGGCCCCTCAGAATTGATAGAGCAAGCTGTCTGTTTAGTACTTGTCTCTCTGAATTCTTAACTTTTTCTGTAATCATCTGCACTATCTTAGAGTCCAGTGAATTCCTTTGAGCTCCTCTACAGAATTTCTTCTACAAAAGGCTTTTCTGTTGTGTCTCCCTGTCAGACGTGCAGCTTGGCGATGATGAGGAATAGAGGTGTGAAAAAGGCATGTGCCTCCATTTAGAAGAGGTAAAGGCCGTCACGAGAATTAATGCAGAGTAGAACAATGCAGGAGTGAATTCAGAGGCCCATATATACACAGGAGGTCTTAATTAAGCTATAAGGGGCATTATGGGTGCATGCAGATGGCTAATGCTGCCTTGAAGACCATTAACATGCCAGTGGATACCTTCACTGCACACCCTATTAGCACTCTGTCACACGGTTTGCATCTACTATTGGTGACAGTGAGTCACTGACCGACCGACCTGCTGAAGTACTGCCGGCTGCTCCTGACGCTGTGATAGCAATGTGGATGTTTTATAGATCTTGCTTCGTTTCCCACAAGAGGACACAACGTCTTATTAATCCCATTGTCTTTGTTGCCCTAGCCTATGACTATCTGTCAAACATATACACAATTGGGAAAGCAGGGTTTGGTCTAATTATTGTAATTCTAGACTGAGGTCCTTGACTGTGACCACAAAAAAGTTCATGCAGGGCTTTCTGCTAATGGGCCTGATTATATTGTTATGGGACTGTGAGCACAAAGCTAATGTTATTGAGTCTGAAATGGAGCGAGATTCCGACACTATGAATAAAATGGTAATGATAGCATTTGGGATGTACTGTAAAGAGCTGTGAGGGCCACACTGGCTGTCTCTTCTAATGAGAGAACAGAGAGGCACAGTGCGGCAAGTGCAAGATCAAAAATTCATGGGCGGATGCAGTAAAAGTGGCGCGCTCTCAGCCGGCGTGTTCTCCGTATGCATTTTCGTTCAAGCTTGTAAATGAAACACTTTGACGCTCTCTCTTTCTGTCTACCTTGTTGGCTCCAGGTTTTATCATATGCTGCTTCATTTTCTCTTGATTATTGATATAAAGAACAATCAATATTCTTTAATATTGCTATGTGACATTGTGCTGGTATATATTACACAAGCTTTCTTTGTACAGTATTTTGGATTTTAACACACTGTGTTTTCGTAGTCGAGGCATTTGAACATATTGATTTGACACTGGGTTAATGCTTAAACATGCAAAAACCCTTAAATTCAACAAACTCAGTAATCTATAACTAAACCCCTACAAAAAACCAAAGATATCATTTGTTTCCTATATAAATGAACGTGCTCTGATACATTCATTGATTTTCTAACAATAGCACCATAGTCTTTCGGTTGAGTATAATTATACATTATGAAAATACTTAAATTTCTCCTTTTGGAAAGGAGTATGAATCATCTCATCAAAGTGCCCAAGATTTTGTCCACTCATTTTAAATGGAAGATTAAATTATTTGTGAGGACAAATGTTTTCTGGAGCGCATTCAGCATTGGAAAGGCTTACTAAAAAAAAAAAAATCAAATTAGGATGACATGTGAGTCATCGATCGTACGACAATGCGAATTACTCAGTCCTATTATGTTAGTGAAGGCGCAGTGTTGGAATGATGGGCTTAGTTTAAGGCTGCAAAATGACAATCTACTTCTGACTGTGGCTGCATTGTTCGATTGTGGTTACTAGAAACATATGAGGTTGATGATTTTTTAAATCTAATTTGCCTCATCGTTGGGTCGTGTGTAAAGTTGCCTACCATTCTACCTGTATGTGCATACGCAGCAATATCCTATTGATTAAACATTGTTTCACATGTACACATGCTGTCTTTGTTCTATCAACAAAGTAATCAGAGTCCATGTTGCTTATCCTACAAGACACTCTTCTTTTGTCAGGATAAAACATGAAATTGGAGTAAAATCAGTTCTGCGTGTTATGTCTGCCAGACTTTCAGGTGCTCTGCAAGTGTGAGCATCTGTGTGTCTTTCTGTGGGAGTGAATGAGTGCAGGCCAAAAGCGATCACAGAAAGATGAGAGTTTTATTGAACAGAGGTGTCTGGCATTTTGTACATAGACAAGTAGAGTTGAGTGCCAGGAATGATTGGTGTCTACCTGCAGTGTGTGCTCTGTCGCAGGAGTGAAGACTGATGTCAGCTACTAACACCCAGTTTAATCAAAGGATTTGTTGACTCCCACTTATTGGCCTTCAATTTATTACTTGGGTTTTAAAGTGCAATACAAACTGTCAGAGCATGCACACCCTTTATAGGCACTCAATGAATAATGAAAATGATATTGTGTAAATGCTATTTAGCTGAACGTTTGAATTAATAATGGTCAAGAAATAAAACAAACTGGCTCATGGAGCGAAAATGTGTTTTCAGAAGTTCTTTCAACTGCAGACTTCAAAAACTAAACATCAAATGTGTGGGAGCCTATATGTCAATGTGGTCGGTCTTAAAGACCTGAGGTGATGCTTTGGTTTATGTGGGCTGAAGCTGTGATCTGTAAATCGCTGTGCATTACAGCGGCAGAGAATAATGCATCTACTGCATCATTAACAACAGCCACATCAGAATACAGAAGTCTTTTGCAGTGATAATGAAGACAGAACAGATCATATGAATACAAAACATTGCATGAATACATTTAGTTTTTCTGGATGGAAACAGAAAGTGAATCTGTAGTTTCACTTCTCGTACTGCAGTTTCTTTGACTTTGGCAGTGTGCTTTTTTTTTTTTTTTGATTCATTTTGCAGACAAGTGCAGGAAAAAAAAAGCAATCTGTCTTTTTGGGGTCATTTTATGGGGTCAAAGGTCACAAGATAGCTGAAATACAACCAAAAGTGCTTGACCTGTACTGTCGTCCAAGTTTTCCAGATTGTTCTACAAAAAGTTTGTCGTTCAAATGTGTCTATCTGACTTAGATGCTTGTTGTTCATGCATTTTTAGTCTTATTGAAAACTAAGAGCTCAAAAGATTTCTGAACTTGAACTCTCCATTTGAGCAGCCCTTTCTCTTGTATTAGAGCAGTACATTGTACTTCCCATTTCTTCCCATCTTATAAATGTGACCCAGGTACATACTGTAGCATAATTTGTGATGAGGACTTAGGACTAAGCTTATGTTGTCGTACACTCAGTTAAATTGTGTTTTGGGATTTAAATCAATCCTGTAGGATAGACACAACTTTGGTAGCTGCATCAAAAGATTAAGCCCAAAAGATTGTAGGTAAACATATGACATGGCATTTATGACATATGAAGTTTAAACTGCGCCAGGTTTCATTTTTTATACTTATTTTTTTTTTTTCACATGTTTCGCATTATCCACATTCCCACCCATAACACCTCATAACCAAAACAGTTTGTTGACTTTATTGTTTTTGGTCATTTTTTTTGATTTGTGTGCTTCCCTGTTGCCAACCCATATGAAATATTGTTGAAATAATACAGTGAAATATGATAAGTTCCATGTGATTTGCCAAATATGATACCTTCAAGTGGCTACTGAAGATATATGGCATTGTTTACCTTACTCTGTATATTTCCTCAGAGATTATGTCTTATTTTTCATTTAAACTGTAAAGCACTTTGATTGTTTGGTTATAAATATTTATAAATATGCTATTTAAATAAAGTTGACTTGATTTGACAAACACTAAGGCCGTCTAATAATTGTACTCATAATATGCAAGACATTTTCATGATCAGTGCAACAGAAAAAACTACATTTTCACTATATGGCTCATATTCTGTTTTTTCTTTAAGTGAATTTGCCAATCCTCCCACATTCATTATTTTTTGACAACACTTTCCCCACAAACCTGTCAATCTTATGTGCATTAGACAAGTTGGTTCATTTATTTATGAAGGAAAGTGTCACTTCACTATATACTCACTTTTAATAGAACATTAAAAGCTGAAAAATGTAGTCACAATCTCAAGGCTACTTTAGTGGCCAGAACGCGTAAATCAGCAGTGAACTGCTACCTCACAAAATTACTATAATAAAACTTTATGAAGTGCTTGAAGGCATTTTATTTTCAACGTAGCCTTTATCAGTGTGAAAAATTAAAACTTCTCTTATCTCCACGCAGCATACTCTGTGATTTCCCTTTCGTTTTTGCAAAAACAATTACACAACAATTTATTGTGTTTACGTAGTCATTATCATAATGCAATTAGCAAACTAAAGCCACTTGGCAATTATGCCATATTTGGACCGTTTGAATCCAAACTCAATTAACTTCTCAGTCAGCAAACTGAGTGCTGTGGTAACCAGCTTACTGACAAATTAAAAGTGCAAGCTTTGTGTTCAAAATGATGGAGCCTGTCTGAATGGTGATTATGTTATCGCTTTTATTGCTATCACTGTGAATGAAGCCACGTTTCTGACATGGTTGTCAAAGTTGGAAACAAATGAACCACATAAACCATATGAAAGCTGAGGCGCTGTTAGACCAGGGGTATTCACAGTGTGGGAGGATGAGGCCTCCGCCCACAGAGGTCTTGGGGAGGGGACTTTCTGTGCAGTTTGCATATTCTACCTGTGCAGGTTTTCCCCAGTTTCCTCCCACAGTCCAAAGTCTTACGATTGCAACTATGTGTGAATATGCGTGTGTAATTGTCGATGTTTACTATGTGAATGATTGGCGACCTGAACGGAGTATACCCTGTCGTCTTTGCCCACAGCTCTTTGATCGACCCTCAGCTGTATAAAGCAGTATATAAAAAAAAGAAAGAAATTAAGTCCTCATGAACCTTAGATCTTCCTCTTGTTTCCACCACTATGCACTCCTTTCCTCAGCACCAAGAAGAGGCACTCCTCATACTCTGGAAAACCAGTCTTAAATTCCCTGTCTTAGATCCTTGTCAAAAATGTTTCGCTGTTATAGTCATCAAAAAGATTATCCTGCTTTCGTAATGATTAGTGTTTGTGAGGGAAACCCACACACAATTCAATTTCTTTGAATAGAAATTCTTCGATGAAGTGAATGTCACCGTGTATTTCAGCAAATTTTTTTTTAAAAAGAATTGCCTAGTAACCACAGACTATCTCCCTCCTATTTTTAGCCGTTCAGCTCATCCTACCAAAGCCTTGTTATTTGTAAGGCTTATTTTATTACATCTTTCTTCTGTGTTCATCAGATTTTCATTGTTGCTACAATTTTGCCATTAAATAAAACATTTGTTTTGCACATTGAATTCAACATGGAACACACTGAAACTATACTCAATGTTAATTGTGTAATTTAATATGATCTTCATTTATCCATGCTAAGTCAATTTAAGGAGATAAACATTGAAAATATAACTTCTAATATTAGCATGAAAAATGACTGAGACATCAGATGGCATTGGTACTAACAGTTTTTGCCTTTTGCCTTCAGTTTTGTCTTGACTGAGTGCAAAATATGCTCAGTTGGATTTGGGTCAGCTGACTCATACAGTCAAGAGCATTTCACAGTTTGATTGTAAAGAAAAACAACAAAGCGAACAGAAAAAAAAAGAAACTGCTGCCTTGTCTCTATGTTTTGGATCAGTGTCCTGTAGAGTGTCCTGAAATTGGGGCACTTTGTATAAATAGAGCTTACACAATGACCTACACTGGGTACTTGGAAAGGAAAACAAAAAAGTATGCTCGAGCCGTGGTCCCCAACCATTTCTTCCTGGAGTGCTGCGAGATTGCCTTTTAAGAGGGGCTGAGGGGTCCTCTGGGGTCTCACCTCTCTCTGATCTCTGATTTATCATAGTGAAGACAAATGCTGACAGACACACCCACTGAGGCAGGGTATTTCAAAATGAAAACATGTGGAATTTTCCAAGTGTGGACTAGAGAATGTCTTCATATGATCTTCTGGCGTCAAGTCACAAAAAAAAAAAAAACACCCAAAGGGTATACAGGACCCCCCAGGTTGGGGCACTAACCTTGATGTAATTTACTGCAATCTAATGAGATCCGTATATTTTAGTATGCGACTGCTTTAATTGTGTCCTATTTGTATGTAAAGCCAAATAATAATTGAGAAGTTATCAAAGTTTCTAAAGACAGGCATATGTTCTACTGCTTTGAGATCAGTAGTGTTTCAACAAGCGTGTGGCATCATTGAGTTTAGCTGCGGCCGTTCCCTGGAAGCAATGTGCTGTTGGATTAGATCTCTTCATTAGAAGCCTGTTTAAATAAGGCCGTGCTTCATGTTTCAATCTCAGCAGCGCTTGCTAAGGAGCGCCGTCACATTAGGCAGCATCATACCAGGCGTAAATGAAACTGTCGGAAGCCAGATTGCTAATCGAAGCAAAGAGGGACTTTTTCTTTATCAAAACAAACCCCTCCACCCCTGTGAAAAGTCCCAGGGTCCAAAGTTGATAGCACACTCTCGAATGCCCATTTTGTATCATCAGCTTAAAAAGGTTTAGACCTGTTTATTGATTTGTCGCAGTAATGAAGCAATTGTTTTGCATTGACGGGACTTCGTACGTGTTGACATAATCATCAGAGGAACGTAGAATAATTCAAAAAGAATAGAGAAAAAAAGTGAATGATCAACCTGGATGAATGACAAAAGCTTGATGTTTAATTGTGTTCTATTCCATTAGCGCTGGTGTTTTCTCTCTTTCACTTTCGGGCCATCTCATTTTTGATCAGGTTGAGTTGTTTTTCACCCAGTCAGCTGCTTTCGTGATCCTTTTGTATTAAGCTGAAATGATCTTGATTCAACAGACTGCTGCTTTGGATTAATGCCATATTTCCTTGCCATTGCAGACCTCTGCATTTGTGTGCCCTCCAACTGAAGGGTGAAGTTAATACAAAAATCAATGTAATGTGAATTTAAATACTTGGAGCAATAGTGTAAACGGAATTATGAGGACAGCACACACCTTCCACTCACTCACATTTGGTATTATTAAAATACTCTTCCTGTAACTTGTTTTCAGTCTGGAAGGATTATTCAATGACTATTTGTCTTCCAACTGCTTGTGTAAGAAAATCCAGGGTTCCAGTGGTGTGTGATTGTTGACAAAGGTAAAACGTTAATTGTATTGACTTTCTGAACGGTTCCCAAATATGCTTCACAGTATCTTTTAATATTAAGACACTTGGCAGTGCAATGACCAAAATATTGGCCACATTTTTGTTTTACTTTCATTTGTTTTGTGCACCTATATGCACTTTCCTTTCTCAATCTATTGAGAAAAAAAGAAATGGTTCAAATCATGAGAGAGAGAGAGAGAGAGAGAGAGAGAGAGAGAGAGAGAGAGAGAGAGAGAGAGAGAGAGAGAGAGAGAGAGAGAGAGAGAGAGAGAGAGGAGAGAGAGAGAGAGAGAGAGAGAGAGAGAGAGAGAGAGAGAGAGAGAGAGAGAGAGAGAGAGAGAGAGAGAGAGAGAGAGAGAGAGAGAGAGAGAGAGAGAGAGAGTTTTTGCTCTGGCTGAACAGGTGGTGTGACTACAAACCTCCTCTCTCAGTGGGCCATGACAACTCATGACTATTTAGAGAACAAGTGACAATTTACACTTGGAATGTCACTAATTTGGTACATTGTGCAACATTCTTGCAAAAACTGTATGACAATTGCAAACTCACAGATATCTTTGGATTGAAATATGCATGCATGTCACATGAGACACTAATACAATCATACAGTTTTGGTGATTGCGACAGACACAGAAATGCCATGCAAATGACACAGCTATGTGAGACAGCTGAGGATTCAGCAAGGTCTCCCCTCTGGATGTAACTATATTTCGCAATCTATACTTTTGGCTTCAGACCCCCGGTGTTAAATCATCCACCGCTGGGGATTTGGTCTGATATTGATCAGCTACTTATGCAGAACTGCGCTCGGTGTGTTTATGATTTTTAACGGAAAATCACCATCGGAATTGAAATTTCCTACTTCCACTGCAAACAAACTTATTCCTCACCATGGCGAGTGGCACGATGCCACCCAGGTCCTGCGGTGCCAGGCGGATCAGTGTCTGCACCTCATTGGTCAGGGTGCGGGTGAGTGGATACTCCACTTGCCATGTCACCTCTCTGCCTCCCTGAGTCCCCATCAACCCATTCACCTCCAGGTCTACCTGCAGCACTCGCTGGTATCCCACTGCCTCCACTCTGCAAGAGAGAGAGAGAGAGAGAGAGAAGATGTGTGTCAGGAGTGGATTTAGATAAAAAGAGGGAGGGCAGGGATTGTGAGGGAGAGATAGGTAGCAATCAGAAAATATGAGAATGTAGCATGGGAAGAGATGAGGCCAAGCTTGGGAAAAGGAAAGCAAAAATAACACGAGGAGATAATGTGAATACGCATGTATCAGGAATCCGAGCAGGGAGTGAAAATGAAGGAAAACAAAAGGCGCGTTGAGGCGGATCACACATCACCGGGGTGAAATTAATTGTGCATTTTAATCATGTGTAAAGGAAATACAATTGCTTCTGGGATTGCTGGGCAGTATTATGAGTTATATGGTATTTCTCCTAAAAATGTCTTTAAGGTTTCCCTCATCTCAAAATCTATTATGAAACTAATTGCAGCATCACTGAAATTCCTTTTCTCACCCACGCAAACAGCGATGTTGGCAAAAAAAAAAAAAAAAGCTATTTATTTCCTGCCCCCTTCTTTGCAATATTGTGCCTCCCTTGCATGGATTTCCAGAGCCAAGCAAATCATTTCTCTCAGCTGATGGAGATGCAAACAAAGCAGAAAAAAAGAGAATGAATGCAGAATAATATCTCACAAACTTATTTGATTTGTTGAATGCTTGGTTTGATCAAGCTCCCTCTCCCTCAGGTGTTCCCTGTCACAGTCAAAACTCGATGCAACACCTTTTCCCAACATGCAGACGCAAATATACGGTGCACACTGTCTCGAAAAAACACAATTCACACTTGGGGAGCAAGAAGTGCCTCACAGAGGTAAACATTCATGTTGCGGAACGCTGCTTCTTTTGACGACAGTGAAAACAAAGGCTGAGATGCAGTTGCAAAACACTTTCTGTAATATCATAGAGTAAAAGAGCATCGAGGTTTATGTGGAAAAATACAGTTTTCTTTATCCTTAGAAGCTATTTTTGATATGTACACTATGCTGTTTATTCCACTCATCAGGAGCCGCATGTTTGTTGTTTTCCTTGTCGCACCATTAAAACGCGCCCGGAGAGAGCCCAAAATGAGCATGAGGAGGGGCTTGTTAAGGGTAAGATCCAACTTTTTCCTTGAACATATTTTGGCCAAGCCTGCTTTTAAGTCCCCTCCCCCCTTATGTTGAACCTTCATGTGCCAGTTCCACATCAAAGTGCAGATTTAAGGATCCATTCTGGTGAGGAAGTGTAAAGGAGACCAGTGTCGGATGCTGAAAATCATTGCAGAGGAAAACAAGCTCCAGTAGCAATTCTAGGTCAAGCAGAAGCTTTTCACTTTCAGCTGGTAATGTTCTGAATTATACTAAACATGTTTCCAGAGGACCGGTGAGAAGCTTTGGCGCGGGATGATCGCAGGTGAATGTCGGTGTGAATCTGGCCACACGGTGAGTGCTGTGGAGATGCTATTGTATTTGAAAACAAAGAGATATTACAGGTACGCTGCAGTGCAGTGCAGCACAGATGGCAGTGAAGCTGTATGAAATTATTCACCTTCTGGATATCTTTAACCGAGAATGCATTTAGATGTCTTTACCTGCAAACAAAAAGCAAACAGACAAATGCGGCTTTGCTTTTTTTCCCCCAATTATATCCAAAATAATGTTGAAAGGGCATATTTCCACTTTGCAATGATGAATTCATCACTGCAACAAGCAGTCTATTCCTTTGTGTCTGAGCTGCATCATCATGGAAAAATCATCAAAAACCCATGAGTCACATTGTTGCAGGGGGTTACGTATCCCTCCGCTCTGATGAAGGGTGCTGGCATTGATTTTAAGATAATGCCACACTATCTAGCTGCCTTGAAATACTCACCAGAACACCAAGCATGAATGAGAAGGGTCTCAAAGTGCAATTTTTATTCATCATTAAAGAATGTTATAAAACATACACTGGCCATTTGTTTTGGAAATAGTTTTGACTTGCTTCGATTTGTTGAAATGGTTCATTTTCACACCTCCTCAGACCCTGTGACTCGGTAGTGGGGTAAAACTGAAGTGGTGGATATGAGCATTAAGGCTAGTTGGTTGAGTTATTCCAGAAAGGTCTTTCAATACAAAGACATACCGTATTGTCCACAGTTTATGTAACGGAGTGAAAATGACCAGACTTGAAGTCGTTATCTTGATTGACCGGCTGCTGATGTGTGTGAGTGTTCCCAGTTTAATACACTGGAGTCAACATAGATATCCTCAGGCGGGATTTATATGTGAGGCTTACCGGGTACAAGAAAAAACATTTGGGTTGGAAATTCATTTAGACCTTTAGCGAGATGTAAAAAATATGCCTCAATTACCATACATGAAATATGTAACTTTTCCTTTATGATTCCAGCTGCTGTCAAATTATGTAGTGCCTACTTTTGCAGCTGTCATTTGGTGTCTTCCAGCTACATTACAGCAGTCCTAAAATCTACCCCCAATGATTCTGTCGATGTTGATTCTTTGTGTGAGTTGGTGGAGCAGCGGCTGGTGCTGTGGCCTCACAAGAAAACTTCTGGCCGCTGGGGCTTTTCTGGAGTTTGAGTTGGCTTTTAGCCAGTACTTTGAATTCTTACTGCAGTCTGAAGAAATGCTTTTGACTGATTGTGTGTCGTCATTAAACCTGCAATTATCTAAACTGACCAAAAACAGTTTACTTCTCTTTTTCTGAAGTGGGTGAAGGCAGACAGGTGAATAACCCTGTTATTACAGATACATTAACCCAAATAGCTAATCAGTCCCTCACATGGAAGGAACTCTGTGTATTTAGGCATGATGGCCTGCTAAAGTTCAAACTGAGAAGACAGGAGATTTAAATGACTTTGGATGAGGCGCGGTTGTTGGTGTCTGACAGAGTATTTCAGAAACTGCTGATCTACTGGGATTTTCATGCTCAGCCATTTGTAGGGCCTACTGACGATTGTCTGAAAAAGACAAAATATCGAATGAATGGCAGTTCTCTGTCTTGTTGATTGCCAGAGGTCAGAGGAGAATGGCAAGGATGGATCAAGGTGGATGCCTCTGCTGGTCTAAGAACAGCTCAGCGACACACAACAGCTCTCCAGCCAGGTTGTTATGACTAAGTTGTACCCAATTTCTGATGAGCTCATAGGAGGGTAATACACCAAGTAAGAAACCTCTAATTGTCTCAAACATATGTGTTTGAACATGACAATTAGTTCAGTGGATTCAAAAAGCATCTACATTGACTAGATTTCAAATCCAAAAAAGCCTCTTTGGGATGTTGTGGAGAAGAATATTCCCAATAAGGATTATCAGTCAAAGAATCTGCAGCAAATTTGCAATACTGGCACCTCAATGTAAACTTTGAATCAATCCACCAAGGCTGAAGACTTGCTACTAGCAAGGTATACCTACTGTTTTGGTTGGTGAGTGCGAAGTAGCTTGATTGCATGCGTCGGACAGGTGAGTCAAATATTGAGAGTAGCAGAAGTTTGTGATACTGGATACCTATCAAGGGTGGATTTTAACCTGCCATATACCTTGTATTTGGCCTTAATAAGGATATAATATATATGTATGGCTGGAATATGCCAATGTTGATATAATACAACATGAACAAAGATTCTGAACGTTATAGGGCTGCTTGCACTTGCCGGTAAGGGAGAAAATGGAAACACTGATAGAAAGTTCACACTCTACTATTTCATTTTCGAGCAGTGGGAAAACTATGGCATGCTTACTGACACACACAATGGCTTAAAGTAAATGAACTTATAGAGTGCGTTTTGCCTCTTCAGCCATTTCAAAAGTACATCACAGTCGGTAATATTCACACTCTGACATTATAAAAAAAACAATGGCTTTTAGAAATTGACGTGATTCAAAGTTTTTTCAGTTTAAGCCATTTCTTCCAACTTTCTCAAAGATGCCAAATAATAAACTGCTCTCTCTTTTCAGTTTGATTACTTTTCTTTTGTTGCAGCATCCTGTGCTCTCCCCTATTGAATGAATGGTTTGAATTAAAATTATATTCTTTTCTTACACTGTTGACTTTTGGATTTGGAAAATGCCCACCGTCTGAAAAATACATCTATGAGAATTAGCTATAGTTTCAAATTCAGTGTTGCCAAATGTTAGTAAAATCATACTTTTATGGAGGATGCAATTAATAAATTTTTTTTTTAGCTTATTGAAATCCTTTTTCATTCAGTGAACCACCATAAGCATTATAGAGCAATAATTGCAAACATAGCCCTTACTCTAGACTGTAGTTGTATTTGGTTTCATGCCTGTGGAATGCGAGTATCAATCACTCATCCATGCACATCCATCACTCTTTCTCCTCCTCCTTGGGAGGGGAGGGATGCTTGGAGTGAAGCAGAGCCACAGTATCCTCTGCTCCCTGACAACACGCTGGGCTCAGGGGTAGTGACTGCAGTGATTATGTGGTTTGCACTCATGGTGTACAATTACAGCCAAATCAATTATCTGCAACAGACAGTCCTGCTTTTCAATGAAGCTGCAAACAATCAGCGCTTCAGTGCTGAACACCACAATACGACTCTTTTCTCATTCAATCTGTCTTTCTCCGCGTTGCCTGTATTATTGCGTCCTCTCCTAATCTTTTTCCTCACCCTTCCTCCTTTTTATCTTTTCCCTCTTGCTGACCCGCAGTGCTACATTGCTTTCAATAGAGGGCAGTGCTTTCTCTCTCTCTCTCTCTCTCTCTCTCTCTCTCTCTCTCTCTCTCTCTCTCTCTCTCTCTCTCTCTCTCGTTCTCTCTCATCCTCCTCACCCCTTCATCCAGCTCGTCTTTGGGATGATGAATGTCTGCGGCGCACCAGCTGGAGAGGTCAGGCTGCTTCCCCATGTCTCATTAGAAACATAACGGCACTGTGTGCCCTTTTCTTGGCACGATTACCATACAATTTAATATACTCACTGGCAACTATCACTTCTCCCACCCTGTGTCGTGGACGGGGACGGGAGCAAGGAGTGGACACCGAAACGAAAAACACTCGCGGTTAAGAAAAATGAGTAGAAACAGGGTTTGAAGAGCTTGAATAAAAGCAGGAATTTCTACTAAGACCACAGAACTGACTGTGCCACTCCAAAAAAATGAATAGTGACAATGCCTAGGTATCATAGCAGGTTTGTTGTGGTGAAATGAGGTGGAAAATCGGTCATGTCATTTTGGGGAGGCTTTTGAGGTATCTCCATTTGTCAGTCCTATTGTTGGAGGTAAAAGCACAAACAGAGCAAGGTTAAAAAAAAAAATACAAAAAGAGTGGGAAAAACATGCATTCTTTCCATCCGGTAAGATGTATTTCAAACACACCTTTGTCTTAACAAAGAGCTCAGAGTGAAAAGAAGCGTTAGAAAATGGAGAAAAAGATAATGACGAGAATGAAATTCCTTTTGTGCGAAAAAAACAGGACAATAAAAATGGATCTTTGAAAACACCAAAGCTCTGTAAAACATGCAGTCATGTTTTCCTCTTCACTCTTAACACCTCTGTGGATATCTGGTTTAGAGAAAGGGAGCAAAAGAAAAGTCTGCTGTCTCTTTTGGAGACCCGAAGGGGTTCTTTTCATGCTCAGCAGTGATTTGGTTAGCACTGACAACAATGATACATCAAAGAGCCGAATCTATTTCAACGCAGTGAATTGACAGTGAGTCCAGCAGAGTGTGTGTGTGCGTCTGTGTGCGTGTGTGTGTAAATTAGATTAATACAAACCTCATCTCTGCAAAAGTCACGACGTTTTGCAAATGCAATAAAAACAGGATCTCAGATATCTTGTCTTGAAGTTTTATTTAACAAACACACTTACTAAATAAATATTTCCAGTCGTTTCACTGCCCAACTAGATTCAATTCAAACCTTGTTTATGCTCGTGAAATACATGGTCTACAACACACACACACACACACACACACACACACACACACACACACACACACACACACACACACACACACACACACACACACACACACACACACACACACACACACACACACACACACACACACACACACACACACACACACACACACACACATTTTTATCTTGGAAAGCAGGCTTCAAGGTGCGTTTGGATGCTAAAGTTGCACACGCATCAAACATCTAAGAGTCTGACACTGGTTCTCTTTTTTTTAACTGCATGCAAGTGTCTGTCTTTTGGATGGTGGGGAGTCGTAGCGTTCAGACTATTTGTTGGGCTATTGGTTTTATATGTTGCTGTGTCCATCATTGTTGGTGTTTGATGCATGTTCTAGTAAATCTTGGAGGGTTGTCAGAGAATTCCTTTGTTGAAAGACATTGGTTCCAATTGTTTTCTTTGGAACCCCTCAACCCTTGGAAGTATTTCTATTCAATTATATCCAATAAGAGTTGTTTTTATAATTTAATTTAATTAAAAACCGTTGAGTTATTACTCAATTCTTAAAATAAGTGTACCGTAATAGATTCAATAAAAATGTAAATGTGGGATCTGTGTAAATCACGTTTTATAACCAACAGTCCTATCTCCAATGCAGTCATGACCTGCCATAAATCTGAGGTGTCATAAAAACTTCACAGAAGATGAACACAATCAAGATAACTTCCATGTAATGTGGAAACCGGTTGACAGACTTTGTTCAGTATAATTCCAGTGGCATCATATTTATAGCTTCAAGGCAAAAATAAAATGTTCATTAATCCAGTAATTCACTTGCTATGTGAATTGTGTTATTGTTTGATAATGACTGTTTAATGGTTCAGTGCTCACATTAATGTTGCTTCAAAGTCAAAATTGTTTGGATGTGTTAGTAAAATGTGTTATTTGTGAAGTACTACATAGTATTGATCATGTCTGTTGGCACTTTTTGGTCGTTTGTGACCACACTTTTAGGTTTGAAATCTGTATTTTTACATTGAAATGTCAGAAGTAACATATTGTAATGATCTATCATCTTTGCAGTTTATTTATGTAAAGTACAAACCAAGACAATTAGTAGTCATGGATGGGAATGAAGGAAACTAATAAAAAAAATTAATTTGTACTTATAATTGTGGACTCTAAATATATAGTGTTAATTACAAAAACAGTGGATTTAATAATATTTAAATGATTTGAATTTGTATTAGGGTATTGTATCCAGTATATATAGCAGTAGTAGGGATTTCCTCACTATAGACATTCAGTGCAACTGTATTTATTGTGGCAACCTCTTGTGCGCTTTCAGATTTATGCTTTGGAGACATGTTTGTTTTCTCTTTCTCCTCAAAGTGAAACTATGAGAGTGTGTTGGCTTTGAAACGTTCCACTTTATGCAGGTGAACCGGTAACAAGTCGGGCTATCACACTCCGGTATAAAAGGACCATCCAACAAAGGCTGAGGCGCAAAGATAGGCCGAGAGAATTGTCAAACAGGTTCAAAAAGAATGAATCTCAATGCAGCCTTGCACTCTCGAATATACATAACATTGTGACAAGTCTCAGTCTGTGTAGGGCAAGGCCACAAAGCACATGTATTCAACAAACGGGATGTTCAAGGCCTTAAACTAAAGCATAAGGTGAATAACCATCTTGTTGCTGGGATAACTATAGCCCCATGAGCTTGAAAGTACTTAGTAAACACGTTGTAACACTGTACACTGCTAAATCAAGCTGATGTCCAACCTGAAGATGTCTCATACAAAGGAAAAGTCATGCTTCAGTTTCACTCTGCTGGATATTCTGGGCTCAAGTTCATTGAAGATGGTCCAGATAAATGTAGAATTGTGTGCCGTGGGCAGATGAGTCCACAAGCAAGATTATTGACAGGAAAAACATACATAAACATCTCCATGCCAAAGTCTAAACCAACCATCTGGAATGTTAATTAGCAAAGTATGTAAAAGCCAACATCTGCCATGGCATGAATGTGCATTAGTATCCACATCATGTCGACATGCAGTGTCAGTGCCAATGGCGAGCTGAAACGTATTGGGATTTTTGAGAAACACAAGCCATCTTTTCCTAGGACGTCTTCAGATGTGGAAAAGACAAGACCAGACTTAATTCTGCATGTGCTTCAACAAGATGGCTTTGTAGGCGTGTGTGTGAATGTGCAAGAGATCATCCATCAAACCTTCTAATTCTGTTGGGTCAAAGTGTTGATAAAAACACCAGATATAGTATCCCTGACCCCGACACTTCCTCCAGGAGAACTGATTTCCTTACAGTATTAAGGTTGGCTGTTTAACTTCCACTACTTGTGTGTTGAAATCATTGAAGTACATTTTGCTGCACATATTCACTGTAGTCATATCTACAGTATAGCATATGTATGTGTGTGTGTGTGAACTTGCAATAAATAAAAGAAGTCTATTTACTTGGGGATATAATCTCTTGAGTGCATCTTGGTTTAATTGGTTTACCTTTAGCCCAGTTGGCTGTGTGAGGTCAACTGTAGGCTCAATCTACCTCAACTGACTCCTCGCAACAGATATGAGTAAGAGCTGAACTCCTCACCCTCTCACACCTCATCCAATATCTGCAGCAATCTGATGGTTCTTGTTCTGAGCAAAGTTCATAAGTGAGGGTAGAAATATAGACCAAATGATGACTTTGCCTTACAGCTCAGCTTTCTCACTGCATTAAACTGTTGCTGCATGAGCTGCTCGTGCCACATCTGACCTGGAAATGGATTAATCAGACCACAGTGACCACAGACTGTTAAGCAACTACATTCTTCTATCAAGCAATTAACAGACCGGAATTACATTCACCAACTGTAACGATTAATCCTTAGTTCCCCAAATGATTAAAGGATGAAATCAAATGGAACGGTGATGTAAGACAGTTGTAACCAATTTTGTCAAAGTTTGCTGAAGGAATCAAAATGCTGCTAAGTTGCACAGTGAAAATGAAAACGTCTTCTCTGTACAATCATGAGGATAATTAGATGCAGCAGCAATTTTTTTCTTCTTCTAAAAAGCAATTCATAAAATATCCCAATATTTCCAGGTCTTTTAAAGGTGAAAAAAAATTGTGCAGTTATATCTATTATGTGAGACAGGAGACAACTGAATTTACTCCCAGAGCACATTACCATTTCATTTTCTCAGCCAGGGTGAGGACATGATGTAAATAATATCTCTGGCTCAAAAAGCTTGGCCAGGCCCACACTTTGTGTGTGTTTGGGCTTCAAGTGTGGAATTTCCAGCATTTGAGATTGTGTTTGTTTGAAGTGCTGCAGATAGGATGTTTGTATTTGTGACCCAGCACGTATCATTTCCTGTGTGATTCGTGGTTGACTGGAGGTCAGATCAACAACTGAACAAGACATCTGTGTGGAAGTGTTTTCCAAGACGGGTATGACATAGACCTGTTGGCAGCAGGAAAGTACAAACAGATGGAGAAATTGTATGGACGGTGGTAGACAGCAGTTGTCTTGTCCATCAACTGGAAGTAATTCAACAAAGTAGGTGTGATGATGGACAGCATGAGCAAGTACTGGTCCATCTGTCCTTGCATAAAGAGGCTGGGCCCATAAATCTTGCTCATTCCATGTTACCCAATGCATTTAGAAACATGCCTTCAATAGATTTAAAGGATTTCCTGGCTTCTTAACACTTTATTCCAATAGTGTTTCCTCAGTGCCTTTAATTAGATTCCTACAAAACATACAACAACATGAAAGAAATAAACTGTCATGTTGAAATGTTAATATGTCCATGAGGGGTTGTGTATTGGCACTTGTTCTTGGCAACAAGCAACTGAATGCAGTAACTTCTTATGAAATCTGCCATTTTCTTGGCAAATTCAAAGTTACCACGTCTCACTCCAGCAAAAGTGGAGAATAACTGCAGCATGGAACCAACTATAGTCAGCTGCAGTGATGGCACCAGGCTCAGAAACCTCACTGAGTGAATGAATCATGAATAACTCAAGCGTTCCAGTAGTTTTATAAACATTTAAGATTTTAACCTCCTCCGTGACCCTTTGTTTTTCTCCATCTGCATAACCTCTTGAGACAGTTAGTCTTATGCATTAAGTGTTATACAAATAATTATCCTTTTTTTGTTTGTATAAACAAGAAAATTTTCTATCCTATTAACCCTGGCAGTATCGATTGCTCAGTGGGTTACAATTGCATGCTTGTTCTTGCTATTGTCTTTGGGCAAGACAAACATTTTCATCAAGTTAAATAAAAAACAAACAAAAAAAAAACAAAAAAAACAGTTTGTCCTTAAATGTAGTGTATTAAAATGATGGCATTTTCATTTGTGGGTTGGAGACATGCTGGTCTAATAATCCTATGAAAAATATATTTCTAATGAAAATGTTATGATTTATGATATAACAATTGTGCTTTTTGGATGCAGTGACCATCCATGCCTTAAGCAGAGAATACATAAGGCACGAGCTATTTGAATACGTCATTTCTCTCGGCTGACAAGACATTTTTTTAGCATCACAAAAGGTTTGCGTATGCTGGGTTCACATTTTTTTGTAAAATTATGATAAAAAAGGAAGTCATTTCCAGCAGCACATGCTTGTATGCTTGCAAAATGTGTGTGCATGTCTCTTTAGAGCTGAAGGTGTTACCAAACACATCAGTGTCTACCTTTGTATTTTTACAGGTAACTAAACTTTAAATGGCTCTTCTGTTATGCATTCAAGTCACGTTTGACACAGAAGAACAATCTGTTGCTCTGACTCATTAACAGTGCTTTAATGCTGCACAGTTCCTCAGCTTGCAGTCTTTGTTGGTGTGAGGAATGTGCTAAAGTTGTTGCTAACGCTGTAACACCTGCTCTTACGTATCATTTTCTGTTCCACAGGGTAATAACAAAATTAGCCACGCAGTTGTGGTGTTGGTTGGACTCTAAGCCTTGGAAAATGAACAATGCAGTCTGCAAAATGTCGATTTTATTCCTTTAATGGAGATCACATTGTACATCACATGTAATTACCGTCTTTATTTCTCTGCGTTCTCTGTCTGGTGACACGGATGATTTGCTTTTGCAGCTGTTTTAATTATTTGTAGTCTATTTATTCTCCAGCTGTGTGGCTGAGTGTTCTGTCTCCATCCTAACAGAAATGTATTTCAATTCCAATCGGTCTGAAGATATCGCGGGAAATCAGATATTATCTCAAATGAATATAACCTTGTTACAACGGGAGCTTCGGTTTGCGTCTTAATACTTTGTAGTTATAAAGGTCACTGTACATCAATCGCAGCGACAACCTCTGATTCTGCTAGTTCAGTCCAAACTAACCTAAATGTGTGTAACGAGGTCATTTAGCCTGAATCGAGTGTAGAAGAAGCCATAATTTAATCGGGTGTGTACATCCCATGAGAGTCCAATCATCTCTATTAGGAGTTTCAGTTTCTCAGGTCTAATATCTGTTTCTAATCTCCAATGATGACGGTGAGATCTTCTTAAAACTAAGAGAATTTGCCACCGAAGCTCCGAAGGTGATGATCAGACGCAGAAAGTTACTCAGCCCCCTGTAGGCGTTGAGACAAGTGACGAACATACATGCATGACAGAGATGCACGTAGACATGACAAACACAATAAAACAGGGAGAAAATAATTCCGTTGTGTGTGGGTGATCATGATTAATTTTCAGAGAAACAAAACACAAAACATTCCTCCCCAAAGACAATTCGCTGAGCCGCGTCAGAGTTTAATAAATGTATGGTGCTCATAAAACGGCTCTGTGATCCTAACCTTGCAGCATTTGGGGAACTGATGGCTTTTCGTACAGTTGATGCCTGTTTCATCCCGAATGGATGTGTTTATGGAGCGATAAACATTGACATATGACAGACAGATAATCAAAGAGATCATAAAATGAAGCCATGTCAAGAGGCAGATGAAACGTGGAGTAACCAATTTATGTATGTGGGTGAATTTCCCTCAGGAACTATCAAGCCCTCAACGTCAGGCCCTGTCCCTGTCAGTACAGATTAGTTTGCTCTCACAGCAGGCCTGTGGAGCAGGGCGGGCTGGGGGGGAGCAGATGGCGGAAAAACTGAAAGCGAAATATTGCAGGTCGTCTCCCAAATTGCCTTTAGGTTCGTCTCTTCTTTGATATTTTTTGAAATAACCCCCTCCGTTTTGTTCTGGTGTGGTCTTTCATGCTCATTCCTTTCCTGACCTCGGTCGTTTTTTTTTTTCCGCTGCCCCCCCCCCCCGTCACCCTATAGTCTTCTTACCATTCCTCTTCCTTTTCTCAACCCATCTTGCCTTTTTGAACTGCCTGCTGATCTATTTCCTTTCTTTCTCCACCTTTTTCCTGTGTATTTCTCTGGAACGGTGTATGAAATGAGGGGATTTGATCTTCCTGCAAGAAAACAGATGTGGCTCCGCGCATCCACCAATCAAAAGCCACTCTGAGCCACATCGTAACAAAAGCCAATCAGAGCCTAAAATGCAGCCGAGGGAGGACAGACTTCTCTTGGAAAATTGGAAACATTAGCATGGTGCAAACGCATAACGGTGAGCTCAGCTTTAGGACTTGAATCTAATCATGTCGAAGGAGGTTTTTTTCCTCAAAGACGAGCATCCTCTATAAATAACCTGTCACCGTGTTGAAATTCCACAAAATTGTTCCGCAAAAATATGTATGGAAAAAGTGGCGCTTTTTTTTTTTTTTTTTTAACCTTCAATAAGATGTCGGTACCACTTTGACTGGAAATCTATGTAAATTAAATTTGAAAAAAAAAAAAAATGGGTGAGTAATTTGTTTTGCTCTGTTAAAGTGCACACATCGCATTTTACTAACAAATATGGTCTGAATAGCCTTCGCCCGTGAGGTGAATTCTTCATCACAACTATGACTTTACCCATCAAACATTGATGTACATGACAGAAACGGCTACACTTGCACACTTCATATTGCTGTTTTTTTATCATGTTTTTCTAATAATTTTGGATGTAATTGAAATTTAATTGACTATTTCAGAAAGATGTTCACCGTCAGCCTTTTCCTCTTACAATAATGCCATCTCTCCAAGGTAGGTTTTTCGGAGCTGCAGAGCGTTTGTATGTTCACATTGTGCTAATATAGATTGGTTTCCACATGCAGTCCAAAAACATTCAGTTCAGGCTTGAAATTCCCTGTAACTATAAATGTTGCGTGTGACTGTACAAAGCGGGATAGAAGAGAGACACAAGTATGTCTTTCCGCATCAAACTGATTTTTCCATCTTAAATGTCTGAGGAACTGTGAATTGTAGTGCAGAGTTAAATCAAACCTCAATGGCGTCGCCCCATCGGGTAGAGAAACACTGACTGCTACTCTGCTGAATGTGTTGCTCACACTGCTAAATTACAGTAAATCATTACATGTCAGCACAGTATTTTTCTCTCACTTTAGACATCAGAAAGATATGCTATTTTCTCAAAAACCAATGTTTTAAACAATTTTGCAATAACCTGCACTCCTGCAGTTCATTCTATTTTGATTCTGAAATAGTGCTGATGACAGAGATTCTCAGCACAGTTCAGTTTACAGCTGGTGCTTGTCTTTCTTCTTTTTTAAAAATTTTTTCTTAACAAATCAAGTGGTAAAATGTTCTTTACAAGTTGCCAATGTGTTACTTTGTCCTTTTACCAGTTGAGGATTTCTATAATATTGTAAAAGCAGAGGGAAAAATATCAAGTGATTTTATTCAGGCTTACAACACAACAGGGACATTAGCCTCCCCGTTTTTTTTAGTGCTGGTTAATATCTTCCTGTTTCAAACTATAATGTTGACTATCATTTGAAAAACATAAAACAAATGTACTTTTTTTTAAATCAACTTAAGTTTTTCTTCATTTAAATTCAAGAGCTATTTTGTCAGTTGTTGTTTTCTAAACTGTTTTTCAACATTGCTTTTGTCATTTATAGATTTATTTGTATGTCAAAATGTCATCCCCCACTCCAGAGAGGTTCAGGTGAAGCAATATTGCAATATTAGATACAACTGAATCAACCTCCGCAGGTTAAAGTAAAGTCTTGACAGCGTTTGTCAGACACTTGTCAGTCTACTCTGTGGATTGCGCATTTTCCAGTTGCGCTTCCATTGTATCTCCAGCTCTGACACAAGGTTTTGGAAAAACCTAAAAATCATGGCACTGCAGCTTTGAAGACATTTGTTGTATTTTTTTGTTTGAAACCATTAACTGAGTTCATAGTATTGACCACCATTTTGTTTTTGCCCTGCAGCTCTAAATTAAGCTCATTCAGCATGTTGGTCAGGTCGGTTAAAAATGCCACGTCTGGAGGTTTGATTGAAGATAATATTTCCGGTTTGCTTTTTAAGTCCCTCAATAAGGAGTTGGCTGAGTCTACAGAAGCCTCTTTTATCCTCTCTCCATCTTGGAAGGACTTCTTGTGCTTAACGATGGAGTGACTCACACGGAACGATGTTTCGGTGGCTGCCTTCGCGTTTGAGGTCAGCTGTGGTAAAAAAAAAGAAGTGCTGTCCAGACATCTGTGACTTCAGTTCCTTTACTTTTTTCTTTCTGAGCTCTCCTTTTGAAGGAAGCCAATATCAAAGTTTTTATGAGCCACCTGAATTGCTGCTCCACATTTCCCTACTAGGGAATAGCAATGTTCGATTGGCAGATCAGACAAACACTTAAAACAGTCCTTCTCCCATTCTGAATGGAAGGTGTAAGATGTTGGCTTCTTACTTGGTGAAGCTCCAAGTTTAATCTAAACTGTTTGAATATTTCATCATGTCATTTGTTTTCCCTTTTTCTTTTTCTAAATCTGAGGCACAATAATCACAACCACAATCTCTATGATGCTTAAAACCTTTTAGTTTATACAGTATGTGAAAAAAGTAATATTGGATTTTCAGTGATATTGTTTGACCTGTACTAAATGTTGATTTTGAAAACTTGGCTGTTGACATGATTCAGCTGGTGTTTACAACTTTCCCAAAATGATTTGGGCAAACTGATTTACATGAACAGATTTTAACACTTTTTTTAAACATTTCTTTTATGGCCTGACCGGT
This sequence comes from Lipophrys pholis, assembly GCF_963383615.2. Classification (NCBI taxonomy): domain Eukaryota; kingdom Metazoa; phylum Chordata; class Actinopteri; order Blenniiformes; family Blenniidae; genus Lipophrys; species Lipophrys pholis. The sequence goes on along the minus strand of NC_137641.1, from coordinate 18,405,440 downwards.
AGCTTGTATCATTAGATTTATCTTTTTAACTCAGGAATGCTACAAAGCAAAGCATCCTCTGAGTGGTTATCTTTCAGTCAGCTCTGCCGCAGCGCAGCATTAAAGCATTTGTGAAGTTGAGTGAAGTGCTCGCAAAGAGAACATGTGAAGGAGAATTTATTAAATGATTTTTGTCTTCAGTCTACCTTGGCTTTTTCAAAGCTCTGAATTTCTTTTTCAAGACAGAGAAGCCACACAGTGTGTCGGGATCCCTCCCACCGCCGCCACCACCTTTTAACTGGTCGCCATTAAACCCCTCTCAAGGACCAGCTGGCTGTTATAAGCCACGCTAAAGACGTTGAAAACGATAAAACACAATCAATCTGTGTATAAACACCATTTTCCATCCCATTATTGATTTCTGTGAGCTGCAGGAGTGTTAGTGAAATTCTCCAGAGAGCTGTGGTGCTCATCCTCTTATCCCGGACAATAAGATCAACTCAGTGTGACTGGCTAATCTCCCCCTTGGAGTTTAAACTCTCCCCCAGAAATGACAGTTCTTCTTTTCGTTGTTACTCACACACATCCACAGAGATGACAGGAATTAGATTAAGTTGTCCTCTCTATTACTTGCCTCTGCTTGCCAGTGTTAAATCCCATGATGTGCATGATTTTTAGGTTTTGTGTTTTCTGGCCTGAGAGGCATCGCACTTGCTGAGTTTCTCTTTGTACTTCTGTCACTTCTTCTTGCTTTTTGACTTTGGCTCACCGCTCCCAACGCTTCATACGTTCTCTCTTCTTTCTCTTGCTTTGAGAAAGAAAGAAGTTCTCCCTCGATGAACCATGCCGAACGGAGGAAGCCGAGCACGTAATCACAGGTGCCCCCCCCCCCCCCCCCCCCCCCCCCAATTTACTTGTCTCTCCTCTTCTACTATCAGAGGAACTTGAGTTGATTGCAAGAGATATACACAGGCAGTCAAACAGATCATTCAAATGACTAGAAAATAAATCTTTTCTTCATAGACAGCTCTCCGTACAGCACTTGTCCGCAGGGTCTCAGCAGTATGCTTGTTTTTGAACGTGAGAGCAGCTTCTCTGAACTTCTTTCAGCCTTGCCCTAGGAGACTGTACAACTTTCAAATTTCTATCGACAGACGGAAATTTACCACAAAGCAAGTGTCGCTGATGTCAGTTTGAAGAGAGATGAGCTTGTAGCCTCATGGTGCTCCAGCATAAGGAGCTTGACTGGCATGTCCCTGTGAGAATCCTGCAACTCCTTTATCAATTTGAGGGTTTACGAAGCCAATGAAATATTTGATTTTGGAAAGCATTTGAGATCCGTTTCGAATTTGAGACTGCAATGTTTACTTTTATGACAGGTTTTTCCATTCTGCATCTATTCTGCATTTGTATTATTATTATTCTGCATATGTCGTATTGCAATTAAAGCTTGTTTGAGCACTGTGATGGCTGTTATGTAAATATGAATCTTGGTGTTTCTGAACCAAAAGTATGGATGCAATAAATATTTCTAACTGCTATTAGCTGGTGTATTGTTAAGTATTTTATTCCCCAACAAAATTTCAAAATAGTGGACTACATGGCTTTTTTTAACATTTTCTACCTGTTTTATTGGTGCCTAAGCAAGATACATGGTCCTGCAAAGCATTTATAGAAACAATTTATGTTCTGAACTTTAAAACTTGATAGATTTGGGAGATACCTCAGTGAGCATGTGATTTTAAACCAAATATCAATGTGGCTTTAAATCTGACGTAACGTGATAAAATGTCAACCCTTATTCCAAAATATGCCTTTAAACATATGTGGCAACACTTCTATTGTTCACACTGTAAATCTTTTGCATGTGGATTCACTGTCATTAATTATCTGTTTTCCCAGAGTACATTGCTGCTCACTGTAGGAACATCCATGGAGAAGAATTCTGTTCATGCTGTTAAGTATAAATTAACATCAAGTGTTGGCATTGCATGACGTTTGGATGTGTGACATTGACCATATGTGACACCGAAGTAAACAATGTGGGCGGAATTAATGAATACGTAAGATAGCTGCAATGACAACACAGTGATGAATGGTAATATATTACTGCTTCTAACATGATGATGTAATACGCTCCTTGGCAATTATCTAAATGTATTGGCTGTGGAAAGTTGGACTCTTACGGTCTTATTTTTCCCATTATTATTGCATGTTGTTGTAGTTAACATGAGGTTTTATGGCACACAGTTATTGGCTAGTTTTTACTTATTTTACTTTTGAATTACAAGCCTGTCACTATTTGAACTGTTGACATGTTGACTGGACATAAAGGCAGTGCAGCTGGTCTCTGTGAGAATATGGTGAGATCATCAATATGATCAATATTGATAATGATCAGAATTTTTTTAAAGACCAATCTTGTATTTGGCGTCACTGATGCAGATGAAAAGTAAGAGGGAAATCATCCTCTCATGTACAGTTTGTTTTCCGAACGCATCACTGAAGAAGACAGCAGCTCATTAGATTCAGTACTCGCTGTAAACGCTGGTTTAATTGTGGGATTTGGGGCCTCTGTCTATTGAGTTTGAATGTTCTCCACGTGTGTGCGTGCATGCGTGTGTGTGTGTGTGTAATTGTATGTCTCTCTGTGTGTCCTGTAATGGACTGTCCAAGTTCTCTGCTGCATCTCTCTGATTGTGAGCTGGTATGAGATTTAACCTTCTATGACCCTATGTCACACTGCAGGTATAGAAGATGGATGTCTGGCTACAGGCCACCCAGCAAACTGATTAGAGTTTGTCATCCCCCCAGTCCAGTACAGACTTTGAAAAGGATTTTATTCAGTGATTTTAGTGTTTTGCATTTTGCACCCATGAGATCTGTGCTTTATCCATGTTATCATCTATCTCAATGTATTGTGGGTGGTTTTTAGAAGCTAATGCAGGGGTGTCCAACCTCGGTCCTTGAGGGCCCCTTTCCTCCATGTTTTAGCTCTCTCCCAGTTGCAACACACCTGATTGCAATGAGGGGCTCGTTATTAGAGTTTTTCACATCATCACTAGATTCTGTTATGCTGAAGCAGTCAGAGAGCTAAAACATGCAGGACAGGGGCCCTCGAGGACCGGGGTTGGGCACCCCTGAGCTCATGGGTCATCATCACTTAGCTGTTATGACATGCCAGAGAGAAAATGCTAATATATTTCATAGCTGATTTTTGGTGGCTGTCTTATTTTACGTATGTCAATGCTTATGACTACATGATGCAAATCAAATCCAGGCGTTACAATAGTATGTTTCCTTGACCCAGTCCAAATTCGTCAATGGCACCTGTGAAATTTCCAGCTAGGGCTCTGCTCCTCTCACGCCCACTCGGAGGTGCAAATACATACAAACACAAGCAGCAAGGCTGCATGCATGCACACGCATTGACACAAACAAATAAACAAACACCTCTGAGGTTGCGTTTATTGAATCGGTGTATCTGGCCAAGGTTAATAAGAATGCTGACCCCACTGACCTGCAGCCTTCTGTTCCCTTGCCTCATTAATCTGTCAAGTAAACAGAACCCTCTCCAGCTCATACACTGGATGAGACAGGGATTCGAAGAGAGAGGGAGAGACAAGCAGCCCAGTTTTGCCTTTCCTTCTATTTTTCTCTCTGTGGTGTTAAAGGCAACAGTTGAGCAAACAACTTTTCAATGTGTTAAGTCTTGTGATTTGTCACAACTTCTCTTTCTCTCACACAAACACATGCACACACAAATACGCACACACACCGAGGCACCCAGCAGCCTCACTGAATTCTAAATGAGTAGTCAGAACTTCTGTTGAATACGTACAGTATCTTAGGATGCAAAGGGAGATCACAAAGTTTTAAGACTAAGACTACACTTAAAAAATCGTACGGTTCCTGGGTTGATGATCAACATGAAAGAGTCTTTTCATGAAAGTCTATACATAAAGTCCGATGTTTGCTTTTGAGAGAGATTACAGATGTTCATAAGCAAGCCGTGGCCAAAATGTGTGGAATGCAGATTTTAATGTCAATGCCACGCGGCATTGTTCCTGATGGAACTTGGTTCATGCACACGACCATACAATGCTCTGTTTGCTCACTAAAGTAAAATACGTTTAACTTTTCAGTGGCACTCTATATATTAAAAAGAACAATTTCCTGAATAATGAAAGCTTTTTCTTTAATCTTTCTGGTCTCAAGGCAATCTATACAGTGTGTTTAAGTTGTTGGCACAGGGCTGTGTGCTGGAAATCCCTGGACACCTTCTTGCAGTACCTCAAAGGGAGCTCTAAAGAATTAACAGGGGCCAAGGATTCAGCAGATGATTTATTAGAAGATGAAGTGGATCAGAGGGTCTGAGCTTGGGGTCCCAAGGCCAATAGGACTGCCTTATCAAACACCACCAGGCTTCATGGCCAATCTCCAGCTTGTCTGTGGGCAACTACCCACCAGCTCTGGCTCCATTTGCTGATAAGTCTGATTGAGAAACTACAGAGCTTTGTTAGGAAGTGAAAGGAGAAGGATTTAAAATTACAGACATTTTTTTCTAAATACAAACAGCAGATTAAAAAAAAATGCCTGGTGAAAACAAAACCAAAAGATCTGTATTAGTCTCTTTTTTTGATTACATTTTTACACAAGGGGTTTCTCCGACAGCTTTTACGTCAACAATTATATTGAGGCATGGCTTATCTGATTTAGGTTTGCTGTTCAACTTGGTTCTTGACAACATGGAAACGCGGGATGTGTGAATGTAAGCTTGGAGCAGACATAGCAGATAACAGAAGCCGTTAACCTCCTGTTGGTTTCCCGCTGATTCCACATATTGGTGTCTTTCGCTGCTTTACCTGGATTAGCAACAGGGTTGAGGTCCCCAAAGGCTCAATCAGGAAAGCTTCTCCTCACACAGACCGATATACTCTATAAGTAATTAAGTAAAGTCCAAGAATATGATGGAATCCACTGTAAACATCTAATTGGTCTCTCAAGCTGTTATTAAAGAAGGTTAAAGTGAGGAAGAGGGCAGAGTACATCTTTGCAGTAGGAGGATGTGGTATAAATCATTCTCCTGAGATTAAATTAATTATTTTTCATTAGTGGCATCATGTCATGTTGATTTCCATTAATGATGGCAGGTTTGAGGGAATAAATAAGACTTGTGTTTTTATCTTGATCACATTAGACTCAGGGGGCTGGTTTCTTTACTGAGTCATTATGATTAAAGCATGAGGATGCCAGGCAACACGCAGGACTCATATGCCACTCATGCAAATTGAATTACATACAATCAATATTGCGGATGTATCTGACAATCATGCAGATGTCAAGCTAAGACTGCAGCAGACATTTCTTATAAAATATAATATACGATGCCTGAGTGATTGCTTCTGAAGGATTACAGCACGTTTTCCAAATTCTTTTTTTAACCAAATAGCATGCTCCATACACCAGTGAAGGCAATTGAAGGAAAACAGCAGTGCACAAACATACAAATTAGACCACCTGGGAGGGTAATTGCAAGTGCAATGGTACAGATGATAGATAGGAGAAACAAAGCAAAGGACCCTTCATAGATTCAAGGGCATGCAGGAAAACACATGGACAAACACTTTTACATCTACACACACTAATACACATTATCCCTTTCTTTACACCAATTTTTCCTCTCTCTCTCTCTCGCTCTCTTTTGAGACCACACACACACACACACACACACACACACACACACACACACACACACACACACACACACACACACACACACACACACACACACACACACACACACACACACACACACACTGATTAAATCTATCCACCTTGCTTGCTGTTTGAGTTCACACTGTTCTGACTCTGTGTTAATTGAACAAATAACAACACTGAACTAATGAAAACTGCCAAGCTTTTCAGGGCTCAAAGTAATGGTAGTCTATTCTTAAATTTGCCCACTTAATCAATTACACATAAATAGGTGTGTACACACACACACACACACACACACACACACACACACACACACACACACACACACACACACACACACACACACACACACACACACACACACACACACACACACACACACACACACACGTCATTAACATCCATGCATCTTGCTGATGCATGAAGAGTCTCTCCATTGGAATCAGATTGCACTGAGGGGACCTTTGATTTAACTCTGGTTGTAAATGCAGTCCCACTGCTCCTGCTTGGTCTGACCATTGATTGTATGTGTTCATTCGCTATGTGAGCGAAGCTCGGTGCAATCAGAGAGAACAGTGCAAGGCCCTCTGACCTCTCTCCGTGAACTGATGAGGACTGAATATCGAACTCCTTTCTAGTTCAATCTTCACTCATCATTGTTCTGTCAATCGCTCCGACTCCTAACGACTCTTGGGCATGGAGTGAAGCAGCCTTATAGACATATATTCACTAACATCAACAATGTACATTTGCATTGGCTCACGGTTTATGGAGGCACAGTCAAATGTCACTGCTGAATGAGCAAACTATTTTTTATTCAAATCACCTCTCATACGCATATGGTGGCCTAAATTGCATCTCTGCAGGATCATTAACATACACAAGTTCTCAAATTGTATGAGAAATAATCATTATATATCCACTGTAGGATGACACCATTGCTCATAATAACAGATGCATTTGCGAGTGACAAATTTCTACTCTTTTCCAATGATAGGATTTATGTAAGAGAAGCCACACAATAACTGTATTGCATTTCAAATCGAGGGTGGAGAAAGAGAGAGAACCTGTCATCAAGAGCGGAAGACAAAGTGATGAAAGCATAGGAAGGCTGCACTCCTTCCAAGGCTTTGGGCTATTATTACTGCATCATGAGAACAATCAATCAAATTGGGTTAAAATGTACATGGTGTTTCAGGGCCACTTAGGCTTGTTAAATGAGATCATGTACATAGCAGGGCTTCCATATGTGACACAGATTGTGCTGTTCACACACTTGGAACCCGTATAACCTGTGTGTGAGGAAGCGAAACCTTTTCCATTGATCTAAATTCCTGTCTTATCTATCCTGCATGGATTAAATGCATCCATAGATGGATCAATATATGGGAATATACACTAAAGGCAGGTAGTTAAGTTGCATCGAGACCATAGATTCAGTCAAAAACGCAATCAATGGACACTCATCAGCAATAAAATGAGGTTCACCAGCTCATCAACATAAATATCTAATCAGTCGATGGCAGCCAACAGATATATTCAGTCATGTAAATGTGGTCAACACAACTAGTTCACTTGAGAATAAATGCGAACAATGCGACTTCAAGTAGAGATGCTGGTGCAAGATGATCTGAGTGTGTCACAAACTTGCTTTTCCACTGAGACCTTTACATGCAACTATCTCTGCGGACTACTCCGACTATTGAGTCAGTGGCAGTTCTGTGTCCAGTGGCTTGTTGATACCAGAGGTCAGAAAATGGACTGACTGATTTGAGATGCAGGAAACCAATAAACCATTCAAATAACCGCAGGTTGAAATTAAGTTGTGCACATGACCATCTCTGGACTCGCAACCTGTGGACCCTTAAAGCAGATGAGCGAACTTCTAACATCTAAAAAGGTATGACTTCAGTCAGATAAAAACAAGAAATTGAGGCTACGGTTCACTTGGTCTTATCAAAGGCAGAGCAGAAGATTGGAAGAAAAAAAAAAAACTGCCTGCTCCCGTGACTCCCGATTCATGCTGCAGCTGGTACGTTGGAGGCAGAATTCAGTCTAAACAGCATTTCAGCATTAATTCATCCTTTATATTACTGATTCAGGCTGCTGGTAATGTCGTGAGGGTGTGGGGTCTCTCAGTACCAACTGAACATTGTTTCCACAGCACACATAAAAATTTTTGCTGACAATGTCTGTCCCTTCGTGACCGAAGTGTACCATCCTTTGATGGCTAATTCCAGCTTGATAATGGGACATGTGATAGTGCTCAATTCATCTCAAACTGGTTTCAAGAGCATGTCTCAATCCATTCAGTCCTATTGAAATAGTTTCCATTTGCCAGATCTCAATCTAGTAGAACTCCTTTGGACTGCAATGTTCTTTGTGGATGTGCAGCGAACACATTTTCAACTACTATTTGATGCTATCTTGTTAATTATAACCAAAAACCCAGAGGGGTGTCTTCTCATAGGTGCAGAACAAAATCAGTTGCAATTAATGGCAGTATGTACCTCATTCTGAAGTAATTAGTAAAAAGAGACAACAAATGAATACAATTAACACAATTTGGGCTTTGAGATGAGCATCATTCCTATAAAGGATTTCTTCATTTAGGTTTTTAAAATGATGATGATGATGATAATGGTGGTGAAGGTCCAGTAGATAGAGATGACAAGAATAATGGTGCAAAAGTGCCAAAGCAGTGCAAGGCAGTATTGAGTGACTTTCTGTACCTTATGGATGTGGGTCGTGCAGTTATGACAAACACAACTCACAAGATGGAATATTTTAGAAATAAGATGATGGTCATCTCTCACCGCAGCTCTGCATTGATTCAGATAGTTCTTTCTCTACAAGATGATTATGGGCACAATCCTCAAACACAATCCTCAAACAGAACCATTGGATCCCCAAATGGCAGTTTTGAGTTTCCAATTAGCTTTAAAAACACATATGTGGGCGGAAACTAGAGTGCAAGGAGAAAAAACATCTATTCACATGAATAACATGAAAACTCTGCAAAGCAAGGCCCCTGAACAAGAACCGGGGTCTTTCGTAAGGCAAAGGTGCTGTTAACATCATGAGGCCTCCAGAAACAATATGGCCAACTAATAGTGCCGACTAGTAGTTTTGTAATTTTGATGCCATATTTCTCACTTTTGAAATTCAGCCAATAATGATTATCATATATAACCAAACCATTAAACAGTATTAGTATTTTTATTTCAATCTTGTATTGTATATTGATGTAGATGAAATGTCAAAGCTTTCACTGTCTCTAAAACGTTCGGAATATGACCATCCAGAATCTTTGACGTGATGAAGCAGCGGAGCTCTGACACGAAGGTCATAATCACACACCCGGATGACCTACTCTTGAGTGAATACTATACTCTCTCTCTCCCTCTCATAAGAAAAAAATTTATATTTCAAGGATTTCTTTGATATTTTAGTTAAGCATGTCTCAGCTGCTAACATAAAAGTGATGAAATACCAGCCGCCAGGAGATAAATGACGCATTGTGATTTCACTTTGGGATAAGGTCTCACATAGCCCATGTTTTATATGGCCATTTCGTGTTTCAATCACACGTTGTACCATGAATAGCTGAGTCCACTCAGTACTTTTCCTTTGGCAAGACAACAGGTAGATGACCCATTGGCCTACACTGTTACAAATTGCTGCAGTGCAGCTCGCCCGGTTAATAGGAAAAGTGTTTTATTAACTCGCCCAGGCATCATGACCCAATGTGTCATTAATCTGGAAATACAATAACATAATGAGATCCTGCCGTTATGTGCTTCACCCAGAAAATCAATGACCAAGTATATCCACAATTATTCATACACTTCAGCGAATAATTCCACATAAAAATACAAAAGGGTTGTTGATATACAGCTTGGAAGTAAATATTGGATTGGGATGTAACAGTGCTTGGCACAGGAAAATTTAACTCACTGGGATCTTTATGGACTATTTATATGGCAACCATGACTTTCTTCTTGCTTGGGAACAAAATATGCTAATCACTCCTGTCTAAAACAAGTCCTCCATTCCCCTCGCTGATGCTCGCTTCCTTTGTTTCACAGAAAGACCCTCAGAGGCTCGTGTCACCTCCCTCAGCATATGGCTGGGGCAAACACAGAATGACAAGTCTCAATTTCACTGATGCTTAAAACATGATTTCATCAACTGCTAGAAAACAATTTGAATCTTTAGCCTATTTTCATACCAGCACTTGCACACTGAGACTCGCCCGATCAAAGGCTCCGTACAACTCTGAGACTCTTCGTATGCAACTTCCCTGCAAGATCTTTATTTTTTTTTTGTTAAAAACCTTAACCCAAAAATAAAGTTTCTTTATACAACTGCAATGAATTGAAACCCGATGAAATGCACACAATGCTGGCTCAAGTTTAATCCCGTTTATCCTGGCTTCTCCTTGTGTTGTCACTCAGGAGCAAGACCGTTGTGGTGTTTAGCAGCCCTGAGAACTTTGGTTTACAGGCTTGCATCATTGTGTAGGTGTTGTACGACTGTCTTGTCAGCCTTTCGGAGCAAACCCTCCTCCCACTTTCTAACAGCAGGAGTCCTCTCCAGCAACCGTACACAAATTGAATATGGTGGCATGTTTCATGATCCAGCAGACTTTGAAGGTGAAGAAGTGCTGGAGGGTTTCATTTGTTCACTTGCTTGTTTGTTGGTTTTGGTGTGTATGCATATCAGTCGACATACTTGGTTGAGTGTGTGCACACAGACACAACTCAATATTTGCAGGCAGAAAAACATATTTGACTGTAGCTTCCCTTTCACTCAAAGTTGGTACATGTACATGTCTGTCATGTGTCTCGGGGTATTTGTTGGACCAAGGGACAAGTTATTACAAAGCACAGCTCTACAAAGAACGGGAGGCAGCATGGCTCGGTTGGTAGAGTTAGTCTCCCAATTGGAAGGTTGCAGGTTTCATTCCCACCTCTACCTGTCCACATGCTGAAGTGTCCTTGAGCAAGACACTGAACCCCAAATTGCTCCCATTAGAGTTACTCCATTGGTGTGTGTTTGAATGGGTGAATGTGATTAATGATGTAAAGTCCTTTGGGGCTGCTCACGCAGCTGAAGTCCATTTACCATAATCACATTCATGTACATGGTGCATAAACATAAAGTGTGAATGTGCTTTTACAGCTGTGCCTTTAAGAAAAAAGCCTTTTCTAAGAAGGAACTGAGAGACGACTTATTAAGTCCCATCAATCAATGAAACTCTTTTCACTGACCTTTTTTTGGCCCTTTCTACAGAACTATATTAATGCTATAATCAACCATTAACCTACTAAACTTTTGGCCAGGGCAGCGGCTCATACTTCAGTTTTAATGCAATGACCACATTTTTATTAAAAGAATGATTAATATGGCTTGCAATTGTACCTCTTATAATTTACTAGGGGTGGTACATTTAATCGTTCCAACGATGCATCGCAATGCAAATGTGGACAATTGTGCATCAATGCAGCGATATAATCAAAACGTAATATTTCTTGATTTTCACGAGTGATGCTACATCCTAAACATGATTAAAGTATGACTTATAATGACCTAAAGTTTGCCATAAAGAAATCTGAGGATGCAACACATACTTACGTATCGGTTGTGCACACTTTGAATTGGTGTAACACTGTAGATACACAAACCAAACCCCTTATTAAACCACTTTCTCTGCAGGTAATTCACAGCACCCCTCATTATCCACAGGCAGTATGTTTTGCATAACAAGCTCAGGCAATACATATAATTAGAATTTATATCCAGCCTTTTTTTATTATTATTACTTAAACAAGCACAAATGATGAATGTATTCTCAATTTGCTGTTAATCAGCCTTTAGCGTTCTGCCATGTAAATTAGGGGTGATCAAAGTAATTTTAGCTCAAGTGCTACATGCAGCCCAGTTTGAGCCCAATTGAGGCGGAACAGCAAAATGATAGCATGATGACAACATAGCATAACAAACAACTCAAGAGTTTGGCCTTATTTTTAAGATTCAAGAGTTGAATCGTTCAAGCCGAGGAATCAGGGTGCACATTAGGTAATCCAACCACAATAACAATTAGAGTTATGGAGTGATTAAAATGAAATCTAGTGATAGACATTCTATTGTGATTCATTTGGACAAATATCTAAGCTGTCATTTGAGCTCTAGTGTGACCAAATATGCTGGAAACTATGGACCCAAGGTTCTTTCCATCCATCCATCCATCCATCCATCCATCCATCCATCCATCCATCCATCCATCCAAACCCATCCTCTATGCCGCTTAATCCTGGGTCATGGGGCACTGGAGCCAATCTAAGCTTACAAAAGGCGAGGGCAGGATATACCAGGTCACCAGTCCATCTCAAGGCAAACACAGCGAGACAACCACAACACTCACATCAACACATAAAGGCAATTTAAGATCACCAATTAACCTTGCATGCATGTTTTTGGACTGTGTGAGGAAACTAGAGTACCCGGAGGAAACCCATGCACACAGACACGGCTGATATTTTAACCCGGATCTTCTCGTTGTGAGGCGAGAGTGCTTAACCACTACACCACCATGCGGCAGGTCTGAACATAATTCATGACGTGACAGTCATCAGAAATGACAGAAATTTAAAAAATAAAAAAAAGGTGTGTGACATCATATTAACTTAAAAAAAAAAACTAGATATGTGGTCACTCACACAATTTACTAGCACTGTGAGAATCTACAAGCTGCAACCCATCCATGGTTCTGTGTTTATGTGGAGGAAAACGAGTTAAGAGTGGCACCAATCTTCAGTGTTGATAGAAATATATTAATCTATTTTTCTCTTTATTCATTGAGTTTAAAACAGATCTTTATTTCAACCTAAAAGAGGACAGCTAAATGGAGTAATTTTATGAGCACAAATCTTTATTGGGAGCTAAGTATTTTTTTAAGAAATCATACACTGACATTGTCTTCTGTCTTTTTTCCAACCAAAAACGCTTTGACTGGTTATGGGTACTTGACTGAAGAAAACGTTTATGTTGAACTGCTATAGAAATGTTTCAAGTAGTGGTTCTTGACCTTGTCAAAATGAAAGCAATACGACTGTCCCTCGGAGTGCGAATTTAGTGTGAAGCAAGAGTTGCTGAATAATGAATATTATGGCTCCTTAGAATAAAAATCGTTATTGACTATTATTCTGATATTTGCTTGACAAAAGTCTTTTAACCTCTAAATTAATCTACAGAGTAATCACCAATGAGTCCAACTGGAAAGTATATCCCTGCTTTGTGCTGAAAACAGGTTTAAAAACCCATCAGTGGTGCAGCCTGACAGAAAATTGAGAACATTTGTCTTCTTTCATATAATCTTTTTCCTCCTCATAGATCTTCTACAGCATTTCACGTTTGACTAACAGAAGCTAAAAAAAAAAAAAAAAAAACTTTTCCAATAGATTGATAGAGCTGAAATTCTGGACTTGTTGCCTGAAAAGGCTTTTGTTTGTGAAAAGCAGGAGCCAGCACATCTCGCTGTGAGTGCATCGAGAAACGCTGGTCATTAAAGGCAGTTTGCTTTAATTAGTCGTTAGATGCCACGCCTCACTTCCTGCATTTACAAATCAAACTCCCATTGCAGCAAGCAAGGAGTGTCACAGACGTTCCCAAACCTCGAAGCTGCTACTGCAAACAAAACCTGCATTTCTTTAAGGCGTCCAAGCAAATCTTTAAATCAAACAGAAACTCCAAAAGTCTGCAAACTTTCATCAAACAGATAAAACAGCAGAGGAGGCTTAAGCACTCAACATGCACGCCGAAAGATCCCCGAATGATTATCCCCCATCAACATCACTGTGGGTACCATTTACATGAAGGGCCCTACCGCTGCTCCAGCATCAACATGCACAGACACAGGGGGAGTGTGTACATGATTCTCCAGTGTGTGTGCGTTCCCTTGCCTAATTATCTCTACACCTGATGGGGATTTTGAATTCAGCTGTACTTGAGGCAAAAAAAAAGAAGAGATGTAGATCAGCAACATGGCAGGGAGAAGCAGTTCCTCATTCCGTGGAAACAAAGAGCAAGAAGGACACGGACACAGAGGTCTTGGCTGGTGAAGGAAACTCTCAGCATTTAAGTGCCTTGAAACATTGTCGACAGTAAATCTGGCTTTGTTATAACACCCTATTGTTACACCAGTAATATTCGATGACCACTGATTGAGCGTTGATCTTGCAGCAGTCAGATTTTATTAGATTTGCATCATAGTTAGTTTCATCGCTAAATCTGCAAAGCATTTAGTGGATTCTGTTGATAGGTGCTGAGCAAGTGACATCACAATGTTTGGTTCAAACATGCTACCACGTAGTCTAATTCTATGAATAAGAGGAAGCTGCTTTGGTTAAATAACACATTTAAAACTATCTTACATTAGAATTTACAATAAAATATTTTCAAGCAAACAAATAATTATTCCTTAGTTTACTTTGTCATGTATAATCCAATACCATTGCACCCAGAATATAGGAATATCATAAATGAATGAATGAATGAATGAACGAACAAATGGATAAATAAATAAATAAATAAAACTTTAAAAAAAAAAGTTAATTTATCATATATATTTTTCTACATAATAAGCCTAAATATGTTTTATAGTTTGTTGTTGGTTGTTTTCATTTATTGTTTCATAAGCAAGAGAAGACATTTGTTGACAGGTGATGGAGGCTGTCAATTTGATGGTCGAGGGTACAGTACATGGATGTCAAACACATTTTAGTTCAGGAGCCATATACAGTCCAATTTCATGTTGAGTTTGCTAAACTAGTAAAATACTATTTTATATATATATATATATATATATATATATATATATATATATATATATATATATATATATATATATATATATATATATAAATTTGATTTAAACTTTAAAGTTTTTCTTTGTTGTGGCATAAAGTATAGACAATGAAAATGTGTATATTTTCATAAAACTAAAGGGTTACTACTGAAACAATGTCAACATAAAGTCAACTTTATTGATACCTTCTGGTGCACAATAAAGAGAAATGTTCAAAAAACTAGTGTGCTCACAATGATCTCAGTGCCTCAGTGTTGTGTGTGCTACTCTTAAGGAATTTTTTTTTTTTGGCCTGGTGGTTTGGCAGTCAGGATTGGAGCCTCTTGCAGGCCAATTACATGACCATTCTTTTTACCTTTCATTCTTCATTCCTTAGTTTGTTCCTTGCATTTTAGTTCAGACATAATAAGTAAAACTAAATAAACTGAAGTTGACAACCTAACAAGTTTGAAAAGGAGTAGGAAGAAGCATAAGTGTATTAAATCCTACCCCCTCTCCCATCAGTCTATTTGGATCCTGTGTTTTTTTCCTTTTTTTATTTCTTTTTTTTTTTAAGCAATCGCATGTTCAAAACTACAAAATAAAGCAAAGGAAGCCAATAAGTAAATAAACAAATAAATGGTTGCAGCAATGAAAACACCCAGTGCATATCCCACTCTTCTTACTCCCTGTACCTCATGAACACTTTTTATCTGCTTTTTGTGCTTATTTTCCAGATTTGTATCCTGTTTATTCACACGTCATACCTTCATATTGGTATTCCTCAAGGTATTTATTATCAAATAAAACACTTTATTTTTCCCACATGGGGAAAATCCAGTATGGCAACAGCAACATAGTGATAGATAATAACAGATCATGAGATAAAACTGACTAATAAGAACTGTAATTTAAAGTACAAGTGAAATAATATACATTCAAATATAACCATATCCAAGGAGATGGGATCGTGTCAAAATAACAAATCTCAAGACTGTACCATGATTTACCTCCGGATACTGAAAAACATCTGTCCTTTACGCTGGTATTGATGTCTGGACTTAATGTGTGTATTAGAGGCAAATATATAACTATCTTCGGTGATGATACTGAGACAGATTCAGTAACATCACGACCCAAGCTGGCTCATGATGGGATTTCCTTATCCGTTACAATAGTACCCAGACTGCAGTCCTTGCTGTCTGCATACAGATGCCCTTAAATAAAATATGCTGAACACAGTATTCTCTGACACAGATCAGCAATTTGGGGGGAAAAAAATAAATAAAAAATCTGCTTGACTGGTTTCTAAAGGGCTTCTTTGGTCACACTGAAACATGCAGCTAGCCCAGGTTTTTCTTTTTTTTTTGGCCACATAACAAGTTTGAATTTACATGCCGGGTTCACATTATCATCAAAGACGCACACTGGCGTACGACAATGTCGTTTACAGCATTTCTTCAGACGTCAAACAGAATGTTGATGTAATCCCTTTTTTTTTGCAGAGTTCCATAAATATGGGAAACACATCAGTATTTGTCAGCTACACCGTGTGAGGTCTCTGCGGTTTGCATCAAGTAACTTGTGCAGCAATAGGAGCCGAAAAACAATAGAATACTGTGCTTGTAAGTAATGTGGTAAAACTGATTGGCCACTTATGCCAGTTTCTGTACCTTTAAATTACTATAAAACAAAGAATATGATGATAATAATTCCAGGTTTGATTCACAAAAAGAATCTGAAGACTGGAACTTTTTCTCTTTGTTACCTTTGCTCGTTCAGTGACGTCCAGCAGTGCGCAGGGCTGATTATATAAAAGTGCACAATTCTGACTGGAATACAAAAATCACAGACTAAGGCCACACTGAAATATTCAGGGGCTGTGTTAACATAAAATCACAGCTATTTGCTGTGTTCCCTCTGTTTTGAAAGACTATTAGACTATTCACTTTGCCAGTGGTTCCTATCCTTTCTTTCTTGAAGCCCCACAGATTGCCTCCTGAAAAAGGCTTCAGACCCACTTTTAATGTTTGACTAGCCTAAAGATTGGGGCCAAGCCCAACAAAAGCAACATCTTGAATAAAAGTAATGGGAAATTCATTAGGTTTGGATTATATAAATTGTCTTGTGTTTTGCATTTTTGTTGAGTATAATTCAATGCAGCCTGGCAATTGGGATATAACACATTGCTAGTTTGGAAAACGTTTTGCACTTTATTCTCTATTTTGACATCAGGAGTGATGCTGAAGCAACATTTGTGGCATCATTGAGTAAAGCTGAAACCATTCCAGAGGAGCTTTATTCAGATTTATACTCGGGTGAATTCGATCAACTCATTAGAGCCATGTTTAAGTGAGTCACTTTGCACTCACTCTTCACAAATTGCAAATAAAGCTGGGCTTCATGTTTTAAACTCAGCAGAGCTTACTATGGAGCACTGTCATAGTCGGAAGCATAATATAACAACTAAATGAAAGTGTCAAACGCCAGATTGTTATTCGAAGCAGAGAGAGTTGCTCTGTGTCAAACCGGGGCTCGATTGAAGCATTTTAAGGGGCCATTCGCAGCACTTTAAAAGGCTAACCGCTTGTCAGGAGAGGAGACCAGGCCAAACACTTGACGTTGACTAAGACGTATCAGAATTTCACAGATTTGCATATGCGTCCAAATCCGACGTTTATGGCAGAAACAGAGGAGTGCATTTGAGGACATGAATAGAGGAACCCGGGAACAAACTGAGACAAACTGGAGTCAATATCTGAGTCAGGGGGTGTTGCTCACTTTGAAGTGTGATACCTCTTCTACATCAACTTCGCCTCGACTACGGACAAATAGCTCTTCATTCTTCACAGACATGCTCTACCCTCTGGATTGAGCCTTTGTAGAATGAGAAACATTTTCCTGCAGGAATATGAACCGCCCAAACAAATATCAAGACCACTTCAACTGACATCCACACCACTGAATATTGATGGAAACCTTGAAAACTGAGTGTACCCAAATCTTATGGGGCATTGCATGAAGTTTCTGGGACTTGCTTGGATAAATCTGGGATAACATGGGCTACCAAGCTTGTAAAATCTTTTATAGTTTAAAGGTGAAACATAATATTTTTCTTTGTCAATATATATGATCTAAAATAATCATTTGTGTCAAAGATATTTTACTATGTGCTGCTGGTAATTAAAGTCAGTCAGTTTTCCCAAACCAACACCTTTTTAGTTTTGTAATACACTTTTGTACTTCAATTTGGTGTATTGAGTCATTCAAAGAAGTCGATAAGTTAAAATTTAAAAAAAAATAAAGTAACAAAACTGTGGCTGTATGGAGGACTGAATGTTCCTAAATTAAAAAATAAATTAAAAATACACCATTAAATCTATTTAATTTGGTATTAAATATATGAATGTGTCATTAAATGCTAAAAAAAATTATTAAATATGTCATTAAATAATTAAAATGGGAATTAAATATAGAAATGTGTCATTAAATGTGTCATTAATTTAGCAAAATACTAATTAATTTTATGTAAAAAAAAAAGATACATAATTATTTCATGCAGATCCCGGTAACGGAGCCATCATGTTATAGAAACTCTTCAGACAAAAGCAATGGCTTTGACTCGATCAGCGTTAGCTCCGCCCGCTGACTTTGATTGGCGAGTTTGACAGATACAATCGTGAAATAATCAAATGTGTTTTTTACATAAAATGAATTCAGATTTTAATTAATTAATGACACATTTAATTAATTATTTTATGGCGTATATATTTATTTTATTTTGGCACATTTAGACCTTGAAATTATTAATTAAATAGTGAAATGACTATATATGTTTTTTGCATAAAATGAATTAGTATTTTACAGTACTACAGTTGTATGTAAAGCAGCTAGGGAGCAGCCTGAAATAAACTGCCTTGATACTAATATGAACATAGAAACAGGGGATATTAAATGGCATCAGTGAGATTTGAAGCGGGATCCTTGCCACATACCTCTGACTGACTTTCCTCTTTTTTGGTGAGACTTTGTCCTCCTCGCCTGCTGTGTTGGAAGTAGGAGACTATTTATGATTTCAGCCGGTGCGGCAGCATTTATTTGCCGATATCTTCTGTTGAAACTGTCAATTTACTGTCACTTTAAATCTCTTGCAATGTACTCTGGTCTGAATTCTACTTCTTGGCCACTCAGTCGCTCTGTCATGTTCACAGTAAAGCAAGAAGAGTTACTCACTTCACTCTCATGGAAACACTCAAGACCTAAATCACTGATCACTTGTTGCTTTGTGACTGAAAATTTTCAACCAAAAGTAGTTAAACCCCATAGACCTAAACTAGTTTTGTGCTTCGTTTACCTCAAGCAATGTAGCGTCAAATGGCACAGCTTCTTAAGCGATCAGCTCAAAAGGTGCTGTGATGGCGACGTTTGGAGCTGAAGAATTTATTCTACGAGGAAAGGACTTCTGCAAACCTGCACTTCAGAAACTGGAAGCATACGTTTGCAGGAAATTTCTAGATGCCGTCACCCCTGCCAAAGAATCACTGACTGACTAAAGGTGTCATTAATAATAGTCTAAAGACATTTTTTTTTTTTTTTTGAAACGACAGAAAATATTTTTTTTCTAACTTGTTGAGGGGAAAAAAAGGGTTATATTGCATTTATCTGTCAGCACTGAGAATACAATTCTTAAACTTTATTTGCCAAATAACTATAAAATGATGAAATTTTAATCTCATTTGAATCAGTCTTCATGTGAATGTTTTGTAAAGAAATAATAATTGCTGACTTTCTGATAGAGTAATACAGTCACAACCTTCATATTGCAAAGACAATTGTGACCCTGATAATCGAGCCTTTTCAGAGCGGACATTTCCACATGTCACAGCGGGAGAGACGCAGCTCCGATCCACTTAAGGGAGGTCCTGCCATTGTTTCTGCCGGTTCGCTGTCATGGCTCAGTACGACATTTAATGGAATTAAATCATTATTAATGCCATTAATTTCACTTTGCTTTACTCGCTGTGACACGTCAAAAGGTCTGCCAGCGAAAGGGTCCGCAATCTGCATTTACATAACATTTGTTTTCACATGCCATCAGCCTGTATCGTATCATGCTGGTGATGATGTTTGTGTAAAGAATGCAGCTCTCCTGATATTACTTTGGCAGTACTCGTTAAAAAGACGACAGACCAGATGGTTGTTCTGCGTCTTCTGGGGAGGCATTTTTGAAAGACCGGCAGAAAAGGACGGTCCTCAGGGGTGTTATTAGCACTGAGGGAAGTTTTAATTGATCTTTGATTTTTTTTTCATTGGACTGCAGGAGCTGTTCTCCCCGTGTCAGTATGCAGCGCGCCGCTTGATTTGCAGTGAAAACTGCAGAATAATTCATTGGAGTGACAAGTTTGATGTGCACATAAGCCAGAGGTGTCAGTGGTTATTTTGCGGCGGTCTGGTGCTTCATGCACAGAAGCTCACCAACGGCTCTGTCGTGCGTAATAGTAGTTTGACGTGTGCTGCATCGTTCCACTGAAGGCAGATGGACCTGTGTCCACAGCCTTGAGACGGCAGAGAGACTCAACAGATTAAAGAATGAAGTATTATGGAGTAAGTGTCACTTATTAATCTTCCTTTTATCTCCGCTGTCATTAATGCTGCAAAGTGAATAATAATTTCTGACTGCATTGTGACATCATCCCTGGCAGAAACAGAGACTATATTTGTACTTTCAATGGATTAAAAATAGTTCAACATTGTGAGGTTAAAGTGCAATGAACCGATGACCTTCTCTCTGACAAAGCCATTAGTGGACAGTGATGAAACTTGTGTTACCACAATCTCTGTTGCTTCTCTCCTCTCGACATGTCACTCAAAACATTAGTACAATCCCAGAGCATTACATCTGATGAAATCGCTTTGGTGAGGTGCAGGAGAATACCTGTTTTGAGCTATGTGCCAGTGCGAGCACAGGATGAGAATCTTTAGGGAGAAAAGACCCAAACACAAAATAATGTACAATGGCACAAGTCTTCTTCACCTTTTTTTTTTTTTTTTTTTTTAAAGAGTTGTACTTGGGGAATCAGACAGTGTAGTAGATACTTACAGGTGGACGAAATAGTGAAAACCAAAAGGCAGCTCGAGTTATAAAAGCAAAGATCCCAAAGGCAGGCTGGTCATTTGGGCATTTAGGCCTCGCTAACACAAAGTTTCAACAGAAACATTTTCCTGTGTTTCCGTTTCAGAAAAGTTTTGCATCGATGTAAATGACACACAAATGTGGGGAGAGAAAACTAAAAATTCCAAACCTGAAAACAAGTGCTTGACCGAAGTCGCAAATAAACTGAACCAACAGTTTACTTCTGTATACGTAAACATAATATGCAGTGTGCTGTTAATAGTTCACAGGATGCTCATCTGCAGCTTGCAGCAGGTTGTATTAAATACCAGTAGGGAAGGTTTGCACAGAAAAGAAGCACAATGGACATGATAAGATGAAACATAAAGGAAACATAAAGGACAAAGCGATACGTGAACACGCTGCGTTACAGACAGAATGTGTACTTTCATATTTCCATCCCGTATCCATTTCCATCTGATTGGACTGTTAAGTTCATCAGGTCTGGTGGTCATGTTAACTGGCTTTGATGCCTCACTTCCTGCCGAAAGAAACGCATCCTGCTGCTGCTGCTGTTTAGCTTTCATGCTCTGGCAGGGAATTTAATGGCCAGCAAAGCGAGCGTCGATGGACATTTGGAGGAATATGTTCGAAGGCGCTTGTCTTTTCAGACTCATTGGCTTCCCACTCACATTTCCAGTAGCCTCGTTTGTGGTTTTTTTTTGCAGGCTGATATCTCCATCTCACAGGATGGCTATCAAGATCCTAACAAAAAGACTTGAATAATGAGCTATCACTTTAAAATGCTTTTTTTTCTTTTTTTAAATGTCACAATGGAAATCTTTGCAGATATCATGGAGCTAAATTACATTTCCAAGCTTCAAGTCTTCATTCAATAGAAAAATCTTTCTCGAACCATTCTTTTCTACTTTCAAGACTTAGAACCTTCTTTTTCAGAGAAAGAGCTTGTTTCTCCAAATGGACCATATTTCTTTCTTGACACTTTCAATAGGAAATGCAGGAGTCCTTTTTACTTTGGAGATAAAAAGCGAAGAGCAATCACAGCTGATGAACTTGTGTCTTTGTCTCTTCAGGTGCAGGACAGTTCATGGGGATGTCTTTTGTTTTTGGTTAAGGTTTGACCTCCCCAGTCCACCATTTGTGGTCACAAGCTTAAAGTGACATAACAGGAGAAAATCATTGTTTGTTTAATGTGCTGTGACCATGTTTACTTCATCAATTTTTTTTTTTTTTTTTATATATATTTTTTGCTATTTTGATGAAATCGACAAAACCTTGACCGTTGCTCTCTCAGTACTTCTTTACACTCATCAAATGGATTTTATAAATTAAAGCTCACTGTTTTGGTGCTCGTCACATTCACTGGATGTTCTGCAGTTATTCCATTTGATTTGTGGCGTTCGGAAACTTGAAAGCACAGGGTCACAGCGGGTGCTGCATTATCATTTCAATATTTCAAGGTAGTCTTTTTGTGACACGCAGCATTGCGGGGCATAATACCAGATTCAACATGTATGACCTTGATTTTAGCAGTGCTGTATAATTCAATGTCTCTTCTCCTCAGCGGGGCTGTGAAAGAGATGCATGTAAATGATAGATGACTTGTCATTCATCACTGTCGTCACCTTGACACCCGGGAGGAAATAACAACCCAGCCACGGTGTGTCACTTCCTGTGTGCAGCTACTTTGTCTTTGCCCAAAGCCGTTTGGCTGCCGAGTTGAATGTCAAACGCCGTAACGTTGACACACAGTTATTATTCATTATTGGAAACGGCGACCTGTTAGCGGCAATCACCTGCACATGGGCATGCACACATACTTTAAATCCTTTCGACATGATTGAAAAGTTACAAATGTCGCTGAACTTTTTGCATTTCTGTAATGACCTGGCAGAGCCGGTGCTTTTTAGCGCACGCTGACTTTAAGTAAGTTTCTCAGGCTTGCGATAAATTATATTACATTCTGCTATGTTTATATTTCATCCCATAAACTGAAATTTATATTGTACTTGACAACCACTTTCAAAGCACAGTTGCGTTTTTTATATATATATATATATATATATATATATAAAATCATTTTGGTACACCCATTAACCAACAGGATTGAATTTGTCTGTTTTTTCCAAGCAAATTTGTTTTAGGGATTTTTTTTTTGGACACAATTGGTTATTAATGTAACAACTTAAAGTCTGAGGATATTGGAATGTACATGAAAGGAAAAATTCCCTGCTCGCTTTATGATAAAACCCCCTCTGGGATGAATGTACTTTGATGGATTACCCATCTGAACCAAGTGTCAATTCGCTCTGGGATGATTTTTATGGCCCGCTGAAATTAAGTGAAATGAATGGTTGTGTGGAAGGTGAGAAATAACTCTTAAAAGATACAGTGTGATATAGGGGAAAGCATGCATACCTTGTAGGATACACCTTTGTACAAGCAACTGTAAGATGTGTTTGTAACCCCTGAAAGCTAATTTATAGAGATGTGTTCAGTACATGCCAGAGTATTTCACCTCGCAGAACCATATATGTTGGACTGATGATATAACACAGTGATTATGGTTGTTTACAGAATATGTCTAGGAAAAGATGAAGAAGAGAAAAATGGATCCATAGATAGACCATTAAAGGCTTCCCAGTGTGTTTCCACCCTGTTTGTGATCCTATTGGGTCACTTTGTAGCTGTTGTGATGGTAATTTTGGCTTTTGATATGTGGTCACATTGATGGTCTTTGTGTTTTGTTTTGTTTTTTGGTCATTTTTTTTGTCTTTTTGCATTTCCATAAGGTTATTTTGGATGCCTAAGTGTTGTTTTAATGACTGTGGATGCTGTTTTTCTTTCTTGTATTATGTGTCATCATCTCATTCTGTATCTCTTATCTATTGTTTTGGGGGTTTTTTTCATATAGTTTTGTGTTTTATGTTTCATCTCCATTAATTTCTATCATGTGTTCATATGTTGTCTCTTGACGGCTGTCAAACATGAGGCCTGCAAGCCAAAACTGGCCCTTCAAAGGTTCCATTCCAGTCAGTGCAAAAATGTGCACTTGCAATGTCACAAATTTTTAAATAAAATATCTTTTTCTTTTTTTTCTCTGTAAAAGTAATTGATTGATCCTTTTTTAGTAAAACTAGCAATAACAGTACAACACAGAGACTCAATGCCATACTGGTGTAAAACATGCATGTCGACAGTTGCAAAATGCTGCAATTAGATCAAATGGGTTTTGGACTTTCTTTGTATATTTTGTAGCAATTAGCAGTGTTAAAAATGGCTTTATGTTGAGATGGCACCTTTTTTTTTCTTTATGTGTTTTTAACTGCTTCACATTTTCTAGAAATGCATCTTACATCTTTCCACTAAGACAAAGAACAATTTACTTGTAAAAACTCTTTGTAGTTTGTTTTAGTTGTTCATTCTACACTTAGGTGGTCATTCTCTATCTGTATTACTGAGGTCCCTCAGTAATACCTAACTCTACAGCCATTTTTCATTTTTTTGTTTCTTTTTTTTTTTTGTGTGTAGTTTTGCGTTTCTTTGTGGCCACTTTTGTATCTTTGTGGTTGCCTTGAGTGACTTTATCACTGTTTGAGCATTTCTGCACTTCTGACTCTTCTTGAGTGCTCCGTTTATTAATCCATTGATGAACATGCATTCATTGACGAACACCTATTCATTTTGGGACAGATGACAATATCCTGTGCGAGATCACAGGAGATGTGAGATGAAGAGCAGTATCTTTCTAGAGCAGATGAGTGCTTCATGTGCAGGACACATTAATGCAGGCTATTTTGCTGTAGTTCACCAGGATTCCAGGAAGCAATCGGAGCCCACCCACACAATCACTGTACCTATGTGCTGACAATTCTAAAAATAGACGTGAAGTGTAAGATTACACTTCACGTCACAGCGTGAGTGAAACTGGCTGTTAGACAGCAGGAGTACATGCTGATTACAAGAGTACACGTGGTCAGAAAGGATGCACAGTAATGAATGGTTTGCACTCTTCCCTCAAAAAAAAAACAAAAAAACAGAACAGTACTGCATCTGTTGAGGCTCAAGATTTTCATATGTGAAGTTTGCATGTTCTTCCTTTACCCCAGTGGATTTATATCCAGGTAACCAGCGAGTACCCTACATTTTGCCTAAACCCTGCTGGGATTGGACTCAGGCTTCTCAGGACTCCATGTTTGAAAAGAACAGATGTTAGAGAGAAAGAAAAAAAAAAAGTTGATGAGCACAGGGACCTGTGTCAGAAACACTTCCTGACATTTTGTAATTCTTCCCTTTCTTTGACCGTCTAAATACCAGCAAAACTAACATTGTGTTCCTTGAAGAATGCATTTCTTTGACGACACTTGAAACTGGATGGAAATCTGTGCGCTTGGCAGTGCCAGAGAATGAATGGTTGAGATGTGAGTCATGTCCTCCTTCAACCTAACTCTTTGCTATCACTCTTTTCTGACACCTGTCTGAGAAATAAAGTGTGGTGCTGCTTTTTGGTTGTTCAGCATTGTGTTAGGTTCATATTTCAGTCACACGATGATTAATTCTGCGGAGGAGGGCGGAGGACGTTGGCCATACCTTTGACTGAAACTGTTCTCCTTCCTGTGACAGTGCAGGGTGACAACCCTGTGACCTTCGCTCCTGACATCCTGACTCACCGTCCACATAACTGGGTTACTGGCTCTGGCTCCCAGAAATGCCACACCGTCCTTCAGCCTGACCCTGGAACACAAAAAATATGCTGGTCAGAGTCGGACATTAACAATCAGCCGCCACCACAGGGCAAACATTTGATTCTGGGATTTTAGAAATCCACATAGCGTTTTCCATGTCTGCTCCAAAAGTATTTAAAAAAAATACAAATACATGGATTGAGGATTCACTTGGTTAGCTCCAAGAACATAAAACAAAAATATTCTTCACTAAATTTTAATGACTTGAAAATGTTCCATAATTTCAGAATCTTGACCCATTCAGCCTTTCGCTTTAATAAAGTTTTGACTTGACTTCATAAGTGTATCAGATCATATAGAAACTACAGGATTTATTAAGTTTTCACAAAGAGGTTATAGGACCATTTTGCAACAGACACAATCGGTATGAGTCAGCAAACATTGGAGTTCCAATAGTTCTTGCGAAACTTTGAGGAAGTTAGGCACATTATCCTGCGGCAAGCGTGAATCTTTCTCCACAAAAAAATACACCACGGGTATTATACTGTGACTCATAGGAATGGCATGCAATTTGTCATACTGGGTCAGGACGGTGTGAATTCAGTGCAGGTACCCGACTCCAGACAAGGCAAAACACCACCTGACTTGAATATTTCCACCGTGCTTCACTGTCTGTTTGATCCACGGCACTATCACTCTCTCTTGCTTTTTGTCCTTACGTACACTCTTGCGTCATTGCCATTAATCTCAAAGTTGAACTCATCACTAAATAGGACTTGTTGTCAGTCATCCCCTATGAACGCTGGTATGTCTGAGTCCACCCCAAGCAACTGACCTGATTTCCCCTCTAACCCGCCACTCTTCTTTTCTTTTTACAGGCCTGTATTCCCCTTGTTGTAGCATACTGTCTGTGATGAAGCTGATTTTTAACTTCTTGTAAGTGCTTGAGGCTTTGTTCATTGGACATCACATGCTATAGATACAAAACATATAGCTTCTGCAAAGTATCTCAAAATGGCATGCACCCTCACAGACCTCAGAGTCAATTATGGTTTGACACATCTAATGAAATTTGTTGTAGAACTATATTCATAACAGGTGACCAATGAATGTAAGTTGATTTGCTTGTACAAGCCCCTGAGTATCGTCTGGTTCACTGGAAGGGATGCAACTGAAGGCAATCTGACCTTTTGTACAAAGACGTTCATGTCACAAATTATCTTAAATTTGATTACCAACCTTGAATGGCTGCAGATACTTCAATATTTCATTATGACTTTATATGTCACAGTTTAAAATATGTCTGGATGACCACTTCTCAATTTCTTTCAAGGTCTATGTGAAAATATGACTTTTGAAATATATTATTTTTGATGTGCAGCGGTGATAGACTTGGCAATCCTATTTGACAGTGACATCAGCTTGAACGAGCATGAGAAGCTTGAATAGTGCCACAGGCTAAAGGAAAAAGGAGTGAAAGGTGAGGTCCAAAGTGGTAATTGGAACAATACCTCTGGGACATGCTGCCTATTATACCTATATAGTTTAACTCCAGTGAGAATGTAAACAATTCAGCCCATGACAGTGACAATATACACACTGCCTATTCAATAAGTGGTCTTGTACAAACCACTGTGGTCCAGTACCACAGCTCTGTCACAGAGACCTGTGTCTAGACCAAGGTAGTAATGTTTAGCTATTGTAATTAAGATGTTTGTTTTTCGGGTTGTAATAAGTGGTAGAATATAATATATAATAGGTATGTTTAAATGGATTGGCCATGATTAGCTTTGTTTACTAGCCATGATTGTTCATTTCAAGGTCCAACATTGAAAGACGCTCAAATGTTTCACTTGTGGAAAAGAGCTGAGCTCGTGCAAGCCTTCAGACATGATTTACTTCTTTTTGCATTGTTGAAACATAACATCAGGAGAACAGATGGCACATTCACTAAATTAAAGTAATGCAAAGTCGGGGTTAGCAAGTTCAACTGAAAATGTGTAAAACCAATTAGTGTATTCACTAAATGAAAGCGTTGTTGTACATGACAAACTGTGTTTGATGCTCAATAAAATCAGAATATCAGGAGGCGGAAATTGGCAGAAAGTACAACGATGTTTGATCCGTTTTGCTCGGCACCTAAAGCACCTTAAAGGACGCCAGTCACGACATCCTCCACATCATCTCTACCCTTGTCCCACCCTTTTTGTCCCGCTATCACTTCCATTACTCATGGTCACGCTCTGTGGAGGTATATACGGGCGCTACAAAACCATGACCTCCTCTGGAGACATTCTGACAGTGTGTTGCTTTCTTAACCTTTAAATCTGTCACATGAAATTGTCATGAAGTACATGAGCGGCTTTCAGTAGTTCTTTTTACAACATGACAAATTGCTGTTGTTCAAACCTCTGGCATAAATGGAGCAGAATATTTTATGTGGGGGGGGGGGAAAAAAGCAAAGACCAAGCAAGATGGCAAGAGAAGGCTGTTCTGAAGTCAAACACCAACAGCACAGGAAAGGTGAACGGATAGACACGGTTCTATTCAGTAAAACACAGAGTCTGTGTAATTTCCCTGCACATCAAAATAATTGGAGACTGTTCTTGTTCTGAAATCTGCAAAAGACTAGTAAAGGATGTGGAGAGAGAAAAAACCCCGGCATTAACAGGGTGGATAATGACATGACAACCCGAGCAGCAGTGCTTAGGAGAGCACAGTCATTACATCTTCCATGTACAACCGGTCTCCTTTGATCTTATCGTGGTCGCTGCAGCGGTAATAACTGGCCGCGTGTCGACCGCCGATCCCGACGAGCAAAGATAAAGGGCCGCTGGTGTGGAAGATGCCGACAATAACTAGGAGGAGACAACTGATTGCCGTCTGCCCTCCCGTTTCCCCAGTCGTCACCTTCGACACGGCACAGTAATTACCGCAAACTCACAAACAGATGCGAATCTGGCAAGGGAGCGCAGAAAAAGCGATAATCTACTGAAGCCGTGCAGTATTCTGTGTGTGTAGATTGATCAGATACCAAACTCCAGTTTCAAGGTAAATGTTAGATCATATAATGATGCATAACCGTCACACCTTTCTCACCTTTGATTACATTTCCTCTACATTCCACTACATTTTTCCGATAAACTCAGTTTGCCCTTTTCGACACATTAAGAAAGCTGTTTTTACAAATCCATGAGATCCCCCTCCCCCACCCCCCAAATAATTAGAAATATTTTCAGATCTGTTTGAATTAACCTTTATATTTCCATCTTGTTGCCACTGACATGATTCACAATACACATTTCTCATGACCATAACTTGTAAATTAATTATATCTACAAAATTGAAACCCGACCAGAAAGTAGAGGAGTATATAGCTTTGCATCCATAGAAGATTCTGGCCAATTCTTCAGACTTAAAATCCTAATAAATTAATTTGTCTTTGTTACAAGAGGTGTTGTTGGGAGATTTTTATATCGTCCATAGTTCTTACTTTCATTCCTGTTTTATCGAAAATTATTTTCCTACTGTCTTGTAGGAGGCCTGCAGGCGAGCTGGCATCTGTTCCACAGTATCAGGGTCATTGAGCGCTCTTCTCTCTGACCAACAGTACATTTTCTTTGGCTCCAGTGAGAGAAATGGTTCATACAGTCAAGATAAGGTGCGACGTGTACAAAAGAAGCAACTATTAGTTCTACAAGTCCAGGTTCATTGATGTGCAGCCGGTAGGATAAATAGACCATGAGCAAACTGTCAAGGCTAATTATGCCATGAGCTTATATTCCCTTTAATAAATGGCTGTGCGTAATACATTTAATTTCCAACATTTCAAACTGTTCTTCATGTCAACTCATCAATTTTCTCCACAAAGGTTAAAGACTAAATTTAAATAGAAAAAAAAGAAAATCAAAATAATGGAGATTCTTCACAATTTTACAACATGCATTGTTTACATTGGACTGATCCACTGGAAACTAATGTACTTTTTCCATTTTTTGTCTCAAAACGGCAAAGCTTTGTTAATGATCGGCTTTAAAACGGAACGACGGGAAATGCTGGAAATGCTGTCGTTTGCATGACAGGCCACAAGTTGATGGTGTTTATCTGAATACAACATGACAGAGAACATTCAAGCACCTTTTAACTGCCCCCATTCATCTTGTAAGCCTCCTCGGTATCTGGTACGTTGAAGAAATGCATGTCCACTGATCAGGATGAAGAGAAAGTAAATGTACCATCTTTTCTGGACCTGCAACTGAGGAGTTGCTGAGATGTGCTTTTAGACAGGGGAGTATTCTTCATTATGCGAGCAGTTCCTTTGTTTTTCGCGAATCCCTAATTTCTTAGACTCTACTGACTCTCTTTGTTCTACTCAGTTTCTGTGTTTTATTACTTTTTACCTTTGCCAACGAAAGTTGAAGGGTATGTTATGTTTTTGTCCACGTGTATTTATTTATTGGTTTGTACGTATGTATGAATTTGACAAACTTTTCGCAAAAACTACAAAACCCAATTCTATCAACGATTCAAGGATGATTTGTTATCATCCAAGGACCAATCCAATAGATTTTGGGACCGAACAGATCCTGGGGAGGTACGATATTTACTCCATTGTAGACACGCCAGAGATCCGCGGTGCACCGTCAGAGGTGATGCGACTGTTAGCCGTCTGCTAGCACACTGCGAACTCCGCTCCTGCCCCCCTTCTCCGCTCTCGGCCAATCACATACCAACTCACTCTAACAGTGCATTCAAGTAAACACAAAACAATAGGAACCAACAAAACAGCATCATTTAACCTTAACATTGCAACAACATGAAGCGATTCAAAACGACCATGACAAATGATGGAATGTGTGGTGGATCAAATAACCTTGTGATTCATTGATTTACATGGTGACAAATGTGGTTGGAGAAGGTGGGTTTTAGTGATATTGTAGCAGCATTTTGTTGAGATACAGTGCCACCTGGTGTTCCCAGATGGTACACACTGCTTCATTTTGATATGTCACTCCTTAATATTGGCTGCATGAGTAGCCAAACAACATAAATCAAAGTCATAGTTTGCAGTCGTAGTGTGCATTTGCAGTACTACTATTTCCTTAAAAGTTTACAAAGAGACGGGCCCATTTCGAGAATGTTTTCAAAAACTGCCCTGAGAAACGCAGTGAAAGTTTACTCAGCTGAGAACAGGGCCTCTGATTTGTTTGCATTGCACATTTTGATCTTTTTCAGTGAGATTTGATTTATGGCTGCTTTTGCAGAATATGATCCAGAAAAACAGAGCTCCAACTGAATATTTTTTTGTTTTGTTTTGTTTTGTTTTTTTCATACACAGGACCTATATTATCCTTTAATTTAAAATAAAGAAAGTCGAATGGAGATGAGCTGCATTTCTTTATGTAATTAAAGTGCAATTTTTCAATGCCCGGACTAAATCAGCTGCAGTATGTTTATTTTTTTCTCAAGCTCAGCATTTTATTCAGCAGAGGACCTAATCAATGCATTAGGTAGTCAGTCAATGGATTGGTTCTTCCTGAAGTGTAATATAAAAGCACTCATGAAGACGTCCTCTCTGTGGTCCTGAAACCCGCAGTCTTTGTTATCAACCTTTCTTCCACTTTCACAAACACTTTATCCTCCTTTCTCATTCTCTGCTCTCCTCCTTCATTAAACTTTATCTATATTTCTCACACTCGTGCGCTGCGCTCTTTGACATAGAAACTGAAGCGGGTGCTGTAGCTGCACCGCACGGGGGCCTAAATTAACAAATGGTATGCTGTAAATGAGATTGGTTTGGCTAATGTGATTTCTGGTGAGAGAGGACAAACTGAGAGGATGGGGGGGGAGAGGGGGAGGCAATAAAGGAAAGCAATTTGAAGGGAGATCCCCTTCCACATGCATCAGCACATGAAGCTGCCTCATTAATTCCATGAAAAGCTGCATCAATGGGATGAGTATTTACAGATGAGACGAGGTTGTCAGAACGGACCGTTTTCAGCGGGATCTGATTGATGTGCAGAAATGGCACTCCACCACAGCCACTGCCCGAATGACATGTCGACACACCTTGCACTCCTGACATGGCTCCTGCACGCTTAATTAAATGCCGGCCAACATTAATATTAATGTTTTGTACACAGCGGGAAGTTTGATCGAAGGCAAACAAACTTAAAATACTTCATGAGATCAGGTGTTGTTTATGTCAAGCCTGAAATCGTTCTAAATGAATCTTTAGGGGATTACCATTCGTTCACAGGGGGACATGCCTATATGCCATATCCACAAATTTGAACCTAATGTGCTGCAACAGAAGCTCATTAGGCGTCATCCTCTGGGCTTAAGAGATATCTATACCAAATTTCATGGCAATTCGGCTTACTATTGTTGAGATTTTTCAGCCCTGACCAATGTGGGGCACAGATAGACAAGCTGACATTACTGTCTATGGAGCCATGTCTAAAAAGTGCTATAAAAAGATATTGAACCGTGTTTCCTCAGGCAGGTCATTTCAGCTTAAGAGCCCTGACAGAAAAGCTTCAATCAATTCAAAAAGTTCGGCATGTAACTATTGTTCCCATTCTCTATTTACTATATGGCCCACTGTACACTGCTACTTTTTATAGCGTTTGTTCAATGTTTTTAAAGAATTATTAAACCATTTATATGCCGGCACAATATAAATGTACAATCAATGATCAGTATGTAGGAGCTATTTAGTACTTTGGCAAAAATAAAAAGGGAGAAAAATCTTTAAATAGGCTGCAGAAAAGAGTAAACACCTGACAAAGCATCTGATTTATTTGTGATGTAATAAGAGTGAGAATGTAGATCTCTCACTAAAGTAAAAACAGCAATAATGCATAAAAATGCTCAATCACAAGTCGATGTCCTGAGCCAAGAGAAACTCCAGATTTTAGTTTTCTGCTGATTTATCACACCAAGTGTCTAGACCTCAGGACCACAGCTGCTCGGTACGCACCAGCTTTAGAGATGTGATGTATTATGTTGGAGTCTCTTCCAGATGTGTTCAAACTATGGCCAGGGGACCAACTGTGGACTGTGGTTCTTTTTTATTTGGCTTACACGAAGCAACACTTTGTCTCGAAATTCTTTTGATAATCATAGAAAATTGTCACTTCTGGTGACCAAAACTAGCAGAACTAAAGAAAAGTGACATGTAAATGAGGAAAACTCCAGTGATATACTTAATTTATGGTGAGTGGTCTTGCTGTTCATTCATCTGTATGTGTGAATAAAGGTTTGACCACAATGTAGCCATTGTCATAAGTGAAGTGTGTGAACTTGTGGAGTCATAACGTTTATATGGTCATATAGTTTAATGGTTGATGGAAAGGTACGCCGATACAAGGTGTGGCAAATACAGGAATTAAGCTCTGAGCTTGTTTTTATAGAATGTGTTTGTGTCTGTCCCTTTCATTCTCTTCAATGCAGATTTTCCTTAACAGGATTTCTCAACATGTGAGGTGTTTACAATTTTTTGCACAGAGATGAACTGATTAGGATTTGGTGGTCTTTGATGTGACTCGCCGCATGAAAGAACATGCTTCTAAAAATGTTCACTTTGGCTCCAAGATAATCTGCTCAAGACTTGGTAGCTAAAGATTAAGATTGCATGTTATCGGAGTGTGTTTTCACTCGGGAAAGCTGCACCGGCGTGGTAAACAATCGCTAGCTCTGTCGCCTGAGCGTAAATTTGTCCCTGGTTCAAACCTCCTGAGAGACTGAACCTTCCTGTGTGAAGTTTAATTCTCTCTACCTACGTGGGGTTTTCTCTGGCTTCTTCAAACATGCTTATTGCGTTAATAAGTGCATCTACGTTCCCCGTGTGTGTGTGTGTGTGTGTGTGTGTGTGTGTGTGTGTGTGTGTGTGTGTGTGTGTGTGTGTGTGTGTGTGTGTGTGTGTGTGTGTGTGTGTGTGTGTGTGTGTGTGTGTGTGTGTGTGTGTGTGTGTGTGTGTGTGTGTCAAAGCTCTAGTCCTCAGTAACCCAGGTCTCGATAAATTCTTTTGAAATGAAAGAGTAGAACCTTGGCATGAAGCGATGAAGTCCAGAATGACCTTCTTTAAAAGCAACGGAGGTCACTGTCAGGAGACGTTAAGATGACAATGACTGAAGAGCATTGTGGAAATGAGCAAAATTTTGGAGCGACATTCAGAGGTTGGAGTCCTACTTGATCTTAAAATTGGCTCTTGTTTCCAGCAGTAATGGAGGCGCCAAAGCTGGCTTTGGGGTTGTTGTTAAAAAAAAAAAAAAAAAAGGTCTTAGAGGGAGAGAGAGAGAGAGAGATCAGCCAAGCGGATTAGAAAAGACAGGTGTTGTATCTGTTTGGGGGAAACAGGACAGGGGACAGAGAATAGATTCGTGAGAGGAGAAAAGTTGCAGAGAGACCTATAGTGATTACAGAATTTAAAAAAAAAAAAGTCAAAGTCAGCAAAGGCATTCGTTGTCTGTTCACTTACATTCACAACAATATAAGAAGGAGGTATATGTCAATGTCATCCTCAAGAGACCATTAGCGAGGTTATTCCACCCACTAAATTCTAACTTGAAACACTCATAATAACAAAACGAGGAGAAACAGAAGGGAAATGAGATCTCTGTATTGCCATACAGGTGATAACAGATCATTACTCTGGAAAAGACAGAGACGCAGAAGCGAGGGAAACACACACACACACAGATGCACCTTGTGTTTGTATTTTATTTAATGTTAAAACACCCTGAGGGAGTGGGGTACTGGACCAACTTTCACGAAAGATAAAAGTGAGTGATGAGTTGAAGAAAAGTGAGCACAATCACATCTGACATCAGCTATTTTACAAAAAGCACAAAACTGTTTCCGCACCTCATCCTGCAAAGAGAGAACCAGATGGAGAGAGAAGTTGTATGACAGATGAGCCACAGCGCACGCATATACAACCAGGCATCATTAGATAACTGCACTGAAACACTGGAGAATGCTGTGAGGGGAAAAAAAAAAAAAAAAAAAAGACCTCTTAGATGACAAATTGGTGTGGGGGGGTTAGTCGAATGAAGGGACCTGTGCTCAAAACGCCGGTGAGCCTGTTTTACAAACTAAATTTAAAAAGGCAGATTAGCTAAATTGAATTTAGCAACAGCAGGTGGGATCAGCTAAATTTTATACAGGTAGTTTAGCTGACCTGTGTGCTTTAATTCTCGAACACCTGCAGCCAAAACCAGTCCTGAAATAGACCCTCAATAACTGATGGGCAAAAGTGGGGTCTGCAACCTGCAGCGCCGGAGCCACGCAAGGCTCTTTAAGCCTTTCTCTGTGGCCGTGCAGCAAATCTTTCAAAGCAACTCTTATCTTGCACTCTGAGGTGTTGTATGTGACACTTAAATATTTTATTTTATTTTGCTACTAAACCCGATGTAGCCTGCACAGCAACCTGACTGCCGGTGATAAATGTTGAGTTTTGGACTTCAGCCCTCAGTAGGACAGCCATGCAAAATTCTCCCCAGAAAAGCAACAGAGTAGGGAGGAATCTGAGAGTTCAATTGACTGATTGATCCATTTAGGCTGGAATTATTCGCCTTCACTAACAGCAATTCTGGCTGCCTGGATGTTTGATTTCAGTCCATCTTGTGTAACACGTTATCCAACGTATAGTTGCGTGAGTTGGAGCCAGTAACGGTTTACAAAAGTCAATAGGCCGGTGCATCACGGGGAAGAAAGTGATGGACTATCACATACACACATATACAATCTAGTCACCGGTTCACCTGATGCGCGTGTCCCTGAAGTGTGTATCCATAATATAAAGTCATGCACCCACAGGGAGAACATGCAAGCGCCACACAGAAAAGCTGCTAAAATTGGATTTTAACCAGCGGAGACTCTCACTGTTTACTGCCATGCCATGTTTGTATTTTCAGGCTCAGCCAATACTTTATCCAACCAATACTCATGAAGGCTAGAGCCAGTCCCAACCCAAAATGGATAAAAGGTGACTGCATGTTACCTGTCCATAAAAGGACAAACACAGAGAGACAGGCCATTAGGAGTTACCTCATCCTAATAAGTCGGGCACAGCTCAGGACAACTGTGTCTATAAATTCTATGGTGTTTGGCACTGCATGGTCTTAGGAACTTCCCATTAAGAATAATACTCATTGTGCTTCTTTGACTTCATGATCGACAGTTATGGTACACAGACCAAACTATGTGCACGAGTTTATAAGTTGTTTGGCTTCAATCGGAAGGTTAAATGTGCTTTGTGGCTTGAGTCGTTAAATTTTTTGGGGGAAAATTGCTCTTTTTGATCGTAAAGTTGTCAAACCCCTAGTTTACCATATTGGCTTCTATTTTTAGTGATCTACCTCTCTATTCATCTTGCTCTACAGCAATATAATCTCCTTTAACACAAAGCAAAATTAAATTAGATGGTCACCACTGACAGGTGAGCACAGGCTGGGACCTGGACCAACAAATTAGGAAGGTGAAACGAGGCTGCATGGCAAACGCTCCGAGTCAATTAGCTGGGGAGTAGTCGTCAGTGGAGTGTTTTTAGGGGCGAGTGGACACGGGCAGATGTGGAAATAAAGGGAGAGCTAATTCAATTAACGAGCCTGATGCTGTTCTCCCAATTATCAGAGCTAGTCAAAAGTGCTGGTGCGTGGCAACGTCGCAAACGGAAGACAAGATTAACACCATCTGATAAAGCGCGCTCAGCAGACAAAGCTCATCTCCACCCAGGCTTTGTGCTGTTTTTCCCCGTCTCACCCTTTTGTCTCACATTCCCTATCTCTTCTTTGTCGGTCTCTGTCTTCTCCCACTCTCAAACATTTTGCTTTTGACACCGAGTCTTTGCGCCCGACCCTTTCTCACATCATTACTCACCCTTCTTTTCGTGCTTATTTATCGTTCCTGCCCCACACTATCTTGCTTTATATATATATATATATATATAAAAAGGAAAAACAAATGAGATCTTGCACATTGTCCGTCACGCATATTCATTTGATTTAATTACCTTATTTCGGTGAGTAAACTCACATCAGGTAATTTGAAGGTCTACTGACTGAAACGTACTAATTAAACAAAATGTGTGCAAGTGATCAGCTGTTTGCAGGAAAGTTGCATACTTCTCACTTTACAGTTTTTAGTCACGCACACCTGTAATTGGAACTTTAAGCTTCAATGGGAAAAGGTGCTGAATTTGTAACCACTCTCACAAACGAGTGGCAATCTCTCTACCACTCGAGTTCAGACTAAATCATGTCGATAACTATTGACTGAAAATTTGCTGAAACACTGATATCCCAGTGAGCCTGGATTACAGAGTGCTGCAGGCAGGATCTATTTTAGTAGGTCAAAAATGAAAGTGGTGTCACCATGGCTTTCCTGACAAAAGTCAATGAGATATTTTTCATGGTTTCGGGTTTGTTGGCAAGAGTGCGATTGTGACATTTTTATGTTGTAAAAGTGGCCCGGTTTGCATTTTTGCAGCGTTGCCAAATCCCAGACAGCATTTGTAGTTTTATTTTACCACTTGTTGGCAACTTCCCTTTGTAAGTAATTAAAAAAAAAAAGACCATTAGTTTGGTATTTATTGAAACAATGAAAGACAAAAATCTGCTGAACTTGTGTTAAAAGGATATTGATTTAGGCTTCTTACCAGAAACCACCCTATAAAACTTACTGATTATGAAACTGGGAAATGGGAAATGTAAAAGTTTTAGGACTCATCCTTGTGGGAACACTTCTCATAATTTAATGCAGTTTAGTTCGTCTGTGATGATTGTCGATGTCTGTAATTTGCCCCACACTTCACTTAGTCCTTTGATGAGGTCAAGTTTTTAAATTTGAATATTTTTTACACAAAAAAAAAAAAAAAGACTCCCAGAGTCTTGTTTCAGCTGTCTCCGTGTCCAATTATTGCCACAGTATGTGCTCCAAAATGAACTTGTGAACAATTCTAAAACTATTTTGGACCAAATGGCATGAGAAGACACAGAATCGCAACGTTTCGTTCAGTAAAGTCCAGTATATTATTACAAACTACTGCAGATAGGACATTGATGCCTCAACTGCAACAATGGTATCATAGGAAAAAAAATATTTTATAGTTGAGATTGCTGACATCCTATGCCTGAAAAATCCTTTTTGCCGTATTATTTATCTAAGCTGTCATCAACTAACTTTCATTCACACCCTCTAATTTCATCTTCTCACGGCTGGAAAACTACTCCTGGAAAATGGAGCCTTGCTTGGGGCCTATTCTTCATTTCAGCCTTGTGAAATGTCAATTTTACTTCTCACTTTCATTGACCGCCTTCTCATCTCATCTTTCTTCACAGATCAATATCTGTGTGATCTAAACCAGCCAGTGAACGGATGTGTTTGGAGAATATCAGAGCTGTGAGCGGTTAAAAGCTGCCCATCTATCAAGGGACGAAGATGATCAAAGAGAGTACTACTGAAAGTGCTGCTTAGTCATTTCAACCTGGAGTGGACTCTATCGAGTGCCACTTAATTGAGTAGATGCTGACAGTCACCAAACACATTTACAATCTGGTGACCATATCGGAAGTGGGACTGTCCTAGGAAAATGACTGGCCATTTGCTTTTCAGTTTGATGATAAAGGAGCTGCTGATTGCCTTCAGCGACATCCGTCTGAAAAACACACCGTGCATGGTGACGCCTCATCTGCAGTGTTCTCCACCTTCTTTTAGAAAGTCTGCTTTTAATTGAAATTAAAATCATCCAGGTAACCCGGACCTGAGCTCTGAAAACAAACTCATATCTTTAAAAAAAAAAAAAAAAGAAGAAGGGACAAAATAAGAGAGGGGTGTTACTGTCTTTACATGAGAAGATGTTTGAATCGTGATCTGGCTGTAGCCGTATGACATGAACATATCCATAAAAGATCAAGAGCAATCATATGGGCCGGGGTATTGAGAGATGAATTTATGTGAAATTCAGAGATCAACCTCACCCTCCCCCACCCCCCAAGGTCGTCTGAGGAAGGAAGCATTTCACTTGAAAATCCTGGTGATGTTTGATACGAACGGTACATCTTAAGCACATCTTAGCACTGGGGAATCTCTTATTCCCCTGTCAATGAACAGCAAATGTCAAGGTCCTGATGTTTACTGAGCAGAGACATCAATACAATGCAGTCACCGTGGGCATCCGTATCATTTTTCAGAAATGGTTTTCAATTCCGTCCATCAGCATTTGAGCAACTATGCAAAAATGAATGAAATGGACAGTACTATATAAAACCGAGGGGGAAGGGGGTTGTCTGAACTCTCTTTTGTAATGGCTTTAAAGCAAATTGCATACAACGTCCACATGCTTAAACAAATGAGGCTAATGGAATCCTTAAAACATCACTTTGTAAGCAACGGCCTCAGGAGCACTATGATAATAATTTGATGCGATAGCACTAATGTGAAGCCTATTTCTGCACAATGCACTGCTGCTGTTTTGGGCCGGGCCCATACATAAGCCATCTTACAATAGACCGGGAGTGAGATGTAATTAAGGTATTATTCCCTTAAATAAATAAAGAATTATAGGAAATTACATTGTAGCTCATGAAAAGTGTGATTTACCAAAGCCCATAGCTTCGAGCACACAATGACTTTATTTTATTTTAATATGCCCCAAGATTTCATTATTCCCCTAAGCCACATTTCTTTTAAGCCAAAATTGTTGGAGAAAATGTCAAAGGGAAAGGCAACAAAATAACATGTTATTCTTAATGAAAGAAACAGACTGTATGTGGGTGGGTATTGACTGAAATGACAAGGAGAACGCCGTGTGTGCAGCGACTGTGTACATGAAAGCGGGCCAACGGGATGATGACACTGAGGGGCGTGACGGTGCAACATCCACTGTGGCCAAAAGCAAGTCACCTCCAGTAAATCACATCTGACTCCCATCACGACATGAGACTTGAAATGTAAAAGTCAAGAACTCTGCCAATCTGATGCTCTACATGTGTTTCGATTCTCGTTCCAATCTTTAGTATTTGTAGAGCAAACACAGGATTTCATATCGACACAGATTTGAAATATGTGTCAAAGGCTTTTTTTTTCCACTTTATTTTTTTTTTATGTTTGTTGGAACATTCATCAAACAGGCTCGTGAAAACTTCCAATTTTGTATCTGCTTTAATGCTGGATTTTAGGAACTTACTACCATTGCTGCTGTAGATTATAGCTGAAGGAATGAGGTCATGTTGTTGCAGACAGAAGCTTGATCCCTATGGCTGCCATTTGAAAGGGAGCCTGGCCAGTTAAACAGGGGATACAAACACACGGAGACAGTGCTTCCTGTAAAACCTATTTGACACAAGGTTGCAACCAGGGGATAAAATTAGACTTTACATTTGCTCTGTTGGGCCGGACGGATGATCCAGGACTCATCCAATATTTGGACGGGTATAGAAGGGGGCCATGCGGCATAATCTCAGGATATAGCACAACAGATTATCGCAAGTTGGTAAACCTGATGTAGGAAGGGTTACATAGATTAACGCTGATGCTGATGTCAGTGTAGGAACTTGATGCACTGACCTGCAGTTCAGTGATTGGTCGAGTCCTTTTTACTATTGCAAGTTTCGCTACAACGGCCTTCCAAGTGACGCAAACCTTAGATGTTTGGTTCAAACTAACATGTTGTGCATGAGAGAAATGCACCATAGCAGTAGACAATACTGGAGATTCCTTTCTCAACCTCATGACAGACAAGGACCATAACTCCATGCCTCATGCCACCTTTATCTGACTCATTATTGATGTCAGCAATGTCGAGAGTCATTGCTTCAAATATGCCAACTTTGTTCTTGACTGGAATATTTATGAATAAATTGCTATTACGTTGCTCTACAGATCCCCAGTAAGAAATCAGATGATAGCAAATTTGTTTCAGTTGATTTATACATTTATGCATCATCTCTATGAATAAAGCAACACCAAAACTTAACAAAAGAGATTTAGATTTAAGATAATTTAATGCTCTGATTTATTAGAGGTTATAGGAACAAACAACTGCTTTACTCACTTGAAAATAAAAGTAAAATACCATTTCCCTACAGACATTTTTTTTTTAAAACTTGTAATATTTAGAAAACCATCTGTCCACAATATCTTGTTAAAAATGTGTGCTTTGTTATAGTTTTTAAAGCCAATGGACTACATAGCTACCAGCTTTTATAGAGTATTGCCTTTATGATTGAGATACTTGTTTGTTCAATGTTTGTTAGTCTTTAATAGTTTAGAAGAGATGAATGTCCCAAATTGTAATTTACCTCTGATATACAGTATATATCAAACAGATCACCTAATACAAAATATATATATTTAGAAGAATTACTTTTTGTGAGTTGATTACTTTGAACTGAGATTTGTTGTTTCATCACAATATTTCTGACCAGACATTTTAAGCGTAAATCATTTTCACACAATGAAGCTGTAGTGTCAAAAGGAGTTTTTGTAGAGGAAGAACAAAAAAAAATCATAATTGCCATATGTATGCAAATTACATCAATCTGACACCATTACCGAAACAATTAATCTTTGGCAATCAGTAAAACATTTTAATCATGATCGTTACAAATGGTTGACTATTCATTATGCCCCCTAATTAGATCATAAATTGTGTGAGCACATTGTTGTAGGAGGTTTTGAAGGATGTGACACACGGGGGGACAAACACAAAAGCCAGCTAGGACTAATGAAGTGTGCTGCATGAATGGCACTGGGAACTTGCCTTGGTGAGAAGGGACTAAAAGCCTGTTCTCCCCTGACTTCATGTATGACTAATTTATTGACTGGCTCGCTGAGGGTTTCCACTTGCAGATGTGTGGCGAGGTGATCAGGATCAAAGGGTCACACCATGGCTCTTAGCTGTCTCGGGGCTGGCGAATGAACAATATTTCTGATCTAATTGATTAAACGTTACTTGCCATTGTGAGTGAACCACAGCATTCTTGCTCTGCATGCCACGCACTGTTGTATTTGTCAGTATTGGCACATTTTGTGGAGCAGTGGGAAGGTGGTGCAGGAAGTGCTCGAGTGGTAATGTGACAAGGAAACGCACACTAACCCAACATTTCAGACAAGGTCCCTCTGAAAACTTGTCATGATAGTCACAAAATGTATGAGGATTGGATCCTGTTGTGGAAATGCAAAACTTCAGAAATAAATATCCACTCTAGTTTTCATTCGGTCTCGGGCTTCCTTCAGGGACAAAACAAGGCATTTGTCAGAAATGCCTACTGACTCTCCTCTGCAAAGTGCCATGAGCAGATTATTGAAAAATTCTGAGAAGAAATTGAAGGTAAATCAATTCCGGCCTGCTCTGGGAAAGCTGGCATGTCAACTAGTACATTAGACCTATTTGCACTTCATTATGTGCACCAGTGGGCTCCTCTAAACAGTCCGAATTGGGCACTGCATCCAGGAGACAGGGAAAAGCCTCGAGTGACTGTATAGTTATCTGACAAGGTCTGAAATATGTGTAGCCTTGTGTTTCTGTAAGATTTGGGAACTATACCTGAATGCTTTCGAATGAGGGCTGCAAAAAAAAAAATTGCAAAATCATATAAAAATCAACATGCAGAATTATTGTAAAAGACTAACTGAACAGTAATAAGTCATTCTCTGCCTGTCAGCATATTTGGCCAATCAGATTGAGTTGTACTGCCCTATATGCCCCTATACTTGGTGTGAGAGTCAGAGGCCACAAACTGTGTGTAGAGAGCTTAGTGAGCATTGTAATGGAAGAAGGTACGCGGAGGAAAATCTCGACAAAGCAGAACTCATCGCTGACCTGTAAATCAGATCAGCTGTGGTGAGTCACATCAGCACTGTGGCACTCGGAGTACTGCGGTCATTCTACACAATGCTCGTTTCTCCTGTGTTCTGCAGTCGTGGTGGCTACTTGGAAAGTACGTCTGTTATTCATGCAGACAAGCTTGGGCCAGAGAGGAAGTCCCCACACAAATGGCATAGTGAAACTAGTCGTTTGTTGAAGACAGTACCTTGTAAAAAAAAACTAAAACATTATCTTGATATTATCTGATGCATA
Source organism: Lipophrys pholis (assembly GCF_963383615.2). Classification (NCBI taxonomy): domain Eukaryota; kingdom Metazoa; phylum Chordata; class Actinopteri; order Blenniiformes; family Blenniidae; genus Lipophrys; species Lipophrys pholis. Next base: position 18,362,988 of record NC_137641.1, on the reverse strand, counting down.
TTGGCCACAGGGAAGAAGTCAAAAGGCCGAAACACAACAATGTCGGTGATCAGCAAAGTCCTAAAACTGCTACATTTCTGAAACATTGCTGGTGGGAACTGAATAACAACACCCAGTCACATCTGGTGTAAATGAGGGTCAAGCGAAAGATGACTGCTGTTGTGAAGAACACATTCTAAAGCACAACCGCATCAATATCATGTGCTCATGTATATTTATCACAAATCAATATTGCTATCGCACTAATCAACACCTTTATGACAAATCATATGTTATCCAGTGCAGGAGTAAAACTGACCCACAGGGATACAAGTCACTGTGTCACCATGGGGGCAAGAAACTGAGGTTTCAATTTGAGAAGTCAATAAATTTGTAGGAGAAAGGGTTTAGCTTTCAGTAGTAGTTACCAGCTGAGTTCAGAATAAGTCTTCAGGAAATAAATACAAGTCCCCATAACGAATAGTGTGTGTGTGTGTGTGTGTGTGTGTGTGTGTGTGTGTGTGTGTGTGTGTGTGTGTGTGTGTGTGTGTGTGTGTGTGTGTGTGTGTGTGTGTGTGTGTGTGTGTGTGTGTGTGTGTGTGTGTGTGTGTGTGTGTGTGTGTGTGTGTGTGTGTGTGAGATAAAAGTGAGGACTGTGACAGATGTGATGGTGACACACAGAAAGGGAAGCAATCAAAGAGAGGACGGAGGTGGTGATTTAGGGTTTGAATAATTGACTTTGATAAAGGCCTGGAAGGAAAAACGGCACATAATCTCTGCTGGCTGCAGGGTGACGCTTGTGCTGCAAAATTATGCAAAAAAAGGCAATTTTTTTTCTTTTTTGTTTGTGATCTCGCCACTCTATCTTACCAGAAAGAAAAAATATATATATTCATATCATATGGGATTCAGACAGACAGATATTTCCTTGATATTTCTGAGTATTTTGCAAAAATGGTTCTTTGTTATCAGCAGCATCAGAAACAACAGACTTTCTGAAGAAATGTGTTTTCTTCTCCCTCTCTCTCTGACTGTCTTTCCCCTCATCACCCCTTCCTCTCTAACTTGTTATTTTCCTCCCATTTTCCCTCTCAGGGCCCTGATCAGAGATCTGAGACGGAATAGTTCTATAAAAGAAAACAGACTCTCTTCTTCACTCTGTGCCTGTGAAGAAGTAAATAATGTGGGTTTTTTTTCTTCCTCAGGAGCAAAGCAAAATCAAACTGCACAGCATGCATTTGTGGCAGCGCAGCTCTAAGATGTAAAGTGTAACACGTCCAGAGTGTCAGTCCAAATCCCTTAACATACTATAACATGGCGGCGCTGATAAGGTGAAACTTTTTCTGCTCTCGATTTGCATTGTACAGAAACTTTTACAGACTCAGGTGACAATTGGAATCTCACTGTGTAAGGAAATAGTCTGAAATTCCATTGCGTAGCAGGTGGTAAACAACATTACAATAAAGTTAATAACATCTTTTTTACTGCTAACAACCTTGCAAGATGAAATTATCCTTAAAAAATGGTTTCATCAGGCTCTGGTCATGGTGTGCATTTCACCGAGGCAACGGTGGCTTATTTTGCAGTCACTGGGAGGTGCATGCCTCACATCACCAAAGAGGAAAGCAGGGTAAAATTCAAATGAAATTTAAGGCTTATATGCAAGCTGACCTTGCACTTACAGAAAGCCTGGTCCAAACAGTAAACATACACCCTCTTCAGCACAAGAATGTGTGATTCATGTATATTATTTAATCATCATAGAGCTATAGACCTACTGTATGTGTAGCATCATACTATATTTTGAGGTAAAATGCAATCCCATGGAGCGAGTGTATGCTGATAATGACTCCCACCACAAGGCGGTTTCTCTTACAAGCGTAGCAAATATTCTCGCACGACAGTTTCTCGCTGAATTTCTCTGACTTTAACTCAATCTCCTGCGTTGATGAGACAGACGCGAGTCGCACAAATGATCTTCCTGTTGATGATCTTTCCACAGCTGGTTAAGATTTCCGGGCTTCCTGTCAGTTTTTCGGGTAAATCACTGTGTCACTTTGAAGCAAGCTTGCCCCATTTTCACAAAGTTGAAAAAGTTCAGATTGCGACTTCTTCATTTTCTTTGGTCATACTTCAGACTCCTGCTGCCTGCTCTCCTACAATCCCTTAACAAGGAATAAAAAGTATACGTCAGAATAAAACCGACATTTGCATGGCTTTTTTTCTTACCCTTACCTTCAAAATGCTTTTCTATATGTGTATATACATGTACTCATGGGTATCTGTTCTTTATTTACTGAACCACACCTCAGTGAAACATCACTTTAAGACCCCAAATCCAAGTAGTTCATTTTTTTCAGCAATAAAAGAAAAATATGATTGGCTTTGCCTTGAATTCTTTGTGTTTCTGACTTAACACAAGTGTCTCAATACTCACAGAGACTCTTCCAATCTTCCATCACAATATTCAACACAACTTGATGGTAGCAATCCAACTTCATCAACCTGTCCACATGAATGTCGTCGTGTTCTCGCCATTTTTAGCCAAGTCTTTGCATTCAAACGCAAACCACCAAACAGTGCGCTTGTAATTTTTATTGTAAATTGTTTATCTGCGAACATTAAAATGTTTTTTTTGAATGAACTGACATTACTTTGACTTGATATTTCTTTCTTTTTTAGTATGAATTCATCTCATTTTACCTATGATACACCTGCTCATAGTCCCCCACTCTGACTTTCATCACAAATAATGCCCCATATTAAAGTATGAATCATGACGGACACCCTCTGGTGACAGTATTAACAATGTCTTTTTATCAAAGCATGTTATTACATGGGTCATTGTAGGAGAAAGTAGTCAAATAAATGCATTAATAATCGCCCCAAAATGTGATTATTGTTGTTTCCTGCAGAATGCTCTTCAAAATTGGTGCAAATTGCATTAGAAGAAGAAAAGCGGCAACAGACCAAATTATTGATGGTATTGTAGTAAGAGAAATTCCAAGCAGGACTCTGGTGGAGCATTCCTTTGTTCTTTGTTCTTTCATCACTATAATTTGTTGCTACCTTTGCTCTTTTTGCTCACTAGAGTGACTATTTCTTCGCTAAAGAATTCCTTACTAAGTTTTTGTGTTTCTCATGTATACGTATATTGTAAGTGACCCACAAGTCCCAGAGAGACATATTAGCTAATAATCAAGCCTGTCACCATCTTAACAATGCATGATTTATGTGCTTTAATCATCTGCTTCATTTAATGCTTAATGGTAATATGCGACTACATTGAAGAAAAGTCAATTACCGGCAGGCGACAAAAGAACATGTAGAAATTACATTTTCAATTTATTTTGTTCTTGTAGGCTATGTAAATAAAACATTGAAGAGATCAGATCTGTAAATATACAATTCAGGCACCTTTGACTGCTGCCTATTTGCCTCAGATCTGATTTGTTTGATTTGAGGCAAATCGTATTTAGAAACACAGTTGGACGGGGCTTGCATGTCATTTAACCAAAGCAACAATATGAGAACTTCCTTCAGATGACGGCAATTGTCAGAATCATAGAAATTAATTGTGGTCTGTTAAAATAATTGATGATTAATGATGATGCATCATGATTGTGTTAATGGCTTCTCTGTGTCAATGCTCCCTGAAACCACACACACTTACACAAGCTTGTACCAGGACAAGTCGTGCCCTTCTTCCACTCCTTCACCTCGCCTGCAGGAAGGAGTCTGATCCTGTCCTCAGTGTGCAGCACCAGTAATAAAGCACCAGGGGAACGGGTGGCTGGCGGTGTTTTAACAGGGATGACCAACTCACTTCTCTCCTGCATGTTAGTAGTGCTTATCAGCCAGCACCATGCCCTGAGCACAGCTTCCACTTCACAGGGCCACCAACACCTCCACTGCCACTGGATGTTTACACTGATCCCTTCATAGAGGACTCCCTTGGGCTGTTCGCTCATTCTCTCTCTCTCTCTCTCTCTCTCTCTCTCTCTCTCTCTCTCTCTCTCCACCCATCCCTCCCTCGGGCCAAAACACAGCATGTCTGCATTGAGTCTTGTGGAGTGACAATGCTGGGTCTGTTCCCTCTGACCACAGTCAAACACTGCGTGCCAAAGGGATGAAAGTGTGAACAAAAACAGCGAATCAATTCATACCGGAGCCACCTTGGCATAAGTGTAATCTATCAAGCATAGGTTAAATATATTGCTTCTATACTTCTTACAATCTCCCTTTCACTCTCTGATGATGAGGGAGTTTGAATTTATTTAGATTTTGTGGCTGTAGAATTGTGAAAACAGAAAACATGCAGGGTGAGACTTCTGCCTCTTCTTCCCAAGATAATTTCAACTTTCAAACTGAGGCGGTTCTTCAGCATCTTTATCTTTTTTTAACATTAGAAAGAAGCTTAAAGTTGTTGTGATATGCCAGTGGGTCTTTTCTCTGATTAGACGGTCATATTGTAGAAGTCTTGTGAGCCAGTATAGTGGCTAGTATATCAACAAAAACCTATATTCGTCTGCTTTTTGGGGGACTTTGACTTTTCTATGTATCATAAACAGCCAAGTGTGGTAGGTAATTCCTTTCCGTGCCAACAGGATAGGAATTCAAGGGAGGGGTTCATAACACAATATAAATAAATCACTCCTTCACAGTTATAAACGGGAGGTTTTTTTCAGACTTTTTTCTGTGCAACCAATAAATTTAGAAGAATATATTCAAAAGATAACTACAAACGTTGCAATAATATTTTGCAACAAAATTGTTGGCATTGTGCATTTCTACCTATTATGAAGATGTTGAATGCCAGTGTAAAGACGCTTGTGCCACTCGTAACCATTTATATTCAAACTGATGAGCCATAAATTAACCTTCAGCCGTCATAACAGCTACTGCAGACAAAATATTACAAATTGCTGTTTGTTTTTTAATCATACAATGGAGTATAGAAGCCGTGGATGTTTTCTTGTCCAAACTGAACCAAACTGTACCATTTATTCATGTGTTTGTTGTAGTTGCTGTTACAGTGGAGGTCTGTTATTGGATAATATTCATTCAGCTGTGTTTTAATCACAGCAATAACTCCACTTAGAGTCCTTAACAAGACAGTGTCAAAATGTTGAGATCATTGACTTTGCACAAAATGGTTAAATTAACACATTTCTCCAATTAAATTATTTTTTAATATCTTCCATTAAACTTTAGCTGTGTTGACAAGTTTGGAGATAATTAATTCCAACAAAAAACTTAAGAGACCACAATTAGAACTGTTTGGTATTTATAAATGTTGCTGTATGATGTACTTTTGGTTCAGAAACATGGACACTCAATGACTCAAGACTTTGCATAAACATGCAATGGCAGCATTTCTTCACAAGGTTGTCTCATGCCACCTAAAAGCTACAGTAAGTGCTGCAGGACTTGCTGTCACTGGAAATTGATTTTGCTACGAGGGTTTGCGTTGTGCTGATGATGCACAAATAATGAGTTATCCATCAGGGCTTATGACAACGAAAGGGCAACATTAGGTCTTTTTATTCATTTTTTTTTTTTTCACCTGGATTTAGACCAAATAAACACAACTTTAGGTTTGAAAATAAGTTTGACAAACACAACAGCTCAGATCATCTCAGGTCCAACTGCAAAACTGCCAAAGGCAACGCTTTGGGTGTTTTCGTGCCACAATGCTACGCTCGGCTTATAATCAGATTTTGAGGGGAATCTTTTGTGTTAGACACACACAGTGACTCGAGATCTTGAGCCTGTTAAGTAGCACTCAGTAGCACTCAGCTGTGCAATGAGCAAACAGCCTGCATACCGAAGCCAAAACCGAAAATATTCACAATGTTTTTTAAAGATGGGCCCTGTTTGAAAGAGTCTTTAATTAATCAGTGAAAAAACAAAACCCAAAGACAAGCACCAGACTGAAGCCCCAGCCAGCCATTCTGTCAGTGTGACTGCATTTTCCTTCATTTTCGCTCCCTGCTGCTCGTCACCGCACATCTCTTTCAGGCCATGACACCAACCAGCAGGCGGTGGTCAAGACAGAGCTGCAATTTATTCCCCGACACATTAATTAGCAAGAAACTCGCGTGGATGGATGGAGATGCACCAAAAATATATAAATATGTAGTTTCACAAGTTTAATCCTGACGCATTGAAGTAAAAGTGTGTGGTTGTGTACGTATATTCTGCAGCAGCTTCTTGCTTCACTCATTAAAGCTGTGATCCGATTTGAGCATTATCAAGACCTGTGATGACGCCTCAAACATCAAGACTTTGTGTTTCTCCCAGGTGCCATCAGGGAGAGTTTGTCAAGTTAATTTATTTTGTGAAGAAACTTGCTGAATCTCGCCGAGGTTGAGGAGAAGGTGACAACAGTGTCAGCCAGCGAGGTGTTGAGCAGAAGTGAACTTGGTGGGTCTGAAGTGAAGTTTTGAAGGAGCTGTGTCTTTGAAAGGAAACCTGATGATGTAATGCTTATTAGTGGCACAAAGCAGTTTGTTTGCCACAATATTTCTGCAGGGGGTTCAAATTCCCCGAATGTTGATCACTGTTTCATTTAGTCTTTAAAAAGATCTTTGCACTAATCTTGGCAATGATGGGAAATAACTCTGTCTGAACCTGACTGTGACTGTCAAGACAAACTAACCCAGACCGCAGCAGATTTGGTCCAGCTTGATCAGTTGTGACCCTTAAATCATAACTAAAGTTGATGGTGCGTGAATCAAAAATGACGAGTCCCCCTCCCCCCATAGCACACAAACTGTTATCACAAATCGGCCTGGCAGTCCAGACGTGGAAATGCGACCCTGTGTGCAAAGAGGGCTTGCAAATGGACCGGAGCGCATTTTGATGAATATACAGAGCAGCTTGAAAAACAGTCGAAAAAGAGATGTGATGTTTTTGTGTCAGTGCGGAGCTGGGTGCGTCTGTGTCAGTTTCTGTGTCATGAAAGCCAGACAAAGAGAATCGGAGTGAGTCCTCTGGGCCACAGTGACGCTCATCTGCACTGAGAAAAAGTGGAGTGACGCTGCCAGCTCTCCTCCAGTCACCATTACTGTTGGGCCAGAATTCGGGTCGACCGGAGAGTGAACCCTACAAAATGGTCATCCAGGATTTCACAACACTTTCACACAACCGGGGAGACGTCTGGATAGTTGATAGAAAATGTACGTCTGCTTCGTGAATGCATGCTTCAGGGATGTGTGCGGCTGCATTTGAACCTCAGTGCTCCACACAGATGACAAAGGAGGCTGTAATACCTCAGCACAAAGGGTTCTTCACTTCTCGATGAACTTACCATTTGCCTGTGAATCCCACTGGAGATACACTCAGAAGTTTACCCTCTAGGGAAATTATAGAATACTACTAAACACATCATGCAAACACAAGCAGCATAACCCGTCCTATATGTTCGTAGTGTCTAGTGATGGCTATGGATTAGATAGTTGAGGAGTTCGCCCTGGTGAAATCCCCATATGCAGCTATCTTAGTACTCTTGGATTTTTGTTTTAGGTGCTGTCATTGATGACGATCAAGTTTTCAGCTTTGATTGAATATTTATGTTGGTTTTTTTGTATGGAATACCTGTTTCTTTCTCCAGGTACTCAAACTTCCTACTCAAACTTTTTTTTTTAGAAAAATTTTAAGAGGGACTGGAAGGGGACCATCGCTATATTCTTACATGACATTAAGGCCTATCTATGGATTGACATGATACACATTGTAGTATTAGAAGTAGGGAGATGTGGTGCAACTAGATAAACAGAGGGGGATGTTGGGTGTTTCATGTCAGGAGAGAAATTTAACCAACTAATACCCTCTGACTGTATTATTAGTGTCTATCTTTCCAAGATTATCACACAAACATTTTGAGTTCAATTTATTAAGTAGTCGGAGTTCATCCGAAATAACTTTCCCTATTTTTTTTTTTCTGTTTGTATAAAGATTAATTATTGTGACAGCCAACAGATATCATCTGAGTGAAAAGCTACCTGTGATGGGTTTGAATTCACCTGCTGCAAGAGAGGTTTCTCACACAGCGATGACAAATTTACTGACACAACATGATGTAATGTAATTTAATCCGGAGTAAAGAAGGTGTATTTGCCCAGGTCTTCCAAGAAATCTTAAAGTTGATAAATTACTTCTCAACTTGAACCTCTACAAGGACTTTAATCTTTTAGCACAAGTGATCATTGCGTCATCTTCAATGCATTGTTAATGAGTCTGTACTTGAAATCATACACTGCAATGAAAGTATGATGGAGATTAAAAGGGGGGGAAAAAAAACCTTCTGTTTCAGAGTCCTCACTAATAAAACTCTAATTGCACTAATTGGTCCAAACCCAAGCCAGCGTGCCGGTTTATCTAAAGGGCCTCTTAAAGTTTAAACATGAACGTTGCATTCTCATATCTGTCACCGATTTTAATTTGTCGTCACAGAATTGGTTTCCTCGCATTCAGTTAGACAGGCCACAAATCTGTCATATTAATCAATTAAATGCTGGATCACAACAGCTGGGCCAGCCCCATAAACGCAAATGTCGGCAAGTGATTGACTCACTCACTGCCTGAGTGATGAAAGTTACACCACAGGAGGCCTGACTGCCATAACTTTATGTTTTCATTTCAAATCAAAAGCCCTATTAGAGCGTCTTGGTTCCTTATGCCTTTTTTGTAAATATGAAATCTCAAACAATTCTTATGGGAAACTAATTTGAGGATTAAAGCGCCTACTGACTGCCTTGAATTTAGTCATCCCAGCAGCAGTAGGTTCAGTACTTGAAACACATGTTTCATAAATCCGAACATGAATCAGAAGTGGCGTCCAAAGGGGATGTTGACTGTGTGACGCGTCAATACGGAATTACGCCACCACGTGGTAGTCACTGTAGGGGCTTGATGATGCATTGTGTAAAACAAGGCATCTGCTGCCACAGCTCTACAAGGCTGTCCTCTTCTTTTTTTTTGTAATCCCATCAACCTTTTCTTTGTCTTTCACCTCCATTACAACCTGTCAACTTGTTCGGCTGCGCCAGAATTATGTTGCTGTATTGTGTTTTCTCCATTGCTCTCAGATCGTCGGTGAAGGCTGTAGGTGGTCACTTGACTAATATTTCAGAGATCTTAATACAGCACAAGGTCACAGATTTTGACCACCAACAGTCATTGCCACGATTGCCCATCTTCTGGCTGAGATAGCCCAAATTTGCAAAGTTTGCAGCTGCCATTGCTGTTAGAGGAGTCACCCATATAAGATTTCTTACAAAGTTTGTCATTGTAGTTTGTAAGACTTTACAGAGGCGAGTGTAATCTGGCAATATTTCATAAACATTTTTCATTTTGTTATTATTGAGGTTTTGATTTGCAAATATGGAGACATTGATTGTTTGCAGTGCATGTTTTATATAATGTAGTTACAGATGTGCAGGTTCTATTCCTTCCAACAAGTGCTGCAGCACCCTCAGCACCAATACTTCCCACAATCTCAACAAGAGCTGAGAGTTACTGTGTTCTTATACATTGTAGCTTCTAGAATTAGCTATACTAAAAACCATAAATGCAATGGTTACAGGCTGCATCTAAAGATGTCTGCCCTACACTTTTATAGTAAAATACTTCAACTATGGGGTACAGCAGGTTGTTACCGTCTGCAGCGACTGCGATTTGAACACACACTCTGAAGGTCACATCTGAACTTGATGGGCCACATGAATCCCCCGTGGGCTCCAACAGATATTGACGAAAATATGTTTTGTTGTGAAAAACATCAGGAAATCCAGCGTCCAACGAAAAACACATCACCTGGTGTGAGACGAGTACAATTGGTGTAAGAGGCTGAGTTTACCTGTAGATTCCCTGTGTGCAAGATAGCAGCTCTGCTTTACACCATTCCCTGTAAGTGCCAGAACTACACATGACATGGTCCAGAGTCAAAACCCAACAACATTAAAAATAAGTGCATTTGCAAAATGTGCTTAGAGCATTTGCTCCAGTTTTATGTTCTTAATCTTTTTAATTTTCATTTTGAAACAGGTTATTGTACATTTATAAAGATAGTGTATATTAGGCAAACAGGAAAATGTATATGCCTATTGGATTGTTAGTACATTATTCGTATGCTTACTGCCCATACTCTGAACACAGTTTTTTGGGGGGTTTTTGTGACCCAACTCACTATAACCCTGACACATGATGACTTTATGATCTGGTTTCATTAAGCCTCAAGCAACCGCAGCAAGAGTGAGGTCTAATTACGGATGCCGCATATGGGAAATTCATTTCTTATCTATGTAATTTTCAATCACTTATACTTAATAAGTGTGATTTCTGTATTTCTATATCGCCACTTCAGCAGGAACCCAATAACTTACTCAGAAGTTGCTCCAATAGCTGTCTCCTACTTTGTGCCCTAGTTGTGAGGATAACCTTCAAAACACATTACAGCTTAATCATTTTGCCTCGCAGGGAGTTCAAAGCTCTGATTAGGAAAAAAAAAAAAAGTGTAACTAAGTGTGCAATTTTTGCTCCTAAGGTTGATTTTGTTGGATGTATCTTCTATTTTTAAGTGTCCCATGTTTGTTTTTGTCATGCCTGATTTTATCATCCCTCTAACCTTGTGACAATGCACGGTGCCAAGTAGCCTTCAGTGCAAGATCTCCCTCAACAAGGTAGACTTTAATGCCAAGTTATTTCGAAGTTAAATGAAAGGTTAAAAAAAAAAAAAAAAAAAGATACTGTAGATAAATACCTGGTTCTCAGGTCTTACGAAAATTTGATGTGAAGATTAGACCACTCAGCTGGGCAATTATTTTGAAAAAATTTTTTTCGAAAGACACCATACATTAACATTACCCATGTTCTTTAAAAGAACAAAAATGGAACTTCAATGATTATTGTATTATTAACTCCCAGTTGAACATAGGGAGGTAAGAGAGTGATTTTTCTTTTGTAAAATTTCTTACTTTTAATTAACCGCCATATTTAGATATGCAGAACTTGTAACTTGTTCATGAGGTTAAATGTCATGCTATGAGTCATCATTCAGATGTAATGTATCAATTTATTCGAATACATTTCTTCAGTGGTAAGTAAGCAGTACAATCGTGGAGCGGTTAGAATTTTAGTCTTTACAGATTACCCTGGTTCCATTTTGAGCATTTTCTTCTGGTAATCCCAAAATGCACTTGTGATGTCAATTGGTGACTTATTGGCAGCACAATATAGAGTAATGTATTTTGTAATGCGTATTACTCTCGTCTCATGGCAGAAGTGTCACCAGCGTGGGTATTTTTATGTGTAGTTTGCATGTTTTCCTTGTCTATGCATGGGTTTTCTCTGGGGACTTCGATGCGTGTGTGTGTCAGTGTTTGCTTCGTGATGGATGGACAATCTGCCCCAGGGTGTTCCTTCCTTCCTTGTTAAATAAGAGAGGGCAGAAGATTCATTGAAATTTGATCTATTTTCAACACACAACACACACACACACACACACACACACACACACACACACACACACACACACACACACACACACACACACACACACACACACACACTGCGAGGCAGTTTGTTTCTCCTCGGTACCCAGTTAATCGTGTTTCTCTTCTCATGCCCTCTGTTCTTCTTCTGACACTCCCCAGGAGGATTGACAAGAAAATTAATCACACAGATCACATCCCTGTGTATGCACACCCAAACCATACCACATCTGCAGACAGTGACACGCACAGATGCAAACCCCCTGAGCAGATCAAGACTTATCCACCCACAGTGGTGGTAGCCCTGCAGGATGATGAAGGCTTGGATCCAAAGTACCAGCTTATATCTTCAGATCAATGGCTGACCTCCCAACCAGCTACCGCCAGACTGACCAACACTACACAGCTTAAAGCCCAGCCAAAGGCACCGCTCCAAGCTGCATGCTGAATGTTATATCAGCCTAATGATTCTTCCCAGAAGCCCCAGACTTTGTCAGCTTGTCAGTTCAGTTTTTTTCCCTCCCTCTCTGTCGCTTCTCTCGCTCGCTCTCTGTTGCTCTCTCTCTAGGTCTTTGTCACTGCCTTTTTTGTTGTCACTGCCACGAACTTTGTATTTCTGCCTGCGCCTGTGAAGGGAAGGCGACCTGTTCAGGGAATGAAAGCCGACCACATAAAAGAGCAATATCTTTGCAGGAGCAGAGGATGAATTTTAACTTCCTATAATGTAGCTATCATACCCAACACTGGGAAAGCGCTTTCAAATGTATCAATCCAGGATCGGCGCTGGTATACTCAGTGGTTTTGCAACATTTTCTTCAGGACATCATGATGCCTTGAACTGTCTTGGATGAAAGCATTACTGTTGGTCAGCAAAGTAGCACAAGCATAAAGAGTATTAGCGTCAGACTTGGTTCAAAGAAAATAGTTTCAGGTGATCAGACAAGACAGAAGTAAAGATGCATGAATCGGATGTAAAGGAGATGCAGACTTGATAAGTAAATGTGGAGCTGTGATGATAATCAGTTCTTACGCATGAGACTTTTGTCTGGGGTTTTTTAAGCGCCGACTCTGTGAGCAGTATTTGTTAAAATGTGACTTATGCTGCAGGGAAAGAAAATGATTTAACTTTTAATGCTGACTGCAGTGGGAGGCTGGGATATGCAAAGGATTCAAATGCTGTCACACTTTGAGACATTGTCAAACGTTGTGTACAACATGAAGACAGCTGTCTCTTTAAATCTATAAAGGCAGTGGGATCATGGACATAAAGAGTTTTCTACTCTGGGTGTGTTTTATTGTCAGTCTCAAACGTTATTTCAAAATTGGTGGTTAGATCAATATTTAAAGTACAGTGGACATTGCAGCATTGCAAATACAATCTTTTTTTAAAATTTTTATTTTTTTGTGGGGGTTGAGACTCGGCTAGAGTTCCAAACAGATGCTTATAATTCGGAAAACATTACAGATTTATATATTTATCTATTTATTTATTATGTACTGCATTTCGTCGGTTTCCCTTCAGAATTCTCTTATTCTTACAGGATTGTCAGTAGACTTGGTGTCGCATCAGTGCTTTCACAACGTGTAGACTACAGGCTGGAACCTTTTGCTTGTAAATTCTGTGCAGCTGCCTCTCTATCATTATTTCTGTCGTGCGTTTAAGCTGAGCATTCAATACATGCTGTCCCCAATCCCATACACACACCTCTATGATGCACGTTTGTCATTTCTGAGCACAGAAATGAGGTTTGTGAATCCATACAAATGCAGATAAACATCATGTCTTATGGAACAGATTGTTTGTTATGACAGTTATTGGAGAGACTTCAATGTGAAGGATTTATAAAGATATAATTTATCATTTAACTTTTTTAAATGTTAATGAAATTATGTGTCATTACTGTGCTTCAGAAAAAGCACACAATGCAAGATGGGCTTCTTTTGAATCATTATTTGGCTGAATGAAACAAGTTCTTGTATCTGATTCAATGTAAAGCACCCAGAGCTTTGAATATGTCGCCCTGGAGATTTCAGCCTTATTCTGACTTAGTCCATGTGTGGCAAAGCATTTCTGAGTTTAGGCAGAGAGTATGGCATCCATTAAGTGATGAACTTGTAATGTGTTGGATGGGGTTATCTCCTAAATGTAACATGGGCGGGCTCAGTCGACCAGGTCTCAGGATTGTTGCAGTGATTTGCATCCGAGTGACTCAAGCGCAGACAAATGCAGTAACTTATGTACAGTCTGTATGTACAAGACGACCTTGTCATTGTAATATTTAAAAGCTTTGTCTTGTGTGTAGATAAACCAAAAAACTTTGAACCTGTAAGAATATGTGCCCTTTCTTTGTAAAGTTTATGTTCTGGTAATGACTGCCGGTAATTTTGCTCCCTCCCTCAAAATAAACACATGGCTGATGGGATCATTGATGACTGTGAATTGATCAGTCTACAATGCAAAATGAATAGATAAGATAGGCATTTTCAAATAAAATGTTTCTCTCCATGGTAAGAATAGTGACACATCATCTACAAAATAATAGCAAATGTCAGATACATTTGGTTTTTGGATGATTCAGACTTTGTTCCTGATTTTCTACGAGAAAACCAAGTAATTACAAGGAGTTTAGAACCAATAACTTTTTCTTTTTGATCAAAACTGGTGTTCTTTATTTGACAGAGACATTGTGATTTAATTGATGTGGTCAGGTTCTAACTATTAATAATTTACTTGCCTGTAAAACACTTCCTGAATATGAAATACTCTGACCTTAGCGTTTAAATGAAACGGTAAGTTTTGACTGTAGATTTCTATTCATGTTCTCTCAACTTGCCTTGAAAGCAATGATTACACAGGAGCCCTTTCAAGGCTTTTTCCTTCTTTCTGTCTTTCGTTCTTTTTTTTCTTTAATGGACTACACAGGTGGAGGAACAGCTTCTTCTTTTTTTCATTTGCTCCTTAAACTCATAAGCAGGAGTGTAGCAGCAAGTGTACTCTTACGCTTCAAGTCTATTTTTCTTTGATTAACTTCCCTAACTGCTGTAATTGTGCATTTGGTTCTGTGCGTTGCCAAGCCACGGGTTAACTGGAGCTCCCCGCAGCGCCGCGGCACATTGTGTCGACACACCAGTGGAGCGCTGGAGTTGCTGCTGCTCTGCCAACGTGCCGCTTACACAACTTTCTGTGTGGACACAGTACGAGTTTGAACTGTGGTAATTGTATTTGATGTTATTGGCTTTTAAAAGAAAGTGCCCAGCCATTCTGAGAGCATGAGGGTGAGAGCTAAAGCAGAAAAGAGCAACTGCAGAAGTGGAGGGAAAGGAAAGGAGATATGAGGCTCGCACAGATTTAGCAACATAGCTCATCACAGCCTCTGCGATTGAAATGTAATTGTAATTGTAAAATGTAATTGTACAGCACTGTATCGACAGTTTTGTAGCACAAAGTGCTTAATAAGCTTAAAAAAGATATTAGAAATCAATCACAAATACACACACACACACACACACACACACACACACACACACACACACACACACACACACACACACATTAGTTTTCACTGCCGGCAGTGCTGGTTTACTTGTCTGTTTGATATTAGGAGACAGATTACATACGACAAAAGTATTATTGAAACACTAAATGGCTAAAATTAAAAAGCTCAAGGTGGGAATAAAATGTCAACAATTCCTAATGATAGTTCTTAAATGTTATAGATGCAGCATCAATTATTGTCAAACATAGTAAAACTATATAAGTTAATAAGCTGTGTTCTTTTCTCTTTGTGGTGAATGGTTTCTATCCATGCAGGGCACATTTTCAAAGAACGTTTACCTTCCTTGCAGGATGGTTCAAAATGGATAATTTATGAATGGAGCCAAACATTATGAAGTGCACATGGCGAAATGGCTCACGCTCATTTGTTGTCATGATAAAAAGATTTTAGATAAAAACAACAACAACAATAAATGGCTTCTTAATTAGAATAAACAAGTACAAATCTTTTTAGATAATTTTTGGTGGCTTGTGTTTTCTGCAGTCTTTTTCACCTTGTTTATTTTTACGGACGGTTTCAAACCTTTATGCATTTCTCTTGGCCCACTGTGAGTGACGCAATTTCTTGTACAGCCGGGATACGTTCTGTCTGTTTCTCTGGTCGGCTATCAGTTTTCGAAAGCAAACAGCAGATATAACAGCCGTAACATTTAGTCATTTCTCCCTCTATCTTTATATTTTTCTTCCTTCAAGTCCACATTAAAATGTGCATTAATTTTGAGTTTGTGTTACAGCTGTCAGCTCAGTGGGATCAAACTAATCAAAGTAAATCCGTATGAAAAACATCAAGGATAAACAAGTGATTAGAAGGCCAAGCTTATGATTGTCTAGGAGAAACACACACATACACACACACCAGTTCACTGGCAAGAGCTTATTCTGCCAGTACTGCCTCGCTACCTAATCCCACCCTGTTTGTCAACCCCTCTAGCCCTAAATATATCATCTTCAACTCAGACGGTAGAAACTGGAGTTGTAAAAGTTGGAGGGAAAAAAGTCTTGCCTGAAGATGTTAACAAACAGCATGATAAGTAAAGGAATTGCACCAGCAGCTTGCGGAAAATAAACAAATCCTTCATGACAACCTTGGCTGGTTGATAGCGGGGCCATCATGTTGGTACTCCAGTAAGATCAAACGTAATGTTTTTTTGTTGTTGAAGACAGTTCTTAATGTGCTGAGCTGCGTCCCATTTAGCTTCAACAGAACTGCAGCCCAGATCGATTGGGTTGAGGTTTTAGATGTCAAGTCTGATTCTAAGCCGCACTGTGCACTTGCATCATAACGGTTGCCAAGTTGAGAAAAGTTTATTTTTGGAGCCTGAAATTACAAGTCTGCTGCAGAACCTTACAAACTGTACAGTGTCTGATGGTAATGGATTCATTCAAAAAACAAATTCAAGAGCAACCTGTCTTTACATGCCCAAGGTTTAGAACTTCATTGTTAATCACATTAGCTGTAACAAAACTGCCTTTCAGAAATCTTTTATTTATTTATTTTTTAAATCATTAACCTTCTGATCCATCCATATTCTGTAGATTCCATAACTTCATCCAAGGTAGTGTGCTGACAGTATCGGACATTCAGGATACACACTGGACAGTGAATTACAAGAAAAGGAAAGAGAAATAAAGTCCCATGCTCACAGGGAGAACAGGCCAACTCATCACAGGAAGATCCCAATAAGAGAATTAAACTAGGGTTGTTTCGCTGAGGAGCAAAAGTGCTATCTCGCTCAGCCCTGGACACTTACTGCAGTACAGTTTTGTCTGAATGTTCTACTGTGTTGAACTACAGATTCTCTCCAATTCATTGGGTTTGGCTCTCGATACATTAAAATTTTTGAGTATCATCTTTGTGGCCTGCACCAGAAATCCTTCCTTTAACACATGTGCCTCGGTCCAGACGGGGCGATGTCCTCCTGGAAATGATGGGCCGTGGCCACGAACAGATGGTTGTCCATTAATGGTATGGCCAGAGTCAGACTGGAAGGCTGTTCTTACTATTAGTTGGCTTTTCTTTTTTTTTTCTTTTTTTGATCCACTGCAGGGGTTGGCAGCTTAGCAACAGACACTTTCAAATGGCCTGACCTCTTCACTGTGTGTGACGGCCAGTGAGTACGAGCTGCTTGTTGAACTCAGCCATTTGTCTGGCTAGTGGTGTGTACGTGTCTGTGACCTAGATAATGTGGCCTTAATGGTGCTGATCGCTTCATGTGTCTAAGCTAATTTGCCTACCGTCACATTACCTGTCCAGCATTGTGACTCTTGCACATAGTAACACACGACACATTATAGCTCAGATGCTGTGCTTCTCGATACACAAGGTCAAGGTAAATCTTTGATAGAGAGTGCACACTTCTTTATGTCTGATTAACATTCATGAACCAAAGCTTCTATTAGCCGTTTATTTGATCAAAAACGTATGCAGCTCTACTTCGTGAGAGCAGCTAAATAATTATATGATCTTGGTTCAAATTACCGAGTGCTCAATTTAAACTAATAATGTGCCATCATTTGCAATTATATAACGAACACCGTGACATTTCACCCTGTGAAATGAATGCAGAAACTTTGTGAAGACCCCAGGACTAATATGAAAGAGATTTAAGGTCTCTGAGAAATGTTGAATATTGTATTTATGTAAAGTGTGAAACAAGTCGAAAAAGACTTGTTCAGTGCTTGCATCTGAGAAACTCAACCATTTAATAATTTCTGATCTTTTCCTATGTTTCCCCAACTTCTCTTGCCTCTTCTGTGTTTTGTGAAGCAGAGAAAAAGAATTGTGCCTGTCTTAATGTTAAACTGCAGTTTTACACAGTAGTAAAAGCTGAAAGATTTTGTGCAAATCTATAAGAAAGATGCATCTCTGCAGTGACTGTTTCACAAATTAAACAATCCCTGGATTACTTATAGACTGTTTATACATTTCCAATGCCTTGCTGCGCAGCTTTAATTTCAGTTAAAAAATGATGTGAGCAGTCTCCCAGATGCACACAGATGCAGTTTGTAATGCATCCCCCCCCCGCCCCCATTGTTCTGTAAGTCTGAAGTGTGGGTGTACTTTCATTGTAAGTAGAGTGCCGAGCGGGACTAAGCTGAAGATTGTTGCTCTGTATGTAGAATAGCTCGAAGGAAATAGCTGTTATCAACTATTTTAAAAGCCTTGAGTTTAATACACTAAACTTTACCACATTCGTGTGTGTGTGTGTGTGTGTGTGTGTGTGTGTGTGTGTGTGTGTGTGTGTGTGTGTGTGTGTGTGTGTGTGTGTGTGTGTGTGTGTGTGTGTGTGTGTGTGTGTGTGTGTGTGTGTGTGTGTGTGTGTGTGTGTGTGTGTGTGTGTGTGTGTGTCCTAGACAATCATAAGCTTGGCCTTCTAATCACTTCTTTATCTTTGATTTTTTTTCATATGGATTGACTTTGATTAGCTTCATACCACTGAGCTCACAGCTGTAACACAAAATCTCAAAACAATGGAATTGATGATTATGTATTAAGAATATAGAAGTGTTACAATAAATTACATCCCAGATACATGAAATTGGTGGTTCATGTAATGTTAATTTCCATTCTGAGTTTACTTTTAAAATTTCAGCTACTGTTTGAATAAGTTGCAATGAATAAATATAGTTTTCAGCAGAAAATGTATTCTATTAAAATTTCGTACTATTACATCCTCAACTGGAAATAATATTTTTTGTTGGTATTTTTTACCACTAAAGTTTAAAATGATTTACAATTTATCTGATTTACATCAAATTAGATAGTTGGGATTGGCTCCAACATCCCATGGTATAAAAACTAGATCTTATTAGTAAGAATATTAATTATATTATCTTCTCATTGGTGTCAGAATTGGCTCATGTTGATCCATCATACACTCACTGGTGACTTTATCACGAATACCTCTTCAAGAACTCCACAAATAGCTAATCAGCTGATCACATGATTGGTCTGAGTATTTCAGAACCTGCTGAGCTACTTGGATTTTAATGCACAGCCATCTTGGGTTTTCACAGAGAATGGTCCAAGAAGGAGAAAAATATCCACTTGGCAGCAGTTCTTTTTGCAGAAATGCCGTGTTGATACCAGCAAGCAGAAGAGAATGACCAGAATGTCTTAAGATGATCAAAAGGCAACACTAACCCAAACACATCATACCTTGAAGATGATGGACTACATCAGCAGAAGACTGCACCAGGTGCCACTCCTTTTGGCTGAAACCAGGAAACTGAGTCTACAGTGTGCGGAAGGCTCACCAAAACTGGACAATAGAAGATTTGTAGTCTTCCCTGGTCTGATACCTGCTGCCACCCAGGTTAGACTGGGTCAGAATTTGGAGTAAACAAGACGAAAGCATAGCTCCATTCTGCCTTATATAAACTGTTGAGGCTACAACTGGTGTGGGCTCCATTTATGGCCACGGTCTTCTGATGGTACACTCACCAGGATCATTTGCCATGACACAAAGTTTGAATAATCTGAAACTGGTTTCTTTTACATGATTCCAGGGGGATATGGTAAAATGAATCCTTTGCATCACAGATGTGAAGCAAATCTAGGGCTTATGTAACGCTATGTCAGTATCGACCACGATCTCTGAGGAACGTTTTCCGCCCCTTGTTGAATCTGTCCCACACAGATTTAGGTACAAGAAATCTGCACCCAATAAAGTATCTGGTGGATGTATGGATAGCTGGGGAAGCCTACACCTCCCCAAAATCTTGTCAACAACCACCCCCTTCTTTTCACTTATGACATATTGCACTGAGTATCTTGATATGGGTTGAAATGTCAAAATGAATAAGAGACACACTTCCCTATCTTCTTCACATGCTTGTACTGCAACCCAATCACTCGCCAAGATATGAAGCGCCGCTCTCTTGGGAGAATCCTGCACCTGCTTCCTTCATTGCCCTTATAAAAAACCTGCAAGACTTTCACAACTTCAAAGCCACCACAGAGAAATACCGAAGCAACCTCTGACCCCGTCGGTGTTCAAAAGTCTTGGAGGCATGTGTCACTCTGAATGTTACGGCACATTGGTGTGACCCTCTGCCAAGCTGTGGGATCACAAAAATCCCTTGGGAACATGGAGCCTTTCCTAAGGCAGATGGACGGGGCAAGTGTAGGGAAAAAGAGAGAGGGAGAGGGAGGGAGAGGGAGGGAGAGAAGATAGACAGCGGGGAAGTGGCAAAGCAATATATTCTGGCCTTCCAAGGTCCAATAAATTCATCAGCTTAGACACAAATTCAAGAGGAGAAAAGTGATGGAAAATCATTATGGTAGAAATACAAGGATTCAAATTACCTGCTGCGGGCAAATGGTGATTGCTTTGTGGCAGCAGGACCCAATAGAGAGTCGGATCCACATAGTGAGCAGTCTCCCAAGGCCTCAAATCACTAATTACTTATTAATGAGTGGAAGAGGAAAGTCTGTGCTGTCAAAGTAAACAATGGTGAGCGAGCCAGCAGAGCAAAAGGGAAAAGGGAGCCGGGTAAAGAAAAGAAGATGAGGGCGAGAAGTCTTTGTTTTTTTATCTTCTTTTTTTTAAATTTAGATATCCAGAATTAAAAGTCAATTCTGTCTCATGTCAAAGGAGGGATTCTGCCAGTGTTTCAGCACAAAGCCACAGAAAGACGGGGGTACATGTCTAACCACAAGAAAGCAAGAGTCTGACAGAAAGGAGAGCACATGTACCCAGAGAGAAAGGTTAAATAACGCAAGGAAGAGAGGGAAACCAGAGACAGAGCAGCAGATAAAGTACAAAAAAAGGACAGATAAGTACAGAAATGAAAATGGAAAAGAGACATACCTATCTTGTGTGACCTTTACCAGGAACTGAATCACAGAGGAGAGCAGTCAAGATAAAGTTAATACTCCGTGGAGAACACCTTTATTCCAACCTTTTTCTTCTGCTGATATTTTCTGCACACAATGGCCAGAAAACAAACAACCAGGGCCGATGACCTGTAAACCTGAACTGCGTTATGGGCCAGAATCAGCCGACACGAGGCTCAGCATCGTGTCTGCATAGCATCTGAATAACAAACTGCCCTCGACCAGACCCAGTTCTCTGGCAGCACTGAGCTGCCTCTTTCACCTGCTCCATCCCTGAATAATAAACCAACTCAGGTTGGCTGGTTGGGCTGGCACCGCATGAAGACTCTCACACTGATACCTTCACACTCTCAGATATTAGAAATTCATTTGCATTCATCAGCAGCACTGCCCCCGAGGGGATCTGTGGAAACATGTTGGATTGTTTAGTCAAAATTACAATACAGCTGGGGCAATTTATCTTTTGAAAAGCCTGTTAATTTGTTCAGGAGGAAATAGTGTTTTCATTTGCATGTTGAATAAAGAGTAGCTGGAGAACCCTTTACCAACCTGTTACACCACTCTATCCCTGGCTAATGAGGCAAGGCAGGGGGAATTATTGATTCCACTGGGAGCCTTTAGCATGACAAACACACCATGACTTTTACAGTTGGCACAGAGAAAGCCCACGGGTGCATGCACCCATGCATGTATGTGTGTATGGGGGGTCTATGAGTGCGTGTGCATGCCTGGAACTATGAGAGTATTGTATATGTGAATATTTATGACTGTATGTGGGGTTTTTTTAGTTGCTGGGATTAAATTCCTGTAATTACATTCAAAATAATTACGTTGGATTAGATTAGATTAAATATGGCCAATTACACGATGAGGCGGAGACGACGGGGAGCCAATATTAAAGTAGTTGTGGAGCTAGAGAATAAAAAAAGTCAGCTCAGGATTCATTTTTGAATTTTTAGAGTGCTTTCCAATGTGAGAAACTCCAATTGCAAAGGTGGAATAGTTAAAATTTTAATCACAAACGCCAACCGTTTCCTTTGAAGCTTTAAAGTGAGTTAAATATTTTAATGCAACTTAAAAGCATGAATATGGTGGGTACTAAAGAGTCGTACATTAGACGGTCCTCTGACTGTTACTTACCTCAAAGTTGTAAATGTCTCAAAAGTGAATACTTAAACCTTTTAAGGCCAAATATTGATTCACTGATGTGATTTAAAGAATAAAATATTGACATGGCAGGAGTGTAATAAAATATATATCGATAATGCCAATATATATATAGTTTGTATGTTCTACTCCAGTGTTTTCCAAATCGTCTGTACACACAAGTCTCAGTGTGTACATGTGATTTTTGTTTTGCGTAAGTTTCACTCAGGGGCTTTGTGTTGCAGTCTTGTACGCAAAGTGGTACACAGAATAACTTTGACTGCGAATCACATTTATTGAAGTCAAAATGTAATTGATTGAACTTATTAGAGAGATAGTGGTGACTTCTTTGAAATACGGTTGTTTGGGCTGCAGTAGATGAGGCTAAGCATGTCCTCAGTTTGGGGAAGAAGAGGAGGAGGAATGCACAGCTGCAATCACAAATAACTTTCTTTGCTTTACCCTGCTAGGAACTGTTCGGTCAACATTTTCTCCAAAGCCTCCAGACTACACTGTGAAGGGAATATAAAATAAATAAAATGTCTGACAGACCACAAGAAGCTGGCGCAAAACTACTTTGATTGGATGTTTTGTGCCAATTCTGTGCAACTTCTTCGAAGTGTCTTGTGACGTCAAGTCATCAGCGTCTCAAAATAACTACCGGTAAAAACCCCCAATAAAGGCAGCAGGAGATGAACAGAGTGTTGTCAGGTGGGAAACTACTCGAGAAATTATCTTACACTTTTCAAAACTGAAATAACAGGTTGTGCTCCAGCACAGTAATCAAATACAGTCTATTTGTGTTTATTAATCCCCCACAGGCAAACTAAGGGCTTTTTTGGCATCAGTATGGCATCATCTGCCCTGACTGAATGTCTCATGGGTGGGAGAAGTTGATCATTGAGTACATCCGGAGACAAACGTCACGGTATTTCAAACCCAACAAACCACTATCCGCTGGAAACACGTCACATAGGACATATGCCCTCAGGGTTTGCTAAGAAAGTAATTTACAGATTGCAGGAGGCTGATTACAACAAACATTCTCGAAAATGTCAACTTATTGTGTATTTGTGGTGATTATTGATCATATATAATAGAAACTGTTAAATTATCAATAATTTCTCTTTCAGTTGGCATTGCTGGGTGAGCATCTCCTTGTTTATTCCACATAGAATACATTTGAGTAGTGCACACTTGTGAAATGTTATAGTGCCTTTATATAGTTGGAAAATTGCTTAACCACAATTTGTTGCTGTAACTATTTCTGACAGCTGAGCTCGTGTGTTTGTACAGCTCCTGCAATGCGATGAAGTTCTCACCACAAGCCACCCCACGGACCTTTGGAGTCAGAGCCACTTTGATTATCATGAAAAAGGAAAAATACATATCATAAAATAGACGTTATCATTTGTGTGATATCTGCTGAAAGTGTAATTTCAGTGTCAAAATTGCTCAAATTTGCCAAATGTGCCAATTTCCTGGTCAAATAGTGGGGAGAGGCAGCTGTGGGCTGCGATTCAATTCGGATATTTTACCGTCCCTCTGTTTTTTTTTGTCAGTGTAATGTTTGTAGAAACCTTTACGAAGTCCTCATTTTACAAAGAATAGATTATTTATTTTATGTCTGTCGATAGGACGCTTTGTCTAGCTGTTTTGTTGTCAAAACACAATGACCAAGTAAGATGTGAGAGAATCGGTGCATTTCCCTGACTGTAGGAAGCAGCGGTGAGCACTTGCAGCTTTCTTCATTTAAGTGAAGTGAAGACCAAACACACATACGATCCAGTTTGTACTCTCAGACATTCTGGGTGCAGGATGTGCTGAATAACTCCTGATTCACGCCATTGAAACAGTATAGAAATTCTTAAAACAATTGTGTTAAAAATGATCCACTCTTGAGTCATTACCTTCTCACTTTGCTCCCTGAAGAATATCCTGAATATTATTGCCTTGTTAAGCAGAATATATATATTTTTTGGTTCTCTTGGACACTAAAAAGAAACTTCATATTTATCTAATAATCTCAAGCACAGAGCAAACTAAGGCAACGTTTACACAACATTTCAAGTGAAAACGCATCGTTTGTTGCCGTTTCATTTCAGAAAACTGTTTCATTTATACAGCAACCTTTTGAAAACGATGTCTGTTTAGACACAAACGGCAACCACACTAAAAACGATTAGTTTTCATGTTGGGCCACTAGTGGATGCTGTTGTTTTGTTTTTGTAAAGAAACCACACACAGAGCAATACATTCTAAACATAAACAATGGTGAGTCCACTGACCTTCTTCTGGCCAGACAACAAAGTTGGACTATTTCAAATAACTTTAAACTAAAAAACTGCAAAGTCTCAGGATTATATAGACTGGGAGTCATGCCGTCATTGTTGTTATTGTCAATCTGCTCACGCATGTGCAAAAACACTATTTACTATGGCCATGGTTCGCATGTGCAGGGGCAGCTGTTTTCCCTCCCTGTTTCCACGGAGTCTGAAACTGAGCATTTTTGAAAGGTTAAACCTTGAGAGCCGTTTTCAAAAAGTGGAGTTTTCAATGGCTCTGAGCACCATTGTCGTGTAAACACTCACCCAAAACACAAAAGTTTCCCATGTTCACTTGAGAGCAATGTCTTGTAACATGGCCAAACTATTATATTCTATTCGCACAATTAAAAATGTTCATTTTTATATATTATATTTTCATATTTAGCCATGTTCTGTTTTTGCATGTGATTTAATGTGACTGCTCTGCATTACATCCAAACGAGAGCTGGAACAATTAAACCTAAAGAAAAATTTAATATTGCAACAGTACATTTGGGGAAATGCAATCATTCCACAAAACACAAGTAATTTCTTATCTCTGCAGGGTTTTTTTTAAGACATCAGCTCTGCTTCCACTGCCACCTAGTGATCAAACAGTTAATCCTTTTTTGTTTTTATGCTATCTAACAATTCAACTTACATGCGACCATTCTTTTTTTTAGTTTGCAAAATTAACAAACCAGATTATATTTCACTCATATGATCTTTCATATTGTATTTTCTGTTGTCTGTTACATGTCTATTGCCAAACTCCTGCCTACAGACAACCCTGATTTAAATCCTAACATACTAGACTGAAGTCTTCATGAACCACCGTGACATAACGACACTTGAGTAATCAAGTAAATCAAATGGTGTAAGTGCATGTGAGCCTGCTGATTGGAAGTGGTGCTCTAGAACAAGCAAACAAGGCAGATCGACAAACTATTACATACTGATGCATCTTGATTTTGAAGAAACGCTTATTTGCGCTTGCAGTGTGCCCTTGGAAGTCCACTTAACCAAAGCCTTCAAAGAAAATCCTCATTTTTCAATGTGATTCATCCATGTATACGTAAATACACGCACCGTCTTGCATCAGTTAATCTGCTTAATAAACAATAAATTAAGAGGATTATATGTCACATCCTTTTGTCCCAAAAATGCAGTGTTGTAAATGAAAAAAAAATACACGGAGTTAAGAAAACACACTGAATGAAAGACTGTCCAGAGCGACTCTCCTTGTTTTAGTCATGAGTTAAGCTTGGGGGAGGCAGAGGGTGTGAGAGGGAGTTCACAGGGGGAGAGGGAGGGACTTCATAAATACTTAAGGATGCCTTGGTGGATAGTAGAAATACACTGGAAGTACTTTGTAAAGTAAGCTGTCCATAAACGCATCCACACCAGAGCAAAGGCAAACACTTGCAGTCGGTATGCAAACACATGCAGCAAAGAGAAGCACAAGCTCACTGTTCAGTAAAAGGAGAATCAACACAGACACTCCGACACTGGAGCCCACATCAACAGCGACACAGAAGTAAAATTCAAACCACCGTCATGAAGATATTGAGTTAGTGGAGTGAATTTTTTTAAGTAAAGTGTTAATTTGTAGAGGAAACCCAGTGCCTGTGAGAAAAAGACGTTGAATAGCGGCACAGGTTTTGTCCTGTAAGATAAAAGCGCCGCACAACAAAGCTGATGCGAGATTAATAGTCAGCGTTTGGCTGTTCACTTACAGACTCTTGGTAAGCTGGCAGTCAAGTACTGTGAAGCAGCCTGTGATTTTCAAACACTTTGAGGCTTAATCTTTCGGTTGCTAATGAGGTATTTTGGTTGAATTTTAAGTCTTTGCTGTCCCAACGGAAAAACATAAAAAAGATGAACTTCTGAACAGTCGGGGCACAACACCAGTGGAAGGAGGCACTAAAGGAAAAATACCGCCTTTAAAGTTCCCATTTACACACATGCTGACAAATGTGATAAACACACACTGTGAGCGCTAATACTTCATGGGAGTTCATCATCACTGGAGTGAGAGAAAAAGCAATGAGGCTTTTTGGCAGATTTCCTGCTCACCCAGGGTTGACAAATTGCCAAGGCTCTCTGTCACAGCTCCACTTTGAGGCTGCTAACTGTTTCATCTGCGATGATTTAGATCTCAGGCATAAAAGTAGCCTCGTGGAAATGCATATTCCTTACACCTTAATTTGCATCACACAACATAAAGCAATTACAGTCACTTTGACTAGCAATTTGTATGAGACAAAGCTCAATGAATCAATAACTAGTGTTGCTTCTGTGTGGAATCACAGCAGATAAAAAAGCCCTCAGACCGGCAATTTTAAGGTTGAGTGCATAAAACAAACATGTAAGTGGCACAAAGGTGTAATTGAGGGTTATCTAGTCAACGTAATCTACAGACTGTGATAAATATGTTTTGGAAGGTGTTTTGGCGCTCTTCTAGAAATTTGTGTTCATAACGGAGCATTTACAGCAGACAGTAAATCCTCATTTTAATCCCTACAGGATATAGTTAAACATCTTATTTTTATGGGCTGTATTCAGTCAGATTACTATTAATGTGAGACAGATTTAGGGTGAAAAATATGTGGTATTAAAAATATAATCTATGTTCTACAATGTTGACATCCAGCCATAAGCATGACCCCTTAAGTGTAAATTAAAACAGAAACAAACTGTAAATAGATTCACGTAAAACGTTCAGTAAAAAAAGTTTGGAGCTTCCACTTTTGGTCAGAAGCCAAAATTGCAAGTGTGGCAAGATAATTTATTTATTTTTTCCCCCAAAGAAATATATGTAAGCTGAAATTAACATTTGCTCATTAGAATCACATTGATCTGAGAACACACACAGTGGTTGATTATGGGTTGGTGCTTTCACATCTCTATTTATTTGGGAGAGCAGGTTTTTTGCTTATGATATTATATATTTTTTGAATAATACTCAAATGACCTAAATCAGAGGCCAAATTACCAAATGGCTGCTGGGCAGCGGAGTAGTGGTGTCATGGTAACTCTCTTTGTCGGCTGGTGTATCGTGTGGCAAATCAAAAGCTTATCACACACATTTTCTAATCTCCTTTGCCAGAGTTTAATCCATGATTTTACCAACTGCAGATTATTTTTGATTAAACAGGCTGTTACAAATAATGATTCACAAACAGTATCTGTTCAAAGGAGAAAGAAAAACACGCCGATTGTTCATTTGTTTTGACTGAAAACTGCTCATTTGTCCATTAAGAAGGCAGATATTACAAATACGACTAAAATATGCCCCACATAAGTTATTGGTTTTCTTCAATGGTTGACCTTTTCAGACTTGTTTATTTATATAATATAATATATGTTGTGATGTATGGCTAGGAATGTAATGTGAGAGGTTTGGGTTAGGATTTGACAGTATTGAGAATAACATGTTATAAAGTGATGCATTACTGTAATGGCGCCAGTTTTGGCCGAAATGTGCTGGTGACTGATTACTACTGTGAAAGTAGTATTGCATAATAAACAGTTGTGAATCTGCTCTCTCTTTCTGCATCTCACTGCCTCACGCCCCTACATGAACAGAAGCCCATCTCTCTAAGCTGCCTGCATGATTTACCTGGGTCTTTCTTCTCATAAATCAATTTCTTCTTGCAAAAGCCAACATTCAGGACATAGAGCATCTTCCTCAAATTAGCTGACGTAACTTCAGCTGAGCCAAATGAGAATAAGAGTCATCAGAGTGAACCACACAGCGCTGATAGCTCAGTAGTGTCAAAGCAACAAAATGGTAATTCACATTTCTAAGACTCTTTTTAACAAGGAAGAAGATAGTTACGTCCCTGAGTATATACTTCATTTGGTATTGAGTCATTCATTTACACCACTACTTTTTGAAGATGCAATCAATTGCTAATTATCAATATCTCAGACAGCACTGGTTGTTTGTTGTTTGTTGAGATAGTACAAAAATAGAATCAACTTTAAAGTCAACCTTAAGCGAAATAGGAGTCGTGCCAAATTTGGGAGATTTTCAACAGACAACATCATGTTAATGGAAATTTGAAACCAATTTGATTCTCTTTTTGCTGTATAACTTAAACAAACACAACTAAGAATTTCCTTAGGAACCCTTTGCAAGCTGAATGCAATTTCACACCTAAGTGCCAGATGGGTATATTCTAAATGTAAATTGTGAAATACATGAATGCTCACTGATTTCTGTTTAAACTGGAAAATGAGAAAACATTAGTACAGCTGCAAAGTAAACTCCCATGCAAGCTGACTCACCTGAGGGTGAAAATTTGTACTGAAGAAAGTGTGGACAGAGCCAGAAAGGTTGAGACTGTCTCTCTTTGTCGGATGGGTTTGGAGGGCACCATCACTACAAAGTTATTGTCCAGCTTCAGCTCCGACAACGGCTGAAACAGCCTGACGCTCCCGATGCGCTGCATTGGTGTATGCCCTGCGAAATAGCCCATCGGCCTCTGCTGGTCTGGGCGCACGGAGCTGCCTTTTCTGGAGTCCTCTGAACTGCAGTCTCCAGTGTCTGTGGTTTGGACCATGTAGTAGAGTTCCACGGGGGTGCCCTGGGCCTGCTCAGAGACCCTCTGTCTGCCAGGCCTCACCGTGGGCGGACTGAACCAGCTGGCCAGGGGCTCCAGTTCGGCAACACATATCCCCAGCTCGCCCTTTAGCCTGCACGTCCCGCGAACCTCTTGTGTCTCATGAAAGGCAAACATTCGGACACAGGGGAGCTTGTGGATGGCGCTGTAATCATCCCAGTCTCTGCCTGCTACGTAGAACAACACTTGAACCTTTGGCCAGCTGGGGTGGATCCGCTCACTAATTATGTAGGTGTGGACCTTCCAGTTGAACGTAAAAAGGGGTGAGGATGATGCTGTAGTTGGCACTGTAGATGAAGTGAAGGAGGGTGCGCTAAATGGTCCTGGCAGTGTCTGCAGCAGCTCCAGCGGGACAGGCTGCTGGACAGACAGCGGGCCATAGCTAGCATTGATGAAAGGCATCTGCCGTGCCTGGTGAATGAAGAAGGACTCGGTGCGGGCCTGGAGGCTGGAGTTCCTCATTAAGTCCTGGTTTGCCTCCTGTAAGAAGAACGCTGACTCAGCGTTGAGAATCCGGTAGCTGACAGGCAGATAGATTGGCGTTGGGCCGTACCTCTGCAGACCCTCCAGGATCACCTTACTGTTCACCACTGCAAGAAAAAAAAAAAAAAAGACAGAAAAAAAACCTTTAAACATTGTTTCAACAAATTCAGCGTCACAGCTCTCGTAACTGTCTGAGAAAGATTAATGGTCTGAAACCATCTACAAAATCTGATGCAGACATGAAATCAGAGAGCAGAATAAGAAAAATTGGATGAAATAACTCACAAAGTGGACGCTGGCAGTTTACATTTAACATTTGCATGCGCTGCCTGCAACCTGAGGCAATCGTATCTAAAGTCAGTTCCAGTAGTGAATGTTAAATGCTTTGCTGGAGACATTTCCATATGCTATCACTTTCATGAGCCACTGCTCTTATTTAAAAGAATTTGTTAGACTCAATTCAAAACACTTGTCTTTCTTAGTCACATGCTTATCAGACTTGTCCGTATTCCCTCCCGCTCTCAATCCTTTTCATTACTGCAGATAAACTCCAACTTTTTTTTATTTTTTACCCATCCTTCAATTTCTCCTTCATTTTATTTTTCTTCCGGGACTTCATATTTTCCCTTTTTTTCCCCCTCTCCTATCAGTCTCTCATTCATCGCTGGCAAGATCTGAAAGTCATTCAGCCTCCTGTCTCAAGATCGAAAGCTAATGCCATAGGTACATTTGGACACATTTGAGTCCACTTTCGCTTTTTAAAGTTTGACAGTCTAAGCACCAGGTGAGGTGCAGAGATCATCGACTTGCCACTCAGGCTCTTAATGAGCAATAGGTGTGATTTTTATTTTTTATTTTTTTGTGCAACACCAAAAAAACCCAGTTGAGGACTATTTTTCATTCACTTTCGCCGCGAATGCTGATATCTTTGATCTTTGACCCATGTGGGTGGATTTGAAAAGCTGTAGAAAAGAAGACTTTACTACACAGTAAAACTGAGCCGTAAGTAAGCCCACCAAATGAATGGTGCTCAGGACTATTGATAAATACAAGTAAATAGTAAGTGTAAGATGGTGCACGAGTACAAGATATTGATTCTCGTTCGTTTTTTCCTGTATGTAAAATGCGAACATTGAGTTTAACACTGTTTTATCTTGTCGTATTCTGTTCCACCTTACTGTAGACATTCCCTTTTAGATCCAAAATAAACCAACTGAACTGCCGCAAAACAGCTGGAAGCAACAAACACAACTTATGATGTTTTACCAATATCTGTGTGTAACATCAGCATGTATGCACCACCAGTCGACATACAATAAGTAGGCACGTAGGCCACTATTATTTTGCTACCTCAACAAAGCAATATGGCATTGATGTGCTGGACCAATACTCACATTGCTCCCCAGAACAGCTCACTTGTATTTAAAGTATATAGAAAAATGACACGTGTATTAATGTGATTTTAGCAAAGATGGCTGCAGTAGACTCTATGTAGTTTCTATGTTTACTGTGTTTATTACAATGTTTTTCTCACCCAGGGCTCTGATATGACCCACGTAAAGGAGCATATTGGTGGCAGCTGATAAAATCACAGTTGGAAAAAAAATAAAGAACCAATTTATAATGTGACAAGGCCATGGTGTCTTGTCATCCTGTGTCAGCGCTCCGGTACGCTCGTGACCTCTCCGAATGAACCTGTCTCTTTGCCATTACAGAGTATCTCTGCCTGGTGTTCCAGATATCGCATCTTTCAGGCAACTCTCGCAGTTCCAGAAATATGCTTCTCTATTATGCATATAAACAAGCACATGTAGAGTTTCTCAGACACTCCGTTTTACATTAATTCCAAATATACTCAAATTTATATGGTGAAACTTGGTTAAGTCATGACAGGGGTTGATTTGATTAGTTTTGTTTGTGCAAGACGGCATTCATGACGTATCAGGGAAATTTTGTGATTCTGCAATAGTGATGAGCCATAACATTATAACCCCTGGCAAGTGAATAACCCTCATGGCACCTGTTAGAGGTCGGGGCTATTCAGCAAGTGAACATTCCGTTACAAGTTGATGTGAAAGAAGCAAAAACAAGTGCGAGTTTCTTCCAAGGTTATTGATGGGAACTGAAGGCCAGCTTGTGCTTTCCAATACAACTCTCAAGCTGCTGCAGAGGTTAATGCTGGTTCATATAGAAAGGTGTCACAATGCCCAGTGCATCGCAGCTTTATGTGTATGGAGAACAAAAGAGTCAATCACATTATTAAGAAGGTGATCAGTGTACAACCTAACTGTAGATCTGTTTATATATATTAATACAAGTTGATACACAATATCGCATTACATGCGCTTACATTGTGTGGCAATATTTGTAAACATCAGTTTGGTTTTGTGAACAAGAGTTCAGGGTTTACATTACTTCCAGCATAAACATATAGCATCATGGCCGTCTCATTTTCCAGGCTTTTTTTCTTTTATCGCTTTTCTATCTATTTTTTTTTTTTTTAAATGACCTTTTCTTTTCACACCGCAGCACACTCTTTAGCCGTGGCCATATAACCTCATCAGGCCTCACATGCCACTAAAGCCCACTCCCACCAATCCCTCCTCCCCACCACCTCTTTCTCTTCACTATCAAGCATCAAGCCTCAGATATTTGGACTGATGGAGTGGCCCATGAGAGCCCATTGATTTTCTGTCCTGAACCCTGAATGCTGTGGGATGTGTGGCGTGGTAGTGATTTGTGACAATCTATGGCCACGGTGCATTGACTGGCTCTTGGTCCAAAGGCACAAGGGCAGCAGTTCAGAAACAAGGAGCCAGTGAAGGGTTAATTCACCATTAGCAATCCTGCTTTTATCAAAATGACTGATGATAGAAATGATAAATGTATTGTTTTTAAGAAGAAAAAAAAATCAATATGCAAGTTTACTGTATACATAGTAGTATTTATATCTACTGTACAGTTGACAATATCGATCTCGTCATTAGTACTTGTCATAAAGAAAGATCACAAAAAGAAATACAGTAATTTGATTGATTATATATACACGGTAAATTAAGCTATATCTATAGAAATTTGGCAAACTGTGAAAAGCTCCTGTGAATTAAATATTTTGAATACCCATTTTTCATTTGAGTGCATTTAAGCAATGTATTTTATCAAGTAGTCTTTGACTTCAAACCAGAAACATGTGAGTTACGACCCAAAATATAAGTTTGGGTGCATTTATTTTAGTGTTATTAACAGTCATCCACACTTACTAATGGAGAATTGTGCTAAATGTTGCCTGAGTTTCCACCACACCAATAAAGGTGTGTTTGTTGTCTAAAGGAAGAACAGCCACGCAGCTAAACCTAATTACGGGCTTTTCTCTTCTTTATAATCATACCCTTTAATAGCATAACGTCTGACTCTGATATGAGTAACAACTGAATTCCAAGTATGAAATTAGTTGCATTGCTCTGTAAGCTTGCGAGTTGCTTTTGTGTTTCTATTTGTGTTCGTTAAACTGAGGAGGCAAACTGCATTTTCCCACACAGCCGCCTCCCTGTAGGTAGGAAGAGTAAAGATCTGAAGTCTTTGATTTAGACGGTACAAATTGAGTGATTGCCGTTGGATGGTTTTGACTGTGAGAGTAATGTTTGCCCTTTAAAAAAACAAAAAACAAAATATATACATAAACGACCAACCCGAGACCAATGTCAAGAGGGGACGAGGTGCTTAGTTGGTGCTTATGGCAGAGTGAGCAGATTTTCCTGTCTAGCCTTTTCTCTAGGGTGGGATGTGACACACTGTCCTAGTTTCTACTTACACAGATCAAACTCAATACCTCATTACAGCTGGAAAATGTCGTAATTTGTAACTTCAGATTTAGAATATGTCCCACTCCATGACACCAATAGGACATCGTAAATAGAGAGGCAAAGCTGCTGTGATTTGTCCTGCCCTGAGCTGCCCTTGGATTTCATGTTTGCGGCGACTGTACTTGTAAATCATGTCTGCCGGACTGTTTCTGCAAATGAAAAAGCAAATGATTTGTGTAGATAACTTATCCTCTGTGGTAAATCCTGGCCATAAACTCTCATGCACCATTTCTGGGCATTGCCAACCCCTCAGGACGCGGGGGCCGAGGAGTTTGATCACATATCAAACATGCAGCTGAACCGGACCTCATCATTAGACAGATGTTAAGATTCAGGATTTAATGACTTGATGTTATATTCATGTAGCTGGAGCCAGGAGGCCCCCCAGTAGCAGGGGCTACGAATTAAAATGCATTTAAAACATTTTCCTCGCCATTCCTACCACATTTAGCAAACAACTTGTAAAATAACCTCTTTTAAAAAATGGTATTACAGCATTTATGTCCCCAAGACAGACACGTGTGGCTTAGAATGAAATCATTTCATCTAATCACCTGTTCTTCTCCCTGGTGACCTTGCTTGATCTTCACCCAAGAAATATAATCCCTTCATCTTGCCTTTTTTCTCCTCTCATCCTGCCTTTATCCTTCACCATGTGTGTATCTTGCAACCACTCCCTGATCAGACACATTAGCCCGGCCAACTTCAGTAATGCATTAATCAAACAGACTTCATGAGAGATTTATCGGAGGGGAAGTAGTTTAGGTAAGACGAGAAGCAGCAGAGGACGGAGCGAGCGAGAGTGAGAGGTGACCATGATGGTGGATAGTCTTCTTCTAAGTGTGCCTAAGATCGGAGATGATGTGAGTGGCCCTCGTGCTTCCTTCATTTTAGGATTGGGTTTAAAATTAGACTTCCTTTCCTTGCAGAAATATCACAAATACTGCAGAACATTGCTGTATTTTAGAAGCACCTGTACATGAGTTCACTCCTTTCCAACCTGCTGATGCAACATTTTGCGACTATTCTTTTAGTGCAAAAAAACAAGCCCAGGTGCTCAATGACAAAGCGGAATCTGGTCCATCTGTCAGCCTGTCTATCATTGTCTTTGTCTATAGTTGGAGAAACACAATCAAGATTTGTCTATATTCTAAACTAGCTTACAATTGAGGATTTATTTGTTAAATTATTTGCAGAAATTGTATATATATATATGTGTGTGTGTGTGTGTGTGTGTGTGTGTGTGTGTGTGTGTGTGTGTGTGTGTGTGTGTGTGTGTGTGTGTGTGTGTGTGTGTGTGTGTGTGTGTGTGTGTGTGTGTGTGATGGGAGGACAAAATAGATTTAGATCCTGAAATCAGTCATCATTTCTCTGCATTTACAGTATTTTTACCTGATTTAAAAGTGTAATTATAAAATGCCTGCCTGTAGATTCAAAATACCCACTTCATTCCCAGAGCTCAGTTACTAGTTATCCTCCAGGAAGTCTGTTGTTGCTGTTGTCCACTCCACTATCAAAATCACCCATTCCTGACCTGAAATACACTCCAGGTAAATCACTCCCTTCAGAATTACTTGTTTAGAAAAATTTTAATCAAAATTGCTCATATACTTATTTTTTTCTGGAAATTTGAAAGATTTGACAAAAATAAATTTAAATGAACTTTTTAACCACAACCCCACTTAATAAATAAACAACTTATTTTTCTCTGTTAGCAAGAAGGGGCATTTCTCATTCATTTTACTTCTGAATGACATCACTTCGGGACACTTTGTGATTTATTTTTTAAAAGTAATCATTCATCCTATGATGGTATGCATTAAAACATTGTGGCTTGATTTAATCATTCAGTGTCTTTTCAATCAAAGCATCCAAAATGTGACTTTTGATTGTCTTCCCGTTCATCATTGGGCCTTCAAAAAGTGCACTGAAGGTGAGCATCTATTTGTGACTGTGTAAAAAATTTAAATCAAGGTCCTTTTTGAATTAGTCAATCAAACTCGAATTGAAAACAAACCTCAACAAGGCTTGTTCACGCAGTTGTTCTGTCTTATTTCTACATCACAAAGTGCTCACACTTTTCGCTCGACTCAATTTTAGAGAAGGCACTGCTGTTTTTTTTTCTTTTCTTTTTTTTGTTTTTTTTAATCTTCTAATACTGACATTTAGAAAGCTTTTGAAATCCCCAATTTTCATAAGTCCACCAGGTAAAACATTAAGACGTGATCTTTACGTGGCATTTTCTTTTGTTAAACATTTGCTCTACGTGAGCGCTCTGTCTGAAGAGAAGCTGCTTGGGGGACGTCGAAGTCGCCATCAGTGGACCTACTGGCCGTCAGTATGAGAAGTAGCTTTCTTTTTTTTTCAGCTGCAGAACAATGGAGTGAAAAGGGTATTTGGGGCTCTTGGAGGGCCAGACAGAAATGTCAGCTGCTGTTCAGATGGAGAAAATGCCATTGGCGAAGTCAAGAAGTTTAAAAACCTTATCAAAGACGGTTTCTGATAAATCCTCTTGCGCGCATACAGCCGAGAAAAGACCGAGTTTTCTCAGCGCCTCCGAGCCCCACGACACTTAACTAGGAAAACTGAAAGGCAGTTGTTAAACAGACATAAGTGTTGGGTATAGCACACTGGATTGAGCACATTATTCTAAGATGTGAGCCTGGAGTCACTAGAAAAACTTTAGCTTTCCTTAATCTTAACCTAGGTTATTCTGTATTGATGCTGATTGGAACTGGGCTAATTGCCAGCAGTTATAAGTCTGAATTTTAAGCCGTAGCTCCACCATTTTGTAAGCAGTTTCCATCACCTTTTAGAAGTATTACTTTAAAAGAGGTTTCAAATTGACCAGAAACTGTTGGTGGTCTCCCATAGCCATAGAAAACCAATATTTATGTATAAAACAAACATCAACTTTGGTCAAATCAAGTCAAATGTGAACGGAACTATAATTTCTTTGGCGCTTAAGCCTAAACGATTCTAATTGAACTATTCTTGCATTAAGTAGATGTGAAACCGCGCTCAGTATCTAGCAGGTATAATCCCCTGGTTAGTGAAACATCAGGGATGATATCTCAACCGAAACAAAACACGTTAGAACACTAATCGCTCTAAGTGCCCATCTCATGCACCCTGACACCGCAGGAGAGCCAGGGCCGAGCAGAGAGCCCACTCCCAGCTGGAGGTTAATCGGATCACATAAAAGCAAGGCACACCTCATCTTTCATCACTAGGCAACACATTTATGCAGCAATCGATAGGTGGAATCATATTTTCCCCTTTCAGAGAAATGAGGGAAAATGAAGTATTGTGACCCGGGTGAGATGGATGGAGCAGGGCTTGGTGGCTCACAGATATCACCAATAAGTCAGAGCCTCACGTTTCTTCAAAGCTCAAACTGTTTTTGCCTCAGGCAAATCTTATGGCTTTTTTTAGTTCCAAAATGGCCTTTGGGTCATTTAAGTCGATGTCGTCTGAGTCTGAAGTAATTTACAGCATGCTGTTATATCCTCCTCGCTCCCAAGCAAAGCACCTGCCTCTCATGTTGTTTTTTTCAAACAAACACACACTCAAATATATCGAGATACGCTTTTTATGCTGCGCTCCTGTTGCGACTATTGGCCTGCATTAAGAGAGAGTGAAAGATATTCCCCACTCCACTTTCGTAATACCAGTCACTTAACTCTAAAGACAGATTAATCACAAAGGCATTAGTTTTCATTTGCATAATACAAATCAGATTCTTTAACACGTTCGGCGATTACCTGCTGGGCTGGAATCTTTTCAGACGGTGTAAAAGTGCAGAGAAAAAGTTTGCTTTTCAGAGAATCGCCTCTTTATGTGAAATATGCTAATGTATTTGAAATAATGAACATTTCTGCCTGTTCCGTCCTTGAATAACTAATTGGGTGAAATAACTGAAGCAGCCTGGAAAGTGAATTAAATCCATTTCTGATGACACTGTTGATCATTCTTTGAACATGTTTTTCTTACCATCTGTGTGTCTACTGTGGGTACCTTGCAGCTTTCATATTCTGTTCAATTCAAAATCATAAATAGATATGAAGTTTCCATGAGGGATGAGGCAAAAAGAAAAAGAGCCGAAATGGCATTTAAAATTGTTTAATTTGTCCTGTAATCCACAGATATGTTGTTTCCAAGTGGTGGGATATGTCTTTTTTTGGGTGGTGACACAGAACTATATGAGGAGGCCCAGCAACAGAAAAATGTCAACCAGATAAACTAAGACTAACAGCGGGTGTGCTCGGATCAGAATGCTTTAGTTTCTGGTATCTGTGGGAACGGAAGAGCCAGTCAGGAGTGGTCAAAGGACAGATTTATGAATGAGGATAACTTTTCTTTGACTCCTACTAATATTCCTCCACCACAGCGTGTTACTTGCACAGAAATAAAAAGAGAATTCTTTTAAAGAAAAGATAACAGTTCCTTCAAGAAACTGAAGAATTATGTAATTGGAGGCATTGTAAAACCGGTAAACTCCCAGAACAGTGGTTGAGGCACTGCCAAAGCTATGCATTGCTTGATCTCGTCTGTGTCTTCTGGGGGTCATTCATGAGAAAAACTCCTCACGGCTTTCAATGATCTCATTAAGGAGAAATATATTTATTGGAGGGCTGGCAGTTGATGATGAAGGTGGGGTGTTGCATGCAGGGAGGAGGCAATGTGTTTTATTATCTTTAATTGGCGATCTCATCCTCCCACACTTTGGCAAACCCTAATTTAGTAGTGAGCTGGGATGGGAATTTGGAGTTGTGGATTTCAAAGTGTGGGGTGTGCCATCCCTTGGGGGAGGGGGCAGGAAACTTAACGGGGTATACAGCAAGAACTGCACCACTCGTTCACTCGTGTGATGCAGTTCCCTGAAGTTGGGAAAGAAGAGAAAAAAATGTGAAACCAAAACAGGAGCAAGAATTGCAAGAGGAAAACCTGAATTACAATAAACTGTGAGAATGTGGCACTTTTAACATCCATTATGTCTTGTGTTTTGACCTGTTTTGAAATCAGACTTCAATCAGACTTCAATTGAATCACAAGAACATTTGCAAGCATACTGAGAACTGCTTTCTAAACAGGTTCGATTCTGGCTGAAAATCGCAGGATTCATGCTTCACACCCAGGTCTATTTGAACTGGAACACATGTGAAAAGAGTGAACACAGTCTAAAAGTTTCTGAAAATGAGTCTTTCTCCGTCAGTGTGTTGCACCACAAGCTCCTTCGATTAGACCCAAACAGATGACCCCAAATGAAACACAGCTTGAGATCTGTCCACCACCTATTCTCACTCCATAACAGTGTATTTGTGTGTTACAGTAATCCTAAAGAAACAGGAAGTGGAAAAGCTCAAACTCCCATTTAGACATTAGTTATGCCTCACTGGGGAGAAATTCCTGCAGTTTTCAAACATTTCTTTGTGTTCATCAAAAACATTGTTCCCACTTACTCAGGCAGGCGTCCCATCTCCCTGGTGGAGGTACGGAGGGATGGCGCTTGTGAAGGAATGGAAGGGGAAAAAAACAACAACAAGAACAACAAAAAAAAAAAACAACAACTCAGCTTTCTGCCTTGAAGACACATTTGGGACTTGAATGGGCTTTTTATGACACTTCAATTCTGTCCGTTGCCTCCGGGCCGAGCGTTGTGCATTGTACAGTGTCGAGAAAGGTGGAAAGGAAAGGGCGGTGTGGGGAGCCACTAAGGATGGCCGCCTTGGTGGTTGTTAAGATGAGATGAACAGGAGACGAGAGCTCTTGAAGGAACGGGAAATGTGCTGCGCAGAGCAGAGTAGCAGTTAGCCTCCTTACGAGGGCGCCCACAGGGGTAATCGAAGGCTTCAACTTTAACTATGTGAGCTTTGCTGTTGTCATTTAGGCCCCCGGATTGGCTTGGCGAGCTTATGAATGTGGCCGATGCTCTCTCCAACAGAGGTAACCGCTCTCTGAAAGTGAGTCAAATGAAAGCAGTGACAGTGACGGATGGTGCAGTGGTGTGCTTAGATACAGAGGGGGGGATTTGGGGAGGGGTTGGGGGGGCGGGGGGGGAACTCATGTCATAAATAACGACAACTCTCGGCACATGGTAATCACATCCAAGTGAATCCATTTCAGCTACGCTGTGTATTATACACCGGGGATGCTTTTTTTGTGCAAATGTATAAAATCAGATGCAGTTAAGTGGGGAAGAATAATGCAGTGAGTTGGCAAAAAAATGGAGCAGGGTGAGTAATGTCCTGGCATTTCCAGCAAGGTTACATTGTAAGAGAGTCAATGGGCCTTGGACATCAGGCTCTGCAGCTGCTCCAAGGACTCAAATAATGCAAACCAGCAGATTCATTATCTCCAGGAATTGGAAAGTACAGCAATACAATATTTTATTATTTAACTAACTTTCTTTAATTACAAATGAACATATGGACATAATGACAGAACTATAGTTGTGCTATAAGTCAATGGACTGAACCCCAGTCGGAATATTGGATGGGCTTTATGTGCTGTGAATTATAGCAAATTCAAAGAAAGAACAATTAAGCTGATGATCAGAAGATGAACTCCCAGCAGAGAGATCTGAACAGATTATGGTTACCTATAAAATTCCGGTGTGATCGGCAGGTGTTTAATGTTTTCATCCTCCTAAATCCTTTCTGCTAAACACCTAGTGATCCATAACTGCTCCTTCAGTTTGTGGCGCATTAAAAGTACTGTCCAGGCAATTAATAAGGGATTGAGAAGGATTTCTGAGAAAGTGAGAGAGATAGTGTGTGTGAGCTGATCCAGATCAGAAGGTATTTCTCGACAGAAAAAAAAAAGTGATGAAATGGGAAAAGTTGACTTAAGTCAACAGGTCTTTTTCCACTTTATCATAATGCTTGAATCAGTAAAATGCAAATGTGCACGATAGTTGATTTTCAAGTTTTCAGGATAATTGAAAACTGTAGTCCACCATTTGAAATACCAAGCTTTGAAAATCTGAGCGAAACTAAATCTAACTTGAGTTCACGTACGTCTGTATTCAAACATTAGACGTTGCAGTGCATCGTCAAGCACTGGAGCACGGTGATTTAACAGAATGATCTTTCACAACATAGTTTTACTAAAAGCAGTGGAAGGCAGCTGTAATTGCACAAAGCTGCCGCAGAAGTCATTTTTTCACAGTTCAAGGATCTGTATCTGCTGCCTGCTCAAGAGATAGATATTTAAACATGAGTTTGGTGGGTTGTTAGGGGCTCTGCGCTACTGTATAATGAGCACCCTTCGTCTGACTGCATATGTGTTGAGATTTATGGAGTTGGGAATAGAAAATCTGAAGATCAGACCGTGCGAGACCAGCAACACAAAAGAGTGCAGGAGAAATAAGATTGATGTGGATATATGAATGTGTGTGTGTACTTGTGTTGTGTATGCATACACTCATGTAGAAAAACAAGTACATCCCACAGGAATCATTTTTCATTTACGTATTTCCAATATAAACAATTTGATGATCTAAATATGAATGATGATGACTGAAACTGCCGGTTAAATAGTTTGTTCAGCTACTTTTTTTCAAACGGCCCCAGATCACCTGTTCTCTCAGCTTCCCTCCCACAAGGTGACTCACACTTAAAAAAAACACCTGTTTCTTCCCCTGAGCATTCACATTTTGTCTGAAATGCAATAATCCCTGTTTTGTATATATTTTATTCAGTTCAGTCACACTGGGTCTTGACTTTCAAACAATAATACTGATTCTATTCTGTTCTGTTCCAGCAGAACTGTTGGAATGTGAATATAAGAAGGTGATTGATCTTGTAATGTGCTCTTCAATGACCCATCACTAAAACTCACTTACTCCATTTACCACTTCATAACCAGGTTCTATTCTGTAAAGGTATGATTAATGCACGCGCTTAAAAGAGGAAAAAATATTCATACATTTCATGAATTATTTCTTCAACAATGTCATCTTCTCTCCAGCCCATTCTATTTTCTTTTAGAGATCAAATGTTTCAAGATAAGGTTAGAAATACATCTTTCTGGTACCTATTTTCTGTTCGAGGTTTTAATGTTCTCCCTGTGCCTGTCCTTTAAATGAGCACACCAGCTTCTAACCCAAAATCCAAACACATGCTTGTTAGGGTAATTGATATCGGCTGAGATAGGCTCCACCACGCTGTGATATGGATCAATCTGGCTTGAAAAGTAAAAATTGAATGATTAATTGTGTAGAGCTCTGCTTCAAGTGTGTGTGTGTGTGTGTGTGTGTGTGTGTGTGTGTGTGTGTGTGTGTGTGTGTGTGTGTGTGTGTGTGTGTGTGTGTGTGTGTGTGTGTGTGTGTGTGTGTGTGTGTGTGTGTGTGTGTGTGTGTGTGTGTGTGTGTCTCTCTCTCTCTCTCTCTCTCTCTCTCTCTGGATATGCATGAACCCCTTGGAACTCCTCAGATGACTATCATGCAGCCTCAGGCGAACACCTTCAATGGATATTTAGATTTTGAGCCACTGAGCACCCCACTGGCCGAACAACAGATGATCACAAGTTTGGACTTCTGAAAGTCTTGCTGCATCATCTTTAAGTATGGCCCAAACACATTTTTCTGAGAGTCAAGCAATGAGTGTAGTGAGATGCCTCTGGCAGAGATACAGTGGACTGTGTTGATCAGTGGCACTGGCGGAGAGCTGCGCGCCTCTGACAGCAGCAAGGTGGTAAACAGCATGGAAGAGAGGAGTCTGGTCTCACAGGGCCCTGAGGATGTCCGTTGCACACTCCAGCAGGAGCAGAGGGAAAGAACAGACAGTCATTTCGCGGCTGCTCAGAAACTCTGAAATGAGATGAACTCAGAGGTCTCTCCCCGCAGCACGAAATGCTCACGGCATGCATTTCTTTATCCATATCCACCCCCAAAAAAAGTGCCACGGAGAATTTTGAGTCTTTGAGTGAGCTTAGTGGTTAAGGGAATAAGCAGGAAATGGAAATAAAGATGCCAAGAGAAAGGCTGTCTATCATTTTCTCTCAATGCTTAGACCTAGTTTTATTTGTCAGCCTCATCCTTCTCTGGCCAGATTTTGTGACTAACAGAAGCTGTGAAAGGTTTAGTCAGATAATTACCTCACGATCGCCTTGGGTTTTTGCTGAGAAAAAGCTTTTCAGAGTTTCTCCATTTTTTATAGTCGACCGTAAAATAAGATGCGGCGCATCATAAAATGTCTTTACATCATTGTGGCACTCTTTAAAATGCTGTCTTCCTTTGGTAAATCACTCAGGGTTGAAACATCAGCGACACTGAGACCTAAGGTTACCTCTCCAAAAGGCTAGCAGAATAAATCCAAAATAAATCTAAGTAATAGATCGACAATCTGTTATTTCACCTTCTTATGGATGGCACAGCTTTCTGAAAGTTTTCCTTTTTGCTCCTTGCACCTACGTATTTCACATAAGTAAAAGGACAACTCTGCAGGGCCCCTGTGATAACGGGTTGAGAAAATCATAGGAGAGAACAGCTGTCGAGGTTGGAGAATCTTCAGAGAGACACTCTTGACTCGGGCTGGAATTTGTTGGAGCAAGGAGAAGTCTAATTGCGCTGTGAAGGGGACAAACGTAAATTACCAGGTTCTACCCTCACTTAACTGTGTCCTGTTTCTGAGGACGAGGAATACATGTATAAGTGAACATGTAAGGGGTTTAAGAGTCGTTGTTCAATGCATCTAAATAGGCTATTTTTGTAGTTGGTGTGGAAAACTTCAGCTAAAATCAGGCCGGAACGCAAAATGTGTGAAGAAGTTCAAATCCCTTCCTAATGCTCGAGACATCGAGTCTATAACTCCATCTACAACCCCTGAATGAATTTTTAAATACATCTAATCATTCATCATGTCAGTAAAACAGCTTTTGCAATGAGGGGTCGCTTGCTGACCACGTACATCCCAAGGACAGATACATTTGAGGCACAGTGATTCTGGAAAAACCCTAAATTTCTGAAAGAATTCAAAACAAAATCTATCCAGCTGTGTCACTGCTTTTAAACCGTTTTGATTGTGTGTTTTGATTGCTGGTAGTTTAGATGGTACACAAACATTAATGGCTCACAATGAAGCAAGGTCACAGTCTCCTGCAAGATATTAAAGCATTTATCCACAACAGATGTTACACAATAGCTCCCATACATAGTACACTCGTATATTTGAGGACTAATCTATAAGTTGCTAACAATATAGGAGGCTTTAGAGGGATGCTGCTTGTGGTTTTTTTTTCTACTCTGTGACAACAATTTGGAGTTTACAAGTATTGAGTGGAGAGAGGGTTTTTTTTTTCTCTAATGGAGGTAATACTGTTTTATAGAGCCTGTTTGAATCTGTAAGTGGTGCGTGCGTGTGTGTGTGTGTGTGTGTGCGTGTATGCGTGTATGCGTGCGTGTGTGTGTTTAATAGTTAGCAGAATTACATTTTTTTGCTGTAGTAGTTAAATGTAGTAAAACATAATTGTAAATACAAAGAGACTGTAAACCAGGGGTGCCAAACATGTGATTCAGACTGGACAGAAAACTTCTGTTTCTAGTAAGTGGAGTTTTAATATAAAGAAGAGAGGACATAATGCTCTTTTTATTTGTCAATCTGATTGAGGAATCACAAATTGGCCCAATTACTTGAACATGGATTACAGATATATAAAATTATTAACAGGTTTATACAGTATGTGCAGCAAATATGACTCGGATCAATCAGTGGAACGACCCCATAGTACTTTGTACTGTGAT
This sequence comes from Lipophrys pholis, assembly GCF_963383615.2. Lineage (NCBI taxonomy): Eukaryota > Metazoa > Chordata > Actinopteri > Blenniiformes > Blenniidae > Lipophrys > Lipophrys pholis. The sequence goes on along the minus strand of NC_137641.1, from coordinate 18,318,949 downwards.
GTTGGCCATCCACATCCAGCTTTACCTGGAAACTCTCCAGTATATATATAGATGATTTGTCAGCCAGACAAATAAGGCTTGTGTTTACTTTTTGTTTATTTTCCGAGTGTTTCTTTTGAAACCGTTACTGTACAGAAACATTCCCCTTGGTGATATAGTGTCATCAAGAAGAGATGAACATGGAGTGTATTTTTTCGTGTGATGTGGCAGCACTGCCCCTTATATCCACTAGTTATGTTGTGCTACTGCCCCTTTTCCGATCATTTGACCCCCCCTAGGAAGACATGACAAACAAGTGTGTTCTTTGTATACGTTCACTGTGGCTAAGGATCGGCATTAACAACCCATCTAGTTGAGAATGAAATACCTTTCTCAGTTGACCAATCAGAATCCTCCAATACATCTGTTCACATGAAGAATTTTCGTTCTGATCAGGGTTCTATTCTAAATATTTATTTGTGTCCACGCAGTAACGAAGACCCAGAAATGAACAGCTGATGTCAGAAATGCTCATAGCTGAGGAGAGAATCACGACTAACATGGTGGTGAGGTTGTCAAAACATCTGCAGTAAAGATGGCAGAACTACTGTGTTCTGAGAAATTACAGGATTTTTATCAATGATGGGCTTCTTGGTTTATATTGGTCATTATGCTTTCAGTTTACTGGTTGGACCCAGTTGAGATAAAGTCGGTCTGTATTTGCTCACTGATCAAAAAATTGTTTTCCACACTTGCTGTGTACCAAATGTAATTTCTATATTTATTTATTAAGTATAACATGTGACCAACTCAAGATAAGAAGTGACACTGCAAACATTTCTTTAGGCCTCCTTTCCATTGTGCAGCATGTATGATACGGGTTTTCATGTGTTTCCACTCACAAAAAATTGGGGATAGTAATACGTAATAATGTAACATTGCTGTGACGATATTGACTGAGTTTGTGTTTTTGGCATCTTGGAATAACTTTTAGCTCAGTCCCTCAATTACGGATACAGTTGTCACATTCCACTCTAACGCCAGTGTAACAGTAACTCCTTCCACAGGTCTGTAAAACCAATATGGCTGAAAACAAAAGTTGTTTCCCCAAAATTGTCGTTCAATGGAATTGAATCAGATAGGATTGGGGGCCCTACAGCTTGCATGTCAAACAGTGAGGAAAGACTTTAGAGGAACTAAACTTGACCAAAGTCTCACATCCACACATTTCCATTGATGCCATGCTAACAAAAGGCTCAGTTTCAAAGCCATACTGCTGAGGACGCTGTATGTTTGACTGAGCTGACTGGGAGGCAGAGGTGGCCACTTCCACATGATATAAACAGGGAGAGATAAGGACTGAAATGGACCTTTCATTTGGACTGATGCCATTGAACACGGTTGCAATTCTTCTGTCATAACTTTTGTAGTTTTGAGTGACATATCCCAGCAATCACTGGATGAATTGTACGAAGTTTCATGGGCCAACTGATAGAGAATATTGACTCGCAGACCTCTTTTTATGGTTTATGGTTTTATTGTTCATGGGTCTGTTCTTTTTAATCTATTTTAGGGATCTGTTGCCACGTTTTCCTTTCATCTTTTAGCTTTCCATCGTCTCTCCCTCCCCTGCTGTATCTATACACTTTCATGACATATGGCGACACGTAACCACAACGACATTGATGTCCTAGACCGACACTTGTTGTCCTTGGAAATCAGTCGGAGGCATGTGCAGACTAGTTTTCTGTTCTACTTTCACTCACTTGCATGTTGATCACTATCAAAATGCCACTGCAATCAGAATCAGGCATTACCCTCCCCCTCACTGACTTCTGAATGTTAATCTGTTGGTCATGAAAGGGAGAAAGAAGAAAAAAAAACTTCTGCTTGTTCGGATAATAAAGACGGCGAGCAGAGTTTCTGTGAATGTGTTAAAACACAGGCCTGTAGTTCCCCAAGTGCTCACATAACTACACTTAAGGAGTTCCACGCTTGATTTACTCCATTAGCATGTACGTGAGGGCACTGGTGCTTGCAGGCATTAGTATTCACTTCACATGTCGGGGTGTCCAGAAAAGAGAGCAGACTGTCAGAGAAAAAGCATTCCGTTGATGAGAGCAGATCAATATCTAAGTTGCCTATTATTATCTATGATGTAACTGGGAAAATCATTTTCCCAAGTTAATGACCCTCCCTAAATACCAGCCACGAAGGAACTTGCTTGTTTATGTTGGTTTAAATTGATCTGACACAGAGAGTGCAGTCCTGGACAAATTTAGTGCAGTCACACGGGCCCTGCTAAAACAAAGACTCCCGCTCCACTTTGATCATGGCTCACAGGATGAAATATGAACGAGAGCTGGTGGCCAGCCAAGCAAGACAGGGGGTCCACTGAAGTGAAGAGAGTGAAAGGGGAGAGGAAAGACAGAGCATGTATTATGGTTTTCATAAGTAACTGTGCTGGATTTGCATGCAGTGTCTTCACTTAAAGCTCACATTCAATGGCTGGTTGTCTTTTAACAACCCAGCTGAGCGGTTCATGAGCATCATATTGGGCATCACGCATCGCAACTCTTGGCAGCTTGGCTCAGCTCCCCCTGGCCACGAGCAAGCTCTTGTTGTTTTTATATTCTCACTTCATCAGCAAGAGCCATCAAAGATAAAAGCACAGTGGCTCTTTGTCACACACAGAGACAACAGTCATGAAATTTTAACAGCCAGAAGAACTGATCCACCAGCAGAGGGAGAGAACAAAACACACAAGTCCCTGAGCAGAAATCCAGTTCAGATGACACAGGTTGAGGCCAATAAAAGGCACATATCAGTTTGTTAATGGGAAGATTAGGCTTGTTACAATGCCACTTGATGCAAGACCATAAAATAAAATGCATAAACACTTCAAATGACCAAGATAGAGCACACATAATACACAGGGCGTACTCTGTTTCAGTATGTGAAATCATTGTCTCTTTGAGAAAATCTCATTGTAGAAATTGTCATTGTTGGAAGAAGGGCAAAAATAATGCATGTTAACAAATGATATAAAGCAGTAACACCAGCTCGTCCTCTGAGTAATTAGTCCGTAGCTGTCGCATTTGTCCGGAAGGCAGCAATCTTGATGAGAAATCGCACAATTTATCAAAATTCATCTCAAAGTCACTCCTTTATTTCTTGATCAACAATCCAAAATGTATTTGTGTCTCACCAATTTCAATATCCTATGTATCGGTTTATGATTTTTAGCTGTGTAATATGAGCCATGAATGAATAAACAAGCTAAAAAAGCTGAAGATTTAATCATGAACTGAAAAACAAAAGGATGCCACATGATCTCTTTCAGAATTTATCTTACAAAACTAGAGGTGGCTCCAATGTGACGCGGCCAAATCCACTCATCTGTCACCGTGCACTTCAGTCTGTCAGCTATAGCTTCAGCTACAGGACTCCAGCCCGAAATCTCCACAAGGACGCTGTTCATAGCTGAGCAATCTCACTGGGGCTCTCATTCGCAACTTGGCATCACTGTGAACTCATTTCTGAGCCACACAGGATGTTTCACGCTCCTCATTCAGCTAGAGATGAGATGGCTTCAAAGGTCATGCTGTTTTTTTGTACGAGAGGTTTGCTGTGCTTGGGAATCAAGATTGTGGCTGAGCCCCCGCCTCCCTATATGTTTCTGTGTGAATGCATCCAGGTTAGCATGTGTACTAAATGCGTGTCACGGAGTGGTGTTTGTGTAAATGCAGACGTGGATGAATACCTCAAAACATAACATGGACTTGGTTTATTGGATCTGTGTGTGTGTGTATGTGTGTTCTAGATCTGTGAACACCCCCCTGTAGAGATCAGTGGGGCATGGAGAGGAGTGCCTGTTCCTACCAGTATACACTGCTACTGAGCTGACAGCACACACACAGCTCAGTGGCTTGGAGATAGAAAAAGAATATCAGGCAGCTGAAGGGAAGGGGGGGGGGGGGGGGGGGGCTCATACAATCCCCCGCTCACTGCTGTGTCTCGACTGATCTTGCTGATGAGTCCAAATTAGCAGTGGACATCTCTTGGCTTTCCACTCGCACCCGCACACCATCTCAAAGTAGCTGTGATTCAAAGATATCCCACCCAAAAAAAACATTACCCAAACCTGTGAGCCTTCTTCTATTATTCACTTCCTCGCTCTCAAATTCAACTTGAAATCCTCTCTCTTTTCTTTTCATGCATCATTTACTGTCTCCTGTCAGGGAGAGCTGTCCTTTTCATCTGCTGCATGTGTCTGTTACCATAGCGGAGAACATAAGGGTGAGATGACAGTGTTTATCTGTACTTTCCCATAAAAAGTATGATCGCTACAGAAAATATTGATAAGACTGCGGGTAATGAAAATCACCAGCAGTCCCTGGAACATTTAGCTCAAAGCAGCCAATGACAGAGAGCGAAAATGTTCTCGGCTCTTTGTTCTCTACGTTTTTGCCGGGCACAGCTGAAAACCCTGCTATAGTGGATATGGCCTTTTTTATTCCTCAGGAAAAAAAAAAAAAAAAAAAAAGATTATGCACTATTTGAATTGTTTCTTTAAGTGTTAATTTGTTGCCTTGAAATGGACTCAGTTAGATAACAGCAGAAAGCAGGGAGCTTAATGTGAAACTACCAGTAACAGAGCAGGATTGAAGGTTAGTTTTAATTGCAAAAAAATTTAAAGTTCAAGTCATTTCATATAAAAAGGCATCAAGTTGTGTTAGATCGCAACTAAATGCTTTAAGATATCAGATGTAAAACGTTTAAAAATAGGGTGGCCTTTTGTAAAGGTTTGCTTATAATTGGCAGTGTGTTTTCAGTTTGTTGAAATAGTTCTTTTCCCTACAATTATATGCTTTTTTAAGTAACTCATTTAACTTTATTGCGTGTATAAAATCTTATTCAAACATAGTATTTTTGAGTTTCATATTCATATAGTTTTGCTCTCTCAGCAAAAAGTTGTTGTGTCAATTATCAGACAATAAATAACTAAGGTTTACGTGAATGAAAAGTTTTGGTTGAACCTCTGCTTTGTTGTTCTTCTTTGTAGTGTTTATATTCTTGAAGTCAGCAGATATCTTCTTCTTGTGAAACTTTAAAGAGTACACCTGCCCAAACAACAAATAAATAAAATAACTGTTTTAAGCCAAAACTTTCACAATAGATTCAGCGCTACGGAAGCACCTGACAAACAGGTGCTTCAGATGAATGGAAAGCTTACCGAAACAGGGTGTCAAACATTTGTCCTCTTGAGTAAAATGGTCTTACAAACCACATCACGCCACCAAGAAGCATGTTAATGCTTGTTAATGTTAATTGATAATGTTGAAAACACTCACTTTAAAAGATGTGTTTGTGGCGTTCTTCACTCTGAGGGTAAACCATCCATTTGACGCATGCAAAGTGACCAGAAAACATCCAGGAGTTGTCGAGTTCAATAAGTGAACCGGAATTCATTAATATTAATATTTTTATATTAATATACATTCAATCAAGAATTTAAAGTTTGGTTTGACTTTGATGCCACCTTGTCAAATTCACAAAAAGAACAGATAAATTGAATGAATTTGTGATTTTATTTAATTTTTTGTCTGGTGAGGGACAGTTTCAAAGTATGAGAGCTCCAAGGTTTGCTTCGTTCTCCCTGTGCATCCATAATATTTCTGCTGGTACTTTGGCTATTTAACAAAAGTTGTACGCATACCTTGCTGTGTTCACCCACTTCAGGGTGTACTCACTGCCTTTTACACAATATTAGCTGGTATAGGCATGAGCAGCTCCAACATTTATGAAGAGTTTGTTAAAGATGAATGAATGGATCTCTGCTGGCTAACTGGCTAATCGCAATTACCTTTTACTCTTACTATGGCTGCAACCTTCAAATTCAGCATTCAAAAGAACTCCTTCTTCAAGAGGGAACTTTTCATTGTAATTCTTAGTTCTCAAATCCGAATGTCAGAGTGCTTATTCCTTTGTAAGTCACATCTTGAAAGTGTAGTGTTTGCTGACATCAATGAGAAATTGAAGAGACCTGTCACTATTCTACATCAAGAGCGAAGGATTAATGATAAAATTACAGCAAATCAGATTGAGTCTTCGTGGGAGCGATTAAGGCAGTACAACGGCAGCTACTGTAAAAATCCAGTGACAGCTTGTGAGTCATGCACAGACGCGCACACTCACCTGCAGCTTTTCAGGTGGCTCATTGAAAGAGCTAATATTCTAATGGAGTTGAAATATTCCGCAGGCAACTTGTACATGAGTGGTTTGTTTAGGAGAAAATATTTATTCAGTTTTGCAGGCTCTCCAGTGTGGCATTTACAGCTGGGCCTAGTCTTGAGCAGCACTGCTCTTTTAAACAAATGTATAAATCTTTACACTCGACCGCTTTTACAGCTGACACTTAATTAAATCCAGTTCAGTTCATTTCTTAAAGGACATTACTTTTTATTCATATTAAAATAAGTTCATTCCGGCAGAGTAAATATACACTTTTGATCAAAATACCCCTCATTTTATCCATCTCTTCTGCCTTCTTCCCCCCTCCATCTTTATGAATAGGTTTTATCTGTCTTTTCCCACTTAACCTCTTCTTCTTGTACTTTCCTTTTTTTTTTCTATCTCAGCCTGCACCTCAGCCGAGGAACTTGAGTCCTCAGGTCCCTGTCGGCACAGCACCGTAGTCTTTGCAGTGACACCATTCTACACTCCAGCCTTGTCAGTCTCACACACACATGTACACACACACACACACACACACACACACACACACACACACACACACACACACTCAACATGCAACACATGCACGGAGCCTATGGAACAATGTCGGAGTCGCACACAAATCCACTTGAAAGGAAACACCACAGGCAGTATCATAAACCGGCTCTGTACACACACAGACGCGGAGAGAGACAGACAAAAGCAAACATGTGCTGACGCAAACACAGAAGACGAGTGAATTTGTCCCCAAACACAGGCGCCGCAGACTTAGTGTGGCACACGGAGAGAGGAGTGTATAACGCCTGTCATAGCCACTGTCATGGTCAGCTGCTTTTCCCCATTGCGCCCTCCTCGCATGCCCAATCTACAACAGTCAATATTCACAGGCAGGCAGTGAAGATGCACCCCGCCGCTAAAGCCAGCCATTTCCCTGCACCTGCTGCTGACTAATTAGACACATTTGTCTTTCATTTAGCGAGACTTGAAGTGTGGGAAAGCCATCAAAGGCAAGCGAGCGGCATCCTTCATTTTCACTTTCAGTGAGGGCTTGTGTCACAAAAGGTTTTTTTATATTCCTCTTTGTGTTCTTCCATTATTTCTGAATATGTGAAGATAAGCTGTTATGTTGGTTGTCAGTTTGTCTCTGTCTGTTAAAATGATGAAACGCCCATTTTAACACTACAATTAGGCTTTCATGTGGTTCTTTTCCCTCTGTCACTGTTTGTTGTTTGTTTTCATGAAAGTTCGCATGCAGTCGATCACTTTAGATGCATTACCTTCCTCTGACTGTGCAACTTTAGCTAAAGCAGAAGTCAAGACTTGACGAATTAGATCTGACAAGGATATACAGCCTCACCCAAAAATTAAAACTACATATTATTCATATGTTGGCAGTTAGTTGTCATCTATCAATGTGTAATATGCAGTCTATTTTAGGCAAAATTTGGATTTCCACCACATTTACAGAAAAACGTCATTTCATAGCTTATTCATCAGATGGTAGCTACACACTATGTGATTTTGGACATGCCTTTCATTGTTACTTGAAATCTGTGGGTTTGGGTTGTACAGTGAGACCTGTTCACAGATGTTCACAGACAGATGTGCTTGGTTGTTCAACCACCTGCAGTAATGTTCTGGCAGTGTTTGAAATTTTACAATGGCCGACTAACCACACTGCACAGCTGCCATTCACAGCTATTCACTAACCAACTGGGCTACAGTGCATTGCGGTGAAAACAAATAGACAAATAAATATAGAGGTGAGGAAAAGTGGACCGCCATGTAGAGCTGTGGCAGCAGAAGTCTTGTTTACACATCTTATTCTTACCATTTTTATGACATTTCATGTTACAATGCCAACGTCCACACATGTCTGGGCATAATACAGCTGGCATCTTCACATGTCTATGGATGTCGCTTTCGATGTTGAAGTCATTCAGTAAAATATGTTGTCGTAACCAAGTTTATTAAAACTTTTATAATGATTGAAATTGATGAATTGTGTCATCTGTCTTTATTTCACAATTGCACATTTACTCTGAAGTCGATAAAAGGGAATTCATGACCGACATGTATTTTCTGTCAATGATCATGACGAACTCAAAAGCAGACCTGGACCAATGATAATGTCTAATGAAGAATCAGGAGGCAAAGGAGTCCAAATAGGGTTATCCAAAACGGGGAGGTCAAAAACACGAATAGACACCAGAGAGACACGAGGAGAGCTGCAGGATATCTGGATACAAGTGATAAAGATGATCTGGCAACAGACACATGAGGGAAAAGCATTTGAATACACTTGGGAGGGGAACACAGGTGAGTCACAATAGGGAGAATCACACACGCAGCAAGGAAGGACAAGTGTGACAGAGACCAGACAGGTGAGTATCAAAATAAAACAGGACGTGGTGAAACAGGTAAGACAAGCACACTTGACCAAGACACAGAAGGAGACTTGACTTTTTTTTTTACTAATTTGCATCAATAGGTCTATTTCATATGAGCTGAATCAATGATTGGCACAATCACCTCACAGTGAGAACCTCTGGTTTGATTCCTGGCGTGTCTGCATGTGTTTCCCATGTTTGCTTGTTGTTGTTTTTTTTTCATTGACAGTCCAAACACATCCATGCTCGGTTAATTGGTGATTTGTATGTTGTTTATCAGTGTGAATGCATGCGCGTGTAATTGGCTGTCTGACTGTTGGCTTTTCCAGGGTGTATCCTGCCTTTGGCCCAATGATAGCTAGAGGCCCCTCCTATGTTAACTTTGATAAATTGGGTATAAATGGATGGATGGATGGATGGATGGATGGCAGTTTATTGTCCAGTGTCAAGTCCATCTGGCTTGTGTGTCCTTCTGTGTTGGTCTTGTGATGAACTGGGTCAATAAAGGCTGCTTGGGATCCTCGTATCACAAAAAGCAATAATTAATTTTGTGAATATAATATACTGATAAAGTCATAATGTAAATAAAATTATAAGCAAAAATAGGACGCCGATGCAAAACACAGTTCCACAAAATCTGGATGTCACTTATTCCTGTCACAGTACTGATTGAATATTGATTGCTCTATTTCCCACAATGGCCTAAACAATGTTAAACAAACAGAGTTTGGGTCTTATCCGATGGAAACTGCCAGACTGAGTGAGATTGTTGTTGTTCAACCTGCAGTTCATTCCCTTTTTCATCTCCTGTCCGTGTGTCTAAACTCTGATTATCCGTTGCGGATTCTCTTTCTCAAATTTCAGCCTGGGTGACTCTTGTTGCACTTCACACTACGTGAGCCAGATAAAACCAGACACGTTTGAAAACATCTCGTCAGCCCACGGTGCCACACTCCGCGGCCCTCAGCCCGTTCACACTACAGGATAATCTGTCCGGGATGTTGAAGGTGGACAACTCAGGTGTAGAATTACTGTTAAAATCGTCTGCTGTGACCTTGGCTCCGAGCACAAATGGGAGGGTTCTGCTCTGTAATAATCACACTGAGATTGTTGGGGCTGCAGTGTCTTCCATTCTTTCCACCTCGTTTCTCTTGCTCTCTCTTTGTCCAGCACTTCCCCCCCAAAGACCAAAGGTTTTCACAAATTATCATTTAAATTATAATTTCTTTAATTGAGGTGAGTGCAGTGTGCACTAGCCGATGCCGAGATGCTTAAGGGCAAAGCTTGCCTTTTGGCCCAATTGAGTATAACAAAATAGCCACAATGAATTTATCTTATGAGCAATGCAAAAACAGAATTTAAATTAAATTGCTCATTATTCATGTCCAATGTGTCCATAATGGAGCAATTAGTAGAGGCTACTTAATTGCTGCAAGCAATTAAAGCTGTGAAATTACATGCTCAAACAGTGCTGGGCAGTGGGATCAGACTGGGAACATAATTAAATTTTACTGCTCATTATTGAGGAAATTATCAGCCATGTCTCCGGGTTATCATTCAGTGGAGATATGTAGGTATGGAGGAATCTTATTTAACATCAACTGTGAAGCATGACTACCTCTTTGCTGCTTTTTAAGTGTGCTACATCGTCTTTCACATTTTTTTACTAATTGCAGGCTTGTCTGTTAAGGTTGCGGAGCTCCACAGCAGGAGGCTTGTACTTGCAAAAGAATGTGAACAAATTAATGAAAACGCAGATCTCACTCTCTTGCAGCTCCAAAAACCCCACCGATGGGGGTGATATTAATAAAGGCTTCTATAGGAGAGTAAAGAGAAAAACAAAGTGTTCTCATAAAAAGGACGACCAAAAAAAAAACCAATGATGCTGAAATGTACTAAGAGCTTTCCCATTGATGTCATTCGGAGAAAGTTTTCTTCTCTGAAGTGCACAAGAAATGTATATCACCCACACAAGAGCTGTTTGGTTAGGGTATAAAATGCAGTGAAACACAAGTGAAGGAAATGGAGATGAATTGTACTAAGATGTGGCACAACCGGCTGTAGAGGAACATTACGGCGGCTCCACTGAGAGAGGTGCGCAGTATATCTGTTGAAGATCTAACTGGTGCACAGTAAACTGACAGCACCCGGTCCTTCGATCACTGCTTCTCGTCGATATCACAGCGGGGCCCAGAAATATTTATTAAAGTGGGGGAAGCGCTGATTTTTTTTTTTTTTTTTTTTTTCCCCCTCTCGCTATGTGCAGCAAGAGAAGGGTGAACGAAATTGGCACTCTGGCAAACCTGGATGGATTCTGCGCAGTTAATTAAGATAAAACGATTCAATTCTGGAGAGATTGAGGCAGCGATTCAGCGTGCGTGGCACGTGGGGGCCATTCTGATTAGCAGACAGCCAGCGCATTCCTCGACATTTTGATGCAAGACAATCTTTTGCATTTTCAATTACACACTCCAACAGCTCTCTAACTACCAAAACCAAACTCATTTGCATGATTGAAATATAATTATGGTGTGCCAAAAACACAGTTCTGTTTTGGTTCCTGTTACGACCCCTTTCACCCCGTCCTGCTTTCCTTCTGAAATCAATCTCAAGCGACAAACCTGAGTCAAAAACATCAAAATGAGTTTGAATCCAAGGGAAATAATGAAAGTAATGAAAGCCTTTTTGGGGTTGTTTTTCAGTCTGGAACATACAAAAAGAGCTGGGAATATGAACCAAACACTCCTGAAATTTCTCTTCTCCATTCCTCAACTTTAAGAAACTCAATGGATGCATTCACTGGCTCTCGTCTTTATAACATCACTTTTTATTGTTTTTTTTGTTGGTTTTTTTTCAATGAGAGGAGTGGTTTGCTCGGTCCATCTCTTTAATTTGGTCTTGTTTAACACAACAAAGGCTCTCGTGTTTTTGAACCTCTAAATAAATACGTTGTATGACAAAAAGGAAGAAGAAGAACTTCATTTTAAATACATCTGAGGACAAAAGAGGACAGGAGGTTGTTTTGTTTCAGAAATGTTTGGGGTGACACACTCAGCCTAACACCCTGAGTCATCATCCCTGAATGTGGGTGATCGCTTTGCTTCAGCCTGCAAACATGACAGCTGGTGGTAGAGACGTTATATATGGGATTACTCGTGAGAAAATAGACCTGTTAAATAAGGATAAATCATCCCCCATGTCTCAGTGGGGAGCATTTACAAAACAACAACAAAACAAAAAAAATTAAACAACCAGCAGGTCTGCATACAGGGCACAAACTGCTGTCATACACCAATATAAACTCGCACACAGATGAAACCATGCCTAGAAAGTCTTTACTACCAATGTGTTGCTTCTATACGTATAAAACCAGTTAACGCCTGACACTCGGCTAATGAGGTCTGGCTATTTTCACTTTAGCTGTGCTTGAAGTGTGTTTCTCATGAAGAACATCAGTGAAATGTGATGTCGCATCACATTTTTAAGTCTCATGAAAAGTTTTCCCAATGGAACAATCCAAGTTCTTGGTTCAGCCTTCCACTCACACCTCCCAGCGCCATAAGATTAGTGTTTTGTTAAGGCGCATGCCTCCAGTAAAATTAATATGATGCCAAGTCTTTGGGAAGTGGTGGAGTGTGTGTGCATGAGATGGGGGAGTTGAAGGAAAATGTAGAGAGGAAAAAAATGTGATAAAGGAGGTTTTGACATGTTAATATTCTGCATACCCCACTCGTCATTTCCATTTCTGCCTAGTCAGTAGATTTATTAATAGAAGCAATGGAAGCAGACCAGATGGCTGTTATGACACTGTCATATTTTTCCGCGGGTCACTGAGCAGCTCCCGGGCATTAGTCTGTTGTCTGTTAGCAGCATGCTGGTCATTTCCCTGCAACACACACTCCTGGGAAGGTGAAGTTTTCTCACCTGCACACAGATGGTATTTGCACATCCTTTCAATTACCTTCAGCTGGGACCACTGCTGCAACCATCACTCTGCAAGGAGCTGCTCGATTCCGTGCGTTTGTGTGTGTGTGCGTGTGTGTGCGTGTGTGTGTGTACTCATAGACACACTTCCATGGACACACAGGGTCATCTCTTGTTTGGGTTGTCTTACACTAAAGGTTGAAATGTTAATTTTTACACTTAATGAGCAAAATGAGCAGCCAAATGCTGCTGATTTGTTTCCCAGCTGGTGACGGCAGTGGCCTGTGATAAAAGTGATTAGCAGACAGGAGCTTTAGCCCATGGCAAGTTTCCACGTTGATAGCAGGGGATGAAATAAATAGGCTAAACCTCTTGGGTTTCCTAGTGTGAGGTGCAAGAGAGAAATCGATTATTGGGAGTGCACAAAATGCATTTTCACTATTGTGGCTGGTTCAAAAATTAACATTTTCTTGCTGCTTTGTGAATCACAAAGTAGTTATTAGCACAGACCTTGTTGTACACCTCCTGATGAACAAAGCAAAGGTGTTCTCTGCCTTCTTCTTATGGGTGTGAAAATGATTGATTTATATCAGTTCCTAAAACACTTGCACTTTATTACTAGTTAAATCTATCTCAAACGTTTTCTCTTACAATTGCTCATTAGTGACTTGTGGTACAACAGGGATCACAGGAGGTGTGATTTCCATCTTTTCTTTGAGTTGCTCAAAACAGCACTCTGGAGGATTGTTTTGTTGCTGACATATGATGTTTGAGGGCAGATACCAATGTCCTGATGTTTCTAATTGCACACATGAGTTTACTAAACTTAGATCAAAGATCACAATATTTTAATGTGTTTACAGAATCAGAACTTGTTCATTGGTCTCTGTCCGTTCCAACTTTATAACACACACTAAGGGATGGGCCTTTGAGGCAATAAGGCTCTGTGCAATCAGCCAAATACGTTGAAATGCAGAGCATGAATGCACGAAAAATGTATAATTTATCACAGTTCAGTCTCTTGCGATATGTGTATTGCGCATGTTAATGTCCCGATGACGATAAATTTTCAAGATTCTGTGAGCTTAGAGCTGCACGTACATGACGTGCACGTTATGTAAATAATCCACACAGTTCGAAGTTGCAATTGCTTGTTTGCAAGTGGATGTTTACTCTCCACCAACCAGCCACCCAGGTGCTGTTTTTCAAATCCAAATCTGTGAAAGACATTACATAAATTTCAGGGTGAGATTTGTGGAAGGGAAAAATGCTTTTGTTAAGCTCAGTTTAGACCAGATGCTTCTGGTTTTGTCGTTGGCCTGGGCGCGGGGGGAATGAGTCTTTTTCTGAGAAATCCAAAATCCAATTCTGACTTCACTAATATTCCGAAGCTGCTGCAGTGTTCTTAGATTTTAAAATACATCGGTTTTATGTATTTTTCATGGTCTGCTGGTGAAGTAGCATGAATCACTATATGGGCGGGAGTAGATGTTCCCACCGGTGCTAAAAACTAATTCAGCAGAGGGAGCGCGAAATGGACCAAAGAAGAGGAAATCCCCTGCATACCCCTTAGGAAATCATACATTGCATAAATCCCTGATTGGAGTTGTTTGAGTTGACCGCAATTATTTTGCATAACAGTTAGATCTCTTCCCGTTGGCTCAGTTGGATTTCCACCACTTTTTTTTAAAAGGTGTTTTTGACATTTGATATGTGAATTTTGGTCTGTTTTGTGACATCATATGACTGTGCTTGGCTGATCAGCTTCACTTTTATAGATTGCTTGAATAATCTTAATGAATTTCCATTACGAATTTTAGAATTTTTCACTGAATTGAGTATATTTAAAATGTTTGTCGGAAACAGGGAAGTTACCATACAAGTGATTTCAAATAAGTGTTTGGTGTTGGAGTAGGCATCTGTGGGTACGGCGTGTCTGAGTGTATCGGGGATCTATTGATACTCTTAATCGCTCACATTTCCAGTGAGGTGAGCTGGGAGTTGACTGCACATTCATTGCACACTCTTGGCACTGTTTGCACATGTTGCATGATGTGCACATTTGGAGGTATTCATACTTATTGCAGTTGTTGGTATTGAAGATACCTTTTATTTAGATGTGTTACTCTATGTTTGGATATAAATTATCCATCTCAATGAATAAATGCCATGGAGCGCATGTCTTCAATTTAATTATATGCCAGCAGATGTTTTGTTCGGGGGATAAATCATTCCATATAGTATAGTTATTTCATCAGTGTTAACCAATGTCAGTATTATCACCAGAAACACTACTACAGTATGTCAAAGACCCCTCTCAAATTCTTGTGTGCATGCAAAACCTCCGCACAGTCCAGGAGAAGAAACATAACTCCTGTGTTTTTGTTCATTGTGTTTAATACACTGACTGAATTGATTCTTGCATATAGAAGAAGTCTGTCTTCTCCATTGCTGTGTCACTATCCATGTTGCAATTCGACATTAACAACGATGGAAATGTTTTCATGTTTATGTTCAAATTCTGCAGCGAACAAACATTGCAAAATGTAGAAGAAAGTTAAACAAAAAAGCAAAAAGAGGCTCAATGTCTGTGCTGCAACTACGGCTGGGCAAAAAAATCGATTTAATTGATTTATTGAATTTGTAGCTTAAAGTTTTTTTTCCCCAAAGTTTTAGTCGTTTAAAGGTGTTTGTTCTACCATTCCGTGTGAGTTTCCGTAGTTCCTGGGTTAAAGCATGAATTTGTTGAATGACATTTACTTTGTATTTTGAGATTGTTTATATGCATTTTAACTCTGAGGACGATTACAACAATAAAGTTGCACTTTTGACAATATATCTGATGTCTGCAGTCATTTTTAAGTGCATTGAGGAAAAAAAAAAATCAAAAATTGAATCGAAACCTGAATTGTTCTTGAAAAAAAATCATAGCTTTTTAAAAAAAATTTTTTTTTAGACCAAATCGCCCAGCCCGAGCTGCAACGAAACTACACACAGGGCTAACAATACCGCAGCCTGTGGCAAACTGTGCTCTTTCCCATTGTTATAGCTTCAAGTCACCTCCAGGTATCTTCTTCCTTAACTACATTTTTTAAAACAACATACTGTACCATGAGAGTGCTGAGGAAACATCCAGCATTCACTTTCACACTTAAATACTGAGGCAGCAGTTCGAGTTCGAGTAGCTCTATTGTGCTGGGATGTATCACTGGGTTGCTGTTTGAGAAAATTCATCGGAGACAAGAAGTGGTGGATTTTTCCTTTGTTAACATCGGCCCCCAGTTTCTGACTCGATGGCCTCTGGCGATGCAGACTGACCTGACTCAGCAGCCTCGGAGCACTGAGACGTCCAGTCACTCAAGCCTCTGCCGTTCCCTTATACAGAGAAGCCACTTCTCATATATTGGGGAGGAATAAAGGCAGCTGGATGTTTTAAATAGTAATCTAATGAAAGCATTTTGGGTCCCCCCCCCCCACCACCACCACCCAGATAATGTAGTGGTCGATGAGTTTGTGCACTTTAATGTCCTGTACAATCTGTAGCACTTTTCCAATGCTTTCTTTGTGGCATTTGCTCCGGGTGATATACCACAGTGGAGCAGTGAGGACAGGGCCAAGATCCAGCGGATGACAGCAAACACTTTAGGCCAAATTTGAAATCGATTTGGGCTTCAACTCTGGCCTGGCCTTTGTCTCAGGAGTCCACAAAGAGTCATCATGCCAAAGGCTCAGAGAATGCCTGCTAGTGTAAAAACAACGGTGGCAATTGTATTGGTAATTCGATCTGGGAAGTGCTAGTTTCTTTTGCTGCTATCATCTACAAATTCTTCAATTGCTTTTCAGTTTGACTTTTCAGATGCTGAATCAAATTCAGTATGAAAATCAAATACATTTCCCTTTTCAGATTAAATTTTATAGATTACTCTCCTCATTCATAAATGACAAAATCAAATATTAGCACCGACTGTAGGCTATACAGCTCCTCCAGTTTTATCATGTATGCACTTCATCTGTGATCAAGACGAGAGAGAAAGCAGACAGAGACGCGTATATATGTATGTGTGTGCGCGTGTGGCTATATATGGTGCCTTTGCATCCTGGGACTTGTCTGTTCTACAAGTGGAAGCAACACATCTCAGATCACACCGTATGAAAGGAGCAGCTGCACGAGTGGTCCTTTGACTTCAGTCTCCCATCAGTTCCCCCGGAGGACTCATCAAAGTCTGTTCCTGGAGCAAACTTGTGTCTGGTCGCACAGGAAGAGCAGCTTCTCGTGCAATTCTCAGGTCTCTCTCTCTCTCTCTCTCTCAGAAGCATACATGCATTTGGTTGCATCATCACTCTTCAGCTATCGGCCGTAAAAACTCTGTACATGATAGTAGCGGGTTTTGTTTTTGGTTTATGGCATTTCATGGACTCAGTTAGCAATAGTAACAGAAAATACATAATTAATTTGTACTTCTTTCCTCTTATAACCAGATTAACCAAGACACAGCCAGAAATAATCAGAACTAAATCATGTAAACACAGTTAAATTATAAATCCTACATAAAGCCACATTTTAGGTTGAAGATATTATTTATGGTAGGTTTTCTAAATATTTATTCAATACCAATCCATACTTGCAGAAATCCTATGCTGCATTTATGGTTGGAGATAAAAACAAGGCTGAATGGAAATGCTATCAAACACCCCAGTGTTGGAAAATAATGCTTAAGATTAGTTTTAGTTAAACTCAAATATTCAAAGCTGTGCTAAAAAAAATATTAATAAAAACATCAAACTAAAATATATTAAGCAGCAATAATTCAAGCTTTGAATGTAAACTCTTGTTACTATATAAAACATCTAGAGACAAACTTCTGCAAAAGCTCATTTTAGTACCGATGGAAGATTCTGGGTCATGTATTTATGTTTTAAAAACCTGATTTGGCTGTTTTGAAGTGGTTTGTGGTCTTGCATCACAACAATAATATTCAATTCCAGGCTTTGGTGCCTTTCTGTGCTGTTCACATGTTTACTCACTGCATGCACAGGTGTTTGTTTAGGGTCTCAGTAAACTGCAAGGCCTTTCCATCACCTACTTTTCAATGCTTGTTCAAAAAGTTGTGTAGAAAATGGATGGATAAATAGATAGGGTTAAATTAATGTTTTACCTGATGTAATGGACAGGTAGCCTGTCCAGGGTGTGTCCAGCATTTTGCCTGATGTTGACGAGAAAATCCAGAGTCCATCTGGATAAAAACAGATGGATGAATGATCCTATTACTGCAGGTCAGTTCACCCTATTTTGCTGCCAAGCTTTGTAAATGGGGCAAGCCACATCGAATAATAGTGAATAATGGACGAGGATTAAGAAAGGAAAAAAAAGTCATAATATGACAAATATCAGTAAAACTAGAGATTTATGGGCAAAACCAAATATGTTAGGTAACTGTCGTGAAATATATTATTTGTTTTAAGTACCTGTTTTTTATTCTTCCTTTTTCCACTTTGACAAAAGCCGAGCTTCTTTCTTCCTTTCAGCACATTTCATTCACGTTCTAAAATGCAAATCACAGGCAAATACAGGCTGAGATCTAATGGTCTCATCTGTTTGCATTAATTACACTAATGTCTTCAAATGAATGTGCCTGTGATCCACTGATGGGAGCGCACAAGTTTACAGTGCTTTTTAAAGTTTTAATTTATGCACACTGATATCCACGGACACACATGAGCAGTTTTCCTTTGTGTTTTCATTCATGGGGACATAATGTTGTCTCAGAGGTGAGCAGAAATAAAGTTCTGGGTTTAATTTAGAAAAGATAACGTTCCTTGGTAGAAGAGTGCAAAAATGGAGAGCATATTGAGTGTATTAGATGAATTTGTTTAATATATGTGAGCGTGTGTGCAAAGTACTTGAACTCTTCAAAGCCGATGAAAGACTAAGTGCAATTGCTCATAAGAGTGAATTTGTATGCGTAAATCCTAATCTTTGCAGATTTGATACATACTCTATCAGCAAACATGGGCGTAAGCACACCCAAACTCAGATTCATTATTGCTTGGTTTGAGTGAGCGTTCCTCATGATGGACTCATTTGCCATTCAGTAGTGAGCACAACCTGCCAGGGGCCATTTTTATGTTCCTCCTCCTCAACAACCCTCAACATTCTTCTTCATTACAGTGCCACAACACCACGAACATGACCTGCACCAATAAAAAGTCTTCCATTAATTTCATCACATCCCAGAATAGATTGCTGGGAATGTTTTTGCTGAGGCAAGGATTCGACACAATGCGATCTACGCTGTAGCTGGCCTAAATTATCATACAAAAGAAATAAAGTATACAATTTCTTTTATTTCACGCAGCCCCTCATCAGACATTCGTGTGCACAACACAGCTGCTTCAAAGGAAGAAATCAATTTATTTTCTGCTCTGCCTTATTCAGCCACCGCATGCAGTCCCCAAGTTTATGAAGACACACATTATAATTAGTCTACAAAGACTCACTGAATATTCAGTGGTCCACATGCACTGTCTCATTTTATCACAATGTGCATGGAAATAGATGAGAACATAGCATAAGTTTGGGACTGATTTCTGATTAGAAGAGCCAAACACTGTGGTGCACAAAAATAGATCAGTATACATAATGAAAATATATTAGAATGCATTAATTTTGCTTTTCTACACTGCTTTGAAGGATGACCCATCGAAGAGCATTACATCACTAATAATATATAATGAGCCCGTTTGATGATGATACTACATTGAGCGGGGTATTGCTTTCGACTGCATCGAACCAATTTGTTAGGATTTTGAAAAGAGCTTTGCCAAGCCCTTTATCCTTTATTAACAATCTCAGCCTATCATTTGTGTGTTTCCTTTCTCTTGTGCATGTTATTCAACACTGAAATGGAATGGGGGAAAAGAAGTAGCTTTTAAAGTGACTCGGAGAAGAGTTTTCCCAGGCAATGCTGACCCACAGCAGTATCCAAAACACACAAAAGCAAAACAAGCACTTACGTGCCCCCTACCACCACCACGCTCCCCCACACACACACACCCTCCACCCCCATCTCAGCAGTTGCTTGTCAGTGTCATGCTGCCAACAGACTGTGTGCCCTTCACTTTGTCCCAGCTCCCAGTTATGGGAAAAGTGCACCAGGATTATGTACAGAATGCTGTGCGCAGTGCAGGAGCTTATACTTCACACCACAAGTCTGATTCCCATTGAGAAGCCTGTAATACCACACCTGCAGAGCGAGATAAGCCCTCAATCCTCCCTTTTATTTCTACCACTATTATTCTCCAGTGTAATATTACATCAACGGGGGAAAAAAGAAGAAAACAATCATTATGAAAGAAAAGCTGTAAGCAAATGGAAATACAATTTGTGATGTTAATATTCATGAGGGCACCTTACCCTGAATGTTTGGCATGCCGTGTGTGCATTGCAGGCTGTGCGACGGCTTATTCACCGTCATATGTCGAATGGTAAAACTTCCGAGAGAAAACACAACATCATAATCAGGTAGCCAGTCATTTCTCTGACAGCTGAGATAAAGCGTTCTTTTTCTATGAAATTGCAGTCTGTGGTGTCGTGATGGTGCGCCAGTAGTATGACAAAAAAAAAAACATAGTTTCATGATTGATGGCTACCTGTATTTTTTTTCCCCCTTTTCTTCACGATAAGATCCACTACTTTCTTTAAACAAGCTCACCTAAAACAGTCAGTTACCCGGCAAATTTACCCACAGAGAGTGAAAAGCTTCAAGTGACTTGTTTTGTTATTTCAGTTTAAACCTTCAATAGAAAAAAAAAAAATGCATTCTGATACTCTAATCCAATTATTGGAACAACTGAATGAGTCATCTCTTCGATTATAAATTCAAACAATGAAGATTATTTGATTCAGAAATCAAAGCCTGACAGGATCAGCGAGGTGTCACACCCACCTACGTTCGACTCCACACAGCTTATACGGTCCGAAGTACAGACTTTATCTACCAGAGGACTTTGATCTGCTTTTTGACCCACTTAATTACCCAGCTAGTCCCGTTACAGAACCACGAGAGTGTTTAATATAGCAAAGTGAACCATGAATTTAAAAGCAGCGTGGTGCCATTTCCCAGCTTTGATGAGCAGACATCACTGTGTGAGCGTGCAGCGCTGCTCCGGTGGAAAACTGGCCAGGAAATGTCAGGTCATCAGAATCCTCTGATTGCGCTACCCGCCTTGTGAGGGCTCAGGGAGGGAGGGGGGGGTGGAGCACAAAAACATCTCTAAATGTAAATCCAAGCTAATGAGTTCACCACGGCATAATTTAATCATATCTACATATGAAAGAACCTCTGCCCTCTACAGCATCATGACGAAACTGGAGGTAATTAGCTTTACAGACCAGGATCATACCTAATATTGATTGGCCAAATATATACAAACAGTTTTCAAGAATATTTCTAGATGTATTTTCTTGTAAAACTGCCTTCTGCATCTTGCTCATGAAGTAACCTTCACATTACCCACATTTCAATAAATACATCAGATCATAAAGAGCAACAATTTCACACATTTTTGAGACTCTTTGAAATCCAACTGATATAACTGAAATTAAAAAAGAAGTGGAGTTTAAAACAAATATATGTCAGATTAACACACAAATAAAAACTGAGTGTGGTTTAAAATGTAATGAGTATACATGAAATAACGTTACAAACCATGAATGCATCAAGTGCTATGATTTCAGGCTTTATATAAGAACTTACCATAAGTACTAAAGTAAGACCTGTAGATTTATGTAATGTCTGACATGAGAAAGTCTGACACTCATCAAAAAATAATTTGGGGTGAAATGAAGCATGAGTGATGAGGGAGTAGGCTATATTAGTAATAAATATTAGTTGGCACTATGTTAAAGTGATGAGGGATAATGCATTTCCGAATTTCTAATTTCACACCAGCCTCATTGTCTTGCCTGCAGCTGCTGTGTGTGGATCAAACAAGGACAAACTGACGGCAGGTCATTTACTCGTGTTACTATTTAACATTTTCTTCACTTATAAGACAGTATAATGTTTGCAGTATATTGGATTTTTATACTCATATTAATTTATACTCTTCATTCAGAGACGTATATAATCATATATAGCTAACCCAAAATGAGGCTTGCCTCCCTTCAGATTTTCTCCCCTGTTGGAAACTTGAATCAGAGAGTCACACAAAGTCATTTATTTATGAGAGTCTGCCCCCGGTAGTCTCTGCAGTTGTCCATTGAAGATGAAAATTTGAAAGCAAGTCAGGTTTCTGTGAAATTCATTTTGACCACATTCTCCAAATATCTTTTTGCAAATTAGCCATTAAAGTCAAATACCAAACATTTGGCTCTAAGTTTTGGTGTTAAGACAAAACGAGCAATATAAATCTTGGCTAAAAGACTAAAATAACTGGTAATTTGAGAGAAATTGCTTATAAACTAGGAAAATAATCAGTGTAGCACAGTTTGATGTGGTTTTTAACACCCCCACTCTTTAAACAACCCCCACAATGTGTTCCGTACTGTATGAGGCAGTGATACCGGTGTTCTCTAACAGACTGTGCAAACAAACTAACAGACTGGATTAAACAAAGGCGACACATCTGTTGTTCGAGATAACTGTAGGTAGAGCAGAGAGTTGACTACATCGAGAAAAGCAATCTGATCCTGTACAATGCATGTGCGATTTAGAGCAAAGATTGCAGAGTAATACAAAGGCAAACATTACACAGTGTACTGTTGAGTCTTGTTTACTGAATGTCAATATAGTGCAGGATTTCTCTACATTTCTCGCTCCTCAGAGCACCCCTTGGTCCAAATATTATCATTACCGCGCAATAAGACGGCAAGTTGGCAAGCAAATCGGCGCTTGGCATATTTTTTTGTGTTTTTAGCCTTTTGAAGCATCTGCTTCGATTACAAAGAGATGATACCTTCTAACTCTTTTTAGCACAGAATGTTTTAATGCAAAATCAATATCCGCCTTCTAATCTTCTGGGAATCCATCCCAGAAAGTAAAACACATATGGGGACGCAAAGAGGTTGGAAAGCTCAAGAAAATGAAAGTGCTGATAGAAATCACACCTCAGGCTCTGAGTGTTAAGACATGAGTGGACCACATCAGTCCAGCTGTCTACCTCATCAGTTACCTCAAATGGAAGTGGCATGTGTCTTTCCACATCTGCTTTGGACAGTGAAGCGTGCCGCCTCACTTTATGGAGAGAGGCTACACTCATACACACACAAGCTCACAGAGTCCCAATTACCTGCTGGAAAAAAAGCTGGCATCAAAGAGGCCCCAGACTGGTACCAAGAGCCCACACAAGGCTCACTGACTCTGTTTCATGCCCACAGCGAAACAAAGAGGATTTCACGACTCTGCTCAAATCCTTAGGCTTTGGATACGTTTCTGTTCCCCCTATATGGACCTTTTAAGAGCTGATTTATCCTCTATTACTGAAGTACCGTGCCCAGATCTGGCCCTGGGCATGCCCAGAGCAGCCCGGCATGTTGCTCGTGTGGGAAATGAGGGCGAAATTTTTAAATAAGAGACGTCATAAAACCACTGCTCCTGCTTTGGATAGGGTGCATGCATGACCTAGGCATAGATTAAAGTCGTGGAAATGCACATTATGGGCTGTTATCAGATATTTGGGGTAATCTGATCAAATAAATGCCACAGCCTTTAAAATCTGTTTGTTGACAAATATTGGCACGGCATCCACATGAGTCAAAAGCTTCAGACAAGGAGGACTGGGAATATCTTCATTGGCTGCACAAACGTGAGGGAGCATTCAAAATCTGAACACAATCCCACAAAAGTGAACCTTCCACAGCCGGCCCCAGCAGCAAGCTCACTCTCCATTTCTCTTCGAAATTTAGATTGATGCCTGTGAAAACGCACATCGGTTGGTCTGGTTACCCGAGGTAATTAAATTCTACAGAGAGGTAAATGTCACAGATGGCGGAGGAGTGAAAGTAATGAGTTCATAGGGACACACTGCTAGAAATACAACATGATGTACAGGTCAGTAAATTCTGCCAGTAGACTCCTCGTTCGCTGTGTGACAACAATGGACAGAAATATTTGAAATCATAAATTATTGGAGTCTTGATTTTGTACTGTTTATGTAAGAATTTAAAACAAACTATTTAGACCTTTATGGGAATTGAAGACATTTTTAAAGAGTATAATAATTTTATTTATTTGAGGTAAAATAACTAACGTCATTCTTATGCCTGTGCTGACAATCAATGGATATGACATGTGTTAACAATCCAGTGTGTGAAAATCAAGGGACCGATTTTCTCTTAGTGGAAAATCACGGAGTCCATATGTTCTATTTTCTCTTTTTTGGATATATTTCCATTGTACATATTTTTTAATCTGTATTTAACATTGCTTTATAATATATATCTTTAAATGCTGTTAATTGGGAGAGTGGTGAGCCAAATTTCATTGTTTTTGTAACAGTGACAATGAAACCCTTAAGCCATTCAAATGCGCCACAATAACCGACCCGTGTGTGCGTACGTGCGTGCGTGCGTGCGTGCGTGCGTGTGTTTTGAGTGGGGGTGGTACAATTAACCTGCGACATCTTTGTGTTATACATCATTCATAAATAGTTGTACAGAAAGGCCTAAGGCATGGCCTGCACTTTCGCATCTTAATAGAAATACCTGTATATAACTTCACTGATTGCCCTACCAGCCACTGGGTGACCCATATTTTAATATCAATTACATGGGGGGGGGATGCAAATCAGTTGAAGATGCATCATGTTTCATTTCTGCACTCTGACGTATGAATGGATTTATCATCTAACTGAAGAAACCAAGCATGGGGATTCTCAAAAAGTAAAAATTTTTCATCAGGTGCAAAC
Organism: Lipophrys pholis; assembly: GCF_963383615.2. NCBI lineage: Eukaryota > Metazoa > Chordata > Actinopteri > Blenniiformes > Blenniidae > Lipophrys > Lipophrys pholis. Next base: position 18,294,512 of record NC_137641.1, on the reverse strand, counting down.
TCCATGTGTAGCGCCCATCCATTTGAACTATACTGTCTTCATGCAAATTAGAGTGGCAGGTGTTGGGATCCTACCCAGCATTGGGTAATAGCGGGGTCGGGCACCAGTCAGTCACAAGCCAAACGAAGAGAGACACAATTATACGTGAAAACATTTACAAATTTAGAGTCAACAATTAAACCAACAGGTCTGTGGACTGTATAGGAAGACATCACCAAATGAGAAAAACCATACATGTACAAGGAAACATGCAAACTCCTGAGGTACCTTTGTCGTTACTAGAAAAATCTAGTAAGCTCAAAGTCACAATAAAAAAAAAAAAACCTCCTGTGGTCTTTTGCTTTGATTTGGCTAAATGTTATTTTCAGTTTTGTTATTTGGCGGGAGAAAGTGGACCATGCGAGATATAATTCAAGAGAGGTGGAAAAGAGAAACGCCATTTGAGATGAGAGGAGAAGAAAGATGAAGGTGTGAAGGTGAGGTGGGGACAGAGAAGCATGGGGTAGATGAGGACGATGAAAGGTGGATAATAGAGCAGGGTGGGAACACCATATGTGTGGACCGGCATTTGTGATTATTGTGAATCTGATTACAGAGTGTTTTTTTGGCAGACGACACTGAAACTGAGAAGCAGACACTTAGTATGTGGCCATTGGTGTTACACACTCTCTCTCCCACACACACACACACACCCACACACACACGCACGCACGCACGCACGCACGCAGACAGAGGGACACAATGTTCAACTCAAAAACAGATTTTTCTCATTTTGTGATGACATCTGTTTCACTGGTGCACAGATTGCAATTTCCTGACCTAATAGGGCCTACCAACCATCCATGAGCACATTTAATGCTAACAAGAAATTGACCAATAACAGGGTTTTTTTTTTTTTTTTTTAGGCAGTTCACAATTTCAAGCTCGGGTCCTGGCCTGAAGCTTGCAGATCGATCGATATTTGTGCCTCATTCTGCCCGCCAATGCATCACCTGTTTGAGCAAAACCTGCATGCTTAGAACAAAATGGTTTCTGACCCTGTCGCCTGTTCCACGGGATTAAAGTTACACACCGATCAAATGTCTTGAAGAGACGACGCGCCGTGCATGGTGAGCACATTACCATATAGAATAAAACTGTTGACGCTTGAGTTGGCACTGGCTATCAGAAGTTACATGCATAAGGGCATACTTTTCGATTATCTAAAGCAAATAGTATACAATTATGAGGTCTGGAAGGTCTGAAAGAGTCCATTCCAATCTAGTTATCACTATGGTTGAAATGCTCCCGGCCTCAAATGCAGTGTGAAAGTATTAACACCTATACAGATATAGGTTTTAGAAGATGGCAGCCCCACTGCTAATACTTTTTTATTATTGGCTGGAGTAATGTTTACCTCTCGAGAGGCAGTGTTGCTGATAATTGGTGAGGGAATTGAGTCTCGGTTTGGGAACCACTTTCCTCAAGGTGTGGAACAGTTTTCCCTCAGGTTGCAATTCTGTTGTGTCGATCAAGTTTGAAATTAAAATTCACCTGTCTGTTTTTTTGTTTTTTTTTTACCCTTTTGTGTGTGTGTGTGTGTGGGGGGGGGGGGGGGGGGGGGGTGCTGTTACGTTCAGCTGAGCTTTTTATTTTTATGTTTTTGCAGCTTATTTTTCTGGCCTCTTAACATTTGATGAACTGGATGGTCGGAACAGCTCTCCAGTAAAGTCAGGCATTTACAAAAAGCAGGCAATAATGAGATGAGATGAGTGTGAGCGCTGCCTGTCGAGACCCTTGCCACAGGCATCAATCATGTTGGATTTTGTTTCTCTGCCGGACAAAAGGAAGAAAATACTGAGGCAATAGCTTTTCCTCCTCTGACCTGGACAGATAACAGCAGCGCCGGAAAACTCTTCCCTCATCACTGCTGTCATCATCTCCACTACAACTCTTGCGGTATTTAAACACAAAACACGACTCCAGGAACACTAAGAAAATAAAGGCTCTCTTTCACAAGTTATTGCAAAACTTATGGCAGTGTTACCTGAAAAGTGATGCTGCCAGAGGACATCTGAGCGGGGGTGGGTGGGTGGGGGGGCGTACCGTACCTTCACTGTCTTATGGGACCAGAGCTGCTGAATCGAGATAAATACGTGCTCTCTTTGTCAATCTTTTCATCCAGGAAGAGCCAATAATACGGTTTCACACCCAGCCCCCCCCCAACCTTCCTCTGATTGCTCAGGTTCATATTCATTTCCTCTCCGATTCGCTGTTTGAGCGCTGAGCATTGTGTTGGTTATGCTAATTGTCTCCAGACCTCCCGCGGAGTGCGATCCTTTCCCAGTTGGATGGCTGTGAAGTTGTTTGCCCAAGGAGATGATTCCGTTTGTGTGTGTGTGTGTGTGTGTGTGTGCCTGTGTGTGTTTACAGTGCACAGCACCACTGTGTCACAAAATCTTTAATGATGCTGTGCACGTGGGCTTGTGTGTGATTATGTGTGTCGGGGTGCAGCAGCACGGATCCTCACATGCCAGCCGTGGTTAGGCCCGCTCTATTCCCAATTCCCCAAACACTCACAGTGAAGAGGGGAAGCCGTGAAATGTTTCATCTTAATGCCATCGTCTATCGATTATTCTCTTTTTCATCCTTTCCGCGTTTGATCATATTAGTAAAGTGAAACCTGTGGGAACAGGAGGACTTTTGAACATCCAGTTTCCTCTGAGATTTTTGAGTGGGTTAACTCTGGACGGGAAATGACAATGGCTGACGTATGAGAGCAAAGTAGAGCTGCATTAAGGGAAAAACATGTCTAAAGAATAAAGTTAAAATATTGAAACTAATAGTGAAATTGAAATGAAGTTTAAAAGAAAATTCACAAAGGGCCGTGGAATGTTGAGAATTTTGATATTACAGTTGAAATGTTGACTATTTGATTCATCTTGATAGAGGAACGCGAACATGTCAAAAAATCTGATGACATTTTAAATAGTTTCAATTAAACATTAAATGCATTTTTAAAACCTTAAGTTTATTCTCTAAACACAAAACTTCCAGGTTTTTTTTTTTTCCATACAAGTGTAATTGTACTTCTACACTGCTGCTCAAAAGACACTCGGCAATGCTTGTGACTTAAGCTTCATATTGTTTTAGTCATTACTTTTAAGAAACTGTACAAATGTAGTCATCAGAAAACACAACAAAGTGAGCAGTCACACAAGGAAAACTCTGAGCAGTTTATTTTATGTGAGTTTAGTAGTTTTTAGGTTTTTTTGGATTGTTTTGTTTTCTTTAGATCTCGTTAACTTGAAAGATGCTGCAAAGCTGCTGGAGGAAAAAAACAAAAAACACCAGCTTGTTCTTTTGGTATTAGAGTGCTGCATATCTGCTAAAGTTTTGATTGACTGATCCCGCCGTTCCTATTTCAAAAGAGTATCTGCAATCAGTTGACATCCACTTAAAAGATGAATGGCTTCATACACAACGTCTACTGTAGAATTTATACAAATTGAGGCATAAATGAGGACAGATTGTGTCGTTTGTATCAACAATCACTGACAATGGCTACTACACCTGTACAGTCGAATGTGCTCTTACACAACAACTGCTATAAATTCTGCTCATAAGAAGACAATAATGTCTTGATTTGTTAAATTTTTCATTCAGCTGGATATCTCTTTTTAAGGTTGTAGTTTGAAAGGATGTTGAGCTGGATGCCATTATGCTGACTGGTTGTTCTCAGATTTTAAAATAAAATGTATCGATTTAAAGTATACGCTTTCTTTATGTAAATTTTACTCCGCCCTTTGTAATAATCCCATACAAACTTGGTGGAGTTTGTAACGTTTGTTCGTCTTTGTCCACAGTTCTCCCACATGGACTCACCTTCGAATCAAGCAATACATGTCATTAAGATAATGAGTCCCGCAGAATATAAATGAGGAAAAGAATTATGACATTATCTTTCCCTCAAAAAGCCCCAAACCGACTTTATTATTTCACAATGACACTGCAAATCTCTCAGAAGAAGAAAGACAAGCTCAAAGACGAGACCTTTATTTATCCATACATTTTATGTAGTGCTTATTGAATAAAAAGCAAATCTGCCAATTGCAAAGGAAAGAATGAACAGAATGTCCAAACATCTGTTATCAGTGCTGCACCCCAAGTCTGGTGCCGTTTATTAGATTCTTCTCTCAAGCAACATTCAACTTTTCCATAAAGCTCTGTCCTTTGTCACTTCTGTTTATATCAAAGAGGCACCTTGAGGGATGTTCCTGCTTCTGTTGGAAATTTGAATGCTCATACTCTGTGTGTGTGTGTATGTGTGTGTGTGTGACTTGGAGAAAAAAACTAAAAACCTGTGTATCAGCTGGGGAACAAGAATTGCCCAAAATCCACTGAATCAATTAAAAGTCATCCAGTGCCAAAAAGACACTTAAGAGTGAACACCCGGAAGAAGTGGTGCTTATCTGAATTATCCAGGCAGAGCCCATATAATGTATGCTTGTTTTACATTTTTACTTATTTTCTAAGTAATGTTTCACTTAAGGTTTTAATTTGCAGCATAAAAATTTAAGGATGTTACAACAGACAACTTACTTATTCATTACTTTTTACTGCCTCGCACCGTGCAGGTAAATGGCTCGTTTGGTGTAATTGCTGTTACATGCAGTACTTTGAGAAAACGCACAGAAACATTGTCTGATGGTCAAGTTTTCTAAAATAAGTAACTTTTTAATAAATTCTGGTTGTGTTTCATTTGGAAAAGTGCAAGTGCTGAACAGGATCCCATTAAATTTCCCTCTAAGAGTTCCGTAATCTAAAATTCAGAATGATGTAAAACTGTTCATAAATTTCATGTGCCCGTATTTTCATGATGTGATGATTTTGAAGTAGTGGCTTTAAAAGAAGTAGAATTGGAAAAAATGCTTCATTCTGTGAAAAGTGTTTTAGAAAAAAAGAAAGTGCAGGACAAGCCAACCACTGGGTCTGAGGTGGGCCTTTTACATTTTTAAATTCACAGCTGGTAGGTTTCTCATAATCATAAACAGAAGTGTGTGATGAGGGGCGATTCAGTTGTTTACCACTTGATGTCCCTGAATAAAGGGGAGACACTGGTCCTTTAATCAAACCACCAGAGAAACGAGAGCTGCTTTAACTAATCCTCTATCACCATCTGATACATCTTGTTGTATTTATTAAGTGCATATTGGTATTTTTGCTGTTGTGCAACAGTCCCCTTGTTGTATTTTAATTGTTTTCCTCGATACCAAACCTGCCATTTCACAAATTGCTCTTGAGTGGCTGTGCAGAGGCACTTCAAACTTTCTCTGTGTTCTCATTATCACCGCACTAAATATTTAGGCTATTAGTCATAGATTCGAATCAACAATGAATCAAATGATTATGTGCCATGTGAAATGATGCTCCTGGTTGGAAAAAAAAAAAAAAAAAGAAGAAGTTACGATTTATTGTCAAACGAGCAGAACCACTACAGCCTGAGAATAGATTTGGCATTAATAGATAACAGCCTCCTCACTGTCATCCCAACACCACATGGCAGAAAACATTAGCAAGTAGATGATGGATGAAATATTATTCTCGCAAACTGGACATTGCTTTTATTTATTCTATTTTCATTTACTTTATTATGAGTTAGTGGAGAGATGGAAAAAAACAGCTGAAAGTGTGTGTACTTTTCTTGCATGATTCATCATGGGGGGGAAAAAAACAAGACTCCCGAAATATGCTAGAAATATCATTAAAAACTTTCTTTTTCAACGTAACAAATTGACTTTCAGTGTGGGTATCATTTATTTGGGAGAACAGTTGGTAAATGAAATGTATACTTTTGTAATTAAAAAGGACAATCTTCAATATGTTCATGGAACAGTTTAAAAGTAATGAACAGTCTGTTTTTCTTAATAGCGAAAGGAGTGAGGCTGCATGGTGACCCAGTGGTTTGTACTCCTATACAGAGATGATAACCGGTCTGAGTCCGAGTTGGGATCTGGGGGGTTTTCTCAATGGAGTTTACATGTTCTCCCTGTGTGTGCACGTTATTCCAGGTGCTCAGAGTATTTGCTTCCACAGTTGAAGATGTATTTGTGTTTAATTGTTGCCTCGACACTGTATAACTGTGGTTCCCTAAGTGAGTGCCACTATATCGATGATGGATGAATGGCATGAGATGAATGGTTTAAATACAGATTGATTTTCAGTATACAAACCTTATTATATTCCCTAAATTACTTTCAAGAGATTGTGGGATATTGTTAGTTCAAGTTTATTAAACTAAATGCACAATACCTTGCAGATTTTACGATGTCAACATTCACAATACTGTATACGGGTATGAAAAGGTGTTGTGTCTAAGCACTATCATTCATCTTCTTCATGTCAACATCCCAAAAAAATTTAAAATAAAAAAATGTAATGCAATAGGTCCCAGTCGTGGCTGGTTAAAATTTGTTCCCAAAAAAGGAATAGCAGTCATTTATTTACAAGACTTAACAATATTATTGCGTATCGCATGCTCTCTAGTGCCATCCTGCAGCTTTATTTGTGAGACCACTTTATGATCACGTTTGAATATTGCTTGTTTAAGTGCATATCTATGCCGTCAGTGATATGCACTGACTACTGAAGCGATCCTGACAAAGTTTCGCTTCAATATAATAACAATTGTGATGATAATAAAATGAAAAAGAAGGAGAACCAGAAGAATAGTAAAAATGACAATAAAGAAGAAATAACTCTGTAGCTTTCCCTCTAGGATATTAGCTTTAATACTGCTCTTTTATTTCTTCTCCGTCTTGTACGACCATCAGGCAGGTGTCTACTTGAAATGTATTTGGCGCCATGAGAAAACAACCCGGACTGGCTATCGGGAGTCGTAGAGAACTTCCTCGGTGGCAGGAAGAACTGGGCTTCCTACAACAGATGGCGCGGCCCCCAGAGAGCCCTGATCATTGAGTCAGTCTGGGATTACATGAAGTGATAGACACAACTGAGACTGCCTAAACCCACATAAGAGCTGTGGGAAGTTCTACAAGATGCTTGGAACCACCCGACTGCCAAGGACCTAGAAAAACTCCTCACAAGAGCACCGCGGAGAGACGGTGCTGGTTTATTGGTGAAGGATGGTCGATTTGATTTATGTTTGTTATGTTGTAACTATCTGAAAATTACAAAGAAATGGCTTTGCTGCACGGACCTTTCACAACGCAACTTCACATTACTTTTCATGTTATGACTTGTGTCTGTGTTATGATCCATATAAAGCCCGTATAGAAAGACATACGGCTCCCTGCTGGAGCGTTTCCTTCTGCTGCTCTCTGGAGCCTGGTATAAAATTCAATTTACTATATTCCAGACCACGCTACATAGGAGCCCTTTCAAGCATACAAAATGTGGAAGGATTTGCACTACAAATTGTACTCGGCATAACTTTGCACGACTTCTCTTTTTATCACTTTTTGTCTCTGCGTTATGACCCATATAATATGACACACGGTTCCCTGGTGCAACATTTCCTTCCGTTGCTCGCTGGAGTCTTGTCTAAGTACAGTGTCACACAGGGCAAACCAGGCTCCATCCATCACTTTACAATACAACGTTTCAGTCGGTGACAAAACATTTTTGTGCTGCATGTGGCGAATTATCGCTAAGTAAGGGTTTGTCCTCACAAACAACCAGAGTGTGCTTTGCCAGGGGGCCTGGGGACGGATAAGGACCTACTCCCCTTTGGTCAGTGTATACCCCCTTCAGATGAATTATGTTTTTCAAGAGAGGAATAAAATCTACCTCCCTCTCACTGCGGTTAAAGTTACTTCACTAGCGGAAAGCTGAAATTTTAAAATCCAAGTGAAGCACAGCAGCAGCAGAATCTCCCACATTGACAGTGACTCTAAGTTCACTCACACGTCAAACGTCTCCAGCAATTTCACAAAGATTTTGTTGGAAATCATTGTTGGACTCCAGAGGTAATTAAAAGAAATGTGTGACAATTAGAGGGCTTTAACTGTCCTTGGAGAGTTCCTCATTTAGGCCGTGTGTGCACGTCAATGTTTTCAAGTGAAAATGGAAAACTTTCGTTGCACTTTAGGTGTTGCATGACAACGCTGCTCGGAGCCACAGAAAACACAACTTTCTTGAAAACGGTCTGACTCCATCTCCTGTTAAATGGGGGAAAATGCAACTTTTTGAAAACATCAAAAGTCTGCCTCCATGGAAACGGGGGAAACACAACTTTTCTGACGTGCTGCTACTGCACATGTGCCTGTAGTAACTAGTACTTATGTACATGTGTGAGTAGATTGACAATAACAACAATGGCGGCTGCCAGTTGGTACTAGGAGTTGGTAGTTTTATAGTTGAGTCGCCCGTAATAGTCATACAAATGTCCGTGTACTCGCCATCTTTAAAGTTCATAGCAAATTGTTCACTGTGTGCGTGTGTGTGTGGTTTCATCACACAAACAAACAACAGCTTGTGTTTTTATTCATCTGGATTACATTTCCTTTACATCCAATTTAATCAATATAATATTAGGATTGAACTCTACAGGAACTACAGTATAGTTGAAAAAACAACCCCCCTGTTGTTTCCCCACTGACTCTTCCTGCTCTTTATTTTTGTTTTGTTTGAGTGATACACTTTGACTTTGCCCCCGGGTTTGTTGCCACTTTGTTGTGGGAAAGACCCCATGAGAGAATTTCCTTCTGGTCAGGTCCTCCAGCAACAAGTACGTAAGTGCCTCTTTTCTTGTAATGAACATCACAGTACATTGAAATGCATTTTGAACCATTTAAGGAGAAATCAAGAGACGGTACAGAAAAGAGAGGAGATTTTTTTTTTTCTTTTTCTCATGCAGGTTTTCCAAAGTCAGCTAATTCTTTAAGCATCTGCTGTTTCTTTAACTGCTCTGAGCTGCGCTGCTCTGCCAACCTCCTCCACAAATTAATCCAGGAGATGCTAAGAGCCAACAAGTAATATCTCATGAGGCTTCACTCTCCTGAAGGTACTTGCCAGTTTAGATATTACCGCCGTAATGTGTGTGCAGGGTCACTCTAGGCTTCTTCTCTCTTCTAACATTGGCATGAAATAATCAGTTTTTTGTGAAAACTAGAAACAGAGGTAGAAAAAAAAAATGTCCAGAGAATGATTTCAACCCAGTGAAATATACTCCCGTCTCTAAAAGGAGCAGCAATGCCGTCCGTATAAGGGCTAGTAATTGAAAAAAAAAAAAAAAAGTGCTCCTGGAAATCAGGTCTAGCCCGGCTGGCTGGAATCGGTTTACTTCAGTATGAGTTTTGATTTGTGATTTCAAAATGATGAAAAATTTATAAAGAAAACATTCAGGCAGAGCCATGGGAGGCGAAGCTTTCATTCCATTGTAGAGGCTGGTGCGAACGCTGTCGCGGCATAAGTGAAAAAAAGAAAGATCAGAGTAAGAAACGGTGTGACTGAAAAGGTTAATGGGAGCAATTAATTTACAATGACAGGGACAGGCCGGGCTTGAAAAACATCCGTGAAATTTGACTCAGCAGCCAAGCACGACTCATGCATGAACGCTCAACAACCTCTAATGACGCTATCACAACAACTGTCAATGAAGCTGAACTGACTATAACTCCTGATGGAATATATTGTGGAAACGGCATCGAAGCTCGCTGAGCTACACTAAGCGTGGCTAATCCGGCCCCGTGGGAACGCACGTAGAAGTTGTTAATAGGGCTCATGAACTTTTTAATACAAATCACCTATCAAACATAGACCTTGCACGTATAACGGCACTCATGCTGAGCCTTGTTTTGGATTGGTTGGTACAGTTACACACAGCCAGCAGACAAAAATAGCTCATGATATTTGTCATGTATGTAGGCGGTATTCTATATTTTGTGCAGAATAATTGCCTCTTCCGTCTATATTGAACAAATGTTAATTAACTGAATAATAAGTTTTCATTAGCATAAAGCCAAACTTAAAAAAAATAAAAAATAAATCTTATTTTCATTAATGAAGATGTTTTGGTTTATTTCAAACTGCTGTATTTCAAGTAAAGGTTCTATGAATCTGAAGCTCTTTGTAGCATGCTATATAAAGATATTTCTATTTAATGATATTAAATGAATGTAAGGAATAAAATTAACCACCTGGACTAATAGCGTAACGCTAACCGGTTTAAGAATGTCCATCATAATAATTTGCTCGAGGTTTTAACGAACATTACGGAAGTAATGTCTACACCTCAATGAAGTGACATGGTGTGCATGCATGAAGAGTTAGATTCAGTGAAAGGCAAAATGAGGGAGGCAGAGATAAATAGACTTAAATTACCCTGCTTTTTTATTTTATTTTTTTTACCACCCCTGCAGTCACAACTTCCACACCAATGCCATGCAAAGTGCTAAGATACCACTGGGAGAAACTCTTAAGTGTCTTGCCCAAGGACGGGCAAAGATGGGACATTGAACTACCAACCTGGGCGATTGGAAGACGACCAACTCCACCTCAACTGAGCAACAGCCAAACGAGAGAACTGAAATCGTCCTTACAGACAATGTAGCTCTGGTTTAATGCTCTGCAGCTGACTGACAGGAGGAAATGTTTGCTGCATCGACTGAAACCTGTTGATCCCAGGCTTGAACTCTGCATGCTCATTGGTGTGCGTGGTTTTGCTTTGAAGCTAAAACTAATGAATCTACTGCTTTGATAAACAACTTGGAGATGGTGTTTTACCTCACAAAATCAACCCCAGACCAAGACAAGTCAGAACAAGACCATATTCTCCATACATGGCATATAATCTGTTCGACCTGGTTGATATGGTCCCACATAGATATGTTTATGACAGAGGGGATGAACTAAAAGCCAGCATGAATAACAGATCTACAAAGTAGAAAACGCCATGTTTAAATATTTATTTGAACTGTCCAAGCTTTACCACGCTTAATCCTTCCCTAACCTTAACCCCACTGTAGTGATTGTGGAGAGATTTCACCCAAAGCAAGAGAGTGACATCTTTATTGGTACAGTCTGCAATTTGCAGCATCGTCTAATTTTAACAATCCTATGTGGTGACAGGCTTAAATCACCAGCGTTTACATTACAATGTGCTAAAGCAGCTCTGTGACTAACTGACTGAGAAATTCAGCTGTAATGCTTTTGTTGAAAGAAAATGCACATAGCTTTACCAGCACAAACGCCTTTGGCGACTGTAATTTTGGTTTGGGCTCTGTGCGTGTGAGCATATGAGCGAGAGAATGCGGGAGGGAGTGAAAGTGAACAAGTGAGCTATTATTAAATTAGGGCTAAAATGTATTTTGGTTTTGTAACTTTTCAACTTTCCATCCCAATCCACTCTGGGAAGGCCCACACACATACAAAAAAGAAGGCAAACTCCAAGTGGGAATCCTCCCACGTTTAGCACTGTGCCCTTTGTAACCACTACCACATACTCAAGTACTTTTAAAACAAGCAATCAAGCTGTGTAATGTGCAATTTTACATATAGATAGATAGATAGATAGATAGATAGATAGATAGATAGATAGATAGATAGATAGATAGATAGATAGATAGATAGATAGATAGATAGATAGATAGATAGATAGATAGGAGGCCCCTCGTGTCTAATGTTAGAGTCGAACAGATTTCCTAATTGTTTCACTTTTTAAAATATATAATAATTTTTAACAGCTCTTTTCTGTTGGCAATGTACATTACACAAAACAAATTTAAAACATAACAGTTGCACCTTTTGTTTATTTATTTTTGTCAAGAATCATTCTCGAATGTTCAAAGGGGAAAATAATGTTGGTAAAGACAACCCCCTGACCCACAGATTTTTTTTTTCCTGCTGCTGCGCCTCCCCTAAAGCTCTCTGGCGCCCCCACATGGGAACAAAGCCGGACCATGAAACATTTCGAAAACAATAGACAAAAAGAGAGAGATGGTGTGTGCACCAAGATCTAATTAGCACTTTGAAACGGGTCTGAATTATGGTCTTTTATAGCCAGCACAAATATTCTTTTAAAGTTCATCACATTTTTTACGGATGCTGTACAAAATCATGAATATAGTATCTATGCCTCACTGTTTATTGTATCTTACTATACTGAACAACGGCATTGGGTTGTTTAAATAAATCTAAGATTGAGTTTTAATAACAAGATCTGCGACAGGTGTATATTTGTCTCACAGAGGAAGTATTTTTAAACACAGTCATTGTCTGTCTGACAAAGAGATAGCAATGCCTGTGCATGTAGTAGAAGCATGAAGTATCTCCAAATGTCCTGATGACCAGCCTGACAGTACATGAGTGTGAGGAGGAATGCTCCGCGGTTCCTGCCTGTCAGTGCGTTTGTCTCACAGAGACAACCTCGAACCCTTCGGTGAAAGCAATCAGGTGGCTGGAGACTCATATTATCCTCTGAGGCTCTGAACTGCAGGGGGTTGACTGACAGGATGGAATCAGCCTTTTTTTTTTTTTCTCTCCTCCCAACACTTTCTTACTTTCACCTCGGGATGCTGACCGAACTGATGAGATAGGGAGCAATCGTCATGTTTATGCAGTCGCTCCACCTGCTGAAGACAGTCGCTTCACTCAAAATGAGCGCTGTTTTCCAATGTAGCTTTCACAGGAGTGGGGGGAAAAAAACAGCTTAGAGAACAATTATTCAGAAACTGCTGAGATTTAGGAAAGTGGAAAGATTTTCTGAAAGTAGCCTGCTAAACTGGGTAAGTGGTTAGAAAATCAGACTGGTTAATTGAAGCAAAGCTGCCGTTTAACTGAAATCATTTAACTGAGAATTGAAAACTATGCATAGTTGTGCATAACTCTGTTTCCAACTCTAACATACATTCTTGTGTGCTGTCTATTTCAAATTTAATTTTAAATCAAGCTAAATCATGCGCAAGCCATTTCTTTCCATTCCTGCAAATACAAGAAAGCACAATGTATGGTTCCACTAAGATGTTTAATTTTTCGGTATATATGCACAAGAATGTTGTTGAGCTGTTATTTAAATGATGTTGCCTCAGAGACAACAGGTGGTGATATGCACGCTTTCTTTTTCTCAGTATTAGGCCATTTCTGGTCATCCTACAGCATAGGACAGACCTCACCAATAGTCCATCAGAGCTGGGAAGTGAGCAACTCAAGAGCACAACAATCGACAGTGATGGAAAAATGTAGACAAGCATACTGTTCTGTTGACTCTGTCCACTTCTGCATCAGGATTTGACCCAGAGGTGCAGTGTTTGCACTGACCACCCCGTCCCGTTCCAGTCAGACTTCTCTGTATACATGCAGAAGCGGTTTGACTTTCACATTGTCCAGGTGTATTCGTCCAACTCTAAACACGTTCAGCCGAGCTTATGTATACGAATAAAGTCCAGTTTCATTCAGACTAATGCCGCAATTCAGTTGTGTCTATCTGATATTGAGTACTTCTTTTAGGTTAACAGCATGCCGTACACCTACTTCTGCAGTGCTTGGATTAGCACTGCACTTTCTGAGCTACAAAGGACCTCATTGCCAATCACAGTTCATCCTGTCCTGAGCTTTGTTTGCTCAACATTATGAAACAATTTACGCTTTTGTGTCTCTGGTGGAATAAAATTTAAATTGTCATTGTGACACTCGCTGGTTACCATCTACTTGCATATATATATATATATATATATATATCATTTAGATCGTAGACGCATCATCTGGCTCTGCACCGGTTGAACCTGTTTATTTACCCTCGAGAAAAGCACAGGAATAACGAGAACATGTCATAGTTTCAGGGAATGTTATGTACAGAATCCTTTCTCTGTAAATTATCTGACCTTGCAAGACAATGTCTAACTATACAGACATAACTAAACCACTTTCACTGTCTTGAAGTGCTCTGTCCACTTGTACTTGATGGTTTTGATCAGTCAAACAATGGACGTTCTTGGACGTTGGTTTAAGTTTTGTGCAGTGAAAATGTTGAATTCAGTTATCGTGAGGGAAAACAAAGATCCACATGAGCATACAGTAAATGTTGTGTTTACCCGACACCCAAACATAAATATGAATTTAGTCTTCTCTTGAACCTACCCAGGCGAGAAACCTTGTTTCACATCAGTTTCGACTGCCACTTAAAGGTGAAACTGCAAAACACATGATTTAGTATTGCCTACATATGCATTTTGATTCACAGGTTTGCACAAAGCCGCGCAAAAAAAACACACCAGCTCGCTCACTCTGATATACACAGTGCACACACACTGACACCCACATATTTTATTGTTTTTTTTTGGGGGGGGGGGGGGTTTATACAAGGGAGAGCTGCTCAAACTTAAGGACACTTCTTCTTCTCTTTCCCAGGTTTTTTTTTCTCTTTTCTTTTCCTGCAGCCTGTTGTTATTCCTGGTGCTCTGCAGTGCCATGCTCACATGTACACTACACTGCATTCCCTTTCAGTGCTGCTACAACACCCAAACACTCACACACACTCTAGGCAACTGTCACAGTTCATTCATGTTAATATTACAAGTCATTTTGTATTCTGCCACAACAGCTTACAGCTAATTATGTGTCTCATAAATTATATATGTCCTCTTGGCTAAAAGGAAATAATTTGCATTTCATTAAATGTCCCGAGCTGAATGCAATCACTCAGTAAATAAAAGGTTGATGTGTTTACGGTGTCTTTCATTTCACGACCACAACCTTTCGGTTTCCCATAATTCTTGCTGTGTTATCATCAGAGCAGGCGTGTTTGCTGGCTGTGGTTTCCCATTCAGGGGTTCTTACCTGCGCACAGGAGGAGCGTGGTGAGTCCCACGCACCGGAGCGGCCCCATGTCCCTCCGCGGACGCGCGCGTGTTTGTCAGCCGAATGGATAACTCCGTCAGCAGAAAGCCCCGCAACTTTGCACACAATTTATCCTCTGTGAGCAGTTCTCCATTTAAAAGCAAACTGTTGTATTCCGTGCGACACCACCTGCCAGCACAGACATGAATGCGCAGTCAGAAGGAAAGAAAACAAACAAAAAAAAACACTTCACAATAGATTTTCTTTCCTTTTTAGTTCAAAAGAAGGCAATTAAGAGGGAAAACTGAAATCTTCCCCCGAACCTGGGGATTTCACAACAGGCACAGTGAATCAACTTCTCCTTGTGGCTGAGCTGAGTCTTCACGGTACCTTGTGAGTGCTTATTTCTGAGGATAAAACAGGCAGCTTCGGGGTGCGTGGAAATAAACCGTCTGTCACCAATCACACCCTACAGCACCTTTTAATATTTGACAAATCTGTGCTGAATGCGTCCCGGGGATTTATTTAAGTCTTTCTCTGCATCGACAATAAACATCTGTCCGTATCAGTGTGCCGGGGAAGCGATGCAAAGCCAATTTAAAGGAGATAAGAAGAAGTGTGTGTGTGTGTGTGTGTGTGTGTGTGTGTGTGAAAAGTGATGCAGTGTTGGCTTGTTTCTTTGCTTCTTACCATTTCTCTTATTGCCCTGGACGCTGCGCAGCTCCCAGACGATTATTGGCAGGTGACTTCCAAATAAAGCCGCCTCTTCTGATCACACTGCAATGTTTTCATCAAGAATAACAAGAAGAAGACAAAATCCTCTTCAATATCTGGTCTTTTCCCCCAATAGAGATCTCATGGCACTCGCAGCTGTTTCCCTCTTCTCTTTTCTTTTCCATACAGCGGCGCGTTTGCGGCGATGCCCACCGCCTGCGCGCATCACGCAAGATTTGTAATATCTGTTAAGAGACAGAGTCCTGCAACTTTCCACACGGAGAGGGAGAGAGAGCACAGACTCAGGAGGGGGGGCTGTCTGCCGGATCCTGTTGCCTCTCTGCACCCTGTGGCTGTGAATGGGAGAATGCTGGTGCAGAAACTGAGAGGGGGACGCGCACTCCGGGGCTGGATCGGCAAATTGAAAGGGTTTTTTTCTCTTTTTTTTTCCCTCCGGGCGTCACGTCAGCAAGTATTGTGGCATGAAATTCCCAGCTCCTATCACAGGGGGATTTTATGCCCTTTTCCCTCTCCAATTTGTTGGGAATCGAGAGTGGACACCTCAGAACGGCGCGTCACACCAAGCAGATAGATTTATTTTATAATACTGTGGCTTGAAAATGAACAAATAAATAGAACTAATTTTAAACGGTAGAAAATGCACGTTCGCATTGCATTTGCCTCAACTTGCCATTTCGTTTCGTCTCTTGTCTAGTACAACTCCATCAGGGGTGAGGTTTTGTGTTGGACATTCCATTCAAATGCAAATATTTATCGCATTTAAACTCGGGTTTTAATTGGCCAAACAGATGTGATTGTTCCATCAGATCACATCTCTAACGGAGGTGGATCATGAGCGAGCGGCCAGTGCAGAGGTGAGAACAGTTGGTGCAACCTGTTGTGCCACGGGGGTAGTTCATGAGAGCCAACACTGCCCCCTGTGGGGCTCCTGTGACTGCAAGCCCTCAGACCTCCAGAGTGCTGCTTCAGCGCCAGTCTTCTTCGGAGCAGCTGCAGGATGAACATGATGTCCGCGGCTGAAGTGGCATCAAGACACTAAAGTGTTTGACGAGCACAGCTCCTGAAGTGGAATAATCAGTGATCAGCCACACTGGGGCGTCTTCAAAAAGTGGATCATTAAACATTTGCCATTTTACTGGATACAACTGATTACCCCTTTTTGGTTAGTGGGTCAGAAACGGCATCATTCATTCATCGCCATCATCATTTGCTTAAATATGATGAGACCACCAATCAAACTCGGTGTAACCATAAATGACAGAATACATGTAACTTACATGTAACTTACACAGACACGTGCTTCGTCTCAAAGTCAGTTATCAAGATCAAGAGGGAACTCAGAGTCCTGATGGTCAAACTCATTTTCCATCAGCCTGATAAAGAAAAAATAATGGCATAATTAACAGCAAATTCAAATATTTTTCCTTTTGTGTTAGCTATTTTAATAAATATCTTTATTCAAAGTTACTTAAAAAAAAATCCAATCTCAACAATGTGTCATTCTAACAAAGCCCATTAGTTCCGAATATTGTGAAAAAGCTGTGAAAGAGAAAAACCTCCTTCAGCAGTTTGTATTTCTTCTCCGACTTTGCATACAATTGTCACCACAAAGCAATTAATGACTCGACTTTGAGCTTTATTTGGCAAATCTGTTGAAAATTAAGAAATCCTTTTTTTTTGTGACAGTGTTCCTCTGTTGGCCAAAGATGATTTCTGAAAGTTCCTCAAGCCTCACAATTACAGCTTTAATTCATTCATTGATTTATTGATTTATTCATTCACTAATTGACTCTCAAAGCATGGCCTAGATGCTAATGTTACATCTCAATAGCAAACGTTTTCTGCTGCAGCACTGATCTCTGGGCATGGGTCTGACTGATGATTTATGTTTGCTACTCTTAGTAAAACAAAAAAATTTCAAAAGCACAATCCCTAGTCAATGAATAAATCACACACTGATTCTCACACTAAATTCATCCAAAATGGTTGGACTGGAACCTTGGGTGGGCCACACCGGACCCTCATAACGTTCTAAGTGTCTCTCTGTAGTTTTGCTTAACCCACGTTGTTCTGTTAATATACATCTGCCAGCCGATTGCTTTCATTTTATTACAACCTGCAAACTGTTATGGGACAACATATCAGTGCAGTCTTTGGAGAAATGGATGTTCCTCTGGCAGCTGTTCCTGCAGTGTGAATAAAACTGAAAAGCAAAATGGATCCATACACTCATATTAGTCCGATTTGCCCCGATGTGAGGAAACAGTGTGCAAAGGAAGCTCGTAGTCCCACTTGCTTGGACTGAATGCAGCACAGTCAAGCAAAAACCCATAAGGAACCCTCATGACACTCCTCGTAGTTTCAAATGATCCACTTTGCTGTTCAGTGAATTCACATCTGCCGGTGAGATGGATACAAGTTGTGTGTGTGAAGGTCAGCTTTTAGCTTTTAAACCAAGCAGGAGTAGAGCCGCCCTGGCACCTCTCACATCATGGCCTCCTTCACATCATGATCGCGGCGTGTGAGTCCAGATGAAGCAGAGCTTTAATGGCCGGGTCTTTCCTCAACCTTTAGTCGTCCATTTGGACACTTATTCTAATGGTAAAAAGTTTTTTGTTCACTTTTTTGTACACATATAGTGTAGATCCAAGTGGTTTGTGAGACATAAACTCACGAAAGAATACATTTAATTAAGTTGATTTCACTAATGAGAATTTGATTGAAACAGGCAGAGGACGCTGCCTGTTTCTAGTTAAAAAAGAATTTAATCTCTAATGGCATGCTGCTGAAGAGTCTAGAACTTTTAACCGTTAACTATCAGTGTTTTCACTTCACTGAAAGCAGCTGGATGAAAGCCTGCAGGTCGAACTGCCGGGGTACATGTCGACTATTCTTAAAGAGCAGAGCGAACATGCTGTTATGGGACAAACAAGCCCATGCTATGCAGAAAGGCGGCCAGAGGAGCCACCCTGCAGCTGCAGCCTCTCCACAGCAGTGCTAAACACCGCTTACAGGCCATCAGCTGAGCAACCGAGAGACCCTGTGGGTTTTCGGCTTGCTCCTTCATCCCCCCCCCCCCCCCCCCACCCCCCTCCCTGCATCCTACTTTCAGCTCCTCCAGCACCATCCAAGTGGAATAAAGTATCAAAGGAAGAACAATTCCAAAATTCTTCTCTCAAATGACAGAATTCGAGGAAGGCTTCCCCCATACCGCATCGCGGATTCGTGGAGTTGACATAAAATATGAATGGTACATTTTATTGCTGCTGTTTTAGTGACTTCAGTCGTGCTGTCTGGCTTCGGCAGCTGTCTGGATCTCGGCCTGTCACGTTTTCAGTCGGGGTGAAAAATCCAAACATATAGTTAGCATTCCCTGCATGAGATTCTTGAAAATGACTGTGTGTCCTGCAACATGTTATTACTTAAAATGTGATGTTTGAGTGACGCTAAATGAATGTCTCTCAGAGCTACAAGTGACAGAAGGTGTTTGGCAATATTCATAACAGTGGCAATCAAAACAGTGTGAGGTGAAAACAGCTTTCGTTACATCGCCTCGTACATCTGTCTCTCATCAGGATATCACCTCTGTTTCGGCCAGCCTTCACTTGCCTCAGACAGTTCTCTAATATACCTGTTTTACTGTCACAAAAACATTCTGAGGCCAGCATGACTCTCACCTCTGTTAATCCTTTTCTTCTTCCTGTAATGTTGGGTAGGGGGTCTATGATTTGAATGAAAAGTGTAACTGAGTCAGAATAAGAGCCGCATTCCCTGCGTGACTAAAATACAGAATGAAAAAGGTTTCTCATATTAAGTTTTCTTCCTCACTTCTTTTCCAATGCAAAAATCCAATATATCATCCAAACACTGGGGACTTCTTATGGTACGACCAGATTTCCTGTTGTAATTTAACATGCAAAGCAACAATAGAAACATACAGATTAACCATGAATTTATGGCCACACGCCTGATTTTGTATAGGTCTGTTTTGCTGCCCATAGAAAACAGACAGTGAAATATTGTGTGATCTGATACCTTTAAGTTAGAGACATAATGAAGTTTTGCTACAGTCGAAGTTATTGTAGCTTGTTGTCGGTTAAATCAGAGCACAACAGGAAAACCTAGACTGTTAATACTGTTAAGCCACATTGATCTCATTCACCTGACAGTGTTTTATGTACGTCTATTTCTAACAAAGAAGCATCTTCTCCTTTCCACACCTCCGAAAAACAGATTGAACTCCTTCTAGTGAACTCGTCCTGTATAATAATTGTTTGTCAGTAGCCACATATTTTGTTGCCTTTCACATTAGTATCCAAAAAGGTTTTTTGTATTCCTATAAATACCTTTTACTGTGAGTTTTGAATTGATATTTTTTACTTAGGTTGTATCTGCATTTTCTTGCCTCTGTGATGTCTCACAAAATGACAATAGTAGGAATCTTGAATAAATCTTGACCAGTCATGGCACTGATTTGCTTTTTCTCTTTACCGTTTTCGATAGATGCTGCGAACACCTCCACCAGAGCTGCAGAGATTCGAGGTCCACTTTCGAGATCCATGTTCCACTTGACGAGAGGTACTATGAAAAAGACATATGCAATGTTATTATTTTTACCGGTCATAATGTTCTGGCTGATCACTGTATAACCACAACCGATTACACAGTATTGACGTCATCATTTTTACATGATAGTTCGCATTGCGATTGTTTAATTAGCCGCCGATCAAAGAGGCACAAAATAGACTTAAAACAGATTGTCTGATGTTGGTGTTCGAGCAAGACGACGACTGTTTGCCTGATCCAACACAGACGCATCCTGGAGGTGAAATCATAACTGGTGTTTTCCTCCTGGTGAGCGCAGCCCCCATGGGATGTCACTTTGCTGGCTTTGAGCGTCTCCTGATTTCCTTCTGGGACCAGTTTGTTGCAGCTTCTTGTTTCCTTGCTTCTTGGCACCAGCTCAGCTTGCGAAATGGTGAGAGGTTTCCAGAACCAGCTGACTTTGTAGGATTCTCCTATGTAACAGCATATCTTGTTGTTTTTGGAGATTCTTTTTTTTTGCTTCTTTTCCTTAATTACTTCTGGCGCAGCTCAGATTGTGATGCTTGTGTCAGCCAACAGAGAGATGAATTCTTAACACGCTCTCTTACACACGATTGCAATTACTGACAAAGGATCCCGAGTGCTTTTCCAACAGAGGAGTCGCGTGTAGAAAACTAAGGTCAAACCAAGAAATGTAAAGGTGCTGATGAGAAGTCACATGGAGGTCTTACCAGACACGGGTGACTGTATGTGTCAAAAACTTTTCTTTTTTTTTCTTAGCTCCTGAACACGGTGTGATGTCTGCAGTGTAACTGTAAAGTAACACGTCCCATTAGTGTTTCTTTTTTTATCCAACCCAGGACTTCTCCAAATGTGGAAGGATGATTTTGCACTGAAATATAACCTTTGAATTAGAAAGTGATCCATAGGAGAGAATAAGATATTATGAGCCCCTCTGCATTACCAACGATTTGACTATAAACTGTGGGGTTTAACCATATCGAATAGCAATTATTGTAAATCCCAGGTTGCACTCGTGGGAATTAAGGGAGTTTATCTGATTATCACTGTTACCGAATTCATCGCTCCAAGGTATGGGTAAATCTAACATACAGATGGGATGAATTAAACCCTCAAGGTGTAAAAAAAAACAAAAAAAAAAACATCACCTTGAATTACTGGTCGAAATATCTTACTAAAATATAACAAATTTGAGAAGTACCATCATGTTGCAATCCCTCACGTCTAGGATTGCACTGCTGTAGATTATATGTGGAGGCATGAGAAGCTGTTCCTTTACAAAATGACTCACTGAGATTTGTACTCAGACGTGGTTATCTTATCTGAATCATACTCATCCATCCCTGATGCCAGACTGTTGATAAATTCTCCAACATTTTGTCTGTTGAGGGCTCTCAGAGGCTCTTGCCAACGATGTATCTTGTGTGGTTTGGCATGATGGATGAGGGAGCCTTTTGAGGAGCTCAATACGATCGTAACCCGATCATTCAACAAGAAAAATAACCAAATGTGGTTATATTTTGTTTTTAAGAGTGTTATATAACACTCCTCTCTCTGGCTGACAACAGGAGACCACACATAACAAATCCTAGCATCCAGAATGAGCTGCTGATGGACACAGTAACGTGTGAAGAAACATCAAGACATGGCCTTAAGTGAATAAAGAGGTACCAAAGATTATCACTGGGATAGCATTCTCAGAAAACAGGGATCTGAAATGTTTTTAACAAAAAACGACAATGAATAAAAAAAAGAAATGCAGTACAATTAAATTCCATTATCCCACATAAGCAAATATTTGAATATGGAATATAAATCAAGGCCAACAATGTTCAGATTAAGTTTTCATGTGGTAAAATGCTTATTATTATTATTATTATTATTATTATTATTATTATTATTATTATTATTATTATTATTATTATTATATAGTTTTTCACTTTTTTTTTAGCAACATCTGAAGTGCTTTACATTGTTAAACACACACACACACACACACACACACACACACACACACACACACACACACACACACACACACACACACACACACACACACACACACACACACACACACACACACACACACACACACATAGTGACAGCTCAATCTACCCTTGAGCCATTCAGAGTTCAGCGTCTTGAACTGAGGTAGATGGGGGAGTGAACTTGCAAGTTGTGATTGATGTCCGGATTTGATAAACAGTTTAAATAACTAATTGCACTGCATATATGTTACTTATGCATCCTTGTAAGTTTGTGCCAATATCAGAAGCCTATCAGAATCCTTTTGATGCAGCAGAGCCAGACGTAAAACTACATTAGTATTTCTATTGGATGCAGAATCAGGAATTGGCCTTGAGTGCAGAATTAATAATCAGACAGTTGACATCTTTACAGCAGTAGAATTTGGTGTGAATCACTTTTTAATGGAAATGTAAATAGAGCACAGTCCAGAGATAGTTAACTCAAAATAAAACTAAGAATATAAATGATAACATATGCAGCAGAACAACAATAATGACAGTGAGCGAGTGAGGAGGGATCTAACGGTGGTTATGGAGTCAGTGTTGGTTGGAGCAGAGAGACTGAAGGTTGTGAGTCTGGTGGTGATGGGATGGGTGAGAGTCTGGGTGCAAGTATTATGTGTAGGTGGTCTGATAAGCACAGAGCAGGGAGGGTCAGGATGGCTCCAGGCATTCACGTGATCAAGAAATGAAAGTGTTAGCAAACACACATAAAATTTAAAACAAGAAATTATTTTTGTTATTCTTTATTTTACTGGGTCTTTAAGGTTGAAGACAAATTCATTTAGTGACATGTTAAGTTGACTGTGCACTGCGCAGTGGCGTGAGACGACTCAAGTTTGAGTCCATGTTACATTATGCGAGTACGTCAAAGACAGTAAATTGCCCATAGGTGTGCATGCATGTTAACCAGGGGACAGACCTGTTTACAGTGTATCCATTGTCAGCAGCACTCAGCTGGGCTCAGCGCCGACCCCCTGCGATGCGAAGTCAGATAAAGCAGATATAAAAGATGAATGGATGGATGGTGAATTCACTTGACAAAAATCTTTCTTTCAGCTCTTGCTTTTGTCTTCCACTCTCCTTGTGTGTGCGACCAAGATGGATTGAGTAGACTCCCTCAATTTACAGCCACACTATTACTTTTGTTTGTTGTTACTGAGATAGAATGGATGGCTCCTTTTTAATCCCTTGCTTGACTTGCCATTTTTTTTGTCTCTAAAAGGTGTGGTTCTTCACTTTTTCATTTACTATCCAAGCCTGGAAATGCAAATACATTTTTGCAAGCTCACAGGTTTGTGAGCAACTTTGTGTCTTGATCAGCAATCTTCAAGCCAGTCGACTTCGTGTAGCTTTGTTCAGTAAGCTGTAAGACATCCAATCCTCCTGATAGATCATAATGACATGTCATAAATTACGGTTTTTATAAGCCATTTGAGTAGCTTGTTCCTGGTTTATGTTTGCTGACAAGCTTTGTGAGTGGATGCCAATGAGTGCGACTCCGACTCTCCTCCCATTGCTTCTTTATAAGCTCTTCTATCCGGGATGGACACTCTTACAAAGAGCAGACATGAAATCGCAGCGAGAATACAAGTGTTTGCTGGCAGCCCTGTATTTGACAGAAATCCAACGGCCTTGGATAACACGCCTTGTTCGATCTGTTTGCCTATACTACTGACATTACAACTAATCATCATGTTGCCTCAGATGTACTGGTAAACAACTAACATGGTCTTTTTTAGATGTGGGTTTCTTAGGTAAGCCTATCTGGACTTTTTTTTTTTTTTGGCAGCAGTAGAATGAAAGGACACATCTCTTCCGCCGGTGACCCATCATACATCATAACATTACGGCAGAAATGGTGATGAGGAAGGAATGCTAAACAGTTAGGGTAAAGGCAGAGAGCAGCATTAATCACATTGCATTTTCTCTGTACATATTAAAAGGAAGGCACTCGCTGGAAGCCCTGCTGCATCGGCAACAAAAGGCTTATCAGCGCACATGTTTCCTTCCACATGTGGCAAATACTGAACTCACCTACGTGAAGAGTACAAGAAAGGCATGAATCACCAGATCCACCGCTGATATTAATAATTTTTTTTCTCTGTTTCCATATCTCTCCCACACACACACACACATTCACATACATACACACACACACACACACACACGTTGATTTGGGGTCGTTACCAGAGGCTGACCTGATTAGGTATTTAAAAAGAAAATTGTTTCATACCCTTCTCACAGCGGGGGTAGCACCAACAAAACAATATCATAATGTGCTGATGAATGGGAGCAGAAAGGCAGACGCGCAATGACAGCGATATGTCATGAATAAAAGATCAGATGCTGCTGTGAAACACATCTTCCTTCATATTGCCATGCGCCTTTGAGAAATTCCTCAACGCAAATGAAGGACCAAAGAGGTCTGAGACGGAGTGCCCGTGCAATTCACCGGGAAACGAGAACATTTAGGGAGACCCATTAGTGAAGTAAACATGGTGTCAAGCACGCTGATTTATCTCATCGCAGAGCTTTCCACTTGTGTTACAGTACACGCAATTCATTTCGGAGAAAACACCTGCAACTCGGCACGCTGGGGGATTTTGATGGTGATGGGTGGTGTCAGATTCCCACTGACCCATCCTCAGGAAACGCGTGGGTGGCAAACGATCAGCCAGCTTTTTGGTTGCACAGTTGTGGCATGTTGTGAGCGTCTTGCATGCACACAAGCCTTGTGGCACTGTGGCGGGTGATTCTCGCTGATTGACAGGTTTTCACTACTTGCAACAAGGAATATTAAACTCAGTGTAAAAGCCTATTTTTAAAGATGTCAGTTATTAATATCCCGCAGAGCCAACAATCATAGAAGCTTCCATGATGCTGATTTAGAGTTGTTAAAATCATGCTTGCTGTTTATTCATTGCAAAGCACATAGACGGTTGAGGTCAGAATCACTGCTTAGGTCTGTATGACATATATGAAGAACTGGAAAGATTATCTTAGCAGAAAATAGGAAAATGTAATGGGAAAATAGCTGGTCCTGCTTTGTCATAATGTGTAATGTGTGTAAACGAGAGATATCATTATTACTACTGTTGTTACTTTATCATTTTGTATGGGAACATGGTGTTTTCATGGTGTAAGAGTTTCTCTAGGTACTCTGATCCTCCCGAGCGCTCCAAAGACACAGCATTTGGATTTTTCAGATGTCTTTAAGTTTTGCTGTGTCTTTGTATTTCTTTGGTGGTGACCTGTTTAGAATAGAACATTTAAGTCGAACTGCAGGCAAATGCAACCCAATTCCCATTTTCTGTTTATTAGTGACCCATGTCCAATCTGTTGTGTGACAGTGTAAATGTTGCAATTCTGATTTTTGCCCACCAGACCGAGGTCTCAAGTCAAATATGCGTCTGATGTTTTTCAAAATTTATTTGGTGGGGAATGGTAAAATTGAAGAATTGCTTTTTGTTCATGAAGGCTGAAGACAGTTGAGTTAGATGGTGGTCCAATCATGTATTTCCTATTTGAAGTTAATCAAGTCACCTACGTTTTTCTCCTTTTTAATGGATGAACTTTGTATAGCTCATTTGTGTTTGATGTGTTGCATTCTTCAGCTTAAAATAACAACAGCAAATCACGTCAAATTAGTCACACTGCAACTGAATGTAGCTTTTACTCAGTGAATATACTGTATGTCATCCAACTTGACATGCTTATGTTAGTGTATTGGTTACTACAATTATATCTCAGGATTCGACAGTCTTAAGTACAACTGGCTTTACATCTAGCTTGAGCAGATCACTCGCAGGTTTGACCCTCCACTCTTTCATAGTCTGGCCCCTTCCTCACTTTCCCTCAACAGTTCCTCTTAGGATGACTGTGGTAAGGTGATGTGATGCTTGATGTCTCCATACCAGCTCAGCTTGCTTTGCTAGAAGATAGAAGATAGAAGATGTTGTTCCGTTCTGTTCTGTGAAACTGCAGCAGGTAGCGCAAATGTTGGTGGTCTGGGCTGATCTGGCATGTCAAGACTGTCTTGGGACCCAACATGTCACCAAGACATATGTATGATGGACTTTATTGTAGCTTTATCACCATCTAGCCTCCACATTAGGAAAATCCCAGCATGAGACTTGTTTTAATGGCTGATGAACCTGCCAGTGCCACAGAGACTGGCTTCCAACCTACTAGTAGCGTAACATATTGTCCCGACTGGTCATTAATTGACCTTACCAATTTTTTTATAAAAATTAGTTGCATATTTTTACACTAAAGTTGCAGTTGTGAAGGTTTGATACAGATGCCCAGGATTATTCAATAGGAAGCAGATTTCCGCTCTCTGATCAGATTCTTTAACGCTGCATCTTTACATCTCTCACTCCATTTACTTGTTTGCTCTTGTTTTCATCATACTATATATTTTTTATGTTTTTATTTTTTCTTACTTTTCTTGGTTTCATTTGCCTTTTTTTCTATCTGCTCTCATTCTGCATTCGTCAACAGTGTCACATTATATTTCCTTGTGCGATACAAATAAACCTGCTGCTTTGAAACGTAAAGACACTAATTATACCTGTGTGGACATTGGTTGAAAACAAACACTAGAAAATTACAGATGCTGAAATGACTGGCAACATAAACACATTTTACCAACACTGTTGTAAATATCAATAACATCAGTTCAGTTTGGACAGTTATATATATACTTTTTTTTATATGAATCATCAAGCTCTCATTACGGTCCCTCTCTGTGGCTATCTATTTTTCTGTCTATTCCTTTCTAATCACCCCTCTTTGACAAGCTCACAATAGAAGAAACCATTGTTGCTTTCAGACTGGAAGATAATTGCAAGAAAAGATTTTGCCTCCTGTGATTCCAGCTTATCGCTGATTAGTATTTCTTGTGGATACATCAGCTGGCTCACGCACAAAGCATGTGTTCTCTTCCAGGCAAAATCACTGAAGTATTGATTAGCAGTATTACATCCTCTCTACTTCCATTGGGCCAACTTGGAGCAAGGCTGTTAGCTGATCTATATTGACTAATGAGGACAAATGCATGGAGGATATGCCGCTTCACCCAATAAATACTTCTGTCATTCCTCTGTTCACATATCCATCCATCCATCCATCCATCCATCCATTTTCTCTCGCTAATCCGTTTCGCGGGGGTGGCAGTCTGAGCACCGTCACTCAGATCACATTGCACCGATTAAGAACCTTTCCTACGGGTGGTGAGCCCACGGGAAGGTGGCGCCCGGCGTGGGACATGAACCCACCACCTTGAGATTGCGAGTCTCATGCTCTACCAACTACAAATTATAAATACTCCCACTGCATCTTTTATAATCCCAGATCTTGGACAATCTTAAAGGATCCCATCAATGGTTTGCAAAAAATATAAACGCATTTTGTAATATACGTATGTCGTTTGCTCAAAAAGCTGACCAGTGCTTCATTCTGCTCACCCATGAAAACGGTGTGAAATTACTATGTATATCACACTCACTAGTTACTTTATTAAGTACGAGGGATGCACCAATGACCAGCGCAAGTGCGAGTACTAACCTCGGCCTCAAACCACCTCCGCTGAGTCTCTAATCAACTCTACTTGTACAAACAATCTTTCTCCCCTTGTCTTGATATTTTGTCAGATCAGAGTTTACAGTCTGACTTATTTCTGCCATCGTCATTAATATTAAAGAATCTCCAAACCACAGATATCCCTCATGCACTCATTGTGGGTGCCTGATGTCACATAGTACTCGTCGGGTTGTATCAGGGATCTTTCTCCAAGTACGAGTACTCCATGCAGTATCGGACCAGATCCTGGTATTGGTACTCTTATAAGAACTTGTGCAAACCATTACAACAGGTATGATGTAAACATTACAGCCTTTAGATGTTGAGTTAGACTGTCTAAGAGGTGTTTCTTCCTTCCACTTCCATGGTGTTCTGTTCTGAGTGTTCATCATTATAGCCTATCGTTTAGATTGTTTTTAAATCTTCTTCCGTTCAATGAATTACAATCAAAACTGTAATCTCTGTCATTTTTGAATTAGGAAGCAGTTTTAGAGTATTCGAAGGTACAAATATAATAGACATCACCTCAACAAATATAAATATCATCAGTCCAAATGAATAAGCACCTTTTTCTTGTTGTTGTTCACATCGAGTGCAAATTAAACTACAAGCAGTACACGGTCATCATTAGACATATTCCATTCATCCACCCATCATTTTATTCATGTTAGGGTTGCAGGTTTCGGAGTCAACACAAGCTGACATTGGATAAATCGCAGGGAACTTGGTGGGCATATGAGTGAGGCAATGAAGGGAGAGAAGCAATTCATGTAATAAATAGTTTAAGTGAGGAATGACACTATAGCAAGGACTGTCAGCGAGCTGACCATTGCTGGAAACTTGTAAAACATAACTTGTGTCCATAACCAAGCTAAATATCAGTCTCCTTTTCAGTTGGGATTCAAAGAAGGTGGCACCCTAACAACACGAAAAAAAATTCTCTTGATATGCGTCGGTGGTAATACACAAGACAAGAAGTGTTGTGTTTCATAACTTTAGTGTACTCCAACAGTTAAGTACAAAACATCCCATTGAATCAGTTATGTTGGATTATGAAACCAAACAGAACAGCCATCATGCACCGTTCACACAGTCAGCAACAAGTGGTACGTCTTCAACACCAACACAACCTGACAAAAAGAAAAATTACAGAATCTGGCAGCACATCTCATGTGTGACCACGCCAAGTTCACAGAAACAAATCCACGATAAAAAAGGTACAAGGCACTACTTGGAAGAGAGGAAGAAAATCAAGTTGTTATAGTGAACAACCTTCTGTTATTAATGCTAAAATAATTCCTCTAAATCAGCTTTTACTGTTTCAGGACTCTTTTATTCTTCCTTGATACATACAGATAAGCTATGTCTGGCTTCAGATTGACAACAATTTCTTGTAGGGTTAAATCAACCTAAGATTTGGATTCTTTGTGGTATTTATAAAGAATACTAAGATTACAGAAAGTCACAACATTATTGTTTGGCTTTGGAAAATTTTAAGACTGAGAATTGGCATGAACAATTAACCTAAATGTCAATTTTGAAGCAATCTGACGATAAGACAACAGTAACAAATATTTTACTGCCACAGTCCATTATTTTTGATGTGATGCCTTTAGACCACTGGTATGGTCTGAAGGAAAAAAAAGAGAGAACATCCATTGCACAAAGCCGTGCACATTCAACAGTTGAATAAAGCTCATATTGACCAACGATCCCTCCGTCTTCTTCACTCGGCTCAAACGCTGCTGCTCAGGCTTCGTTCTTGGGCTCATGTCAGGCTCAAGTAATTAACATTTATCAGTCTCCAAGAGAGACCTTTCCCCTACAAGACGAGATTGATGTGTAACCTGCCATGGTCTTTACTTGCCTGCTGCACCGCCCCCCCGAGCCATTACCAACAACAAGCAGTCAGGGAGGGAGCTCGGATCAAGGCCGAACTGTCATCAGCTGCCATTATATGCTGGAGAGCAGCTAATGCTGAGTGACTTTCCAATTTGATTTTGTGAAGTCTACTTACGAAGTTCATGACCAGCTACGCAGCCATTAGGTCTAATGTGTACCGTGATATCTTTAAAATGTAATGACAATAAAAACTGATTGATCACTGCTGTAAAAGGTAAATACTTTACCCTGACATCAGCACAGTTAATAGGACAAGCGCATTTGGTGAAGCAGACCAATTAAGTTTTGATTTGGGTCACATTTCAGCTTTTAGTGTCTTTTTAAGCGTTTTTTTCTTAGGTCATTTGTTAGATATGACTGTTTTTTTCGACAAAGAAGAGAGTCTTTGAATTGGGAAATTGCTTAATTTCCCATATAAAGTATGCATTTTCTGAATTGGTTGTAGTTTTATGAGAATCCTTGCTACTCTCCATTTTTGTTGTCGATCTTTTGTTTTTCACTCACTGGAGCACAAACGTCCAAATATATGCAGATGAACAATTAAGCTTTTTTTTTTTATCATAGCTATTAGCATCACCGGATCTCCACATAGTATCCACTCCACACTGTATAAATTACTGCGACCCACATAAAACTTCACCCTCTGTTGTGTTATTGTTTCTGAAGGTGTCACAAAGTGTCGCAGTAATACTCACGTGAAGAATAAAACTGCTGCTGTTTCAGGCTAACAGACGTGTGTGGCTATGAGTCTTGAAGCGATTAGCTAATTTAGTAACTACAGAAACTTTTGCTAAAAGAAAATGCAAGCATGAGCCAGCAGTATGCCACATTGGCACCACAATGGGAATCGCATCTACCTTTTCACTCTAAGGAGGTGTATTTTCTTCTATGTACATATATATAAAAAAAAAAACATATTTTATAATGGCTACTGTGATTTCATATGTTGGAAAACAACATATTTGAATTCAGAAGCAGCTGTTCTGTAAACTGCATGTTTATGTTGAGACACATAAACTGGCTTTATAATTCAGCTGAAGTAGAAAATATGTGGGGGGGGGGGGGGGGGGGGGGGGGTCAGAGATCAGTAACAATCACATTGTACATTATTAATATGAGGTATTTCCGATGTAAGGCATCTTTGTTTGTATAAACATATACACTACCTGGGTAGTCAGGGAGACAACTCTACTACAACTGGACTACAAAGAACTGGACTGAAACATCTGAAATCTGAAAATATTTTGAATTGTTCTAATTAGGTGTTTTCAGTTGTAATAATGCTGCATAGGTTTTATATAGCGTTTTATTTTCTAGGAGACTCAAAGTGCTTCACATTGCATTATTCATTCACTCCATACTCGACGGTGGTAAGCTACATATGTAGCCACAGCTGCCCTGGGGCAGACTGATGGAAGTGAGGCTGCCAATCTGCCCCATTGGCCCGTCTGACCACCACCAACCACTCACTCTCACATTGCGTTCACTCAGGCTTCCTGGTGTTCCCTCACGGTCCCCCATCCAGGTACTGACCAGCACCTACCTCGCTTAACTTCCAAGATCTGATGGCATCGGGCATTCACAAGGCGGTATGACCACCTTCTCATCTTCTCCTGGATCAAAGCCTGACAGTAATAGTGATTCCCTGTAGAAATACATATTTCAAGCAGGGTTTATTTGGGTTATTACACAATTGTTACAATACCAAAACTAAAGACGTTGAGTGCGTGAGCAGCATGGCAAAGTAAGTCTGTAGGTCAGTTGTCAGTTCATCTGCCACTTCAATGACTTCAGTGATCCTCTAACCTTTAGTCCAGAGTCACCATGAGAGTGACATATAAGTAATTCCCGAGAAGTTGGACAGGTATTGTGTATGTGATACATCTGTAGCCGTAAAGGTTACTTTGTGTGAAAATGCCATCCTCTGGTCCATGGACATTTGTTCTTGGTAGCTCAGCTTTTACGTTATGCTGTTAAAACCAAAATCAGAGAATTCCATGTGAAATTTTGTATTTAAATTAGTGAGAGGTTAGACACTAATGACACAAATGCAGAGATTTTAAAGGTATTTTAAAACAAGTGCATTTTCTAAAAAAATAATTTAAAAATAAATACTCTGACCTCTATGAATTATTGTTAAACTTCAGTTGAGTAGTTCCCGTGCTTGTTAGCTTCTTTTAGCCTGTGGCCCTTCATTCCTGATTCCTGTTTGACCTCGGAGAAACTCGATGCTGCTGTTTGGTTCCATTTGCACAATTTAATGCGCCTATTTATTATTACTAATAAATGAAAATGAATATCATCATTAATTATTAATAATTGTCGTGATTTTATTGAATTTGAATACTTCGTATTTCTGTTAAAGCATGCAAGAAATTCACCCTATCATTATTTATCCCAGAATTTAGAAGTTGTAACCTGAGTTTCTTTTTTTTTTTTTTTTTTTCCCATGGTTACAAGACCATAAAGAGTCACAAACAATGTGACTTTAAATCCTCAAAGGTGATCATTTCAAGATTTCTATCTAGAAATGCATGTAGAGGAATAAATAATTGGTTATTCAGGAGAAAAACTAAGATGCTCACCGCCCAGCACTGTGAACTAAATGGTAACTAATGGGCTATTCATCAAATGAGAACTTTCTTCTTATTTCTCATTAACAAGGGCAAAATGGGGATGTTATAGTATGGAAAACTTTTAATATCCTCATCAGAAGAGTAGGGGAAAAACAGTGGTATAAGGTTTCCTACTAATTATTGAGCATCAGTGTTTGATTTGTCTGTACATTACATTATGTGATCTTAAAGAGGTCTGCGAGTTGTGGGTGGACCCTCGCGAGGCTAGTAAATATTATATGTTGATACTCCTCTCACTTTATAGAAAGTATTATGTCTTGACTGAATGAGTACATTTTGAAGGCGAAGCATCCGAATCGTTTCTCCACCACACTTTTAATGATTGCTCCTGAAATGTATGGCGATTGTGTGGGGAAATTAGTGAAGGGAGATCAGAGAGGAAGCCTCATAATTGCTACCACTGGTCTCACGGTTTCTCCACAGGCCTCAGAAAATCCATGCAGACTGCACATTTAAATAATAACAAACAACATAATAAACTTCAGGCGAATTCCACCCTGACATCTTCACAAAGTACCCAAGTTTGTCAAAAGAAATTAAAGAAAAATCGCCGCATTAATTAAACAGACTAGCAAGGGCACTGTTTTGCGGGGCACAGAGTACCCATCACCTTTGAATTAAATCATAAGCTTCCAACCAGCAAATTATGCCTCCAGACTGACTGAGCATCTTGAGACAAAAGACTGAGACTTAGCTTCAATAAAAAAAAGTGCTTGATGAGTCACTGTCACAAAGATATTCACATTTTGTGAAAAGAAATGGATGAGAAAACTATTTGTATTTGATCAGAGGTGATCGCCCCCCCATTGATCAATGGTTTACCTATTTCTTCTGAATAGTATTTACCTTGGTGGTGGGTTCAAAGGTAGCGTCTTCATCTACGTTCATGTGTAGACTGAACCAAATGACATGTTTAGAATTGTCTTACCCTCTATTTTGCATTAAATTTCTCACATAATCTTTACAAAAACATAACGTTACCAAGTTGAGTGTGTTAGATCCTTTACAAAGTTGTATCCACACAAAAGGAATATCCTCATTGGGACTATAAAATGTATGGCATGGTCTCGTATGACTGCAACCATAAGAACTGCGCAGCCATTGGACCTAATTTACCTGACTGACACGATGGAAGTTCTTCTTTCTCCACAGGAATTGTTTTTGATCTTTCAGAATGTATAAAAATGGAAATGTACCTGTCACACCTTGTAATAAATCACCACTAACATTCCCTGCTAGAGCAGGTACGACTGGTAGAAGACTTTCCAAGAGCCTGGAGAGTTTCCCCTTTCAGTCCTATGACATGGAGTGTATTCTCCCTGGTGAGTAAAGCCCCTCTAACATCTCTGTAGTCCGCACAGTCTGCTGCACCACTAGATATCGGCTTCCCATTGCAGTCTTGGGTTAAGTGGGACAGACAGCAACAGATTGCCCTGCAGCCCATTTACCTCCGGTAATAAAGGCTTCTGTGATCCATTGAGAGTAATTTAGAAAGCTAACTGTAACACACTTTGCCTGTCAGGAAGGCTCTTGCAAAAATGTAATCAATTACTTCTCAGCTTCGCTGGTAATTGGTAAACATTGTTTGTGTTATTACAAGAGGCACTTTGATTCCTGGACCAATTGTAATTAAAATGCATTCTGTGAAATGTTGTGTCATATTATATTATATTATATTATATTATATTATATTATATTATATTATATTATATTATATTATATTATATTATATTATATTACCCGTTATATTACCCGTTATATTATATTATATTATATTATATTATATTATATTATATTATATTATATTATATTATATTATATTATATTATATTATAGACTATTAACTCTGTAAGACAAAATAACAGTAAATCGTTAGATGCTGTTTAGTTCATTTGTTTTTTCTATCAGCTAGAGGTGAATATAAAAACACAGTTCTGAAATATTTATGTTGTGTTCAGAAGTGAGCTATTGTAACTGTTGGGTCTGGCTATCGAGTTTGATTTTTAATTTACTTGGTGTAACATGGCAGTTTTACCAAATGTACATCATTAAAGCAGCATCCTCCAACATTATTTATTATACTATACAAGTTTTTGTTTATTTTATGACTAATCAGAAACATCTTATAAGATGAATATTAACTTCATCCTGAGTCCCTCGAAAGGAATCCAATCGTGATTTTCCTTCAAGTATTCTTTTTGTATTGAAAAGACAATTAGATATTTGACAAAATAAGGTTTATGATACTTAACATGACCACCGTGGTGCCCTGTTTTATTTTTTCTGCATTGATGCAACAGCGGTTGCCTCTTATAGTCAGTTGGTTAAGGTCTTTAGGAAAAAGCTGTTAAAACGATCAGGTATTTGCTAATGTATTTGATATTGTAATCTACAGTATAAGAACCAGCTGAGTCGGTTTTTTTGACATATACAATAGTGGACTAAACCAAATATGCTCTACTCTGGCATATCATTTATTTAAAAAAAGAAAAATCTATGACTAAAATTGTGTACATTGGTTGAGATGCCACTGTAGAAAGCATATACAGTAAGTACCAATACCTTTTCTATGCTGTTGTTATTGGTAACTAAGAGACACAATAGTCTTCATTCCAATGATAGTCCATTAGAGAAGAGGCTGCCTATCAGAAGAGGAAGACTCTCAGAAAACTCAAAGATGTACTGAATGAAGACATGGAGATGGGTGGTGTAACTGTTGAGGAGGCTAGTGGGTGATGGGGGCAATGATCCGCTGTAGCAACTCGTCAAGTCAAGAAAGAGAGGTTAGTTTGTGGTTAGAGAAAATTGATCTTACCACAATATATAATATATAATAATGAAGAACGAGTTTCTTTATGTCATTTGTAATTAACAGGACAATCATTCCAATGGAAAACAGCTTAACATTTTTCTGGATATGAGTGAAGATTCCTTCAATCAGTATTGTAACTACAGTTGCCTTGTTTAATTCAGCCTTGTCTGTTTGATTTATTTGACCTGTCCATAACATTGTGAATTCATGTAAGACTCCAGCACTGTCAGTTTGAAGCTGAACGAGATAATCTGTTTCCATTAGATGTATTGATGAAATCTCAGTCTTTTCAGTCCTAAATGGATCATCCTTACAACACCATTGTTGCCACGTTTAATAACAATCCAGTTCATATAGATGTGTAATAGATGTCTTCTGCAATATACAGGTGGTCAAAGGCACGTCTACACCGATGTTAAGTGGGTTTCCAAATCTTGAGGCAGTATAAGTGGCCCTTGTAAATATTGCCAGAGAAGGGCAGAGATTTGCTTCTGTTGCTGCTGCAGGTGCACTTGCAGCACATTTCTACCAACATTTACATTCACCGTTGCCATGGACTTTCCTTTACCACCTGGTACTTAATGCAGTTAGATCCTAATCACGATCTTTAGTGCCCTAAATTTTCTTTTAATTATGTGTTCATATGCTGATTGCAGTCCAGTCACCTGCAATGCATGTTAATGACTTCTTTAAAACATCCCTGACCCTCTAACAGATGCTTGGGAATATGAGAGGAACGTCATGCATCACGGGTCTCTCCGCTGGGCAGTGGCATCAACCTTGTCTGTCGGCAACAAATTCTCGCAAAAAGGAGATGTTACTGTGGAAAATAGCGTTGCCAGGTTTTGTGCGAGATTGTCTAGACAGGCTGACACAATGCCCGTTGTCCACCACACTAATCATGACATCAAACAGTATCAGATGAAATGTCTAACTGTGGAGGCAATGGCCCGCCTGAGTGTTTACCCTCCGGTCCCCGCATGTGTCAGAGTGACATATGAAAGTACTTAAACCCTGTTAAACCCAAAGAGGCAGTGCGGCCCTTCAAGAGACAGTTGAAAAGGTGTTTGAATGCAGGAGCAGAATGTTTGTAATGAGAGGGGGGCGGGGGGGGGAGAGGATGCACTGCAGCAGCATAAACAAAGAGAAGCTCAATTGCACATTAAAGTCTGGAATGTTTTACAGTGGGTAATAAAGCCCCTGGCTAATCACAATCGCCAGGAGTGCACTATCCGTCAGCCAGTGACCATGTACAATCATGGAGGTTTACCCTCAGAAATCGCATGTGTCTTTCTTCTTTTGGGAGAGAAGGAAAAAGAGGTTTTTGTATTACAGTAATAGATTTAAAATGCGTCATCTCAATACATATGTAAATTACTTTGATACAGTCATGCTTGATCTGCAAAAAATTTGCATTGGCTATTGCTTGTGGGGGCTACTTTTTGTCACACTTCGGGATACACAAGAAATGTAATGAAGAAGAAATATGTCACCAGGGTTTTAGATGTCAGCGATTACATGTAATCTAGATTTTATCAAAGAAACAAAAACAACAGCAGCGTGACGCGGTCTGCCCGTCTTTTTCTTATTTCTTTTTGTTCTTTTTTAAGCACACTAATCTAGCATTTAGTCTGCAGAATCTCATCAATAAAAGCATTTGTAACCCAGATGTTACCTGATTTTCAGCCTGGTTCAACACAAACAACTTGACCCAGATAAAGACATGAGACAGATCCACAGTCCAGAAGCACCGTCAGCTCATTAGCTAAGAAGTTACTATGCAACCACTCACCATGTCACCATGACATAAATGCTGGCCAGCCCAGCCTATTGTTTAGTCAGCACAGTGGTGACACAATCACACGGGGGAGTATTATATGATTCATTTGGCTCTAGAGGACTCGGGGCAATTAAGAGCCTCATTCATTACCAGGAGCATCCTGCTGAATAGTAAATACAGGCTCTTGGTGGAGGAAGATGAAACAGGTTTCCTGCTTTAGACTGACATAGACACAACTAAGTGATTTAATCAGGCAGTTTATGTAGCATTGCATGCAATTATCTCCACTTGTAATACTTTACCTTTCAGTGCCTGCATTCAATTATTTGCATCTGTGCTAACTTATGGATTTATCTACCGTTGTGCTGGAATAAACTGTTGATAAAACATTTGATTACAGGCAGTAAAAAGCACAATAAATTAAGTTGTGTTCCACACTACCAGTGCATTTTTATTTAATTATAAATCAGTTTTTTTTCCTTACAAATTCGGAAGTTACGGGTCCTTAGAGCCAAAGCAAGAATATGATCTGAGAATGTATATCTTGAAGGAAATAGTCTTGTTCTCTTGTCTCTTGCCACGTCTAATAGTTTGCACTTTGACAATTTGCATTTCTATACAGTATTGTGGCCTGACTATCACTGCTCTACACTCACCCGTGTGCCGCTTTTTGTCATTCACTATTCTACTTTGTATACATTCCCTTTGCTACGTAACATCTACAGAGTCCATGTTTCATTGCGTTCAAGTCATGTATTACTATGCATCTGCTGTTGTGGTAAAAAAAAAAAGGAAAACTCATACTGTTAAATAAGCCTTCAATTTCTTAATCTGCATATCTATAATGGACCTTTCGTTGACTGATCCACTTGTCTTACTTTATATTTATTCTCTTCCTCCATCTCTTCTCGGCATTTTCTGCTCTTTGTAGAATTTTGTTGACCTTTAATTAGGATTTCTACATCGTCTTTGGGTGAGCGCCTTGAAATCAGCTTTTGAATACAAAACATGATCACTCTATTTGTATACTTACATTCCAGTCGACTGCAAAACCTTAGAATAATATTTTTTTACAACGATTTTAAATTGGAGTGATTTGATTCCTTCCCAGGCAAAAGTACTATACATATTTTGGTCCAATGTTCGACTGAAGGATATCAAGATACCCTTGTAGATAACAAATGGTCAGAAGCTGAATTGAGCACGGCTCCTGCATAAATGGAAAATGAATTTGCATGCTGAATCCAAATCTTTCATTACATGCTGTTCGGATATCCTCCTTTGAAAATAGAAAAATATGTCTTCAGAACTGCTGTTTTTGGAGAAATGATCAAATGCAGCACGTTTAAAGAAAGACTCAACATGTGTGTGAGTATTCTGGTGGGTAGTTGACATTCACTAATTAATCATAGTTGTGCTACATACCCTTTCCATTCTACTATCGTCTGCCAAGCAGTACAGGAAGTGAAAGAGGAAGTTCCAGAGTGTAAGAAAACATGGCCATGTTTACACTTAACCAGGTATTTTCACCCTCTACGTTTTCAAAAATAACAATAGTTCACGCCAAGTAAGAGCCACGATGAGCTAATGCCAAACCTATAGGCAGCAGTGTAACAACAAGCATAAAGCCTCTGCTCCAAGTAAGAGCATTTGTGATTGTAAATGCAAACGTCGTTGTTTTTACAACGTGTAAACGGATTGTCAGTGTAGAAGCTTGTCTAGCAGAAACCCAAATCGTTTTTTATGTTGCACAGGAATTAGTTTGAGTACCTTTTTGCCATTCTGATCTTAGATTGTCCGACATCTTCCCATTGTGTTTGTTGCCCTGTGAATTTTCATCCGACTTTCGTCAGAATGCCTTCTCATGTAACTGCTGCAAACTGAGGGTTGTGTTGGGCTGGATCCAAACTCATCGGACTATGGTGCAGGCACAATAAACCTTAGGCGCGAACAAGTGAGAAGTCCATCAAGGGCAGTTATTGTCTGTAAAGTGTTGTCTATAATGGGGAAATTACATCTTTGCATTTATCCCCGCCCATCCATAGTTAACCCGGGCTATGCATGCCAGGAGCATCAGGCTGCTACAGTGGGCTGCCCAGGGAGCACTTTGGATAAAGGGTCTTGCTCAGAGACCTTGGCAGCTGTGGGGTTTGAACCTTTCGATTATCAAGTCCACGTCAATAACCTCTAAGCTATCACTGTCAATGTAATAAGTCTTAATGTCAGAATGTTCATATATACTAGAGAGACAAATCTGATGTTAGAATTAAGTGAAAATACTATTAATACTTACAATTTGACTTCTACTACTTTGGAAGAAGAAAATACTACAATTCTTGTCTTAAAAGCCACACTGGATAGAAGTACTTTGCGGTAAAAATTCCAAAGGTTTAACTGTTTTAGTTTGAAGGTCTGAAAAGTTGCAATTTTGTAACCAAGGTGGAGAAAATACATTGAGAACTTTCCTGAAGCCTATGAGGTTATCACAGGAAAAGCAATTTATTCAGTTTAGTTTACTTTATGGCCGGGAGCGGGAGGCATTTTACCCACTTGATGATAATAGGAGATGATGTGCTATGGTGCAGAAGCACTCCAATATGGAATTTGGTTCATTGAAGAGTGCAGAAAATGAAATAGGTTTTTTTTTTTTTTTTCTGAAGGATTTTATATTGACACATTTAGCACATAAACATGGTTTTGGCATCTAATTTAATCAGCCAAAGTGAAGGAAAGATCTCTCATGTCGCGCACTGGTGAAACTTGCTAATGTGCCTTTGGCTCACAATCACGTAACTTCTTGTGGGAGGCTTGGACTTTTCAGGGAAATAAGTACAGGCAGGAAACGTTTTTTTTTTTTTTTCTTTAATTTTTAAAATGTGCCTCACAATCGCAGAGTTCAACCAAAAAAGGGCAGCATCCGCAAAAAAAAAAAAAAAAAAGACATCAAGACAGAATGAGCAATATCCCTCCGGCAATCATTAGGGCATCATAATGCGTTTCGGGTGGGGGAGAAGCTGCATAGAGTTGTGCACCTTCCACCCAGCAGGGCACATATGATAAAATTGTATCGTATGCAGAACTTCGTACAAAAGGTTACCGAACAGACTTGACAAGCAGAGGATGGAAATTGGACTTACAGCCTGGATCACAGCCAAAGACGCTACTGAATGCGAAGTCAAGTAGAATGAGAGTTTTTATTTTTGTTATGTCTTGTTAACAGAAAACTGTCAAGTGAACGCACCGCAAAGGAGAGAAAAACAATTTAAACTGTCTTAGAAAAGGCGGTTTAAACCTTAAATGACAAGGAGCAGCTTGAGGAGATCAGACAGGAGGAAAAGGTACAAAGGGATAATTGAGGGCACGGAGGTGTCAGAGCTACGGGCGAGTTAAAGAAAATGTCCTTTCGTTTTTCTTTTTTTTTCAACAACCCATGTCCTATTCTCGGTGGTTAGGTACATCTTTGATTTGATTTATGTGACATTTTGCTTCCCAGCAGATGATGTTGCACAATCAGAACATAACAGGCAAGTTATTCAAATTTGTGGAATTATTTTGGGGCGTTTTTTTTCATTAAAATCTCAGCAGGAGAGGAGTGTGAATGTGTTTAGTTTATCGGGTCAGAAGTGAGTTGGAGTCCCCTTTCGACAGTGTCTCTGTTTAAGCAAACAATTTATATCTAAAGAAACCAGGAACGAAAGAAAGCAAACCGTAATATTGACCATGAGGCAAACACAATTTAAAGACCTCACTGTCACAAGTGTAGTCCAGCATGTGAACAAGGCCAGGATCTGGCCTGCTTTGATTGATTGCTGCAGTCAAATTTATTGGTAGGGTCAGCAGAGGAGGAGAAAACAGTGATCTAACCCACTCGTGGTCCTGATTTCTCTTTCTTGTGCACTGCTTGGAGAGAAAAGACATTTCACAGCGAGTACGTCAAAGTGGCCCAGATGTGTTTGGTGTTGTGCCAGCAGAATGGATGGGACTGACTCTGATGTGCCACAGCTCCGTGGTGAGTTTGTGGAGTTGGACTCGACCCAGCCTCGGCTCCAAAACAACTCTGCCCTCTATCTGAGTCAGACAGGCATGAGCTGCTCCCTTTGGAAGTGACTTACATCGCTTGGAAAACGGTTATAATGAAATAAAAATGAAGTCCAATAAGACTCTGATATTACGAAAGCGTGACAAATGGGATCAACTTTCATAACAGAGGGTTGAGTTTCAGTTCTTTATTAAATTATACCATAATATTTTAGTACACTTATATAGTCTTTTGATAATGATTATATTTAATTAACGTTATGGTTAAGGGCTCTGGTGTTAGCTTTAAAGAAGGGGTCTGAGCCTGATAACTTTAGTGTATCTTCATACGATTCAATAATATCTAGCTTCTGTTATTTTCCATCTTTTAAAAAAAGATGAGGAATATGATCTAATGAGCAGGATATATTTTATGTATGAAGTTTGAACAGAGTGAAATATGTATACTATTATTCAGTCTATCTTCTTTTCCATTGAATCTACAAGGGGTCAATAAAGAGATCAAGAGACGCCGAGACATCCCTGTGGGCGATCCGTCCGGGATCGTGGCAAACCCAAAAGCAGACTCGACAACAGATTGACATTGAAAGAGTTTATTTCAGAAATAGGGAGGCAAAGGTATCCAAAAAGGGTCATGCACATGAGAATCTAAAAAACAGGCGAAAATTCAATAACACGAAGAAGTCAGAACATGAGGAAGCATGAGGAGCAGCGGGATGTCTTGACAAACCGTACAAAGACGATCCGGCAATGGACACATGAGGAAGAGCCGTACTTATACACTGGGGGATGGGGAGAGACGCATGTAACGCGCATGAAGATGATTAGACCCAAGGAGAAGAGTAAGTGTGCAGCACGCAGACAGACAGGTGAGTACAAAATAAAACAAGAAGTGACAATGATGTAGACTTTACATAGAGACAGGTGAAGAGCTGACAGGATCACTTCCTTTGACCAAACCCATCAAGAGATATAATCCCCTGGGGATCCTGAGTCAACATTAGGGCCTTATCCCCGTTGTCTTTACCCGTTCACCTGCACCTGGAGGCAGCCAAGAAGCACCGGATCAAATGGCTGAACCATCTCAATCGGCTCTTCTCAACGTGGAGGAGAAGCAGCAGTACGTTGAGCCCGTGATGCATCTTCATGGCGACATTACGCAATAACAATGGAGTCCAGCACACACATTGAAAAAGTCAGTGTTAATACTCAATATACAGACACAACGCGTGCGCAGGGACCCGATAGAGTAGATTCAGTAGACTCTTTCGTGCACCAGCCTTTAATGATTACTTTAGTCTTCCTGGAGGTTTGTGTCTGCACTCTTATACATGTTCACAAACCAGGCGGATAATAACCTTCCCAGTGAAAGATAGCCCACCTACACTCAGACAAGCTTCTTAGTGGTAGTTACAGCTACTTCAAATGCTCACTGAATAGGCATAGAAACACCTAAAGCCTCCTTATCCATGACATGAGATGGATAAATGGTAATATGAAAAACAAAGTATATCGCTATCCATGCTGGACTCCTTAATCCTCAATCTTTTAAACAGATGTAATATGTTGACGTTGATTATTCAGCAGGTACTTTCTTTTTAGCTTTCACCTGGACTCTGGGAGCCCTTCAATTCTCAGGCTACGGGGACTATTTGCTCCTGTAGTATGTCTCTTCACCACAGACTAATTTATGGAAATGCACAGATCTTTAAAGGCCCTGTATTTACACGACAACATTTCAAGTGAGAAAGCACTGCTTTTGCATTTTTGTTTCAGAAAAATGTTGATTTACACATCACTGTTTTGAAAACGAAGTCCGTTTTCACAGAAACGGCAATGATGCGCTGAAAACAAGACTTGTGCAGTGGCAGCGTTTCAGAAAATTAGCATTTTCCTCCATTTACACGGAGACAAAGTCAGAGCACTTTCAAAATGCTCCACCTTGGGAACCGTTCTCAAAAAGTTGCGTTTTCAGTGACTCCGAGCATCGTTGTTACAAGTTTTTCCATTTTCACTTGAATACATTGTTGTTTAAATGGGGCTTTAGAGTTGCCATTGTTTAAAAAAGCTGCAATGATTGTTTATTTTTTCGGTTTTTGTTGTTGTTTCAAGTTCTTGTCACGTTATATTTTGCGAGAAATTAATGAATAGCAATTTCCTTTTTTGTCTCGATAGCAATGCTCCCGACACAGACACAATATCATGCTTCAAAGGATATCCCTGTGTGGTTTGGAAATGATAAACAAAATCTCCATGTGGTTTGTTCATGTTTTAAATATTTAAACCTTTTTGTACATAAATTCCCTTTAATTTTTTTCATTAACTTTGTGCTATTTTTATCTAAATAGTTAATTTGAACAGTGCAGCTTTATTATGAAATAGTGAATTAATAAACCATTTATTGCATTCAGCTTAACTGTAGACAATGTAACAATAGTCACTGATTGATTAAACTTGCTGTAAGTATCCCAGTTATTCTACACTATTTCACCCTGCAGATAACAGTCAGGATGTGACTTTGTCATCATTGCCCTGTATCCACGTTTATAAAAGTTGAGTATATTTATTTATTTTCTCATTGGCTGGCTGTTTCTATATGCAGTCATGAATTGTAATCATTCGGCATCTTTAGTCAGTCTGTTGAGGTTGAAAGGTTTGGGGAGGATAAAACTCACTCAAAGCAACTTGACATGATAAAGCAACAGGAAACTAAAAGCAAATTAAATCAAAATTTGTAAGATGGCAATATAGCCTGATTCTGCAGTGCTGAGCTTTCAGCTCACTGCTTTGATATGATGGTAAATGTATTATTCATAAATACTAACCATGTCAGCATAAAGCTGATCTTCCTAAATTCTAAAGATTACACTTTCAGTGCTACTACAAGTCAGTCTGTGGATGTTCATAATATTCATAATATTCATAATATTCATAATGTACACACAAGCTAAAAAAATATTAAAAGAAATAAAAACATTTTGGCCTGTCACATTAGTGTTAAAACTGTCTTTGAAATGCTTTGCCAACACTTACTAAGCAACAACTGACTCTCTTGTAAATATGACTGCAAATTCCAGATATTGTAATCCAGTCAAGACTATGAATATATTTAATCAATTTGTCTTTTGTCTCAGTGTCTTTGGCTGCTGTTGGATGCTTGTTTCAATGGGCTTTCAAAGGAAATGCCCGCTATCATACCTAATCATAAAACATCCTGAATTATGTTGTAAGAAAACAGAGAGAACAATATCTAAAGCTGAATGCCTCCTATTATGACTGGACTGATTGGTGACTCACAAGAACTTTAGAGTTGTACATGTTGCCATCAGTTTTAATGATGGTATAGTTTTTTCTTCCTTGCGCTGAGAATCTGTATGATCTTTCTAGCAAATGGTAGTTTAAGTCTTGTAAACTAGAGTAGTGATTTTCAACCTTTTTTGAACCGCGGCACATTTTTTACATTTACAAAATCCTGGGGCACACTACCAACCAAAATGACACTCTAACACAGTACATATAATACAT
Organism: Lipophrys pholis; assembly: GCF_963383615.2. NCBI lineage: Eukaryota > Metazoa > Chordata > Actinopteri > Blenniiformes > Blenniidae > Lipophrys > Lipophrys pholis. The sequence continues at coordinate 18,250,130 of NC_137641.1, read as the reverse complement.
ATAGTTAATGATATAGTTTCTAAATGTATTTATACTCAGTGTGAAACCTGGGCCTGTTTCGATGAACACAAAATGGATATCCTGGCAGGAATGGTAGAAAGACACACACGATGCTCTTCCTCAACAGCTCTCAGTCTCTCTCTGTTTTTAGTTTTTATCGCAGTCAAGCTTGAGAAGCTCAGCTCACATAGATATGTGGTTGAAAACGGCAGCAATGTCAAAATGGCTTTGTTGGCCAGAATGAGGAACTCCTTGGCAACAGATAACCAAAAACTGTCCGAAGGAAGATCAGCAAAGTTTAGCTTTAAACCACGATCTTGTTTCAGTTCAATGAGTTCCTCTTGCTCCTTTAAAGTCATGTCCTTTCCAGCAACGGATGCTGAGCTGTATGGGTCCCAAACCCAGTCAAGGCATTCTGTGAAGGCTGAAGAGAAATAAAATGACAACTTCTCCTCAAGAGTACGGAGTTTTGTGATCCCAAACTGTCACTGTCACTGTCACGTGTCGCGCAGCGCTAACTCTATTGTCTTTACAGGCATGTATCGCCCTCTGCTGCCACCCACTGAAATAGAAGAGTATTACATTATCTGCCACACTTTATTACAGCACAGACACCCGACAATGGTTAATTAGGTGATATTAGATAATTTCCCACGGCACACCTGACGATCTCTCACGGCACACTAGTGTGCCACGGCACACTGGTTGAAAATCACTGAACTAGAGGCAAAGTTCTGTTTGTTTGTTGGTCTTTCTGTTGATGAAGTATGTTGTTTGACAAATGTTTGATTTTGTACAAAGGTTCACATTTCCCGGTGATGTTCAGTCTCATAACTTTGGACATGTTGACAGGTTAACACTGCTTTAATTGTGACAAGCATGTTACCAAAACCATGTTACCATATATGACCATATGAAATCTGAAAGCTGAATATGTCACTATAGACAGCCATATATGCTCAGTCTACCTTTTTCCATTAATTTCAGAAAGCTGAACATTTGAGTTATGCTGGTTAAGACCGTGAAAGCTCATGCAGTTGAGTCCATGACCAACAATAAGAGAAGACAAAGTCAGGTCAGGGGGAAAAAGCTATTTGGATTAAAGTAGGCAAACCTTCTGAGAGAAATGGAAAGATACTGATCATCTTTTTTTCTTCAAATCCTCCTGGTAAAAGTTATCTGTGCTCCACCTTAACAACACAAACTCTTTCATCTGGAACGTGTCATTGCCTGAGATGGATGGCTTCTGTCAAACAAAGTCAGCCCCCATCTGAACTATGGCCAAGACCCCTCCTGATTTACATGAAAGTAAAGAACAACAACGCGGACTCTTCACACTTTCTCATTTTTCCACATAGAAACGTTGAGCCCCTCCCTGACTGTCTTCTGACAGCCGTCATGTCTTCGCTGGGCTGGAGCCCCCAAATCCATCATCCTTCTCCAACTCTGCCGCTGCGGCTGTCTGATCAATGATACCACTAATAATAACTGCCATGCTGTCACCTCACCTCTCATCATCCCAACTGGCACAGCCAGGGGCAGCTCTCTGCAGATTGCCTCCACAGATTAGGACTCCATTAGAGAAGCTATTTACCCACCTATCCTCCCCTCAGGCTCCCCTTCACTTTGTTTGCCCACCAAAAGACCCCATGGAGGACAAAATAACCCTTTTTTCAAAGTGAGGAATAGCTGCTTCATGTATATTGCTCCAGAGGCATCTGATAAGGCGAGACTCGGGACTTACCGTTTCAAGGCACCAACGAGGATCATCGCAAAAGTTTCAACTTTGAGGCACATGGTAAGAAATTGCATCCACCTTTTCTCTCCGCTGAAGCCATTTATCATTTTGCCGCTACACACCTCTGTGGCATCACCCACACTCTCAGTTAAAGGTTAGCTCAGAACACAGCCACTCCTCTCCCCTTCTACTCTGCATTAAATATGTAGAACCACACTTGGCTTTTCGAGAATGACAAAAAATGTGATGTACAGACATATTTATCATGTGTGAATCTATATTTTTCAGACAGGATTAAAAAAAGGGGCTGAAATCACTGGTTAGTTCCTCCAGGCGGCCTCGGCTGCATGACAGCAGAAAGAAGTCTTGTAAATCACTGGCCCTGGCACCTCAGCCCATTACTGCAGTCACTTAAACCAATCATTAGAGAAAGAAGACCCATCGCATTTCTTCACTTCTATGCTATTACCACATCTATATTAATCATTTTCTTTCTCAGCAAACATTCTCATTTAACCCCAAACAATAGTACAGGGATCTTATATCTGCATGAATAAGTAGATTTGAGCGGCAGTGGAGTCAGAATGTGCTGTTTCTCAAAATATAAAGCGACATGCAAAACCTTAATATAAGGCAGCCTATATAACTTTTGGGAATGATGAACACAGGCTCCCACAGGCTCTTTTAATTAAGCGCAATGAGCCTTGTAAATCTAATATTCATCCAATGGGGAATGATTTGCAGAAGAATAGCTTCTATTACATGATAGAAAAAAAAACAGGTATTTAAGCAGATACAAATGATCTATTATGATAATGTAACCACCCCCCACCATCCGTCTCACAAATTTCCCAAAAGACGGTAAAACGTATTTAGAATTTTCAATGCCAATCTGCCCTTACGAGGAGAGAGAAATTACTGGAGTAAATCTCGTCTAGCAGTCCATTATCGGACCAGCTTCTCTCCAGGTAATTTCACCAGCAAGTGAGTATAGTCCTGATAGACAGAATGGAAAAGAAAAATGTCATATTTCCCCGCCACCACTCTTTAATTCATGAGTCCTCTGCCTTATCAGACCACCAGAGTCCTGACCTGTTTTACTTTCTGCAGGTGTCCATTGTGTGCGTGGGTGTTCTTCCCCCGGAAGACTTCAGTTTTTTTTTTTTTTCCTTCCCTCAACGATGTGCAGGCCAAGGTTCCCCTGCTTCCCCTTAGGGACTGATAACACCTCACACATACTGAGTCAAGGGGATGGGATGGGATAAGGCTTTCAGAATTCAGAATTGGTTTTCCCCACATTTGATTAGCATTTCATGGTGCTCCATTTTCTCGTTCTGCACCAAGGGCAAGCAGTGGGATTATGCAGTCGACTTCATACATGCCAGACACGCATAGAAATAGTGCTGGCAAAAATACTTAGCATTGATTTTAAACTGCTCGGGGCAGCTCTAGGTTGGTGTTAGTGACAATGGAACATAGAAGGAGTGTCAAACTGTTTGACATAAAAGACATTTTCACTGTGGTCACTGTTCATATTCACAGTACAAATGCTCCCACTCGCCAGCTACTGTCGCCAGAAAAAGGCCCTGTGCGCTATATGCCTTTGAATGCTGCCCATGCGGCATTCCTTCTGACCCCCACTTGCCTTTTTATTCTTTAAGCTTGACCACACCCACAGCTGAACATCTGGCCACCAAGAACACGCTTATGAGCATGCCTGCCTGGCTTCAGCTCTGGAGAGAGACGCAGGTATCATCTGGCCATTCTCATGGGACCAATTTGTAATGAGACCCCCCCACCCACACACACACACACACACACACACACACACACACACACACACACACACACACACACACACACACACACACACACACACACACACACGCACACACTTTGATGAGATGATAATCCAAGAAGACTGAAAGATTAAGTGAAGGATTTTATCTACATCTGCAGTGATGTTGTACTGATCTGATGTGATTAAGAGGAAGTTAAGCCGGAAACTAAAGCTCTCGATTAAATTACTAATCAACATTTTCATTCTCTTGTTAACAAAATGCCAAAATGAGCTTTTTCTGGCAAGGCCTGTTGTCAAATTAGAGTCAGCTGATGAATTTCAGGCATCTGACCAAAGTACAATCTGGATTAAACTCAATAATGGAAGCCTGTACAGTATAAGTAGAACACCAAGGGGGAACACCTTGAATGGGACATTTATCAATTCTAGCTTGAGAACATCTTCTCCCATCTGATTTCCCAGGAAAAATAAGTCATCGGGTAACGTGGTATTGTGGCAATTTTCTTTTTGAGAGACAAACATAACAACATTTGTAAGAGCTCAGTAAGCTTTGCTAAAATGAATAATTTGTGTGGGAAAAAAACCCACAAGCAGCCAGACAATTACCTGATTGTCAAGTCGACCCATGTGATTAATAAATAAAGAAGAGAGGCAGAATTGCCTTTGAAAATGTTCAAGTACACATTTTATGTGTGATCTGTCATAAACATCACAGCTTTCGAGAACATTCTTTAAAGTTTATCTCGTTATTAACTTCACTTTGTTTTTCAACAAAGCAGATTTGCTGCTTAGTGACAAAAATCAAACAATCACTTTTTCCCCAACAAAACCTTTTACAAAAATCCATGAGCAACTGTGGAGAAAATGAATTCCAAGCAGGTCCTGATAATCAAGATAACACTGAGTTAGGAGAGTAGGGGAATGCCAATGACCAAAACAATATAAATACATTTTTAAAAAATCAATAGTTGCACATATACAACCAATAGAGTGCAAACTTGGCTCTCTTTCTCAGTTGTTGTAAAGAGGCTGTGTTTTCCCAAGTACAGTGTTATTGGACGTGTTAGTTGAACCTAAACAATATAAGAAGTGAGGTTTATTCTTCAGATCCACTGCATGCTTGTTTTCCATGTCCATGCTAATTTCTCTGATCAACCCGGCGACATAAAGAGGACCCACGTTAATGAATCTGCAGGTAAAGATAATATCCCTCTCTCTGATTGAGTATGAATAAAAGTAGAGTGGGTTAATTGCACTATGATTGAATCTAATCAAATGAAAGCAGAGCAGTTAAAACATAATTAAGAAGAGGATTAGATTGTGGATGGGCTTTTAGTTAAAACCATAAGTCATGAAATTGATCAGGGAAGATGAGTAAAGACGAGGACTGCCAGGGACGGGTGCCAGTGAATGACAGAGCCGAAGTCACACTGATCACTCTGCATAGCTATCGAGGTGTGTGTGTGTGCGTGTGTGTGTGCGTGCGTGCGTGCGTGCGTGCGTGCGTGCGTGCGTGTGTGTGTCAACAATTCAGCAGACAGGCAGTAGAACACACTGATCAATATAAATATATAGGTAGCAGTATTTCCTGTAACATTGCTGTTATTCATATTGACAGAAACACACCGTTGGATTATGGTATTTGGAGCCACTGTAGATATCTTACTGTTACAGATGGCAGCTTGTGTGAAGCACAGTAAGAGTGAGGAATCACCTGAATGCAGCCCTCCATCAATCAAAGCATGTAGAATAATATCTAAAAGTATGAAAGCACAGCTAATGATACATGATCCATTTATCTTGTCGTTGATTATGGTCCTTCTCTGTTTGCATTGATTAGCTACCAGAAATGAACGTGACAGTGAAGGGAAAGACTCAGAGAAGAAAAAGTAAAAAGAAAGAGAGACTGAAAGGGTGAAGGAGCAAAAGGAGGAAGGGTGAAGAGACAACAGAGTGCCAAGATTAGAAGGGTAGAAAAAGTAAAGTTAACAGTAATGGAGGTGCGGAGAGGTGAAAAACAAAAAACATTGCACGTTAGGATTAGAAAAGCAAAAGGCCACGTGTGACTTTGAGGGTGAAAGACAAAGAAACACACAGGTTAACCACAGGTTTGGCCTTCGTCCAGCGGCTCCTGGTCACCGAGAGGTCAAGTAGGCCACATCCATCAGCGAAGAAATGCAGGATAGACTCTTAAATGGCCCAGTTCCTCCCCTTCCAGCCACTACAGAGTGATGACGGCCTTGTCTGAGATAAAGGCCGATCCATTGGCCTGATTTGTTGCCAGTGGGGCAATTTCAATACCCGTCTTTGGCTTGATAGATGAGGCCCCTATTTGATAAAGGGCCAATTTGCCAAGGGGCCAATAGGGATGAAATTGCAGCAGTCGCCTTTATTTTGTTTTCTCCTCAATCCACAGCAAAACAAGACTTGACGGAAACAACCACGTAATGCAAAGTATGAGATCAGATGGAATATTACTCTTTTTGTTCCTGGCATAAACCAAGCTTGTCTTTCATCACCTGATTCTTTAAATGGCAACACTTAGATTTAACATATAAACAACAAAGTATAAAATAACCTTGCTGAAAATTAACTATACCCCGGGTAGCCTCATTTTGAAATAGACCCACTATGATAAAAGTATTCACAAGATCTGTTGATTTTTTTATCCAGAACAGAGATTTGAAAATGGTTTGGTGGGCTTTTCCTAGAACGATGTGCGGGTCAGAGGAATGCCTTTTCCCAGTAGGATTAGTATTCCGTTTAATGTCTGATAAGAAAACATAAAACAAAAATGGAATATATAGCTGATACTTAGTTAATTGAAACATACATTTTCATTTTACCACTGCCTTTATTATGGATGTAATAGAATACAATTAAAATAATATGGGATGGGATTAAAGTGCATATCCTTCAATGTAACAGCAGGACAGTTGTTATAGATTATATATGAAGACATGCAGAATATTTCACATTAAAAGCATATAACTCAAGGTTGAGCAACTTTCATCATTATGAGAACCTAAACAAATGTCAACCTTTCTTGTCAAATAAAGATTAGACACTTCTATCAAAAAAGCATATCTGATGATAGGGACAACTAATTAATTGAAAAGAAGTAACTTGAAATAAGTATTTTTTTTTTGTTGATGCATGAATTTGCATGTCTTCACCTTAAATGTATTCAGTATTACTTAAATTAATTTACTATATTAAAAAGTGATATGATCTTCTTACTGTGGTGGGGTCCACGTTGCCCCACTGTTTACCAACTCTGATCTAATTAGTAAAAGAAGAGTGATTTATTTTATGCAATTATATCTCACAATGTGAGAAACATTAGTAAGTCCAGTATTTAACCAAAAATTATGACTTGGCGTGAAAGGAAACGTGTGGGTGAAGAGTCGGGCAGCGTGGGGAGCTTACAGTCGGCTCCCAATGTGGTGTCAACCTGTCTTTTCTAACTCAATAGAGACTACGTGTTTTCTTTTTCTGCTGAAGTACCTTGATCAAGTTGATGAAATCCAGATTAGACAAAAGCACAAGCGTCTTAAATGAAGTCTTTAGAACAGTGTTGGGTCTCCATGCTGAATACTGTATGTATCCTTTCAATTTCAAAGAGACGGGCACCCAAAATTGACATAAAGCCTTTGGGATCAGAGTCTTCTTTGTTCAGTCCCAGAACAATTCTGAAGTAATTAGTAGCATATGTGCTTTAATGGGCAGAATTGAGGACAGGAATGAGCGGAGGACACCTTAATGTCATGCCTCGTGTAAGTATGATGGGCACCATGCAAGACAATGAAAAGATTGTTTGAAGCTGGCATAGCTATTATCACTTTCTTTCTGTTACTTAGCTTCATATATTGTATCATGAAACCAGGATTTAAGGATACGTACTGACAAAGTTGTGAGTGACAAGATGTGTGTGACAGGGTTCAGGTGGGATCTGCTTTTATAGGAACCACAGTGGTTGATTGTAATGAGGGGGAAAAAAAACTAACATGGAGCAGCAAATGTGTCTTCTTCTGTTTGAAATATTCATGTGTGTATGTGAGTTCAGGCATTGGATTTATGTGAATTCAGGCACATCTTGTGTGGAGGGTAATATGGAATCCTTACATTTTAAACAATGATCTCATTAATTTTCAACAATAATAAGATATTACAACTACAGATGGTATAATGGTGACCACAAAGCTGCTTCTTTGGGCCCAGTGCCGCCTTAAACATACAATATGTTATATATTTGATATATAGTTCTTAGAAATAAGTTGATTGAAGGAAATAATAGAGATGACTTTGTTCCATTGAGGTTTACATGGTGTGCTGCTAAGTGACGAAACTAACCAGCCAGGGCCAACCTTGTTAGCACTTTTAGAATTTTAATTCTTACTTTCTTTCGAGTCCAATTAAAAAAAATGGCAGATAGAATAGTCAGCACAACAAAGGCTGGAGTATTTAGAAATTAGAAATCAATAAGTAGACTCACAGAAATTTAAATGAAGTTGTCTGAAGACAACCTACTGTGACTCACTGTTCCCACCTAGTGCACAAATGGGACATTATTTGATTTTGACAACCAGTACCTTTAAGGCTTCTTTAAAACAAGGTGGCTTTTTATACAGAAACAAAGCCAATAAAATGGAAATGTTGCTGCTGGGTTTCAGGAAAGGTGGAACTAAAGACACATGAAAGTTAAGACAAATTGAGTCATATACCCCGCCTGACACTTGTGTGGCTCTGCTCTTCGTATATTCTTCTGTATGTGGCCCTTAGTGAAAAACATTCAGATGCCCCAGCTTAAAGACAGTAATACTTGGTGAGAGTAGCTCTTGTTTGTAAACAGTATTTACAATAAAAAAAATTTATAAAAGAGTAGGAGGCATGAACAATTTATGGAAATGCAGAGTTCCTTCCACACAAGTCATAGTTCACTTAAAATAATTCCATAAACTTATAGGCATAATAATTACCTACATGTTTGTATTTTGTGTATATATTGAATAGTTTTGGCTGTTTTTATATGCCACATCTCATCGAGGTCAGTTCATTGCAGTGAACTCAGGAGCAGACGAGTGAAGTATCTCAGTAATTGGGCGACTGTGCTGTACACACTTGCTGGAGTAGTTGAGGTAGTGCAGCAAGTAGCAAGGGATCATTGCAGACTAAAATGTGCTACAACAGATGCAAAGTGGCAGCTTGTTCAGATTCGCCCGCAGTTACTCGTAAATAGCAGGTTCTTCGCAAACCTCCTGATTCATCAGGCCAATTTAAGGGAGCCTCAATCTTCCACTTATGGTCAAAAGCCAGTGATAGTTTAGAAACCGGCAGTCGAGGCTTCCAACTTCCTCAATTAAATACACTTTTCTGCTGTTCATTATCACTGAAAAACTGTGAGCACTTCAATCACTTATCTGTTGTTCTACTAAAAGTTTCAGCAAAAAAAAAAAAAAAGAAAAGTTTAGCCTCCTTATATTTTCTCCTCATGTAAATAGCAAACTAATAAGTGATATTTGCACCGATTCCAGCGGCTTAGCTGGAAAGTAGCAGCCTGACATTGTACTGCCCAGGGTTAAAAATATACTAAACACAAAGAATGTATTCATAAAGAAAAATGTGTTTTGTACTTATATGCTTTTCAGTAAAAGAGTTAAGGCCATGTAGTCTATATGGCCAAAGTCTTTTTTCTTCTTTTTTTTTTTCATAACCACTCATGCATCCTACTCGTATTATATCCACTTAAGCTCTGTTCATTACGATCTATCTCAACAATTATTGTCAGTACATTCAGTATTTTCTCTCCCAATATATTCAGAAGCTTATAGCTACGTACAATGTCAATGTTGTTCTTCTGGCATATATCCAGTGTTAAACCTGTATCTGTGAGTATAATTTTATTAAGTATTTCTAAATGTACGAAATGAGTTGACCTCCATCTCCGTTATTTTACACAAATACTGTTGGCCTTTAAAAGAAAAAAAAAACTCTTGGCCTGCTGTAAGTGATCTCTATAGACTGACATTAACAAAACAGTTTGTTGATTGGATATAATGCATAAAAGCTATATAATCTTTGCTTTGAAACAAATGGATGGGCCGATAGGAAGAGAGGTGCGTGAGGCATTTGTGAGATGTGACAAAACAGGAGAGGCGTGAAATGAAAATGGAAATGTTGTCTCGATGTGATATATAAATGTATGATTTCATTTTTCTTTTTACAAGACATAGACATATTGATACAAGATGCAAAATGCAATAATGCCAACCATTATTCTGATTGCACCACCTGTGTCTATCACAGTCATGTGGCGTGGCAATACATCAAAACTCAGTCCGCTCAGACAGTAATGATCAGTAATCTCGTTTCTGCCTCCTGAGTCGTGTTGCACTCGAGAATTTCCCATGTTTGCTCTCCAAAACATCAATGGTAATGACTTTTAAATAAATGGTCACTGAACTTTACTCTTTAGGACATACAGAAAACGATGCAGAGAAAAGAAATAATGTATTGCAGTGCTTTGAAAACTCTCATTACACAGTGAAATACATGCCTTTAGAAAACCGAGGCAAGTGTGAGAATATCTTCTCCAAATCTGATGTAATACACTCGAAGCAGGGGGAAAAAAAGAGGATAAGAGAAGTCTTCCATTTAAAATCAATGGTACTTGTGCACCCTAGATCAAGGGCTTTCCTTCTCAAAACTAGATGTGATCGGACATAATCATACTTTTCCCAAAAGGAGATTAATATTTCAAAGTTTGACGCTGTTTCAGGGGGATATTAGACTAATTTTAAGACTTGCATCTATTTCAATCCATTTTGCGTGCATGACTGATCTCTGTTAGAAGTTGCATTATCCATGCCAATCTTGTTTTCATCCTGGAATCTTTTTAATCAATTCTGTTTTCGTCTGTGTCATGGCTTGCTGCGTATCTGTGTAAGTGAATAAATAGGAGCCCTGATGAACATTGAACACATGCACGGCCACCAACAGAGAGGACAATCAGGACAGCAGCTATTCCTGGTCATGAGCCTGAGGGCCCTCTCTGTCTATTACTTTACTAGACAATGTTCAGTGATAGGGCAATTGGTTTTTATACGTACAAAGTGGCAAGTACTGCCCTGGTTTTCCACAGTTTGCATTCACAGTGCCGGTTAAAAGGTTCTGTCCTGAATGTCAACAGGCAATAAAAACACACGAAAGGCCTGTTTTGCATAAATGTATATTCATCTGTTCTCTGCTGTCATATTTGGCTTTAATCGATACTTTGTCATAGATTAAAAGGTCAAACATCAGGTGTCATCATTATATGTCACAGCTAAGACTGATAGCTGTGTAGCATTGGTTTTCAAACAGTGTAACTCATTGAAAGTAAGCCAAAATCACCTTGTGAATCTTTAATGTAGTCTTTATAATGGACCCTGGCTGTGAGCTTTTCCAGAGGCCTGATGTATCTTTTACAAAAACACCAAAAAATGTGAATAATTTAACCAACTTAAATTGCAGGTCTCATTTATCCCCACTGTTACGGGTGTGAGATATTCTATTTACAGCTGACCAATGGGAAACAGCTTGAAATTCTGGACTGTTTTTTGAACATTGGAAAGTCATTATACCCATCTTTTATAAAGCAGCCCAAAACATGGAGCCCTGAGTGTGATGTGTCGCCTATACAGTGACAAAATTAGATTTATTTACCAGCCATTTATTAATCATTTTGACTGGCCCACTAATTTCCGGGCAGAGCGGGTGGACTCCAAGGATGTTTGTGAGGGATGAGTGCATTTAAATCAAAGCAGGATGTAATCAGCCATGCGGGGTTTTCAGCTGTCCTCGGGGGAATTTAATACTCCATTATTTAAAGCAGGCCGTATCAATGTGAAAATGAAACACACACTGGCAAGAGTTAGACTGAACTGTCAAACATCAGACTGCTGAAAACTGCCAACTATTTCATTGGACAACATGTCATGTTTGATTTTTGTTTAATGATCTCTTCATATTTTGTGAGGCAATGTATTCTGGGATTTTTTTATATAAATATTAAAGTGGAATTTGTAGTTCTTTTTAATGAATTATGATTGCTTTTTTCCTGAATCTGGAAGATAGCTGTTGAAAAGACAGGCTATAGTTAATTTGATGATAATGTGCAGGTAAGTGTCAACCTATGGTAAATGTATGGTCAACATATTTAAGAAAAGGAGAGTGTCTGGCTTGGGAAGGAAGGAAAAGCTACTCTCTGCCTACAAGATTGCTCTTGTAACTCCCCAGATGGGCAGGGAAGACGCTGGACAGAGAAAGTGATGTTCTTATCTCACACATTTACTTTACAGCAATCACTAACAGCAGTGAGTGGCTCTCTGGTGTGTTTGTCTCGCAAGATTGTGCAGAAAGCTGCACACTCAGCAACATTCTCCTCGATCAGGGAAAAGAAAAATAACAGATAAATGAGTAAACCATTCGAATCACCACCGACTATCAGAGTGTAATCTTAAAAAGTGAAATCTGAGGACATGAAAGCATCCCATTTAAAATGTGTGTCACACTGCCACCTACTGAAAGGCAGCATCCACAGATTCCACAGGCTTCTTCTTTATCTAAAAACAGAAAAATACAGCATTATCAATATTGCTTTAATTTCCAACGTCAGTTCTTATTATAAAAACATTAATCAATTCGATTCAGTGTTGATGTTACTAACTTCCTAGATTTATTCATTTCTTTGTTAATTATTTGATTTTATTGGTTTGCCTGTCGCAGCCACATCCAATAAATGTACTAACAATAGCTGCTCCGTTCAATTGCACACTAATGGCATACAGTGAAACAGAAATAAAGTATCTATATGTAAACGAAAACGGCAAATGAGCCAATGTTGACGTTGCTGTGGAGATGTGAGCGTTTTATAAAGATAATGGTGTTTACTTCAGCAACCACAGAGTGGCTCAGGTTGACTGATGGCTGCGAGGCCTCTGTGTGTGTGTGTGTGTGTGTGTGTGTGTGTGTGTGTGTGTGTGTGTGTGTGTGTGTGTGTGTGTGTGTGTGTGTGTGTGTGTGTGTGTGTGTGTGTGTGTGTGTGTGTGTGTGTGTGTGTGTGTGTGTGTGTGTGTGTGTGTGTGTGTGTGTGTGTGTGTGTGTGTGTGTGTGTGAAGAAGTGATAAAGGATGCAGAAATATATTATTGTCAGCCCTATGATAGAGAAGGTTATTAGGCAAAATGCCTTGTGTCGTGACAATGGTAATGCAAGACAGTCAACCATTCAAGTAAATTGTCTGCAGCATGTAAACTACAATTTTTCAGAAATCCCTTAATTTAATACTTGGCCTTGGATAGATGTGAACATTTCTGCTCTGTATGTAAATATCTGACACCAAAGAGTAATATAACGGCTGCATATGGGTTAAAACTTCCCTCTCTTCCCTTTATTTCTCCCTCCGCGGTGCTAAAATATTCAAACACAGTCTCTTTTGTGTCTCTTCCTGTGGTGCTGAAACCTTCAAAGAAGATGCTCTCAATTCTTTTGTTGTATTCCACAGTGGTGAAATTTAGCCTTCACAATCAGTCCATGGTTATTATGATGACAAAAGTCACTTAATTAACAAAGTAATACATACAGTATTGTAATATTGTCACTGTAAAACTCACACTGTGAACAAAACCTACACGCTGAGGAGAATATTCAAAGAGAATACAGATTATGTGCCTGTTGGCTTTAAATGAAACCATCACCAAAGTAAAATGAGGCGACGATATCTGAAGTTCAACACAAAAAAAAACATCACTAATATGGTATTTCGAAGCATTAACTTAACGTATAAAAAGCATAAAGGTGAGCGATGAAGTTAGTCACACAACGTTTGCTTGTTTGAATGTTACTGCCACTGTGGGTCACGTCTCAGGGTTTGGGTCAGAAAGGACGTCCTTTACACAGTGTGAAACTTGTTGTGAAATCAAAAGTTCAGACCACCTAATGCCGAGAGACAAAGAAAACGAGTAGCTTAATTTTAGTGGTATATGTTTAAAATTACTGATTTGACTTTATGTTTTAGAAGACGATGTATACTGAGTTGTGGCGGTTTGTGGTTGTCTTTTGTCTTACCTTTGAAGGGTTGTGCCGGCATACTCTTTGGATGAAGCAGAAGATCAATGAACGAAATGGCTCATTTTGTTCATCATCTCCCGCTTGGCTTTACAGTTGATGGTTCATTAAAACACAGACCTGGGTATCTTGTGGCCATCGGGCCACATGCTGGGCTTTCGCCGCCCCAGGCAGGTCAATGAGAAGTTTTGAATCAAATGAAAACGAGCATATGTGATGCTTTCAATCCAGTCACTTTGCTTTTTGTGCCAGCTTTTTTTTCTCAGTATCTGTTGTTCTTCCTGGTTAGACATTTATGTTAGCCACATCCTGCGATTTCAGCTGTCTCGGACAGGAGATGAGTGATCATCTATCTGTCATGGTGATTTAAAGTCTGTGGGATTGTGTGGTACAGTGAGATGTTTTCTTGGACAACTGATGTTAAACAGCCTGTGATATTTCTGACAGTGTCAGTTACTCCAACACAAAAGAGCCTTTTGAGGCTAAACACTGCAATTTTGGCCATCTCAGAAGAAAGATAAGCAATTGTGACAATATCCTTGAGCGCAGCTTTCAATCTGTGTGCTCCTGTCAAGGATGGGGGCAGATTTCACAAATTTTACAATTGCCACCTCGTACAGTGACTGTTGCGATGAGCCACAGCTACTCTCTCATAAAACATGTCCATGTTGGTTTGAATGCCAGACTGCTGTAACGTTGTTGCTTCTTTCTCATTCGCTGGCCTATGAACAGACCAATCATTTGAGTGACTCCCAACAACACCTTGTGGCGCAAACTGGTATTACGAGACTTGGTTTTACAAAAGTAGTTTGTGTGATTCGTTTTTCAAAGAGACATCAATGCATCACGGATGGATTTCAGAAAGCACCGTGACTCCCCCTCTATATTGATTGTGTCACATCATATTTCTTTTATATGTGGATGTTTCACACCCAAAATATTGCACGTCTGATAAAAGCTTTCTATCTATAGGTTTTTTTTTATGAATTATGATCATTATCTGTTTCATTACATTCATGACTGCTGTCTGTCTTTTTTTTTTTCTCTCATGATCCTGGACTCAAAAGCTGCACTACTTTTTAGATGTACCAAAAACACTGTCAGCAGAAAGGTCGCCGGGTCATTAAAATCAATACGTCTTTCCCTCCTGCTGCTTGAGAGTGTAGCGCAAAAATCAAGGCTAAAGCTGCACCACACAGTTAGGGTATCGCACACAAACAAACAGATGGAAGCAGGCACGTAATCTGTACGCCTCTGAGGTTTTAATCTATTAATTACTTCACTTGGTTTCCTAAATAATAAGGTGTATGAAGTTCAATATCCCCACAGGCTGAGAGAATTAAAAAAAAAAAAAATCATTGCTGGCTCCAGGCTGTGAATCCTTGTGACCCTTTTAGAACAATCATCGTCCCAAGAGAGCGAGTAATCCCTCTATAGCTCTTAGCGCCGTAGTAGGAACAACCTTTTCGTTAATTGCTTCAGCACCATGACAGTGACTTTCTGCCACCACCTTTTGCAGTTTCAGAGGTCACACTGTATTGCTGTATATTTCTAGCCTTTAACCACAGTTACTGTGAATGAGTTCTGAGGAGAAGTGCAACTACATTAGTATGTGTTACATGTAAATACTACTGCAGATACAGGGAAGACGTCTGTACTGAATGAAGCACATTAATCACTCCACTGTTGGAGTCCTAGCATACACAAATAGCAGCGATAATGTTTAAACAAGAGAGTTTTGTACTTTAAGTTTTAATAACTGTTAGAGAGCTTTACACTCAACACTGAGACACCGAGTCAATAAATAGAGGCACAGCTTGTTCCATGAACTGCCTCTTGTGTTTACTCTTGGCATGAACAACATATTTAGAGAATCAAGCCATTTGGCGCATATGGATGTGGTCTGTTCATTAGGACAGTGTTCACACAGCGTTCTCCCTGGTCTGCAAAAGGTAGAAGCGCACGCACACGCACACACATACACACACACACACACACACACACACACACACACACACACACACACACACACACACACACACACACACACACACACACACACACACACACACACACACACACAGAGGGGGGCATATGAGATGCTTTCACTATCTATATTGTATGGCAGATTTTTTTATAGCTTCTAAAAAATGTTGTGTATTAAACTCAGCACACTCGTGGGATTATTTAAGAGGGTGCTTTTCCAGCTGGTGACGAACCTAAAGCTTATAAAAATGTACAAAAATAGTCCAAAAAGTGACAGAAAATCCTCTGTTGTACACACGAGTGAATATCGGCTTCAAGGAGACAGCAGCTATGAAGTCTGTCACATTTCATGTTTGGTCTGTTTCGTCATCTTTGGTCAGTGCTGCATTCGTAAGCCGGATGAATCACAAAATAGCAAATTCGAAAACTTGCCTTTCAGGAGTCTGGGATGGTTAGGGTTAGGATAGAATAAAATGGCTCCATTCCCACTTCCAGACACACACAAACACAGAGAGAGAGAGAGAGAGAGAGAGAGAGAGAGAGAGAGAGAGAGAGAGAGAGAGAGAGAGAGAGAGAGAGAGAGAGAGAGAGAGAGAGAGAGAGAGAGAGAGAGAGAGAGAGAGAGAGAGAGAGAGAGAGAGAGAGAGAGAGAGAGAGAGAGAGAGAGAGAGAGAGAGAGAGAGATACTTACCTACAATGAATACTCATAAAACGTTTGAACGTCCAACAATATTTTTTTAACTTGATTGCATTTCTGGATAATTTTCTCCAACGTTTTTTAATGAAAGACAGTTTTATTTAAAATCACGCCATTTATTTCTGTTTTCAGAAGTTAAATAACACTCACAAATCAAAATAAAAATGTGTGGACTGAGGACATGACTTTTTTTGAGGACTGTCATATCTTCAAGCTTTGCCCGTTTCAAAACGCATTTAAGGCAAAAACACACGGGACCCGTTTTGTACACTAAAACCTCAGACCATCCGACGCTGCAGCACAACTTTGAAACTTGGTCTTTTTTTGGGGGCCTTGATATTTTCAGGAATCACTTCTGTGTGGAGAATCACTCGATTCAGCAAGTGTCGGTTCACCTGGACTATTTTCTTAAGCAGAAGAGCCTTAGGCTCAAACTGGTGTTCGAGTGCAATTCCTTTCAACATTCACAGACACAGAGTTACCCACTGAGCTCAGAGAGCCAGACACTGCATGAGCATCAGTCAAACTCTTTAAAGGTGTTTAGAGTTGGGTTTTTTTGACAAGCTACATAAAGAGCACTTAGACAGGAATAAAAGGACACGGGACCATAAATACATACGGCCTGTTGGAGCGCTACGACCTGTCAACAGCACATAGAGAGCGTGTGTGACAGTAGCTCGATGGTATACAGGTTGAGACGTGCGTGACCAAAATGCCTGAATCCACTTGTGTTTCTCAGCAAAGAACAGCCGTTATTGTTGGGAGCCTGCTCTCTCTGACAGGTTCTATCTTCTTCAAAACGAGCCGAAACAAACATGAATAATTCAGTTCATTTCTCTGAGTGAGTCACAATCTGTTACTTCATCTCTTTTCTATTTGGAGTTTTCTGCTATTTGAGTGAAAATAGTGTGATTACACATTTGATTTCCAGCTCTCAACCTGAATACAATCGTATCACAGGCAGTGGACACTTTTCAAACCACTGTTAGTGGTATAATCTTCTGTTTGATGTTAAATCCTCAAGTAAAGAGCTCGACAACTCACTTTCTCAGTGTGAGGAGTATCAATAGCGTACTCCAATGTGGTTTTGACCTCTGAGCAATGAGACACCTCTAATCAATGCAACAAATTACCTTCTATTAGCCACTGAGCAGGGCTTTATATCTTTTCACCTTTCAGTTTCTGTACAGCCTTTTATAATATGCACTGAGCCAATTGCATGCAACATTCTGAGCATCAATGTCCTATATCATCGCCTAATGACGCAGCCTTTAATAGTATCATTACTTCATATAAATTAGGCCAGCATATTTTCATAGGTTTAGCCTCCCTGTTTATGCCAGTGGTGTTGTTAGTGCTCAAAGGTACCCACGCATTTCCCCAGAGCCCTTTTACATTCTGTTTTGAAATAAATGTGGCCACATTGCCCTCCGTGGGGTCATGCCTCGCATATTTGTCTTGCTTTATTGTTTCATTGCAAAGGATAAATGTGCTCAAAAGTAATGTTTTCATCTGCATTTTGCTCACAGCACCATCTAATGTGACTATTTGTTAAAGCCCCTCCTTTCCCCTCATATCCCAGACACAAAAACAGTTGAAGGCCAAAACCATCAAAGTAGAGCTCCATCCTAAAACATAAGTACATCAAACAGCCTCAGTTTGCCAGTGCTTTTCACGGAGTTGACACTGAATTTATACAGTATTTCACATACAGTATTTCATGAAGAAGAAAGGCTGCAACTGTCCAGAAGTTTAAGAGCAGAAAACGGGAGCAAACAAGAAAAGTATCGATGTAAAGAAAACTGAAGAGAAAACTCCTTCCTCTGAATGAGCAAATACAAGTAAAAGTACGGTTTTAATGAAAGTACTCAAAGTATTAGTTACTTTACAGCCATATCTAATTGCATTGAAAATAATTGTCATTCCTCCCAACTTACTTAAGTGTAAAACACATTTGTAACAACATTAAAACATGTAATTATGGCAATTTGTAAACAAATGTAGCAATTATATGCTTGAAAATGCACAGGGATTCAAAGATACTTCTAAATTACAGTAATGTGAGTTTGCATAATTGGCTTCCTCCACCCCTGCCACCAACTGTCAGCTTTAAGCCAGTTTCAGTCTGAGACACAGAGCAGGCAACATGAACACAAAGAAACGAAAAGCAACGATAGATTCTTAAATAAAGCTTGTTCTTTTTTAGGAAGCTGGTAAAGAGAATCCAAGCTCCAGGGAGCTGTGCTCCTACCCACCATGTGCAGGTACTTAAATTTAGTATATATATATATCATTTCAAACTCTAGTTGAAGACATCTGTAATTACATTCTGACTGTGATGAATTAAAGTTTAAATAAATCTTTTTTATGCGATTTGACATCTGAATCTGGAATGACAGCGAGTAATAAATTAGCTAAAGCAAATTTTCATGATCATGAATTGGAAAAATGACCTCAGCTGCTACTAGAATATCGACTGTCAGAAATTAAGTTTTTGAAAAAAAGATACGTGAAAAGTCGGTCCTTACACGGATGAATTGATTCATGGATTTATCGCATTGCACATGCAAGCTTGCACATGAATGTTTATTAGGCTTGTCTGGTGAGGTGTTCCCATGGCTGCATCAGCTCTCATCACGGCAGGGAAAGGAGCTGAGGCCAAAGCGACTTTTCAGTCTTGGCACCATATACTTCAGTGCGATCGCGTTCACGTCAATACTGTGTTGTCGGAAAGCCAGCAGGTTGTGACAGCTACATGGCAGATGTATTCGGCTATTCTGTCTGCCTGTTTAGTGCTCCTCAACAAATAGACCGATAGAGTCCACAAATCCACAAATGGACACCCTCTTTCTCTCTCTCTCTCTCTCTGGTATTTGCATACACACAGATTCAAAAGGGCATAACAGATTATTTCAAATGCTGGATTAAGCTAAAAGAAAAAAAAAGAAGTTGAAAAAATATATGTAAGATATGTAAATAAATAATGGGTAATCAACATACACACACTGTCAATATACAGCCCTCTAGATGTGGAGGTGCAGTCGCAGGTGGTGCAGTGGTTAGTGCTTTTGCGTCACAGCGAGAAGGTTGTGGGTTCTTTCTGGGCGGAGTTTGCATGTTCCCGTTGTGTGTGCCTGGGTATCCTCCGGGTACTCCGGTTTCCTCCTACAGTCCAAAAAACATGCATGTGAGGTCAACTGGTAATGCTAAAAATGGCTGTGGTTGTTTGTCTGTCAATATGTGTTAGTCCTTGCTTTGATTTGTCTATAGTGTTTGCTGGATGGCAGCAGTTCAAACAAGGATTCACCAGGGTGGGATGTGTCCTTGAAAATGCCGGCGCTTAAAAAAAAAAAAAAAAAAAAAGTAGTAACCTCATATAAAAAAAAAAAGAATTTGACTCATGAAGGCTAACACAACTAATGATGAAGTAGTTGTAACCAAAAGTCATCAGGAAAATACATACTCAAGTTAAGTGCAGGACCTTGAAAAATCTATTTTTGTGCATCAAGAAAGTACCAATACTTGCCACCTCTGCTTCATAACCAGGTAGAGAAATGTATACATCTCCTCTGTTCTGATTTCAGATGTTGGAACCTGGTTGCAGTTCTGCAGACTGTCAAGTGTGAGATGATGTCTGAGATGAGGGAAGAAATATATGCAAAGAGGTGTTTCTCTCTCTTTTTTTAAGTGGGATTGACAGTAGGGACTGTCAGTGCTCAAGTAAATAGCACCCTCAAGAGTCAAGTCTTTTTTATGCATTTATTATGTGTGCCTGCAGGCAAAACAGCACACAACTAAGTAAAAGACCTGAGGTGACTGGAGTGCTGGTTGTAGCAACAGGAAAGTTCCTGGAGGAGTTGTGATTTGTTGTAGATGAGCTGTACAAACATGAAGAAAAATGCAAAGAGGTTCAGGGGAGACCAACAGACATGGGCGACCATGTCAGTCAGTTACAAAATGCACATGAAGTTAAACACTTCTATAGTGTTTTTAAGTGCACTCTGAAAATGTTTTGCAGTTTGTTGCTCCATAATTTGAGGGAATCAATATTGTCATATATTGAACAGTTAAATGTGTGGTTTAGATTTCCTCTTCTACTGCAGTACGCTCAGCTCAGCACACAGAAGGAACCATTCAGCATCTTTCCAATAATGCGTTGCACAAAAGAATGATGGACTGACCTTGCTTTTAGACTGACCCGCGCCATTTTTATTACAGACACACTTCCTAGTTTTACTACAATGGTTTGACTCCTGATATTATTTATGCTGAATTTTACAACCCTGCTGTGATTATTTTCCTTCGGTTTGTGAACTGCTTGAAATTATTTTGAAGGTATTTGTACCCTGTTGTTTTCTGTGTGCTTTTCTTCCTCGGAGTGAGTTTTCAATGCCTTTGAGGATTTTCTTTTAAATCGGGACAATAAAGTGCATTGCATCTGTTCCTGTGAAATCCTAAATAAACTATTATTTCATCCCAAAAAACTAACAATTCTTCTAACTAGAGTAGGCCATCTTCAAATCCCATTATGAGCAGTTAAGTCCCCTCCTCTTCCAGACCATGTACTCATGAATCGAGGTGTCCTCTGACCCCTCAATGGAGGGAAAGCGTCTTCTACGGAAGGCATTAGTATTGGCGTGTAAATGGGTGAATTGGATTTTATCAACGTGGCATACAGGTGCTTTCTTTGTTGGCTGGGTTGGTTAAGCAAGAAAAGTGATAACTGGTTATATACTGAGCATATCCAAGGTGACCATTCAAGGGGCAGAGTAAGGTGGGTCACAGTTTTCCAAAGATGCATTTGTATAGTTGAGCCATCAAAATATTATTGTACAGAATAAGGAGCACACCACAAGGTCAATACAACCCGTGGTTAAGTGTCCTTATATCGTATAATAGAATACAATAGTATACAACAGAATAGCGTGTGTGTGTGTGTGTGTGTGTGTGTGTGTGTGTGTGTGTGTGTGTGTGTGTGTGTGTGTGTGTGTGTGTGTGTGTGTGTGTGTGTGTGTGTGTGTGTGTGTGTGTGTGTGTGTTAGACTATTTGTAAAAAGGGATATTAATACACCTCTACATCTCAGCAAAACACACATACACACATTGTTGGCCTGTTTTTGAAAAAAAAAAAGTTGTGATCGTAAAAGTTAAAATTGCAAAAGAAAACTGTTAAAATGTAAAATAGAGGACCTTTAAAGGAATTGATCGTGGCCACTTTAGTGAAGTTTGCCTAATCAAAGTGTCAGAGGCTATGAAGCACCCGTGTTGAGAACACACAAACAGAAATGGGTATTTTTGGATACAGTGTATCACGGGTTTGGATCGAATTCCCGACAGCTGAGAGGGAGCAAACCAAATGTGTGATGAATTAGGAAAACTCTAACTCGGCTCCAAACACATCTTCTGCTGACCAAACTGCTCGAGTCAATAAATTGCTTGAGGAGAACCATCCATGAATGACCTTATCAGAAGATGGCAAGATAATGTAGTGCTAAATGTCAAGTGAAATATTGCAGTTATTTAAAAAAAAATTGAAAAATGGGAAGGATTATCACATCCAAATTTATGCGGGCATATTGCATGGACATCTGGAGCTGGAGACTGAGGCAAGTTCGACCGGTCAAATATATTTCGATGTATTCTACTGTAATGTGTTCAAACATTGTTAAAGGATTTTTTTTTTAAATCAAGAAAAGAAAACACCACTACGTAAACATATAGGGCATGGAGTATGTGTATCTGTTCAAGAAAAGGAACTTTAGAAGTCAAAAAGTAAAGCATGAAAGTAAACAAGTAGATTTGTTGGCACAGTAAATGAGGTAGTGGAACACTTGAGGCTTGGTGGTGGGAAAGGTCACACAAACTGCCAGCTTTTATTCGCAGAATTGCTGTAACTAAAGCTTTGAGCAGATCTTTAAGATTTAGAAAAGATGAAAAAAGGGAGATTTTAGAAGGTCAAATGACCAGAAGGTTGCAAAAGGGCAACAGCGGAGTTTAGTATTGCACCTGCGTGTGTTTCTTTATGAATATGATTAGGATGAGGAAGCTGCAACTGAATTGATTGTCGGGATTCAGAGTAAAGCGAATGTAACCACAGCTGACGCTTTTTGCCTGTGGGAGGATTTTTGGTCAAGGATGAAGTCATTTGAGACTTTTTAAGTATATCGAGTGGGTGTGTGTCAGAAAGAGGGCTATTTCGGGAGATTTCCGTGCAGGAAGGCAGGTACCGCTGTGAGACCGCTGCTGTAGAAGGTGAAGATGCAGAAATGATGAGTGGATTTGAAATCTGCCTGAAAGGGATTTGAAAGTGGTTTATAGGCGGGGAAGGTGGGAACAAAGGGAGCACAGAGAGTGAGGAGGGGAGGCTATAGCATTTTTCAGCCGAGGACACATTTTCAAGGAAAGACATTAAAAGGACACTCAGGAATGTGTTGGTTTTTTTTTCTTAGTTTTTTCCGGGCTCAGACTATAAGAGAGTAGCTCTGTTTGAAATGTATGGATTGTTGTCACTGTAAACCCTTTTCAACTCAAAACCTGCTTATGAAATGTTTGGACAACATGTTGGCAGCTGCGTCACTTCATGTACTTCATGCAACATGCTTAGTGAGAGGGTCACTTCACAACTGTCATGGCGTAAAATATATAGCGTCCTGCACATTAGAGAGTTTTGCTATTGCTGCATTCTAGAAATAAAAATGGTTAAATAGTTTTTTGAGGGTTTTGTTTGTTTTGTTTCAGGGAATTTGAGCGGGCTGTATGGGATCGTTTTTCCTTCTCAGCCTTGGCCAATCAATGGCATCATCAGTCAGATTCTCCTCTTCCTTGTGCTTTTTAAATTTCCTGGTCAGGGTTTGTTTGTGGCAAAAGAGCACCAAACGAGCAGCTGTACTAACTGCGTGACCTTGTCGCTATTGTTTGTTCTCTTTTCTTTCTTTTTTTTGAACTGAAGCTAGAAAATAAATTAAACCAAACCAAGACATGAAGGTTTTCCACTTTCCCCAGACTCTCTCCTTTGTGAAAACTTTATGTTTACTAACTTTTTCTAAATATTTAAATAAGACTATTGTTTAAATGGGTCTCTTTGTGGTGCACTTGTGAAGCTCAAATAGTGGGCTGGCCTTTCTGTGTGAATGCATGTTTTCCGGTGTGTGTTTTTTTTTTTTTCTGGGTACTTAGGTTTCCTCCAACAATCCAAAAACATGCACGTGAGCTTAATTGGTGAGGATATTTTCCCCATGGGTGAGAATGTGTGTGGTTGGCTGTGCTTTCTGTGTTTTCTCTGTGATTAACTGGTGGCCTGTTCTGGGTGCACCCTGCCTTCAAAATTAATCAGCTGGGTTCCGTTTCAGCACCCTGGGTCCTGGGTATAGAAAGTGGGGGGATGGATTGTTTAACTTGCATCTAAGGAGCTAAGTAGCAGTAGTTATAGATATACGTATCTAAAAACCCATTTTTATACTGTACGCCTACTTGAAAATAAAAAAATCTGTAACATTTTAAAAGGGAATATGTGCACAGATCTGGAAATTGATATGCAACATTTTTGTATGATATATTAAACCTTGATCATCACTTTATTTGGAGTGACTCAAACCATTATTGAATTAATTCAACAATGGTTTACTATTGCAACAACACATCATCAGCAGGGTAAAACTAACCTGTCTCACGACGGTCTAATCCCAGCTCACGTTCCCTATTAGTGGGTGAACAATCTAACGCTTCGTGAATTCTGCTTATAAATAGTTTAATAAACTAAACTAAAAAAAATAAAATTGGATGTACTCTTACCGTTGTCATTCTCAATTTGTTGACAAAAAACTGCAATATTAATCCCAAAAACATTGGGATGAAGAGCGAACTAATAAAAAAAGTATATTACAACTCATGTAACACATGTTTAACTCTTCTTATTTATCAGAAATAATTAAACACACACACACACACACACACACACACACACACACACACACACACACACACACACACACACACACACACACACACACACACACACACACACACACACACACACACACAACAAAACTGAACCCATAAAGATTAGTGGTGCAGCATTGAAAGCCAGCTGTAATACCCAGGGGTGTAAAACATGAGGCTCATGGGCCAAAAACCCACCAAGCAAATTGTGAAAAATTCAAAGAAAACATTATTTCTTCCAACAAATTCCTTAAACGCAGCAGATACAACAACTGGGAACACTGAGAGCTATGTTGTCAGAGTGAGTTTGTCAAAAAATGTATAATTCAACAGCTATGGGGAAAGGTTTCTTTGGACATTTCACCATATTTTGCACCAGCTTTCATTAAAATTGGCATTACGTTGAGATTGTAATGAGTTTCAGTAGTAATTGATTGGTTTTTCTCAAAATATAGACATTGTCATCATTTATAGTCTGCGCCACAACAAACAAAAACTTTTAAGTTTAAATTTGAAGGTTATTATGTCAGTATTCTAACAGTCCAGCTCACCAAAGATGAAATTGGGTTGTATGAGGCCCATGAAATAAAATGAGTTTGACATCCCTGCTATAACTATCAAAATATCATCAGCATTACAACCATACAGTAAGGGTGGATTTTGTAAAACATGCAGACAGACAAGCTTTTGCAAAGACGAACATGCACCAAAACATCGCAGCAGATCAATCAACAAATTTGCCAAATAAAATCAAATAATCTGTTGTATATTTTGATAAATATCATATCAATATAATTTTGCTGCGACTCGACAGCTTAATTGTCACTGTGTGTGGCTCTGATCAAAACTGAATTTGGCACACCTCACAAACTTTCATGTCAGTGTTGCAGGGAACGACAAACAAAAATAATTTCTCAAGAGGAATTTCTATATTTTTGAATAACTTACTGAAACGTGATAGATGGATAGATGAGCATATCTGTGTGAAAAAGAAAGAAAGAAAGAAAGAAAGAAAATAAGGGAAACCCTGCTTCATCAGTACCTTGAGTGTGACGTCATCACATGGGCCTGTTGGCAAAACCGACCAATCAGCGCTTGTCCTGCTCTTCAGCTTTACGAGCAAGAAAACTTTGTGGAGCATTTTTAGCCCTGGTTAATGCCTTACAGGCAGTACACCCTTCAAATTGCCTTTGAGTGCGCAGTCTTTTTTTATTCTTTTTCTTCCAAAATATTAATAAATCGTATATGTTTTGACTTTACTCGGTAACTTTACCGGGATTAGTTCGTATGTCGAGAATAAGTTCTGCCTGACAGGTGACTTCAGGGCTAAAATTAACCCACAAAACCTCAGCTCCTCTCTTTGCAATTGACTCATGTTGACGGTGCTGTCGGACAGAGTTTCAGAAAGAAACGTGGACGCTCTGCTTCACCGCCTTTATCTCCGTTAACCGTCACTTATTTCGCTTAACACTCACATCGAGAGGCAGCACAAAATGACAGAGCAGTCGTCGTTATTATTACGTAAACAATTAGCAGGTAAGTTAGCTAACTTCGGCTACCGGGTCGAGACGCGGCGGTAGTTTTACTGTCATTGTGTTCATATTGTCAGGCGTGTGCGTGTGTTTTCACTTCGTATAGCTTCAGTCTGTTGGGCTGTGTTGCCGTGTGCTGGTGGGTCTGGGGGAAGTTACAGTCCACATGTGAAGATAGCGTGCCAGACAGCTGCTAGCACAGATATGACTGTGAGGCTAGCTGCTGTTGCTCAATAATGACCACTTCAAAATCACCACCGTTGGTCCTCTTGTCTCCCTCGCATCTGCTTCATCGTTATTACACAAGTCCAGTTTCGTCACGGCACTTTGATCCTCCGCCCCATATTTTGTTTCTTAAGTGTTTACAACTTCAAAACCGTTTTGATTCCAGAGCTGAACAAGAACCCAGTGGAAGGCTTCTCTGCTGGTCTGGTGGACGACGATGACATCTATCTGTGGGAAGTGGTTGTTATTGGACCTCAAGACACGTTATTGTGAGTGAAAGTGTTCACCGATTAGCCCAGAGTGAGTTGTTGATGAGTTGTGTGTTCATCCTAACACAAGTCCCCCTTTCCCCCCCCCCCCCCAACATTTACAGTGAAGGAGGTTTCTTTAAGGCCAACTTAACTTTTCCCCATGACTATCCACTGAGGCCTCCCCAGATGAAATTCATTACCGAAATCTGGCATCCGAATGGTGAGCACAAACATCCCAGACGACAGTGTTGGTATACTAACTTTCATCTTGTTGAACCTTTTTTTTTTTTTTATTATTATTAAAAACAAAATAGAAGAACAACACAGTATAGCTGGAAAAGTACCATTTAAATGGACTCAAAAGAGGTAAATTGTGAGTCTGGTGCTCCTCTGGCAGGTCACTGGAGAGGGACGGTGCCACAGAATTAAGCTGCTCCACCACACTTTGTTTTTAATCTAGTTCTGGGTATCGGTAACGGAGACCTGCCAGAGGACCTTGCGCTATGCTTCGGCTCACATGGTGTAAAGCCGGCTACAAACTGTATGATTTTAACAATCTTATAAATTAACAGCTAGTCATGCACTTCGCTGTGTGTAGATTGCACGATGAAAAAACGCAAGCTGAATCGCAGCCTAATATGCATGTGAGTCGACTGATTGCACAGAAGAAGAATACATAAGTGTGTGTGCGACATCGATTGATGAAAATTTAATTCGTGAAACATGAACCTTGCCCTATGTCTTTGGAGAGAAATTCTCAAAAAAGTATAGATTTTCTTTTACATCCCACATACTTGTTTTGACTCCGTTTGCCATTGTAGCCACAAACCATCTATTTGGGTTTAGCGTCAATGATCAGTACGTCATTTCATATTTATATTGGTTAGTTAGTCCACGTTGGCCACAACAGCAGCACGATCGCCCTGAATTTCTGACACTCAGAATTCTATCACAGGTTGTTGTTGGTCACAAGACCATGACAACGGCCGTCCTTGAACCGTCTCGCAGTGCGCCGTAGGACCGCCGATTTAAAGCCAAGACCAAAGATATCGCCACGATTCCCTCACAGTTATCTTTCTTCTGGGACGAATGAAAAAAATTGCAGTGTGTGGCGGCCTTAAACCATTTGGTGTATGGGATGTTCTCAAAGGTCGGTCCGATGCTTCCTTTAGAGGTAATAACTAAAATATTAAAACGGGCGTGTTCGAAGCCCGGCCTTCAAGTCAGGCACATCCCGAGGTCGGATTTCACATGGCCAGACCATCTGACTTCAGATTTATTTTGGACCACCGGCACAAATGGAAGAAATAAAAACTAAGTCAACTTACACTGGTAATCATGGCGTCACATTGGGCTCTGCAGGTGTACACAGCAGTTTCAATGCTTGTCAAATGTTTTCTGTCTTTTCACTTGTTTTGACCTCAGCAAGTTAAATAAAGTTGATAATGAAGGCACACAGTAAAAGCAGCGGCACTTGCCAAATTGCTCATCGGATAGTTGCCTTATTGACCAGACAAAACATTACATACGACAAACTAGAGATTGACCGAGTTAAAAAGCTTTGAGATTGCTTACCTGGGCCAAATTAAAATATCACAAAAGCAAGCCGTGATGATTGCTGAAAATAGCAAACTGTGTACCCAGGATAAGTTCATTCAAGATTGTTTCATTATGGTGTGGATAAATTAAAGAGCTATGATCAGATTTAATGTAAAGTTGATGCATTATGGCCTTGTACATTATCAAATCTGGCCTTCAGAGTAAAAGGTTTGGACACAGCCAGTGAAGCGAAAATGATTTTGTTGGTATTTTTAACAGTCTGGCAGAAGCATTTTTTTTTTTATTAGCTGAAGTTTGATGTGGACAGACAGGAGGAACTGGGTGGGCAAGCGTTATAAAATAGCCACTTTTGCCAGCCTCGCCCCAAATAAAACCTTCAAACTTTTAGGTAATATAACTACTAAACTTTTCTACAAAGTTTTACTTTGTGTATCAGGGTAGTGAGAGTCGAACACGTTTGCTTCTCTAAACTCTTAACCACTACTGCTCAACTGTCTGTTTCATTTGTAAAGTTAAAACCACAACGAGGGATGTTTGATTACTGTTCTAATTCTAAGCTCAATCAGCTCTCTCTACATCAATTCCTTAGTTGTACCATGTTGTCACCACATATCCAACATGGAGCTAGGCCAGCATCGATGCCAGTGAAAGGAGGAAAATGTGGAGGGGACAAACTAATTTACTCTGACTTGTTGGATTTGTTGATGGTTAGACTGCCTTGGGCTGGAATCGGTAACCCAACACCAATCACCAGAGGTGTAAAGTAGTCTGTTTTTTTCTTTTGTTTTTCACTGAAATGTTAGATTTTTTTGGCTTGGATCAAAAGAAGAAGAAAAAATACTTCAAAAATAAGAAGTACTAATATACATGCCGCTTTTAGAAAGGAAGCTTCGCAGAGAGGCTGAAGAGTATCTGCTGGGATAGTTTAACTCAGTATTCCAAATCGATGCTTTTGTTTGCAGTTACAGATGCAGTTCATTAGGCAGTGGTTTTATACTGAAAAACATTGTTTCACAATAGAATCAGGCTTTGTTATTAAGCATATTCAATCATGTGCTTGTTGGGATAATGGCTTAAACAGAAGCTGTCTTTAACTTGGACTTCTTCACGAGTGTGGAACCGGTCTCACGCTTCTGTATCGGCGTTGCAATAAATTGAAACAGCGGTCTTTAGTTGCTGCGAGCGCTTCATTTGCAGCTCAGGCTCCATGGGAAAAGTCCCTTGATGAGATTTTCATCGTCTTTTAAGTGGTTTCATAATTAAGTGTATTAAGTTTTATTCACCCAGTTTTATTTTTTTTTGTTTTTTTCCCCGAGACCACAGAGCTGTAACATTCTCCCCAACCGATTTTTTTTCTTTATTTTTTTCTGTCTGTTCCTCCAGTGGCAAAAAATGGCGACGTTTGTATTTCCATCCTGCACGAACCTGGCGAGGACAAGTACGGCTACGAGAAGCCCGAGGAGCGCTGGCTCCCGATCCACACTGTGGAGACCATCATGATCAGTGTCATCTCCATGCTGGCAGACCCCAACGGAGACTCTCCTGCCAACGTGGATGCAGCTGTGAGTGCGGCTCATGTCAATACCGACCCACGTTATTAATTTACATTTCGGCGCCCTTGCTCAAAATCATCTTTATGGATTAGCTCCGGCTTGTTTGATTCGAACTTAAGTCACACTGGTTAACGGGACAGCGTTAATACAACATGGAGCCTGTCTCAGGCCTCATCTGGCACATAATCTGACTTCTTTGAGGAAGTTTCCTTGGCTTTTTGTCTGTAGAAGTACAATGTGTCCCAAATTAGCATTTCATCTTGAGCGGTTCGTGTTAATTCTGTGACTGTGTGTCAAATTCGAGAGAAACTCGGTGAGATTGACGAGTTGTCTGACCCTCTTATCTCCAACTCCTCATGCCGGTTAAACATTCATACCACCCCTGCTCCCACCATTAAGACTAATGGGTTCCCAGGTCGGTGTGAAAACGACATAAACCTGAAATTACACCTGCTGCATGTGATATTAGAGTTCATAGTGTGACTCTCAATACATTTATCTGTTGCTGAAGTAGCTTTAATGAGCTTGAGATAGATTTTCTCGGCGGTTTGAAAATCCTTTACATCGAGGTTTTCCTGTTCAGTTTGAAAAGTTACACCACTATTAATCAATAGTTTTAATTATAAAAGTTTGTGAAATTATTACACTTAAAGCGTACTCATTTCAAATAGGGTTTTGGCTTCAGTCGTGTTATTAAATGTCCCATGTGCAGGTTCCAGATAAAATGAGTTCAACTTCATTTGCTTAAGTCGTGGTACATATGTGACAAGAGTACATTTGAGTATTTTACACAAACATTTGTTTTTAAATATGAAGACAAATAAAGGGGTCTGTAAAGCTACAGAAATGAGTAGCGTCTATTTACTCAGGCTTTTCCAATAGAAAGCGAGCGGGTTGACAGACTGATTGGGGGGAAATTATAACCTGTCAAAGTCACATAGACTCTGTGAGAAGTTAATTGAGCTTTCCATTATATTCAGACTTGTTATCCAGTGGTAAAAAAAAAAAAAAAAAAAGGGTCCTAGTTTGAAGTATGATACAAGCAAGCGGTGGTGTAATCAGAGGTGAAACGGTCCAGGTGGCTCACGGTTCAGTCTGAACGTCGGTTTAAGGGCCACGCTTTTGGTTCCGTTTTGTGCGTAAATAGAACAAGTTTTTTTTGGAAGTGTCACGATAGATTCTGAAAAGCTTTCTCAATGGACGCTTTGTGTTTTTTCACTTCTGTTACCTTTTTCTCGAGTCCTCGACTGTCGGAAAGCATCACATCGGCGCGTTTCAGTGTTTTCACTCTCTCGTCCTTGCGTTCAACAGCGAAAGCGAACTGGATCCCACACCCGGAGATTCGTATGAAGCCGGCTCGTCGTGAAAACTTCAGTAAAATGACAAAACTTAGCTGTAGTGGAACCAAAACGGGGACAGAGTCGGTGACTGCACAGCTTATTTCTCGCCTCAAGTGTTTTCAGAGATAATTTTCGTTGAACTATTTCCATATCAAGAGTGTATTGAACCGTTGCATCCCGAGTTATAACGTCGTCGCGCAGAATCACACGTTGACTGGTCGTTTGTTTCACCCTGCAGAAAGAGTGGAGAGAGGACCCTAGAGGAGTTTTTAAGAAGAAAGTGGCACGCTGTGTGCGGAGAAGTCAAGAAATGGCTTTTGATTAAAGATCAAGGAGGTACAAATCTTCCAACAGTGCAACATGATGTAAATATTTAGCTCTACGAACTCATTTCTGACATTACAGTAACTGTACCAACGCTGGTTCTCTTTCAGGTTTGGATGGCTTTTTACACCACGATGAATCAGCAGGCCGTTGGCTGAACTTGACAACTTTTCATCAGTGAAGAACCAGAATAATATTTGAGTATTTTCATCCTGTGGCTCTTTTTCATGCAGCCGATTGCTTTTGATTTAATTTCCTCTCATGCAAGTTTTGACCTGTTTCCACATCACAGGACCGTTTTACACTTCACACACAGCCCCCGGATAAGTTCACTGTTTTTATAAAGTTAGTTTATATTAACTATTTATTTAGTAAGGCTGTTTGATGCAAATTGTCTGTTTTGGGTTTTTTGATTTTATTTTCAGCCTGCCATGCTGAGCCATTAAATCTACACTCATATCAGTGATTATGCAATTTTGCAACGACGTTAAAAATATACTCTTTCCTTCCGATGTATTCTGAGTATTCGCTCTTTCATTGAGTGGGAAACCTGTACCTCAGCTCTGCTTCAGCTTGGACTGACTACTAGGAAAAGTAATATCTTTAAGTATGGCTGTGAACGACAGTGTTTAATGATAAATGTTACTAGTTTTTATCTTTTGTAAAAATGACAACGATTGGTTGGAGGTACCATGTTGTCAAAGTAACACTAGTATCCATTTGAGGTTCACGTCACGATATGAACCTCAGTCATAAAGTAACTATGGACGTTGAGTGTTTAAGTTAATGAAATTTATAATCTGGTGTTCTTTCTGGAGTCTAATAAAATCTGATTTAATTCTTTCTCATTCTAAGTGGATGAAGTCTTTCAAAGTTTTTGTTAAATGCAATAACAAACAAAGGGCTACAGAATAACTTTCCAATCTCCATAATTGCTTTATTGAATTAAGCACCAGCTCAATATGATAGACATCCAGACAAATTGAAGAAATATTTCTCAAACTCAAAAGAGTATAAAAATTTAAACACAAAAGCAGTCTCCATCTGTTCCCCCGACCCTTCCCCAAAACTGATCCATCTGCTTTGCAAGTGTAAAAAGACAAAGTGCAGGTCCCTGGTGGTTTACTGTCCGGGAGCCGACAGGCTTTTGTTCATGAACTGCCTCTTAACGAAGCACAACCACCACTGAAAGACAAACAAACAGCGTTAGCAGGCAAACGACTTATTGTATCAAGGAGCAAAATAAGAAAACAGTCCCAGAACAAATGATTCAGACTCAACATGGACACAAACTCAGTTTGTTTATAATCTGGACATATGGACTCATTTGACCCTTGTAGGTCAAAGCATCGGGGAGTGAACTCAAAGTTTTATTTATTGATTTTTTTGCCATGTTACTGCAGTTTAGGTTTTTTCTCGACTCACCTTGCTGGGTTTGTCTGTCTGAGGATCAAACACGCGATCACATAGCCTCAATCCGGTCTCCTGACGGATCTGCTGCAGATATGCCCTCATTGTCTCTGAAAAAGCAAACGTCGGTATCACTCCAACCTCAAACTGATCGGTGCAACAGTAAAGTCTATCAGGAATAGAAAGCTGAGGGCCTGATTAAGATTCCGCCAGCTTGGGTATATTTTTTCATCATATAGTTTTCATATGCTGGACTGTCTCTGTAATTTGATTCAAAAAGAGCATGTCAGAAGAACATGTGAGCATAATACAGCAGTTTCTCCCTCTGACCTTTAATGCTGGAGGGGCAAGGCTGAGCACAGCTATTTGTGGTTTGATATCACTACGTGCTGCTGAATTAATTGAAATCCAAGACCAGTGGGAGGGGGTGACGGGAGCTACTGCAGTGTGTTGGCAATGAAAATAGCATGAATGAACTTTAAGGATCGTATACTACAAACTGTGGAAACGTCAAAAGCTTTCTCAGAGTGGTTTATACTGCCGATTTGATTTACCTTCCTCCTGCTTGTTGGAAGGCTTGACATACATGGCGTTCAGAGGGAACCCGGGCTCTCCTGGAATGGGAAAGTTAGAGATACCCAGGGTGTACATCTCTTTCTCCCCCTGTCCCCTGGAGCTGCACTGTAAACAGACACACCAATTCAGGCTGTGAGACATTTATTTTTATGGAATTAAAACCTGTCTTCTGGATGCTTTGAAAAGCTGCCAAAAGTGTCCTGCAACAGCTATTTAACGTACCTTCTGTAGCCTCTTCAAGCACTCGGAAATGTAAAGTGTGACGTAGATCAGAGTCCTGTCGGCCTCATTCTGAGAGAAACACAAACATTATTAGCTTTTCTATTTTTTGGGGGGACTGCGGCATGTTACTTTGCTTGGTGAAGACCAAGTCTGAGGAGTTCACATCTTCAGCAACTATGACAGGATTGCATTGCTGAAAGGGAGAAGCAAGTTTGGGCATGTGGAAGAACAAAGTGCTGCTCCAAGAAGCTGAGTGAGCGAAAGAAACCAGGGGGGGAAAACGTACAGGAGCAAGCATGCTGTTCACTGCTTGTGTTTTTTTCCTGTTACTGAGAAATGGCTGAAGATAGTGTCGTGCAGATTCAAACACGGCGTTGAGAACAAATCAAAAAACGTCTCACCTTGATTTCATAGTTCTTAAAGAAGACATTGGCCTTGAAGTAGTAGATCGCCTCATCAATGATGTCCGAGTCGATTCCTGAAAGGAAAAGGCTTTTTTTTAAATAAACATGATATAAAAGGTGAAGCTGGTGATTGATGGGAGAAGTCTTGATGTGTCCTCATCTCAAAATGACTAGACATTTGAGAATAGAACTTGTGACAACGGCAGTCGGCATGTGCCCTCTTAATGAGTTTATTAATGCTACTAATTTACTTAATTAAGTTCTATGGTTTTCTGTGGATGACTGATAGCTGAAAGTAGGTAGTGTTTAGCAGTGTGGGTCCAGTGACTCTTATGTTGTAACAGTTCCTCTTGTCCTAATTCAGTTCTTTAAAAAAAACAAAAAAAAACACTGGCATCTTATTTATGATAATCATTTATTATATTTTGAGGTTGTAGCTTCAGCAGGACATTACAATAAGTTGTTTTTAACATTTTGGCTCTCGTTTCTGATCATGGAATGGCAAAATATAAAAAATATAGGCAACTGGCAGCTTGCGGGCCCAATTTAATAAAGTTAATGTATGATTGCTTTCATAGGTTCTGGGAGTAGGAAAAGCACTTTAGCCATATTATAGCCTGATATACTGTGTAATTAAAACATGAAATTAAAAACGGATTTCAAAATGTATTAGCCACACGTACTATATGTATTTGGCTCTCTGGTAGCGAGTATGATATTTTCAAAATCTTTAGATTATCTATTATCTGTATTAGATCCTCCTGCAGAATATGAATTGCAGCTTTACACTAAAGCTCGAGAGATTTTGCATTTTGTTTTACAGACGTTGCAAACATCGATGATATAAAACTTCTAGGGGTGAATCTTAAGTCCAAATAAGGAAGTGAAGCTGATGCATGTACAGGAACTGAGAAACAAGGTTGGAAAAAAAAAAAAACAAAGCTGACTTTGACAGCAGACTATATGGGAGGTATCCGCACAATGATCACATAGACCTACCGTCTCCTCTGGCTGGGCCTTTAAACTGTGTCTTCAGGGGGAGCAGAGCCATGTTCCCCACCAGCCTGGTTTCAGGGATCATCAGACTCGAGTGATACGCCTGAAAAAAAACACAAAAAAAGTTGGTGTCACCAGTTTTTTTTCTTAAGAAGGAAACATTTCTATCAGGTAACAGCGGCAGCATCCGCGTTTCTATTCGCTCCATTTGCTCCCGGGGCTGTTGACACCGCACCAGGTGTTATCTACAACAAATACAATCCTACCAAAGACGTTACATGCCAAGTTTGAAGCGAATTTGTCAAACATTGGTGGAATTAGAGCTAAATGCTAATGCAGCTAGCCCGCTAGGCTAAAGACACCCAGCTCGAGCTCGCTCCGAGGCCTTTCGCTCATCAAATGTAGTTTATTTACGCGGCTCGTTCACTCGAAACGCTGCAAAACGTAGGTCTGCTTGTGAATAAACGATTGAAATGTACTTACCGGCATGTTGAATGATAAATATCAGTCCAACTGCTCAGCCTGAGGAAAAAGATACCAGCACGTCCAGACGCTGTTTCCGCTGTCCCACCCTTCAGCTTTCAGGAAGTGCCCATGTGTCATTCAGCGTGGCGGCCACGTGGGGGCACCAGCTCCCTCCACTCCCTCCCTCCACCCACATATACACACGATGTGTCTTTCAATCCATTTTTATTTTAAAAATATATATCAAATGCCTATTAACATTCGTTGAAACTGTCAATCCTCCTTAAAATAATGAAACACACAGAGGTTGAAATTCATAATTTCAAGTCATCCAAACAGAAAATAGCTTTAAATAAGAAAATACATGAAAAGATAACACTTCATGTCCAGTTTTTATGTCCAACTAGCGTCCGCTTCCAGCCATGTGTGCATTCGACAGGGATTTTTCAAATGAATCCCTCCTCAGCCTTTTTCCACAGTCTTTCTTCCACATCTCCTCAGCTGTACGCTTTGTCCTGAAAAATCTCATCATAATTAAGCTGAGCAGGCTCTTCTTCCAGATCCTGTAGAAAAGGAAAGGCATGGGTTAATTTAAAGAAATCAAGCATCAAATGCATCATGACTACATCACAAGTTTTCTCCTGGGTACTTTTGAGTTACCGCAGGTGTGAAAAAGTAATCTGGTGATGCATTTAAAGGAAGTGAAATGCAACTTTTAATGTTTTTCTGTTGTTTGATCCATCACACAGTGACGAGCTATAACTGTGTTTATTCTTGAGACATTTTTAAGGTTTCAAAGAAATGCAAAATCTGTTCCTCCACCTTTGGCTCCTTAAACTCCAGGTCCTCGCCATACTGTATGGAGAAATCGATGTGTTGTAGTACGATGTTAACACCTTCTTCATCTGTGCGGTCGAATGGGAGAAACCGCACCATGCTGTAGTCGTCAATCTGGGAACAAAAACTTGTCTTGATACAGGATCCAGTGGTCCGAATCTCACCTTTATGCCCCATCGTGGACTCCACTCACCAGTCCGCAGATAGCTTGGGTTAGCTTCTTGAACTTTGAGCTTCTGATGGTGTCAGAGTTGTCTTCCATCATTGAGTACATGTCTGGGTCCAAGTACCTTGTGAAAATGAACATAGCATTTTAAATACGTGTTCTCACTGACTAAATTTCAAAGACTATCAGAAACATTCTCCACTTAGTAAACCATCAATCAGGCCGAATCTCACAGTGGGTGTTATTGGCGCTTCATTCAAGAGTGCACCGTGTTCACATACAACTTACTTCTCAATTTCTTTCTTGGCTTTGGGGCTGAGCAGGTCCATCTTCGTCATGATGTTCACTTGAGGGATTTCTAAAGACACCATGCAACTCAGCGCAGCCATGACCCCTGAGATAAACTGCAGTGGCAAAAATAAGTTAAAGTCCAGCTTCACAAATGAGGTGTGTTCAGAAAAAAAAGTGAATACGTTAAAAAGAAAAGACACTAAGAAATGTTTACCTTAAAAGATTCCACCATGAACTGAGAGTCGACTAGAAAAACACCACAAACTCGAAACTCCCGCTGCTGGAGCTGCTCCACCAGCTGCTTCATCACAGGCAGGTGTGTGTAAAGCTCAATCTGACCTGGAACACGAGACCACTTGTTAAGAGCCGACTGACAAAGTAGACATGGCAACAAGCTTTCACAAAAGTGAGTGCAAAGAGCAGCATGTAAGCAGGATTCTGCCTGCCTGGCACATCTGTCCTGGAGACATTCACCTGGGCAGTCAAACAGAATGTAGTCATCTTCAACATGACCCAGGCTTTCCTCCAGCCAGTCGAAGTTGTTGGCAAAGTACTCCATGCAGAACACCAGGCCTCCATTAGGACCAAATCTGAGAGAGTCATCCTCCATCACGTCGTCCACCTGGATGAGCTCGCGGATGTCTGATAATTCAGAAACAAGATGAGTGCACAGAATGTAACGGTGAAAACAACCTCAAAACCTCCAACCTGAATATATTTCACCAACACTGTGAAATCGATAAATGCCATTGTGCTTATAGTTATGACAATTTTTTTTGTACTATTTACTCTTATTGTCCGGTTAGGAAATCTTAATCTCTGACAGATTCACAAGCTATTCTCATTCCTAATCATGATTACTGACCAGTTACTGTCTGATTCAGAACATTTGATATGTTGCACTAAGACAAATGTATAGTTAAATTATACATTAATAATACATTATTAATTTCTTTACAGTTTGCACAACTTCAAGACTTCTTTTGTGTGGAACTGACCTTGTTAATACTGGAACGGAATACAACACATGAATCTATTTTGAACTGAACTGAATGTATTGACTAGACTGAACAAGCTAGGGAAAATAAATACCTTTAACTGCGACCACACAGTTATTACTAATTACAAATGCTCTACAAGAAGTATATTGGACATAAACACTCCAGTTTACAGATGGTATAACACATGAACAACTCAAACGTCTTCGACTGGACTCGAACCACCTTCTGATTCTGAAGCTCAACTTTCTCACCTGCCATGACTGGATAGTCGAAATGCTCAGCAGCTGGGTCCAAATTGACCACTTGAACCGAGCGGTTTAACGACTCTGAATGCTGGACCATGGTGGAGCAGTACGTACTCTGAAAAGGGAACAAGAACTTTGAGATTGAAGTTGATCCGTGGTGACCAAAACAAAACCTCATGCTCGCGTTAGCGCGATAGCATAACAAGACTATTAGCGCGGAGGACAAGTGAACCGCTGAAGCCTTACCTTGCCGCTGCCTGCTGGACCCATGACTAACTGTGCGAAACGAGGCATTTTGCCTCTAATGAAATCGAGATGGACAAGAACAAACGCGTTTTGTTACAGAAGACTGTTCGATATCCCGCATTTAGGGACCATACGGCCAGGCTTCTACTTCTTCTTGTAGATGCATCAGTAAATGGATATTTGTTACTCTACTGCCCCCTACCACCGACGTGTGAACTGCAGACGTGAATAAAAAAAGTATAGGAATGTTGCGTTTATTTGTTAAAAAATGTTTTCTTTCTTTCTTTCTTTCTTCTTAATTAACTTGTTCATACATGTAATTTCTAATAATGTGAAATTTATTTTTGTTTGTGTATTTGTTGTGGATGAAACTATCTCTTTTCTTTTGAGACTTCTTATTTGTTTTTAATCAGTGTATATCATTTACTGTACCAAAAAGTGCATATGGAAATTCAGCTTTCAGTCCCTGAAGTGAAAGGAGACATAGTGGGATGAAACACATATTTTAGTCTACCATTTACTGATATTTGTAACCATGCCCTCGCCCACAGGTATCTGGGCTTGGCTATAGCACCCCAGCTATTTTCAGTCATCATATGCTGTCTCTGTAAAAGTTCTAGAAGCTTGTAGACTGATCTGGAGAACTATTTCTAATATTATTTTGCCAGAATAAACCACCAATTGTAGGAAGTGACTGTATTGGTGTTCTAATGCATACACAAGGCATGAGAGAATACAAACCACTACACCAGTAGTGGATGAAGTGGTATAGAAGATGGACAGATAGTCTGGTGTGCAAATACAAATTAAAATAAAATCAAAAACGTTTGTTGAACTATAATGTTGTAGAAGATTCAGGTAGAAGAGGGCTTACCACCCATCCAATATTAATGGGACCAAGGTGGAGAGGGTGGAAAGCTTCAAGTCCCTGGGTGTCAACATCACAGAGGGCCTGACGTGATCTTTCTCCATCAACAGCCTGGTGAAGAAGCTCGACAGCGCTCGACCTCTAAAGGTGTTCAGAAACATTTACACCTGCACCATTGGAAGTGTCTTGGCAGGGAGTATCCTTACCTGGATGGGCAGCAGCACCCAGCAGGACTTCTTGGCCTTGAGGAGGGTGGTCCACTCAGCAGAGCCCCATCAGAACCCCCCTCCCCAACCTGCAGGACATTTACAACAATTGATGCAGGTTAAAGGCCAGGAAGACTCCGGGTGAGCCCACCCACCCCAGCCACAGACTGTTCTCTCTGCTGCCATCAGGGCAACATTACCACTGCCTGAAGGCAAACACAGAGAGGATGACAAGGAGCTTCTTCCCTCAGGCTGTCCACCTGCTGAACCAAAAAAAAAATAGATCCAGCAAATTACCTTGTATATCCTGTTTCTTTGCACTATTCAACACAGGTCTACTCATATTTACTTGACTTGAAAGAGAAAATACATTCATCTTATTGATTTCCGAATGCGGAGATCCAGAATTTTTTTGGGAAAAACTTTAATTTAAAGCCAACCAGACATAAAGATGAACTCTATTCTTTGTTGAAATGTCACAAGGCAGATATTCCATAAAGGAGGCCAGGGTTTTTTTTGCATTTAAGATGTTTATAACTGAATATCGAATTCTGTGAATTGTCTTTGTTTTGTTCTTTAATAATAATAATAATGATTTTATATATATATATATATAAAGACTTGGAAGAAAAAAGTCATGATAGTACACCCTCCCGGACAGCAGGTGGCGAAATGCACCTTTGAAGTTACTTTGTCGCTCGTGATCAAACAGCAAATAAGTAGAATAAATGGAGGAAATTGGATTGCAGTCGGACTGAAACAGAAACAGACACATCAGCATGCAGCAGGAAAACAATGATCGCTCTCTGCTCCAGGTGATTCCTCAGCTTCTATAAGACATTTGCAGTGCTGGATCGCTTCATTCAGACTGGTCGGCCTTTGAATGAGAGGCTCCCGAGTGAAGGAGGACTTCTGGTAGGTAGGCGAGGTCGTTTATCGTGATCTGTCAGATCGGTGGTGTGATTCCTCTTTCCACGTTGTGTTTCCAGCTTTGTTTGCTGCAGTCTTCTGTCTTGTCTGGAACTGCTTGACAGATCTGTGCTGTAGACATACTCCAAAAATGTCAATGCTACTTCCTGCTAACTCGGCTGACGGCGATTAACAGAAGCTCATAATACTAAGACAACAAACACTGGAGGCCACTTCAGTCT
This sequence comes from Lipophrys pholis, assembly GCF_963383615.2. NCBI lineage: Eukaryota > Metazoa > Chordata > Actinopteri > Blenniiformes > Blenniidae > Lipophrys > Lipophrys pholis. Next base: position 18,209,996 of record NC_137641.1, on the reverse strand, counting down.
ACAAGTAGTGTTTGTTTGGGGATTATTACACATTATATTCAGCAAATAGAGAAGTACACCGAACCAACGCCAGATGTGTTAAAACCAATACTTAATTCGCTGATTAAGGGAATTAACTTAGAGCAAAATCATCATAAAAGACTATTTTTTTATATGTTTTATCAGACAAAACATTCAAATTCAACAGATGACATAAGGGGACTGTGGTGTTTTTATGTAGTTAATAAATGCAGTTTGCCCTCATATGATACTGGATAAACTGGTTTAATATACGAACCTATACTTCAAAAATATTTAGTTGGGAAAAGGTTGATGCTGTGTTTTGACGTTCCATTGGTTCGATTAGGTTAGGATTTGGGTTACATGGGAAAAGAAGTACATTAAGTCAATCTATGGTTTTGTTTCTTTTACAAGGGTTACTCATAATGAAGCACATCCTAATGTAACCCATATACAATCTAACTACATCATAAAGTATGCGGAGGACACAACAGTGGTGGTTCTCATCTGAGGGGAGGAGGAGGAGGACAGAGAGGAACTGAAGGCTTTTGTTTAGTGGTGTGACGGGAACAATCTGATCCTGAATGTCGGAAAAAAACCGAAGAACTGGTAATCGACTATAGGATGAAACAGCCAGTGCACACCCCACTTTACATCATGGACCCCACAGTGGAAATAATGCAACACACCAGATTCCTGGGGGTCCACGTGGCAAACTACCTCACCTGGGCTCTCCACACCTTCTCCATCGCCAAGAAGGATTATCAACGCCTGATCTTCTTGCGGTGTCTGAAGAGAGCTCATCTGAGCACATCAGCCCACTTTCTCCAGAGGAGCCATAGAGAGTATCCTGACCAGCAGCATCTCTCTGTGGCATGAGAACAGCACCGCCTCTGACCAAAAAGAACTGAAGAGTGCTGAGGGCCGTTGAGAAGATCATTGAGATCTCATTGCCACCAATAGGGGACTTGGCAGAAAAACATTGCCTATCAAGGGCATTGAGCATCACTAAGGACCCCACTCACCCTGCCTGGTGACTGTTTTCTTTCCTCCCCTCAAGCAGGAGGTACCGCAGCCTGAGATGTAAAACTGCCAGGTTCAAAAACTGTTGTTTTTTTCCCACCGCCATCGGTCTTTTGAACGGAGCGCTGTAAATGCTTATTTATTCTTCTGTTTTAACCTATTTCCACCTATTTATTCTTGCATTGTTTTTTAGGCCCCTTATTTTATCTCAGGGATTTTTAAGTTATTTTATCTCCGGTACTTTTTGTGTGTTTCATCATTGAACCCTGAATGGAAAGTTTGTTTTGCAGTTCGTTTTGCAGTGCGCCAGCATTTGTACTTGAGAATGAATTTGTGTGCCTCTGCTATTGAATGATAACAATTTAAATGTTGGTTACTTGTCAATATCATGTTAATGTTGTATCTTTGTGATTTCTAGATGTCCTGGTTATGAGTGTGGGTGATGGAGGACAATCAATGTGAGGACTTGGACTACCTGATCCAAGACGAGGACACTCTGATCGAGGGTGTCAGCAACCAGGTCTTATTCGTGGTGGTGCTCAGTGTGGCCTTCCTCGCAGGGCTGCTCACACTGCTCTGCAGGTACGTGCTCAGTTCAGATTGATCACTTGTATTAAGTACTTACTTAGCCTGGTGTGTGTAGATTTGGGGAATTATGTGATGAAATCTTTTTTTTTTTCCTTTTCCATTTTTGAAAGACACCTATGTTTTATCAGATAAATATTCATTGGTACTCCCCATCTATTTCCCTTTAAGCCAAAACTCGGGAGAAATTGAGGAGGTAGAAAGACGTTTGACCTCTTTTTGATATAATTTATGAGAAATAACCACATTTCACAGATTTCTAATATTAAAACTCATCTCCATTCATTACTTTCATTCGCAATTTCATTGCTTTGCTAAATCTCTGCGTTTTGATCTAATCTGATCTGTGCAGACAGGAGCAGCAGAACATCCATCCTGAGAATCAAGAGCATGTTCGAGCTGTTAGGCAACAGCTCCAAACAGAGCAGGTAAAGAGGAAACGCAGCCCCGGCTCCTCCCGCCATACTGACGGTTACATGAAGAAACAAAACACTTTTCTGTCAGATCTCTAATCTGCTCTATTTAATGAACATGACAGCTTAGCGTGTGTTTTCAGCTTGTTTGAAATTGATGTTTTGTCAGGATGAAAACCCTCAGGCAGAGACCCGGCATCAGTACTACACCGACATGTCATGTCCAGTGTGTTTACAACAGGCTGTTCTGCCTGTGGAAACCAACTGTGGACATCTTTTCTGTGGTAAGACTCGGCGTACACTTCCTGTCAATATGCACAAAGCCACACCAAACACTTTCACTTGCATATCACGTGCACAAAAGAATGTTTTTGCCATGAAATTTCAAAGTTTCATTTAATTTGTTCACGTTTGGATTGCTTGTATAATAATACAAAATTCACCTGCAACTGCAAACATACACATAATTCCCGTGTGCGTCTCCGTACACACAGGCAAGGCACACAAACAACGTGTTGTTATTTGTTGTTTTCCTATTTTTGCTTTACTTATGAAGACCACTCTTGTCCTTATTTCCTCTTAGGCTCTTGCATTATAGCCTACTGGAGGTATGGCACCTGGCTGGGTGCCATTAACTGTCCCATCTGCAGACAAATAGTAAGACTTGTTGTGGCTGTTGATTCTAACGGATGTTCATAATGTGCAAGACCTGTTTTGAAGTTTCGGCACCGTGGTGATGCCTGGTTTGTATAAGGCACTCACTAATAAAAAAAGAAATTATAAATTGACTTTTAATCAAACTGTTTTTTGAAACACATTTTTATACTTCACTAATTTGAGTGAGTAGATACAATAAACACTATTACATGGCAATCGTACACTCAAATGTTTTGCAAAGTCATGTAAAACTGACCAAAGAAAATCATATATTCTAGTTAAATGATGCCGCAAATGAGCTGTATCCTCTTTGAAGATGCCATTTAGCATTATTAAGTGTGTCTCTCTGACAATACAAAATGTTACTTACTACCCCAAAGCTACAGATTTACACGTGAGTTGATACTGCCAGTTGCGTCTGTGTGAAAGCACTATTTAAATTAGTTTTTCCCCAGTATCACATGCCACTGCTCGCCATTGAAGAAATGTGATCGTTGTATAAATGAAAGTCTTGGTAGAGGTCCACCCTCTGTTTGGGCTTTTGTGGTTGAATTAATCACTGTATTTTGTTCTCTCCTAGGTAACTTTGGTCTTTCCGCTCTTTCATGAGCATGCGTCCCCTCAGAGGGTCCAAGATGGCGAGGCAGTACCTCAGCTTATATTAAGAGACATCAATGATTATAACCGCAGATTCTCCGGCCAGCCAAGATCCGTGAGTAGACTGGATCCAGATGAATTCACTTTGCACTGTCATGTGTTTGATGTGCTTTCTACTTTTATTCATGTTTGGATTAGCTCCTTTTTAGATACTGCTAGAAACAAAAAGTATTATGCACGATAGAAAATGACTGCTGCACTGTACCTTTGACCATAAAAAAACATGAACTTTGACATGCAACACAAATGTAAACACTGGTATTAACTGAGGTGCCATGTATGTATATAACAAGCTTTTTAATGGTGTCCCCTGTCTGCATTTGCTCCTGTAGTACATGGACAGGCTGCGGGATGTGCCCACTCTGCTCCGCCATGCCTTCCGGGAGATGTTTTCTGTGGGTGGCCTCTTCTGGATGTTCAGGATTCGAATCCTGCTCTGCCTGGTTGGTGCCCTCACCTACTTGGCGTCGCCGCTCGACATCCTGCCGGAAGCCCTTTTCGGTCTTCTGGGTTTCATGGACGATTTCTTTGTAATCCTGCTTCTCTTCGTGTACATCTCCATCATGTACAGAGAGGTGGTCACACAGAGACTGAACGGCTAGGTGACCACTCCTCATGGAGGCCTTCGCTTGCTTGTGTAAAAAATGAGATGGAGAGAACCAATCATTTTGAGGTAGAAATATTAATAAATGTTCAAAGTGCATTTTATCCAGAATGCTCATTTACTCTGCATCAACGCTGGACAGGGTTGTTCAACGTGAGTTCTAAATGTTGTGTTTATATATGATTTACTATCGATGGTTCATAAACTAAATGAGTCGAGGCCGACAAGAGAACATAAGAAATGAGACAGTAAATCTATTTTCTTGAGTAACACTTTAAACAAATGGCTTTTGCGACAATTTAGACATTTTTCTGAACAGGACTCGTTTGGTTTCATTTAATATCATCACATTGACACAGTTTTTAGTTTGAACCCTGGTGGCCTGTCGGGTTAAGTCTTGATTGTGAAATGGATTAGCTTGTTGCATTAAAGCAATCCTGTGAAAAGAAACAAAATGGCCAATATTTGAACCAGGACCTTCTCGATGTGAGTACTAACCACTGTCCCATGCAGCCGTCAAATCTAATCCTTTCAAACACTTTTACAGCAATGAGGCTGGTGGCGAATCACAAGCAGTCTGTGCTGTGTGTTAGCAGGCTCAGCATCTTTTGAAAGACGATAAACATAAGAGGTCCCATTGGGGAAAAACATACAACTCAACCAAGATCCTCCATTTCAAGGCACAAAGTATTTTACAAGCACAATCTCACCGTGGCTCTTCCAGCCTGATTGAAAATGCATATATGGAACTTGTAACTATGCATTATAATGACTTACTTGAAAAACGCAGCTTGTTATGCTTGTCTGAAAATCACCTGCAGAAGTTTACATTTATTGATCAAATGCGATGTGATGCAAATCTTTATCTGTGTACTTTTGGACGTAGAGCAACGTGTCTGACAACATTGTTGAAGAGATAAAGCAATCAGTTGTCTTTAAAAATAAAAAGAGCCAAAGCAAAGTTCTCAAGAAGAAAAAAATGTGGAATCGATTTGAATGCAAGTGCACTGAAGCTATGAATGTAACCTCATTGTTTCAAGTTTGCCTCAGTGTTGGTTTTAGTGGTTGTTCACTGTACAGATTTCATGACATTAGTGTCGGTGGATAAGCCATTCTTTAGATTTTCCAGCTTTTTAAAACCTGTAAATTTTTAATGTTGCAATCTTCTTGCGTTCAGAGGAATGAGATTGTGTACAATATGTATTTGGTACTTGCTTGGAAAAGGTGATGTTTTCGTGAGAATTTCAATTAAATAACTGAGATCAGATAGTGTGCAGCTCCGTCTCGATCTTTTAGACATGCAAACACAATGACGAACTTGAATTAGGGGGAGAAACTAAAATAAGGCAATTCATCCGGAACAGCTCTTTTCATGCATCTGTGGGCAAAGACAGATTAATTTCTGGTCTGTACCGAGCTTCTGTCTGGCTGCAGTTTACCTGACCCCCAGGCTGGTAGGTGGCTGCCACGCTGCTTCAATTGTTCCTATACCCCAACAGGTACATTTTGCATTAATTGACCACTTTATGTCTCTATAGTACGACCCTGAGCGAGTCCCCAAATTGCCTTATTTAAGGTGTGGCACATGCCATGATGCGTCAGACCGTTTGCTGAGTTGCGTATCTGAGGCGTTTGAACAACTACCACCCTTTTTGGTGTGTGCTGCACAGCATTTTACAGCTCAGAACCAGTTAGGTCGGCAGTGAGCATCTTATGGGGTGAACAGGTCTTTGATCAGAATTTGGAGAATGTTCTCATTTAAAACCGTGATATATGATTTACTCTATGTATTCGTCGAAATGCATTTCAGACTTCATGAATTCATTTATAACAAAGCTAGAATTAGACATCTATTCCATATCTCCAGCAAAACATTAACTCCTCTATTCTGCAGACCAACCGTGTCCTTTGAGTGGTGCAAAGTGATAAACCTATGATGCAAACCATTCAGTAAATGTGTTTAATGAATTGCACAATGGCCCGTCAGTCAGGATTCCTGTCATGTTTCTTGTGGTTTTCCAGAGTTGGGTGTGTCTCTCTTGTAGTGCTTCAGGCACATCAGTCATCGGTGTCACTATTTTGTGCAGTAGTGAGTCAGCTGTAGTCTTCAGATGAGACAGCTCATAATATGGATCACTTCCAGTTTGCCAGCAGGAAAGTGAATTATGCCCTAATTTATTAGCTGTTACACAGCTAAGACACAGATTCAACCTCAATGACCCCTACTTCCTACAGTCTAACAAACTATTTACCCACATATACAACTATTGGAACACATCATGCTGGGGCCAAACATCTATCACATCTAACAAATTCGTTTTCTTTTCTTTTTTATATTACCTTGTTTTAAGCTAATCGTAAATGAGGAAATAAATTTCCTATTGGTACAAGACAGGTCAATTTTATAGGTGTGCTTTAAATGGTAATGGTTTCACTACAATATAGTGCTGTTTCCACCACACAGTCACCAAAGTGCTTTACGTTGTCAATCGCATTCGCAAACTCACACACCGATGGAGGCGGCTGCTATGCAAGATGCTCAGCCCATCCACTGGGAGCAGTTTTGAGGTTCAGTGTCTTGCTCAAGGACACTTTAATATGTGGACAGATGGGGAATTGAACCTGCAGCCTTCCAATTGACAGACCATGACAGAAGTAGGCAGTAGAATATATTAAGCTCGGAATTAATATTTTACATACTATTTAGACCAAAGATATATAAACATTTGCTTGTCTTAATATGTCTAAACCGTAGGACTTCGATATGCAAACTAGGCGAAGGCGTCATATCGCGACTTGTTTCGACTTTCCGGACAGCCAGTAGCGACTTCCCTTACTGAGGAGGCGGCGTCAGTGATTGGCTGCTGGAGAGCGAGACACCCACGAGCCACAGATCTCGGGAGTGTATGCGGCTGGCTGTTAAGTTCGGGATTTTTCTCGCCACGTAAAGTCAGTCTGCCTTAGGTGAAGATGAGCACCTCGGAGACCTTGGATCGAATGGAGCTCTGCGAGAGCCTCCTGACGTGGGTAAGTGTTGGGGTTGTCGGTTTTTGACCGCTGACAGGACAGGACTGCTCCTCGGCGCCCGGCGACGCTAAGCTAGTAGCGTCCGAGGCTAACTGGCTAGCCGCGCGAGCTAACGGTGGAAATGACTCTACGTGTGCAGCCACAGGCCAGCTGTTGTTGTGTTTAGCCGCCGATGTGCCGTTTGTGTGCGTTTTTCCGCCGTCTTCATGCAGCCCAACTCCCCAGACCTAAATCTCTGCCCAGTGTTGTAACTGAAGGCTTAAAATCGAGACACATTGGCCTTGTTATGATTATTTGTCGAGGGATTTGACGCTTATGAAACATATACCCGCTAACTGTCTGCCTCAACGGGGTCTCACAGCTGCTTATTGTTGTCTAGTGTAGCACGTCGCCGCTTCTTTTCTTATTCCCAATCATGAGTCATAAGTCAGTATTAGTATACATGTATAAACTTTGAATACGTGTCTTTCTGGGTAGAAATAGCTTCAGACAGCAGAGTCGCGTGTTACCGATTATTACCCTATGTTTACATCACTGAATCAGAGGTCCGGTTCTTTATAGTCATTCTAATATGAAACATCATTGTTTTATTCATCTATACAGAATATTGGTTATGTGTTAAACGTGCATTTCATCAATACAATACATAAAAAAAACAGCCCCAAAGTGCTTTACAGTCGAAATAGGGACATCAAAAGGCAAAATGTACACCCTTAATAATAGAAAACACTAGTTTCGCATACAAACCCAATTTAACTTAATTTATATACCCCCCCCCCCCCCCCCCCCCAATTTTAACTTTTGTCTTATAAACAAAAGAAACATGAATCAGTTCTGTAAATTTTAACTTTTGATGCATTCTTTTTAAGAAAAAAAATTGCAATGAATACTAGGCCTGTCAAAATACTTGGCCAATCAGGTGGAGCACTACTTGGTTAGATGCCTGCTAATTGGTACATACAGCTGTGTTGCCTGTACTTGTGTAAATTAAGGGCAAGTGAAAGAGCACTGTTATTTTGTGCAACAAATCTCTAAGTTTAAAGACATTAAAATCTACTTGAGTGTATTCACTGCTAATCGTATTGCTATCACAATACTTTTGAGCAAGATTATTGCATGATCATCTAATACCATGCAGACCTACTGAATAGCATAACATTTCTTTAAAAAAAAAAGTGTAATCTGCCTTCCTACATAGCACAGTGTTTGTTTTCAGATGTACAGTTTGTTGGTAAAGGTTTGTCTCTTCTCAGGCAGTACGATTTCGGTGTGCATGTTACAATAAACTCACTCAAAATGTGAATTTAGTTCTATTTCTTGGTTTCCAGCAAAAATGTTGCAAGATTTCACTTTAGCGTCTCTCTACAATCACCTTTTTAGTTGTAGGCGTCAGTGTTGTTTTGTTTCCTCATCACTTATTTATACAACAAAATTTCCAAATAAACTTTTGTTGTGGTGGGAGTCTTTGACTGCAACGTTTTCAAAATGCACAGATTTGTCTAAACAGTTTTCTGGAACGCTACAACAATTTCAGATTCCAGAGTGTCACGCTCACTCTTTTAAGTTTAACAACATTTTTCCGATAAAGTGTACATTAACTCCGTCATCTGTAGCACATGCATAGACACGTTTGTCACACACACCAGATGCTGAGTGGGCCTTTACAATGAGGAAACACAGTTTAAAGGAGCCTGACATGCAAACCACAGTATTTTCAGCTTTTGTGGCATTTCCGTGTGGTGTGATTGTTATCAAGACATTGGAATCTGATCAATGGATCAACATGACATGCACGCCACAGTTCTTGTGTGTTGTTGGACAGCTGTGCATTTTTCCCACATGACCACCGCAGTCTTCTAACTATGTACAAATTTCAAAGTGGAGGCTTTTGTGGGGTTCAGAGTTTAGTTTGCTCTCAAAGTGGCACAGTTGCACCACACTAGGACCAAAACAAACCCAAAAAACGAAAACTCATTCAGGTTGTCCGGAATGCTGACAGAACAATTTTGGCTCCTGAACCACATGTTTGACACTTCTCGTTTCAATGATAACGCCTAAAAAACCCACAACAACACTTTCTTTTCTGAAGTAATGTCATGAGAAAGCTTGTATCACACAGTGCTACTTTACCAGTGCTGTAAACGCTTGAGATGTCCTGTTGTGGAAACTCTGTACACGTACTTCGGTTGATGTCACAAAACAACTGTCTTAAATGTCACTGTTGTATAAGGAAAACACTATATGGTATTGGTTAGAAGATCGCTCACTGCAGACATGCTATCCCGCTTTTGCTCAGCTGTGTTGCTTTCTTTCAGGCCACGACCCAGGCTGAGCTGGGTCAACTGGAGGAGGGTATGTGATATTGAAAGACCCCAAATTTCCTTTTGCTTCTTCCATACACATCCTCAATATTCCATCCAACACATCAGTAGATGTGTATTCCGTCCATGTGATCATGCTCCAAAGCTGTGAGTGGATTTTGTTTGAGTGAAACTAAGAAGTAGATTTTTTTTTTCAATGTACAGTAGCAGGCAAACATTCCTCACATACTTGTTAACTGTGAAGTCACAGGAGCGAGTGTGACCGATCATTAATGCAATTCACAAAACTGTACCTCTTACGAAACAGAAGGGCAGCAGGATAGCTTCTTAAATTTAAGTTTATATGAAGAGGTCTTGCTTGATGATGAGTTAATGTGCCAGAAGTAAGATGTGACAACACAGTTATCACAAAAAAAAAAAAAAAGTAAAGTAAAATAAAGTAGCTTTGCTTAAGAAGAAAGAGCCATTCTTTAAGTCATACAGTATATAATCGTACAGATCGCATCTTCGCTGCTATTTAATTTTTCTCCCGATGAAAACCTTGTAAACCACATTACTTTTGCTGTCACAGACAAGCTCGTCAGTGGGACTCAAATTAGTTTTTTTTGTTATTTGAAAGAGTGCATTGCATTGCCAAAGAGCTTACTTACATTTTGTACATATGTGGCTTTTTTTCCATCTGTAATATATGCATGTCGGACAACATATAATTAGTTTAATGCAAATAAACCAGCATTGTTTTTCTGCCACATAGTTAATAGCTGTATAAACATAGTTCTTTTAAGAAATTGAAACTTCCATTACTATACTTGGTTCAGAGGGTTGTTCCAGTTGAGCTTCAATAGATGTTTAGTTCAGTAGCTTATAGCCATTATTATATCTGTTATTACAGCTTTCTACAGACAAAAGTGCTGAATTGTTACTTCAGTAGACACAGACGTGGTTGTTGACCTCCTTCCAGTCTCTGGTCATCGCTTCAAGGTCCCACGATTAGTATAATCATATTAAGCTGATTGGGAGGTGATTCTGATGACACAGAGGACATGGTGCAACCCTGAGCGATCAGCGAAGAGACATGATATGACTACTGAAATCATTTGTGTCCGTTGTTTTCTTGGTTATTATATATTTATTATTGATAATCTTATTGATTCTTGGAAAAACAACAACTGATACACTGATTTAGGTCTCAGGAATTTAGAACTTTATGTAAGGACTTTACATACAAAAATATATATATATATATATATATATATATTTGTTGTCGGTTAGCAGTGTGATCCATCCCCAGTGTGCAAGTTAGGATACACAAATGTTCCGCTGATGTACTGATTGATTGACTTCCAGGCCGATGCAAGATTGTTGATTTAGTTTTGTGACAGATGAGAGTTTAAACTCAGAGTTTACAACTGAACTAGGGATTGAGCTGATCCGATCCCAACGTAATTCACGGATCGGAAATTTCCGATCCAACCTGTGGAGATTTCTGATCCATGAAGCTGCGTCTGCGCTTTACTGTGCTGAAATGACTCCACATGTGTTTCCCTGCCCGCTGCTCTGCTTGCTGACTGCAAATCGTGGAATGGATTTCTTGAACAGACGCCGGTCTCAATGAGACGCGGAGTAATGAGTCAGGAAATCTATTCCACAGTTTGAACCCAGTGAGCAGGCTAATGTAGTAGCACTGTGCTATCCATCTTTTCATGACAACATGTCGCTGTTTGTTAGTATTTTACACTCAAAACACGGCAAAGCAACACAGCAACGTGCAATGTTTGCAAAGCTGTTGTACAGCGAGGCGGCCGCTCTACAGCCAGATGTCACCGTTTTAAAATGCCAGCTCGCTGAGGAGACAGCAGCATCAAAACAATGAAATACTTGCTCCTCCGCTGTAGCAGTCGATTCACACCTCCGTGAAGCTGCGTCCTACTCCACCCAAAACTCCCTAAAAATAGTCCCAATCGTTTGTGCTGCGTTAGAGCTGGGAAAATTGCAGTTTGTGTTGCGTTGCGAAAGAATTTCCCCAGGGATTAGTAAAGTGATTCTGAGGTTTCAAAGATATAACAAGTTTATTATGAGATGATGACGTCACGCAGACCCCCACATTTTCCAAATTGAACAAAAAATGTTTGTACTGCTTCTATTTCTGACATTATACTAACCTCAAGTTGCGTTTTGGGAGAATACATGCATACATTTCATACTTGCCTGTAGAGAGGAGTTGATTAAAGCCTCATATAAAATCAACAATAATGATAATAGTAATACTAAAGCAAACAGCACTCTGCTATTGGAATGGTATCGGTATCGTATCGGCAGATATCCAAATTCGGGTATCGGGATCGTATCGGAAGTGAAAATACATGGATCGGTGCATCCCTAAACTGTACCATTCATATCAGACTTCATTCATCTACAGCAAAGTTCCCCAATTCCGGGCCTCGAGGACCGGTGTCCTGCACATTTTAGCTATCTTCCAGCTTCAGCACACCTCAATCTGATGATGATGTCATCGTCAAGCTGGTAAAAAAGCCAAGTCAAGAGGCCCTTATTGCATTCAGGTGTGTTGCGGTTGGGAGAAACCTAAAACATGTCGGACATTGCAGGAATTGGGGAACCCTGATCTACAGCAATGCCTGCACAAAGCAACCCACCTGCCTGGCCTCCCCGTGGCTTCACAATAGGCATCACGTGGAACATACCATCCTTTCAATGGCTTTGTTATCCTGTGATATTTGTATATACACTATATATTTCACTGTGTGGCAATGAGAGGTCATTGTGTCGAGTTGGGATTGTTCGGGATGTTTTTTAAAAGGACTCACCCCCTGTAAACAGAACAGATTGGGAAAAGGTACATTTTAAATGCTTCAGAGTGACTCACGGTCATGCATAGCAACCAATAGATTTCATATGGCCATGCTTTTCATGTCCTTCAGTCAGTTGTACTTTCACAGCCTGTCGACTGCTGCTCGCGGCTCGTCATTGCTGTCATGTTTGCTGGTACTTTGTCTTCCTCTGATCAGTTGGCTCATCCCATGTTTTCTTTTCTTCCACATCTTTCCTGCAAAGGGAAATGATGTAAATGGTCGTGGATCTTTTGAACAATGACTCTGCTTGCAATCATTTCTGCAGTAAAATTTGTTGTGTTTCAGGTCTGTTTAATTAACTGTATCACTTAAAAAAAGAAAGAAAGCATACTTTTTCACTCCCCTTGGGAAAATGATTTCTCTGCATTAAACCCATCCTATTCGTCGTCAACCTTAACTATACATGGAATGTAGTTAAATGTGGAGTGATGTCTTGTGATGTTTGTTTTAGCCACATTTTAAAACTGTTAAATATCTGAGAAGACAAGTAAATTGGGTGCTTTTATTCAGTTCAATAGTTTTTAAAAATGTTTGTGCTTAGTGATAAATAGCAAGTGAATGTTGTGTAGTAATATCTAAAACTGGAAGTCAACAAATAACCCATTATAAAGATAAGAGTCCCACAGGAAGGAGAGTCATTGTAACTGAGCTGTTGCTTGAATTTGCAGAAAGCCGTTTATTTGAGCTGGTTGAGTGAACACTGAGTGGGTCATTGAAGCCGGTAACGTTTCTCTTGGCCTCTCATGGCTGATTGATGTTATGTAATCGGGAGGTATTGTTTGGGGTCGGGTTTTGTGTTGCCTCCAGGCTAGAGAGTAGCTGCTGCCGAGCTACCTAAATATAAAAAAAAACCTCTACAAGCTTGCTGACAGGGCTCTTATTTTAAAGCTGTTATACAGCTAATTGAGCCAGTGAATGCCATGACAGCATAAAATGTCAATATCACAGTATTGCACTTCATCACTTGCTAATTATAAAATTTGATGTTATTGTGAGTGTCATGTTCTCTTCATGACATGTCCTGTGTCCTTGTGTTGTTTATCGGCTCGAGTGTCTGCCTGTGGACAGATCTAACTCTGCTAAAGATACTGCCATGCCCTCAGTTGCCCTTCTGTAGCCAATCAAGTACATCTGAAGGTCTACAGCCGGCAAAATTACTCCAAATATTGGGAATGTAAAATAAAAAGATCACAGTACGTTACCTTTTAATGTTGTTTAAGCTTGTTAAACCGTTCTATTCACGCTAGTCCAGCACAGTATTGTAAACAAGGTTTTCAATTTCATCATGTATATTTTGATACAATTGTGAAAACGGCAATTCAGGCACGTGCGAATTTAGTGGCATATTCACATTTTGAGCTGCTTATCTCATAGTTGATACACATTAGATCAGTGCAGAAGCAACTGATTCTGTAATTAAAACAAAGATGCAAATTATTCCATGACAGAACTCATCGCTGATCACAGCTGAGGATTCTACTATATTAAAATAATAGAGCATCAAAATGAATGCTTCCTTGAACTTCATTTGGTTACACAGTCTTGTCACTTAAGAGCTTTGAATGGAATTTATTCCTGACACTCATGCAAACTGGAAGTCTATGCGATTATATTGAAGCCTCGTTTTAATCTGATTCGCTCTCAGTTCACACTTGTGGTGCAATTCCTGATTTCAGCCCAAAAGTTGAAGCTTTTCGAGTTGGTTTGCTTCCTGTGCGCACTGTCACTTACAGTGTACTGAGCTGAATATGATGCTTGTTGGATTAATACTTGAGGACTTTTCACTATCTTAGAACTCACTGACATCCGGTGTGTCTAAAAGAAGTCAAAACACACTTCAATATGCGCATCCTTCATACAAATGGATGACCCTAACACAGTATGTTTCAACTGGTCCTAACAGGATTTAGTAAGCACACCCTCAACATCCTCCACGTGTTTGCTTACATAGTTACAGAATAAACCTGCCCTCTGGGAGATCATCCCTCAAACTATTTCATCTCTCTGTACAGTTGTTAATAGTAGATTTCAGTCAGAAAGGTGGAGCGATGCACTGACTGAATTTCAAGCATGTCATTTTCTTCCAACATTCCTGCTCTCGGCCTCCCGTCCTCTGGCACATGGACAGTTGGCATGTCGGCTGAATGTTACTCCTTTCACTGCATCAGTCTTTGTGGTTGACAACAAAATGAAGAGCTGAAAAAAAACCTTGACAACGGGAGAAGAGAAAACGGTTCTGGAAAAGAATAATGTCGATGTACGAACAAATGGAGCAACGGTCATGCTATGCTGAGTTTGCAGATTGTGAGTTTCTTACTTCTGCACTGGCTTAGAGTCAGATATGATTGATTGCAGACATTTGCATTGCACAAGTGAACAAAACTTGGACAAGAAATACCAATCAAAACACATTTAACCCTCTTGCCTTCAGTACATTTGTTTTCACAATAGTACTTTTTGAGCAAAGTGCACCGCTGATCATCAAATCTATTTTTGGTGAGAAAGATGCAATCAATTCTTCTTTCCTCTTGTTTGTCGCCAACAAACAGCTGCTATTCAAAAAGTCGTGTGACCTCAACACAGAGAAGCTGCACAGTGGGAATGTTAGAAACGGCATTCATATGTGATGCTATGAGTGTGAATGAACGGTTCCTGTTGTATCCTTCACTGAGCACTGCCTGTGTATGTTTGTGTGGTTCAGGTCCAGACATTTGGTGTGGAGGCTCAATGCAAGACAGTAGAAGACTTGACCAGTGGTATCGTCATGGCGCAAGCTTTGCAGAAAATGTAAGTTTGTATGCTGAATGTTTGCGTTGTGAAAATATTTCTTCACGTTTTCTTTTCCGATTCCATTGTTTTCTCTTTTTCGATTTCCAGAGATATAGTGTATTTCAATGATGCTTGGATTGGCAGAATCAAGCCAGATGTTGGAGACAACTGGAGGCTAAAGGTATGGACTCGAGTGGACATCTGTTAATAGTTTTAATGGCAGTAATATGTGGGTTGTTTTTTTTTCAAGGTTCACTTGCATTTATATTTGATAATCCTGAAAAAAAAATACACATTTTTAATCTGCCATTTTCAGGTCAGCAATCTAAAGAAAATCCTAAAAGGCATCCTGGATTATAACCAGGAGGTAAGATGATTTTATAATTTTTGAACAAAGGCTTTCAGAAACTATCTTCTACACAATGATCTAGTTTTGATCCAATTAATTTTCAGGAGAGTTTCAACACTTCTTTTGTGTTTGTTTAGATCTTAGGCCAGCACATTAACGACTTCACGCTACCCGACGTTAACCTCATCGGAGAACACTCTGACCCCGCCGAGCTCGGGAGGATGCTACAACTCATATTGGGTTGTGCTGTCAACTGTGAACAGAAACAAGGTGCGTGTTGAATACTCAGTCTGTGCATGTCAATGTGTCGACTTAAAAACAATGAGCAGTAGTTTTGTGTTTTGTCAACTCCAAACTCCAAATGCTAATTGGGTGTGTTCGCGTGTCTTTGTCCTCTCTAGAATACATCCAGACCATCATGATGATGGAAGAGTCTGTTCAGCACGTTGTCATGACAGCCATCCAGGAGGTAGACTTTTCTTCTGTTTCAACTTGAATCACATTATATTTTGTGTCGTGCTGCTATTGATCTATTCTAATGTGTTTCCTCAGCTGATGAGTAAAGAGACACCAGTCACGGGGGGAAATGACTCATACGTTGATTTGGACAGACAGGTACAGAGACATCACCATCAATTCCGCCTTGTGCTTTTGAATACATTGCTGGTCTTGTTATACATGTTTATACATGATCTATTAAACAGCTGGGTGTGAGGGAAACGATGACTCAGCAGTTGTGACGCTGTTACAGTGCATAAACGTCAACGAAATTTCACTGTGTTGCCCAGAAGTTCAACAACTCTGTGAGAGGTAACCGCAAACGTTATTCTTCCTCTTTGTTCCAGTATAAGAAGACGGTTGAAGAGCTGAATGATGCGTTATCTACCAAGGAAGAGATTGCTCAGCGATGTCGAGAGCTCGACATGCAGGTTGGTTTTATGCTGTGATGAGCTTTCGGGGTTCAGGTTTCTTTGCTGCTGGTTTAATTCACCATAAAGTTTTGTGCTGCACCTTTTTATCACATAGCCTAACAATATAGAACTCATAACTGGATTTTGCAGGTCTGTCAATGTTGTGCGTTTAAAGTGAATAATATTAAATATGTCTCTTGTTATAATTATGAGACCATTTGCATTTTCAAACAATGATGCTGAAATGGAACATTTAAGTACCGTATTTTCACGACCAAAAGGCGCACCGTACTAAAAGGCGCAGTCTCAGTTATGTGTGCCATTACTGCATTTAACACACACATAAGGCGCACCTGCTCATAGGGCGCGGGTTCCATGCCCAGACTTCCCCCTTTAACGTTCTCATGGTGTCCGCATTACAACAACACACGCACACAAGCATACAAGTGTGCGTATTTAAAAATAGAGCGGGAGCAAAACTGAGTTTGGTTGTGCTTTATTTAAGTATTGATTACAAAGTACTAACATTTTTTTTTACCTGTAATCGTCATCAATCAAACCCATCGAACTCCTCGTCCTCTGTTTCTGAATTGAACAGCTGCGCTAAATCTCCATCAAACATACCAGGTTCATTTTCTTCACTGTCAGAGTCACTTTCCGTGCCGTGCGGCTCCTTGGAAATGATGCCGGCTTTTGCGAAAGCTCGAACAACAGTGCCAGCAGACACGCTAGCCCAAGCATCTACAATCCATTTGCAAATTGTGGCGTAACTCGCCCGGCGCTGCCTTCCACTCTTAGTGAAACTGTGTCTCCGTCGGTCATCCATCGCTCCCACGCCGCTCGCAGCCTTACTTTGAACGGCCGGTTCACACCGATGTCCAGCGGAAATGTTCAATTTTCATTTCTTCTGCTAGCGTTACTGCTTTTAGTCGAATGGTGACCGTCGAAACGCTTCTCCCACTCGTTCTTTGTGCGATGATCCACTGCTCGAGTCTTTCCTCCAACTCGGGCCACCTCGCCTTATGTCCGCGGAAACTCAGCTGCGTCTTCTTCACCTGTCGGAGCTCGTTTTCCAGCTTCCTCCACTTGCGAACCATCGATTCATTAATCTTAAATTCTCTCGCGGCTGCTCGATTTCCATGTTCCTCCGCGTAGCTGATGGCCTTCAGTTTAAACTGTGCTTCATAAGCGTGTCTCTTCGCCATTTTCAGGGTTGTCAAAACAACAATGTTCTGCATAACGCACATACCCGTTCATTTATATACAATCCACGCCCACACTTCCCCCTTTAACGTTCTCATGGTGTTCACTACTACGTCCGCTTTACAACAACAACACACACATAGGGCGCACTGCACCATAGGGCGCGCCGCACATTTTGAAGAAAATCTAAGACTTTTATGTGCGCCTTATAGTCGTGAAAATACGGTAGAACTTTCAAATAGGTTTTATATTTTGTAGTTGTGTCATTATAGTGATAAAATGTCCTTCAATACTAGGTTGGCCCAGCCAGTAAAACGTGCAGTTTGAACTGTTAAACATCAGGCGGTACTCATCAGCCACAACTTACATAAACACTCACAAAACACAGTTTTCGGACCACATGTTGGGCTGAATTCAAGGATCAGATGTTCTTTTCAGACCAGAAAAAAAACACTTTAAAATCAAAATCTGGTTGTACTGCGTCAAATTATAGTGCTTGGTTAGTTTTTGATTTAAATAACTAAGGGTCATCATAGGTTTACTGTGATGTGTTACACCAATACTAATGTCAGTTATAAGACAGAGTATAAACAGGCAGAATAACAAACCTTTGTGTATTGATACAGTATAAAATACAAATCAATTGCTCATTTAACTGAATCATATATTTTATTCTTTCCTTTTCTGCTTGTCATTCAAAACTCATTTACGACCTTTATGATGTCGTACTCAGTGCTTTTAGATATTTGGTTACACTTTAAAAGCAGCTCCTTTTTTTAATCTTAAATTATATGTTGTCCAAAGGGTGATTCTGTTGAAATTGATGCACATGACCTTTTCTCCCCTTAATTATTTTTATTGAAAATATCAATGGAAGTGAAGCAATAACAGCGACACACCACACGCTGTGGAATAAGTATTTCAAATGTAGTTTTTTCTAATGGGAGCAATGACATTTCATTGAAAGCGGAGCTGTAATTTAAAGTGTCGCCTGTTCTCCTGCTGTGTTGAATCAGTTTCTTCCTTATTTCTTACTCTTTCAATACTGTGTGCCTTGCTTTGAAGGCCCTCCATGTCCAAGAAGAGCGTGATAGACTGAGGTTAGCGTATAATGAGCTAGAAGAGAGGGTAAATCCACACTTTCTTTTCTTTTTCCTGTTTATGACGTGTGGTGTGCTGGATTTAAAAAAAATTTTTGACAGTCTGCTTGCACCAGATTCCCTTTATCCAGACTGTTTGTTTGTGTGTGCATGTGTGTGTACACGATTGTGCGCAAATGTTTGTGCGCACATGTACACATGGTCCTCCAGAAGCACACCAGCAAAAACTGCAGTTTTGTGTGGGTGTGTCAGGTGCCATCCTTTCAACTAATGATCCTCAGTGTTGGTTTTGTATGATTATTTTCTTAACCTTGCTGTGGTTTGTGTTTGACAAAAGCAACAGACAGCAAGGAAAAGAGGTTGTAGTTTGAATCCATGACAGTCCATTCCTTGAAGCACTGTTGAATCTGTTAAATACTTTGATGTACTGTGTAACTTGAAAGTATTCCACCCGTCTTTTGATTCTGTCTCTGAATTCAATTAGCCCGTTTTTTAATCCGGTATCAATACAAAGTAGCAGAACCGCTTGCTCAGCTAAACGTAAAATTCAATCGAGGTGATTATTTACACTGCTATGAATGATATTTGTTCAGAATGTAATTACAAAGAAGAGTTATTCATTGACCAGAGCCCATGGACACTGCGCAGCCTTAAAGACCGAGCGCTGCAGCATCTTTTGTCAGACTACAAGTAGCACACGTCAGAGATGACAAAAGCTGCAAGTTATTGTTTCTCCTTTCTTTTATTCACTCCCCTACGCATAATAGATAACTATACACACCATTAAACATTTTATAGTACTTTAAATTACTCCTACTTTAAATCACTCCTGTTTTGTTTATACTACCTTTAAGGATAGATTAAAATGGCGTTAAAAATCTTCATTTGTCCTTTTTGATAAATTGTCCAGTATCTGTTGCATGACTCATCAGCCTGCAGTCAGCACAGTTGTTCAGTCTTGCACGTATTCTTATCTCGTCCCAGTAGGAATTAAGTATGTTTGAGAGTGAGACTGAAAACTCCAGACCCACCACCCCCACCCCGGTCTCCTGCTTTTTCAGCTCTCGTGTTCACGTCAGCGATGTGATTCAGGCTTGTTGCGCTCAGAGCATTTCCACACTGGTGCAAGTTCTCCCTGATTGCTCTCACATGTTTGTGTTATCAGCACATTCTAGATGGAGAGGTTTTCAACATTACATGGTTGGTGTTTCAATGATCGCATAATGGGCAATAATGAAGTAAACACAAATATCCGAAAACTTTGGTTGCAATATTTATACGATTTTTTTTGGGCTTTATTGTGAAATCAGGGCTCCCAATTGATGGAAATTGCTTTGTTTGCAAGTCAAAGTAATAATTTGAAAAGAGTTCAGCTTTTCGTATGTATCAAAGCATAGCCATAGTACAAGTAACATTTTTTTACCCTTATTTTAGCAGGTAAGTTAATGAGAACTGGATTTCATTTACAATAACTTGACAACCCTGTCAAAAGTAAAAAAAAAAAAAAAAAGGCTGTATTTTAAAAAAAGAACAACACAGCAACCAGCCTCTGCTTTGCTTTGCTTTGTGTTTTGAACCCTTGTCTATCACACTCAGGAGGTAACATCAATGTGTAGCCCTCTTTGCCTTGTTGAAGTGTGTTTGGTGTGTGCTTGCAGTAGTACCAAACTTAATGGTTTGAAGGCTCTTAAGGAATTAAGATTGAAGTTGCTTTACAGATATTGCCATGTTTTCAATTTCACTTTTTTTCCTAATGCATTTCCTTCTCTTTGTCATTCTTTCTACATTTTTCCATCTTGTCTTTTTCCACCCATTCTTAATCCATTTCTGCCTTAATCCCGCCCCTTCCAAATCTGTTGTCTCCTGTTCGATTCCTCTCTCTTGATGACGCTGGCTCCCTCAGGTGGCAGCGCTGCAGGAGGAGAAAAGCAGCTTACTGGCAGAAAACCAGGTGCTGATGGAGCGACTTAACCAGTCTGACTCCATCGAGGATATCAACAGCCCCGCTGGGCGGAGACATCTCCAGCTGCAGACACAACTGGAGCAACTACAAGAGGAAACCTTCAGGTTTGTGACGTTTATGTATTCTGATGGTGCGATGAGAGGCTTTTGATTGAGGAATTCCACAATAGAACTTTTTTACAGAATTAAGAGCACAATAGGAGTTCTACCCATTACATCTTAGCCTCCTTTTTCCTATAGCATTACTGACTCATATGACCTATCACAAAGACTAAATCATCATTTGCAGTCAGCTTCACTTTAGCTACTGTTATTTAGTTTCTAAAATCCTCACGTTGCTTACGTGTTTTCCTTCACTGATTTG
The DNA here is from genome assembly GCF_963383615.2 of Lipophrys pholis. Taxonomy (NCBI): domain Eukaryota; kingdom Metazoa; phylum Chordata; class Actinopteri; order Blenniiformes; family Blenniidae; genus Lipophrys; species Lipophrys pholis. The sequence goes on along the minus strand of NC_137641.1, from coordinate 18,189,181 downwards.
TTTGGGTCTTTAGAGGATTTGACATCCGCTTAGTGAATCCACTAAGTGTCTGATGTGTCAGAGCACATCAAACCAGGATAATCCATACTTGTATTGTTTCAAAAGATGTGATGATGACATCAATGCTGAAAATGTCAGGCTTTTGATGATCGTTTTTGCTTCCAATGCCTTGTAGGTTGGAGGCCGTGAAAGACGACTACCGGATCCGTTGTGAGGAGCTTGAAAAAGAACTTTTGGATGTGAAGTCTCAGAATGAAGAGCTCACATCTCTGGCTGATGAAGCCCAGTCTCTTAAAGATGAGATGGATGTCCTCAGGTAATTCCGCTATATTCAGACACTTGACAAGACAATAGAATTTCTTTGCAGCACTGTTCATTGCCTTTCAAATAATGTTCATGGTGAACTTATTTGCAGTTTAATTTGGCATGCTAAATGCTTATTGTGATCTTAAATGTGTAGATTGTTTGTTTTTGTAACCGAGCAATGTCACATATTGATGACCAGTCAGAAAAATACACATTTGGCACACAAAAGATGAGAATAGACCTTTTTTTTTTTTCTTTCTTTTGTTGATTTAACGTCTCTATGCAAAAAAAATGAATGGTTTTCCTTGCAGGCACTCATCAGACAAAGTTTCAAAACTTGAGGGAACAGTTGAACATTACAAGAAGAAGCTGGAGGACTTGGGGCTCCTCAGGAGACAGGTAAGCACAGCTTAAGATTGATCTGTCAGCATAGATTCCTTTTTTTTGTTTTTTTCAAGTGGTAACTGGTGTGTACACTTTACAAAAATGTGTACATAAATGGTTTCACAGGTTATGAGAGGATTAATGTGTTTAACATGGTGGAAATACTCAGTTATTACTCAATGAATTTGAATGACGTTTTTCATAAAAGTAGCAGCAGAATCCGGTATATCTTTGTATTAATGATAGCTCTCTGGAAGTGAGGATAACATCTTTTTTCTCCCTCAAAGTTGTACAGCCGTCTTGTAAAATATTCCACAGAGACTATTTATTTTTTGGGTTTGGGTTAGGGTTACGAAGAAAACTCATACCATAAGTGTCTCTATTTTCTAGAACAAACTCGCAGAAGAGAAGAACACGGCGTTGATGCAGATCAATGTGGGCTTGGAGGAAGATTTACGAAAGGCGAATGCTACCAAAGGCCAGCTGGAAACATACAAAAGACAGGTACAAGATGTGCACTTGGACATTCATGTTTTTTTTTTGTTTGTTTGTTTTGTTTTTTTCACTGTGGATGTGCAGAATAACCCAGGTTATTTGTGGGTCTTTTTTTTTTTTTGTGAAATAATTTTCTTGTCTGAACTGTCCCCTTCTCCCAGGTTGTGGAGCTTCAAAACAGACTGTCAGAAGAGTCTAAAAAAGCCGACAAGATGGAGTTTGAGTATAAACGAGTCAAAGAGAAAGTGGACTCTCTACAAAAAGAAAAAGATGTATGTTTGTTCCATATGACTTAGTAACAGTGTCAGCTCTATCAAAGTTGAGCAAAGTAAAATAAAAATAGACAATTAAATGCATTCATGCTAGATTTTGCATCATGTCTTTTCGCTTAGTCTCATTTAATTGTACTTCTGTTTGCTTCTGCAGCGCATGCGGACCGAGAGAGACTCTCTGAAAGAAACTATTGAGGAACTCCATTGTGTCCAAGCTCAAGAGGGACAACTTACATCAAGTAGAGACATTTCTTTGTGGCTAAACTCCAGTAGGAGCCAGCCAAGTACTAAGTCAGTGCTAATTGATTTTAAACCTAAATTAACTAATGCTGTGTTTGCACAGGTTTGTTCCCACTGGTGAGTAACGACGGCTCTGATTCGCTGGCTGCGGAGATCACCACTCCAGAGATTCGGTATGAAGTTTGGATTAAATTTAGCTGTATGTGTCATCAGAACTGAACTGAGTTTGACACTAGAAACGGTGTAAAAGGAATCTGCTCTGTCTGTATTGTTGTTGACATTGTGTCTTTTTTAAAGCAGCAAAGGGTATCTGGATAGCACAGCATATGTGTGATGTTGCTATTCACCTTGTAGACAGATGTGCTCGATCCCACTCTGCATGTTTTCTCTACAGTTTTTAGGTAGATTGGTTTGACCTAAAAAGAGCTTCTCTGTAGAGAGTTATGTAATAGTTGCATCAGCCCGACAGCAGCTTTCCAAGATGGAAGGGTTTTCTATTGGTCTCGTGCTACGGCTGGTTATTTTCCCCCCTTCACTTCTGATCTTAGATTAGTTTTTTTTCTTTACACTAAAATCCTGACCTTCTTAAAGAATTTTACTCCCAGACAAATGATCCATCCAAGCAATTTATCACATCCAGAAGCAGATAAATAAAATAGTGTTGTGTCTCGAGTTAAAGAAACGTTTGTGAAAAGATACTAATATGTTGCAATGGGGACTTTTATGTGTGTCTAAGATCAACCTGTAGCTTTTATACGGGGCATCTGGGATTAATTGTTGCAATTGTGGTTGAATGCTGAAGCAGCATGAACAACAGCTGGAGATGCAGTAATTCTCTTAATCTACTGCACCTCCTCCAAAGACTTCCTTCTCCTTCCCTGGCACGCAGCCTTTACGAGGCCGCAGCTGTGAGCGCTGTCTGGAAACATTTAGGCTTGTCCCTGTCGTCAGGTCTGCTGCCGCACCCTGAAAAAACGGGATTCAGACGACAGTCTGAAAAGTGGCCCGATTAACATCTGAAACGGATCAAAAGATAAAGTGTAGCTCTCGCCTTGTTATTCCACCTGGGGTTTCAGCGTTCACCTGACCACAGAGCAGCATTCTTATTCTTATATTCCCCTTCTTCTGCCTTTGCATGAATGTTCCTTTTTTTTTTGTTTTTAGCTGTAACTCAGTTTAACGTGCCTCACTCACACATGCATGTTGTGGAGCCCATTTTACACAGATTACATGTAACTTCTGTTGTTCTCTCTGCAGTTTTGGTTGTTTTTTTTTTTCTTCATCTTGTAGTAGTAAAGCTAACTTGAATCAATCCTTCCTCGCTACAGAGAGCAGAGAAAAAGCTGACACTGTCCAAAGGAAGCATTGTGTCAACACGAGGCAGTGGCACGTCTCCCAGACAAACTTTGAAAGATGTGACTTTGTAAAAACAGTAGTGACTCAATCTCAGTTGTATTTTTAGCTACAAAGTCCATCCAAGACTTAAGTAGTGTTGTATTACAGCAGTATTACATGAGTGTTTATACTGCAACTCTCATAGTATCAGTGTCACTGCTTATGTTTGCTTTAGTTGAACAAAAACTTAAATTGAACTATATTTTGATACAATTGCTGTTTATATGATGCCATCATTTCACCTTCAGCTTTTGGAGAAGTTTGACTCAGTGACTCAGATTACGGTACTTCATTTAGGCCTCATTGTTGTAGTGCGAACAAATTCACTAATTTAAAGTGAGCACAGGTCTTGCTGTGGTGAATGTTTTGCTCTGCATGTGCAGGCTGTTAGTAGAGCTGTTATGGATCGCTGACATCCAGCCATCGTGTCATAAACACTTAATTAGAGCACCAGGAGCTTCAGTTAGATACATCCGGGAGCCAATCTCACCTGACTATATGTAAACACAGTATACAGACTGCCAGTCCATCTCAGGACGCACACGCGCACACACACACACACACACACACACACACACACACACACACACACACACACACACACACACACACACACACACACACACACACACACACACACACACACACACACACACACACACACACACACACACACACACACACACACACACACACACACACACACACACACACATTTATAACAAATGTAAAATGATTAATAACTCTCAAATTAATTTCATAAAATTAAATGCATGAATGGAAAAGAATGAAAACTTCCTTTTGTTAGGTACATTTTTTATTTCACAAAATAACAGGTAATTTTTATAAAGTATTGGTACTTTTTCTCAACTGTACATATTGGAGTATTTGTCTGGGTGTTGTGATAACAGCTACTTGTCCTCAAGTTTCAGTGCAGTTTAACATTAACCGTTTTTGTGGCCCGTGTGTGCTTACGTTTGTTTTTGTTTGTTTTCTTTACAGGGAACATCTGATTCGCCTTCAGCATGAGAACAAGATGCTGAAGTTGGCCCAGGAAGGGTCCGACAATGAAAAGATCGCACTGCTGCAGAGTCTACTGGAGGACGCCAACAGAAGAAAGAATGAACTGGAGACAGAAAACAGGTAGACACAGACTGAAGCTCAAAGCCTGGCCGTACCAACGCCACCAACAAATGTGCTCAAGGCTGAGTTGCTCATACCACCAAAGCAGAAACTCCCTTTTATTTGTATTCAATTGAATCTGAACCGAAAATGATTAGAATCTGTGACTGCCAAGATAATTTTGGTTTGGTCTCCTAATATTATGTCATAAATCCTTCTTTTTTTTTTTTCTTTTTTTTTTTACCCCCCATGATATTTCAATCAAACACCTCTCAGCCAAAAATCCATTCCTCTGACTTGTTTTCTCCCACTGCACACAGTTGGCTCATCGCTGAGTTCCAGATCATGTCGTCAGACTGGTGTTTTGTGTTTGCTGTCCAGGTTAATCAATCAGCGCCTGATGGAAGAACAGAGTCAGGTGGAGGAGCTGCAGAAGAATCTTCAAGAACAGGGATCTAAAGCCGACGATGTGAGTGGTCAGACGCGTGTGGTGCTCTTGTTTCACAGGGAGTGCAGCGGAAATGTGGCAGCGACAACAAATCTTCATCACAGCTCCCAGTCACACTGTGCCATTGTAGTTTCAATCTGCTGAAGAGAAAACATTTCTTGTATATCAGTTATTCGTGTCAGTGTTATAGTTGCTAATGTGATTACGATAATCCTCGTGCCTTGAAATAATACCAATTTGGCTTAGTAAAGAGGTTTAGCAGCATCACTAACTGAGTTACAGGTTAGATCCCTGAATTTTAGTTATTAGCTTTAGTGGTGTATACAGACAAGTCATCAATAAACAGGATAGGAAGCAGGTTTCCAGCTGATGCTGGAGGTTTGAATACATTTGGAAGGTGGTGTGTTCAAGGTCAGCAGTAAAGATTGTAAAAACTGATCCTTTTTTTCCATACAATGCCCCGTCCTTCAGGCTATAGTAAGTATATCATTTTGCCTAACACAAAGGATTTCTCACAGAGATGTTAGATTTGTTTTAAATTTGATCTGGAATCGTTCTAGCAGTAGAGAGTAGTAAACATAGCTGTGTGTATTGTAGAGCTGCTGTCATGTGTATTGCTGTTTAGATAGTTAGTAATGTCTAACCTGATAGAAATACCCAATGTCTCCTTCCTTATATCTCCATGCTGTAACATGTCGGAACATGCAGTCTGTTCACATTAGTCTGTTGTACACCACCTCACTGGTTCTCACACTGCGGTCTGGAACCGACGGGTAGAAACATCCGGTATTTGATTTCACACACGTTTTGGCAATTATTTCACATCATACTTAAAGTATGTGATGAATCTAGTTTTCTCTGCACTATTTTAACTTGTGTAGAAGCTATAATTCCCTGATTTACCAAACATAAGGTTTTTTTTTTCAAGTTCAAGTTCATATCTGAAGAAGAATGTCTTGTGAATGATGTTCTGTCTTTTTCAGTCTTCCATTCTGAAGAAGAAATATGAGGAGCACATGTAAGTGATCTGAGCTAACTTTTTTCATCTAAGGGTTACGTTATTATGGTATTCAATCTGCTCAAGTGGAAATGGCAAAGTAGAAAAAACAGAAAACAATTATTCCTCTATTTTCTCCTTCTTCTCAGGGAAAAAGTACGAGAGCTGAACAACGAGCTTTTGAAGAAAAACACTTTGATCGATGAAATGGAGCCGAAATACAACGCCAGCTGTGAGTTTGGAGTCGATTCTGAAAGAGTCAACCTTTTCATCTCTTGTAGGATAAATACTTGTTTTTTTTATTTTGATGTCTCCACAACGTTACGTCCAGTGTTTGAAGTACAGATATCCCCATGTGACAGGCGCTAAAGTATAATATTGTAAATCATGAATGTGTAAATTAGATTTTTTATTATTACTGCCTCAAAAATCATGAGCTAATTTAATGTATGTAGAAAATAAGTGTATAAGCATAACCAGCATGCAGTTGTTTTTTTTCCAATACAGTATTTTGCCGCATGTGATTTTTACCAGCAACAACGAAAATGATTATTTTGGAAAATTTGCTCGAAGGCTCAACAGTATGAGGACCTGGACCCAAATATTGTCCAGAAGCTGCCGGTTACCTTGATGTGGTTCATCTTGTGATGGCAAACAACAATTAGACTAAGATGTTATTATTCTCCTTTCAGCCCAACGAGCGGACGAGCTGGAAGAAGCCTTGAAAAAGAAAGATGAAGACATGAAACAGATGGAGGAGAGATATAAGAAATACCTCGAAAAAGCCAAGAGTGTGAGATTATTATTATTTTTATTACTATTATTGGAAGATTCCACTGTTGAACTGGCATAACAGCTTGTGCTGTGACCACCAGGAGTTCATGGCAATCAAAGACAATAACAGCACCACTTCTGTGATGAAATCCGTCCATTACAGGTGATCCGTACACTGGATCCCAAGCAGAACCAGGGTTCTGGCCCAGAGGTCCAGGCACTGAAAAACCAGCTGCAGGAGAAGGAGAGGATGTTGCATTCTTTGGAGGTGAACAGTCTTCTAGTCTGTAGTCTGAAGGTCCATGTCGATGCAGTTGCAGACCATAAAAGGACTCCTCAATAACTACAGAAACAGGCTCTTTCATAGATGACTTTTATTTAGACTGGTGTAGTGGAGTTCAGAAAGTTCTTGCATTGCTTCAGTTTTTTCTGGTCTCGTGTTTCCTCCACACAGAAAGAAATGGACAAGACGAAGGGCCAGAGAGATCACGAGGAAAAGTTGATTGTGTCTGCCTGGTACAATATGGTAAGAAAACCCTACAGAGCCTCAAAATAACCGCGACGTCTCGGCTGTCTCGGTTGTAATCAAGAGCACAGGTCATTATAAGCACTGAACTTCATTGTTTTGAATTGTTTTTGTTATCCGTGGTGTTTGACGTTATTGGATCTGCTTCTAAGGCAGACAACACTTTCACCACTAGAGGGCAGCGTAGGCTACTATATGACTTGAGCAGACCGCTTGCTCTCAGCATATTTGATCACAATGCTGTTGTAGGTGTTGATACCCAAACTTAAACTGTTTTTCTTTCTATCGCATCCAGAGTAGAAGACTTGTGGTTTAACTGTTGCCATACTCTTCTGTCTTTCTCCAGGGTATGTCGCTGCACAAGAAGGCGGCTGAAGACAGACTTGCCAACACTGGTTCTGGCCAGTCCTTCCTGGCCCGACAGAGACAAGCCACCAGCACACGCCGCAGTTACCCCGGCCACGTCCAGCCAGCTACCGCCAGGTAGATGGCAGCATGGCATAAAATCTCTGCGACAAACTACCTTACTTAAGTCCTCCTGAACTTGCCTATTTTTGAGGCACAACTATTTCCACTCATTTCTGATGGAAGTTCTTGATTTTCCATGCTTTCTGCCTATTGATTTTCTTTTTGTTTCTTCTTGATCAGATCCATGAGGTAGAGATGCCAGACAAGGCCAATTCTTGCACCAATTTTTTTTTTGTTTTCTTTCCCCCTGACTAAGCATAAATTAACCCTTGTTGATGCAAGGCTTCTACCTTTTTTTAAACCGCAGCATATATTTGATAGGGTCTGACTAATCACTCCAAACGTCGTCTTATTACCGCCCCCCCTCGTCCAACATTGAACTTCCTGAACCTGTACTGTGTGGCAGACTTTAGCCACGCAGGTAATGCGGACTCCTAAGACTCAGAGGAAATCAGTTTGACACTTGACTTTGGACAAGTTGCTGTTACTTATGACAAGGAGGACCCGCTCTACCTACTCATGCAGTATTTATGCACATCTCTACCTGTGGCGACTTCCAATGTTCACTTCATGCTTTATGCCTGAAGTTTACACATTTTAATTGTCCGTCGTTTTGTTTCAACTTCCTACGTTGTTACTTTAAGCTCGTTAAAAAAAAAACTAATTTACATTTCAAAAGTCTTTAATTCAATCTAATTTCACTTTGGGTCTGTCTTCAAGAGGACCTATGATGCTCTTTTCAGGACTTCTGGCGCTTGAGTGAACTGGATTTTTTACGTACAACGTTGAGTGCCTGTGATTTGACACCAGCCTCGTCAGTTGAGGTGCGTTGTGTCTGAAGCAGATGATAGGACGACTCTGGTGTCACTGAGATTGGCTTCATTAAACGACGGCAGCAAAAGCATCATTGGTCCCCTTGAAGCTGCAGATACACCAAGGTGTTAGTTTGCTATTTTGCCTGAATAATCCTCTGAATTTGTGATAAACTTAAGTGATTTCCATTGGGTTTGAAGTTGCAGTCGATGCTTTGGAAGATTGAGGCTAAGATAACTCTTCCTCCGTACACCAAACTGGTTTGTAATCGCTCCTTTAAAAAAACAAAAAAAGCAGCTTTGAGCAAAACCACGTCACTTGTTTTTTCGATTTACCAGCATTTATACGAGTTTCTCTGACAACAGTCTACGTGCCATAGTTGTGAATTTCACTGCTTGTACCTCAGTTATTTGTCAGTATTGCCGGCAGGTAGCAGATTCCAGTTCCTCTAACCTATCTGTGTCGTTCTACATCAGGGGTTCTCATATTGTGGGAGCTTGAGCCCCCGCTTTACACAATATTAACCACATGGATTTAAATAAATTTCCATCACACCTACAACAAATTCACACTCTCTGACGCCTCCTACACTTTGAGAACCTTCTGCTGGTAGAATACGTTCCTACGGTGGAATGGAAAGTCTTGTTTGATACGGGTTGAAGGTTGTTTGGATTGGAAGTGCCAAGTGTCGTCGTTGTTGTTGTTGTCATCCTTCGAAAGCTTTTGTCATCCTTCTGTTCCCCGCATATCGCAGCGATCTCTTCTCCCTCCTGGAACGTGTGTTCAGATCATTTTAACAGTCTCCTCCATCTGATCACAACTTCTCTTTTTTCCAACAGCAATGTCACTGCATGACTGGCACACCAATGAGCTGCCCAAAGCCTTCTCTGGCCTGGCCTGGCTTAACCCCCCCCCCCCCCCCCAATCTCTCTCCCTCCGACGCAACGCATGAACTCCACTGCCTGCGTACTGTTTGCATGACCTTACATTGACTCCAGCCTGTGAATAACCAACCCGCTCTCAGCAGCATGAGCACTAACAACCCCTCCTGCAGTGTCACCGGTCGAGTCAACAAAGCCTTTTCTCTGGGTGCAGCCCGAATACGGCCGTTTTGGGATACCTCAATGACAAATCTACACATATCTGCTTCTATGTACATGGTCTGAAGAGCGTTGGAGGGACATTTGAGAGGTTTAGCCTGCAAATCAGTCTGCATAACAAAAAGGAGTCTCCATCTCCTACAGCATATGTGAGTTTGTTACGTTCAACCTCTCGTCTTCTCGTTCATGAGGTTGCATCTTAGAAATGCTTTTATCTGAAGTATGGACTACAACAAGTGGCTTAAAGCTTGTAGGGCGGGTTCCGTCTGAAGGGGTGTCAGTGGGCGGTGCACCAGCATCTGGGAGATGCCTTTTCCCAGCACGAACGTATAGTGGGAGGGTGAAACTATTATCTCAGACTGAATCTCATGTAAAAGCCCCCATTAAGCCGCCTTCTTATTTATCACATCAGTCCAGTCATGATGCAATTAGTTTGAGCCAAATACAAGAAGTTTTCTGTATGATTAATACATTTGTACCTTAAAACTTAATTATAATTCAGTAAATGAAAAATATGAGACGGTGCTTTGGCTTCTTCAGGCCGCGGCATTGACCACTTTCCTTTGACTGAAAGTTAATCAGTCAAATGTTGTGGCAAGGGAAATGGAGGCAACATTTTTAAAAGGCCCTGTTGGTCGCTTTGCTTGAAAGGTGTTCACATCAGGCACTTCGGAGGCGTTTTATTTGTTAGTGCTGCTCACCATATGTCAAAATTCATAAATAAGTAGAACCCCCACATCTGGCTTTAAAATAAGGCTCGTGGTGAGCAGGTCTGGGTGGCGTTTGCATGTTCTTCCCGTGTGTGGCTTTTCCTCCCACAGTCCAAGAAAACATGCACCGCGGGTCCCTGAACAAGACCCTTAACCCCCCCCCCCCCACCACCACCACCACCACCACCACCACCACCACATGATTAATAATAGGAGACGGCGTGTACATTTGTGTAGTCTTTATTGTTTTTTTAATCAAATGTCTTATTTAAATTTTACTTGGTGAGCTTATTAAAGTTTGGTTGAAAAGGAGTGTGGCGACTGAAAACCACACATGGACCTGTGGACATATGCATTGTATGGGCATAACGACGTGGATTGAAATGGGGGAGAAGATCAGATCTTCCACTTTAGTGCCTTTGTTGAACATGCCATCAAAGTAGGATTTACCCTCAGTAAGGTGAACTTTATTTACTGACCACACTTTTTATCATATAAGGAAGAAATGGTCTGAGATGACTTCTAACCTTCATCTTCATGACTTATTTCCTGATTTCAGTACTTTAGGTGGGCTTAATGAGGGCTTTTCCTCCCGTTTTTAACCTATTTTACTTCAACTTGTTATTATAACGTGTAACCTTATAGTTTCAATCATACCGTGGATTTTTATCCTAATGGCTTATTTATTCCTTTGCCGCTTGTACAGCAGTGTTAACTCTTTTCTTTTTTTTTTCTTTTTTTTTTTTTTAAACATTAGTATTATTATAGGATCACACATACTGTTACAAAGGATGTTTCTGTAGACGTCAAAATACTGTTGAATACTTTGCTTATGCAATTGAAGGGAGGACAAGCTCTGTAATGTTTGTCTCCGTGTGACGACGGCGTGAATTGGAGAAGTGTCGGGTTACATTTACCTCTGGTTTCTTCAGGAACGGGAGAAAATCACTGTGTTGAGTAAATGGTGCGTTACAAGAGAACGTTTCCTTCTTTTACGACAAAAGAAAAAAAAAAAAAAAGAAAAGAAATCTAAAGCACATTTTACACTTTAAATTTGCTGAACGGTGAATTTACTCTGACCCAATAAAAGACTATATTTATACAGAGGCCGTACGTCTTGTCTGTGGAGAAGAAGTCAATTGGCTGTTGAGCATGTTTGTAGAATTGCGTTGATGTGATGTTAATATTTGAGCATCAAGTTAATATTATTCCCCCCCCCCCCCCCCCCCCCCCTAAAGATGAGTTGAAGTCCCATTTTCTGGATGGAGTCGTGAAGAGTTGTTGTGTCTCGTTATTGTGTGAACCACTAGCCATTAATCCTTCGTTTGAATTAACCGTCCACCCTCTCAACTCATTTTGCGAAGACGTCTGTAAATACTGGATCCACAAATACAGTTGGAATTCATATCAGGGACATGAGACATTTTTTTTTTGGAATGTTTTTAATAACTCGCTCGCAACAACACAGACTGTCTTATTCCTTTTACACCACCACCAAATTGGCCACTGTACTTTATGAGTTTAATTGGTCCATGTGTGCGTTACTGTTACCCGACTTTCAGATCTTCGCCAGTCAGAGCTTCAACTAAAAGCGACATCACACTGCAATAACAGCTACAGGGGTTTTCAAAGTGCGGGGCGTGTTCCCTCCGAGGAGTGGGAAGAAATCATAATAAAAACAAAATAGTGTCGGGGTGAACCTATTGTTTTACACTCAATTTAATGTAAATCTAATGATATTTGTAAAGTGCAAAACTGTCCTGTTACAACCGTTACTGACTTTATTTAAAGACTTCCAGATATTTATTTTTCATTGCCTATCTATGCATCCCAACGCCATTAACTTTATCTTTAAAAAAAAAAAAAAAAAAAAAAGATTCTTGGCAAATGCATTCGCAAGCTCAGCATTTAACTAAAAATGACCACTTTGGATCAGTCATGTGAGCTTTGTGGCTCATCTCCCCTCACTTTGAAAACCGCTGCTCTAAATCCTTCCTTTATTTATGTCGAAGAACACATCTCCGTTCATAATGTGTATTTTTGTATCACGTCTAAGCTAAAAAAAAAAAATAATACTACCCAGTGTTCCCGGGTGTTTCCTGGCTGCTAACTGCACAGAGAGCCAGCTAAAATGTATTAAACCAATTTAAACCCCACTCAGCCGTTACCGCGTCAGAATTACACCGTGTGCAGTGTTGGCTGTATTTCTTTTTTCTTTTTTTTGTTTGTTTGTTGTTTTTTTTTTTTAACTGAGAAAAAAAAAAAGATAAGACGTTTCTTTACATCTTGAAGTAGCAAATAACCCTCCATTTGCCAAGTTTTCTATTGCTTGTATACAAACACACTATGTACATACAGTATGTGATAGTGGTATAGGAAGTGGCCCGGATGTTTGAGAATGAGAAATATAAAACATTGTGTCTAGCTAGATGGGTTTCATATCGTATCGGTTCCACCGGGACAGACTGATGGAAATGTGCTTCCTCCACTGCAGAACTTGGAAATGACGTTGTAAATAAAGCTTGTATAAAACTGCTTGTTTGTCTCAGGAACTTTATTTAAATCAGAAACAACTTCTGCTCTTATCGGGAACTTTGTGTTTCTCTGATTTGATCTTTTTTTTTTCTTTTGCGTCTCTCATTTGGAGACGGAAATCTACTTTTTTACTCACGGTGAACAGTGGCGTCGTTACCTGTTCCAACTATAACGAACGGAGACAAAAACTGCTCAGAGTACGCTGAATGACCAGTACGTTGTATTGAGACACATGAAGAAAAACTGCCTGTATTTCAAAATCAAATATACCATTTACACCAAGACAATATGAATCTATGCTCCATGTTGAATTATTCTTAAGGATCCTTTAGGACAAACAACCATCGTGTGCATTGATGCATCTGCACACAACGCACACCCAAATCTGTTCAACTGCCTCAAAAGGTGGATCATGGGTCACTGAATTCAAAAGTTCTTTTTTCTACGAATGTATGTTTGTTGCAATTAATAACGTACTTTTGTACTTCATTTAGGGCGTTTACTCTGCTTCTACCTTTATCATAGTACTTTTTACACAAGTATGTAATAGTTTAGGCCTTTTCCAATGTAATAAAGCCCATAATATAACTTGTGTAATATATTTGATTTACTATAATACGATTTTGCCAATGATGTAATAAGCTATTGCAAGATAAAAAGAATAATTTCAAAATGTAATAACAGCTATGGAAATGCAGTTGGGGGGGTAGTTTTTGAGTGTTAGGCAAAAAAAAGTGTGGGTCCTGGCACAATGAAAGGACAAAAACGGTTGATTCACATTTTGGACAATTCTACATCCCTTAAAGGATTTAATGTTTATACAGAACCAGCGTCAATATACTGCTGGGCTCCGTGAAACCGTAGCTGGAATCCCCCATGACCATACATGAGAAAAAGGGTAAATTGATTAAAGAAACATGGAGGAAAACAATAACATTGCTTATTGTTTTTCCCAGTTCCAAAACGTGCTATTTGCAGTCAACATATTTGCCTCTGACACCATAATCCCATTAATTCATACACATAACAGACAAAATACACTTCCAAGTGCGCACACACACACGCTATCAAGATTAAAAAAAAAAAAAAAAAAAAAGCTCCGTGTGAATAACAAGTTAAAACAACAGGCAGTAAATAGCATTTAAAAAGCATCTATCTCGGGCCGTCTGTTCATGCAGCTCAGACTTTAGGTAGCAAATAACAAAAACAAGACCCGCAAACTGCCATTTTTGTTTCATTAACTCCAAATTCCTTCAAAGCCTCTCGGTTTTCAAAGCTCAGTGGACAAATAAAAGGACCTCCGGGGCAGGCAGAGAAATGATTGTGATGTGGAAGGTGGTTGTGACCACTTTCAAGTCCACTAAATGGCCCTGAAATCAAAATATGTATCATTTCTCATAGCTGTAATTTATATGCTAAATTTTGCTTACTGAGGAAACATGGGATCCTGTTGCCTAACCCACCATCCCGCCCCTTGGTTTCAAGCATACTGCTGCAGTCACTAAAGTCATACTATTCTGTCGTCGTTCCATAACAGCAGTGGATAATGGTGAGTTTTGATTTTCAATCTGTTCCCCCCCCACTTATGAATTGAATTTGCGCTCGCACAAACTCGTTCCAGTCCTGGGAAACAAAGCCTGGATGCCCCTGGAGGCTGCGGACGCAGGAACTTCCCAGTATCAGTGTCCCATTCTTCATTCCTGAGAGCTTCTTTTTCTCTCTCTAACCTCGGCCTCTGGGCTCTTCCTCACGTCAAGTCACGGCAGAGGTCCAGAGTCAACATAAATACTCTTCTCTGGTTACTCACTCACTTCTGCCATCGGAGGCCGGGGCAAAAAAAAAAAAAAAAAGAGGGGAGATGATCCAGTGTTGATGTTCCTCTCCACATCTGGGCCAAGTCGTGTCTGCTGACGGTTTGTTTTACCCTGTTGAACTTCTTAAAAATAAAACACTGAAGGTTTTTGATCAGTTTTGTCCTCTATTTACTTTGCATGCAAGAATGAACAAATGTTTGCAAATCTGTTTGTATTTTAAACCGAGTGTTTCACAAACAAGCAGGTTGCTCATACTGAAATGACACCGACTACAATAAACATGATTTATTAGTACAATGTTTTTCACGCAGCACAAAATTGGAAACATTTTCCCCTGATGGCGGTAGCAATGGCCCAGACGTGTGCAAGTATCCTGCACACGTGTCATTTGTATCAATATTATTCAGTATAAAGCTAACAGTTCTTATTTAATAGAAAAGGAGAATTTTTGAACCACTGTATTTATTTTTTTTATTACAATACCATGAAAACTTCTAAGATGAACAGAACGGCTACCTAAAAGCTTTTCACTATTTTCAAGCTGCAGATTAATCTGACACACATTATAGCTTGTCATGGATGTAATAAACTACGGTAGTAATCACATTACTGTCTTACTCCCCGTTTACACGATAATGTTTCACGTGACAACACCTAATCCGTTAAATAAAAGGAGTGTGTTTACACTGCAGCAGCGGGCACAGACACAACGATGTAGTTAGTATGCCGGGCCACACGAGGGCGCTTGTTGCTTGATTTTGTAATGAAACTACACAGACGTGCGTGCAGAGGACAATACACTATAAAAGTGAAGTACATGGCGAGAACCCGACAACCAGCGTTAGATGGCGCTCAGCCTGCCCAAAAGGCAAGAGAAGAAGAAGAAGAGCCTGACATCCGCATGGACTGACTGATGACACATTGGATGCTATCAGGGGTGAGTCTCAACTATTAAACTACTGATCTGGACGATAAAACTAGATTATAGACAGCGGGTCGTACCACTACGCGGCCGCCATGTTTGTTTACAACTGGATGAGCAGGAGGGAGGGGGAGAGATGTGCATGCGCAGTAACAGGCTCTGTTGCCTCCGGCAGTCTCCGCAGGAGGGATTAGCGGCCGTGAAAGAATCTTTCCACCTTGGGAGCCAGATTAAAAACTTTGCGGACACAGTGGATCCGCACACTGGTGCCGTGTAAACGGACCCCCCAAAAGTAAAGAAAATGTTTTGCGGATACTCTCGAATTCGTTGTCGTGTAAACGAGGCCTAAGATGTAATGTCACAGTCACCTTTTCCTGTAAATACTTATCCAACCTATAACAATGACTGCAAGTCTTTGTTTCTTACACACTGTTCCATAGACATGATGAGATGAAGAACTGGAAGAAGACCAGTTCCATGAGTCACAAGTGATCAAAATAAAGTTACACTGTAAAAGTTGTTAGTTAAATAAGACACTTATACGATCTATCTATCTATCTATCTATAATAAAACTTGCACAAATTGCTTTACACATTAAAACTCTGCCATCCTCCCCTCAGACCACCTCCTATTTAATAACCTATAAAACTTTGAAATTGAGGTTAATTAGTGACTAAAATGCCTGCGGATGTGAATGTGTGTGTGTGTGTGTGTGTGACCGTATTAAAAGATTATTGTTTAAGTAGGCTACATGATGGTGTAGCAGCAATAATGTCCCCGGTCTGACGTTGGGCTTGGGGGCTTTTCTTTGCAGCCTGTGCATGATGAGTGTGTGTGAATGTTTAGTTTTCTTCCTGCACTCCACCGCCATGTGTGGGAGGAGAAGTGGCGACGCCACATTGCAACTAGCTGTGACTATGAGTGTGTGTCTCCCTGTGATGTTGGACTGGTTCACCTTCCAGGGCGTACAGCTTCACCTGCAGCCCCCAGTGACCCTGCATGGCATAAAGTGGTGTCGATGGGTGGATGGATTTATCCCTAGTGAACAGAAGAGCTGAGTGACAGACAGTGAGCCAGAAACATAGTGGAGAACCGGCAGCTCTGACACATTTTCACTGGTGTGGACGGATCTTGTAATTCTTCTGCTGTTAGTCCAAACATGACCACAGGGTGTCTGCTTATTATTCCATTACAGTCAGACCTTCTGTCAAATATAACAAACACTGGGATGGTTTCTTTTTCAGCAGCCGGCGTCAGCACGAATAAAACTGTATAATTTATATACCCCGGAGGTTTTCTGTAAGGATTTCACTTTGTATGGCTTGGAAGGAGAGTCACTTTTCTTCCACTTCAGAGTCCACCTTTATGAAAATAGGAAAAGTTTTGACACCTTCAGTGCCCGGAGAGTGTCGACTTAATGGTAGACCTGGGAGAGTGACGATTGCACAGTACACCTATTTTACAGAACATTGTTGATCCTTACAGCAAATGCTGTCAGAGCAAGAAAATTGTTTTTAATATCCAAAGAAAACTTTTTTCATTGATCCCAGATGTTTTCTTTCCTTTCTTTCTTTTTCTTTTTTTTTTTTTTTTTTCTCATCTTCCTCTCTCAATATTGAAGCAATTATGGAAACATTCCTGCGAGAAAGAATCAGAGCAAACGAGAGTTGTCATTTCCCTAATGAAAGAGTCTGTTATTATTTCTTTATAACTTAGCATTTGGCCGACAATATGGGCTTTATGACACTTTCAATTTACATTTCAATCAATGTGTTGGAGCGGATGGGGGGGGGGGGGGGGGGGGGCTGATAACACAAGGTCCTCATTGATGCCCACACGCCCACGCACACACAATCACACACGCACACACACAGATCAGGTGGTGTTTCAGCACTTTTGGATGGAAGCCTGGCGGATACCTGACCGAGGATTTTCACACACACACACACACAGCACTTTCAGCGTCGGCCAGCGTGCAGGCAGCCCCTCCAATTTTACATTATCATTCTTGGCATGACTTCAGTGAAACGCAGGTGAGAAGTGCAGCGGGGAAACTGAAACCTCATGCTCAGCCTGTTGACACAGTCAGAGAGTGAAAGGAAAGCAGAGTGGCTCTTTAGATTGTGTTGACCCCTGTGAGGAAGCAGGACAGAGTCGAGTGCGAGGCCAGCGGATTGATGGACAGCTGCTGAGTACACGCGGTTTATGAAAAGGCCGTTGCGCAGGCCGGGGCAGCGATGTGGGGTTTTCTTTTGGAGACACAAGTCTTTCATGTGTGATAAAGATTTATTTATTCCTGTCATATTTTTGGCCTCGTGTCAGGCTCCTCAGGACTTAATGGTGAGTGACGGGGTACAAAGGTGACTGGACAAACACGTCGCTTGTTTCCTACATGAAACCTCACATGTGAAATTTAAAAAAAAAAATTAAATTTATTTTTTTTTAATCTATACTGTCCTGTAAACAGAAACTCCTGCAGGTCTCAGTGGTAAACTTCATTCACTTTTTTAATCTTGAATTTGAATTATAACATTATACATCAAAAGATATAATTGATAACATTGGTGGTATTCTGACCTTTTTTTAGTTTTTTACTGCTGTGAGCTCATAAATCTTTCCCAGTATTGCGCTTACAGGATATCAATATTCCCATTTCAATTCTGGGCAATCTGTATGGAGTTTGCATTTTCTTCCTGTGTGTGTGTTTTCTCTGGGTTTCCTCCCAAAAACATGCATATGGCATGGATTGGTCTGTAAACATGATCGCTTGTAGAGGTGAATGAGTGTGTGTGTGTGATTGCCCACCTCCCGGTGTTTACATGGTGCATTCTACATTTCACATATTGTAAACTTGGAGCGGCTTCAGCGACTCCAAGTTGGACAAGCAATATGGAGGATGGATGGAAAATCAGGAGAACCACAAAACAACCACAAGGAGGCCTAAAATGATCCCAAACATATAGGATAACCCGAAAAGAGACACAAAATGACAAAGGTCAGACAACAATCAACCCTAAAGGGATGCAAAGTTTCCACACGAGGCACAAAACAACCACACTGACCACAGAAATGTGTAAAGAGGATACAAATAAATATGAAATGATTGAAATGAGACGCAAAAAGAGCAGGAATGCAAAAGCGTAAACTTGGACAACAAATTTGGAAATTTTTGGGAATCAATGAAGTACTCTATCTGCCTGCCCATCCATCTATCCATCATGTGCTAAACACAAAATGACTTTAGTTTGAGAGTAATTGAAAAAGAACACGCAACGCAAAAACAAAAGCTTAAAAAAAAAGTTAAAAAATGATAAAAATTTGATGGAAATACAAAACAACCAGGGTATATCAAATCCCGATATATAATCAAAACGGGTGAAAAAGCAACTTTCAAAACCTCCAGATGAAACCATGGAACATAATTTGGCCAAAGTTCAACCCCAACATTTTGGAAGTAAGATTTAAAAAAAAAAAAAAGCACCACAAAATGCCAGAACATAATCGGGACGTGTGACATTGCTTGTCTTCTTTCAGTCCAGTTCGTTTGAAGAAATAGGGGCAGACAATCCGAAGCTCCGGGGCCTGGTGGTTCGTAACATCTCTGTATCCACAGAGCAGTGTTTGATGTATGCATCCAACCTCATTTGCTTTATTTCATTGTGAAGCAGAAAAGTGCCCCCCCCCCCCCCCCAAAAAACAAAATGTGCTGCAAAGCTCCGTGAAAAAGGTAGAACAACTCGGGTTTCCAGTAATAGGTTTTACATGGAAGCATTTAGACACCCTCGGGGACGTGCACGCTGCTTTGCTTGGTGAGGAAAACGTAATATCAACTCAAACTGTTTTTTCTGAAAACTCCACAAGTTATCATATGGAGTATTTTCTGATGGTACTTCGTGTGCTCAGCCTTTTTGAGGCCTTGATTGCACATTTCATTTCTGCCTGGAAAAGAAAAAAACACACTTATTGAGTAGCTTTACATGGTTTTCACCAGGAAAGCCCGCACATTCTTTTTTTTGTTTTTTGAATCATGACTTGGTCCGGAGGTAGTTGTGTATTTCTGCACATGTGGGACATTGTCAGCTGAAGTCTGGTGCAAAAGCAAATAAAACAGAGCGCTGACATTGCTTTTCATTTGAACTCGTTCACCACACCGACTCTCCGGGCATTCAGGTCTTCTATCACGAACAGATGCTCGCACGAGCGTGACACACATTTGATATAAAGTTGCAGAAAAAGCTTGCGTGGAAGAAAAAAAATGATGTATTGAGTCTTTTGCTGTCTGTTGACTTTTTCTATGCGAGCTTCGTAAACAGAATCCATGTGGGCAATTAACTTCTTCCATGTTCAGGTAATCAAGTTCACACATAAAGCACAGTTAATCTGTCTTTTGCACACACACACACACACACACACACACACACACACACACACACACACACACACGCACACACGCGGGCCAGGAGGGAGCAGAAAACCACCGGACCAGAGGGATGAACGTCTGAGTGATCTCCACGCTGTTTGAGCCAGAGTGAGTCACACTGGGCGCCGTGACCACTAAATCAAAGAGCTGTTTGAACAGCTGCATTCCTTCACACCCCTTCATCCTCTCTCACTCTCTCTATCTTGCTGTGCACTAATACTAATTCTGATTTTGCTGCTGACCCAACCCACCCCCACCCCCACCCCCTCACCCCCACCCGGCCTCCCCATGCTCTGCTGTGAAGGCGATCAGGCTTAATGGAAAGAGAGTGCAGAAGTGAGCTGAGTCGCCCTTTGAACGCCGACAGGTGTCCGTTTGAGGTTGAGCGTGAAGATGACACGGAGAAGCTCTGGGAGGCTTCACAGTGGCGACTGCAGCTGATTTATGGAGCGGCGACGGCCCGAGTGAGTCATTGTGGAGCTTCCATTTCTTTTCACACATACAGCGGCCCTCCTCTGCACTCATTCATTGTGGCACCATTGGTTCTCGGTGACAGGCACAGTAATTGAAGTTGCATGCACGACTCCAGCAGTGAGACATTTCTTTTAGTTCAACTTTCAAAAGGTTTGTTGGTGGCCTGAATATGAAATCAAAAACATTATAGTTCCTTTTTTTTTATGGGGATAATCTGTATCTACCCGTGGTGATCCTTTTGGGCTGCAAAGTGTCAAAGTGGTCTTCAGGTGTGTGGAGAGGTTTTATCTTTTCGATTCCCTCAAGCATTTTACTCTAAACTTCCTTTTACTCTATTGTGTGATCGGCCTTTGGATTCAGTTTGGTTGGGTGCCCAATTCCAAAGAGAGTAGCCACAGTAGTAAAGAAAACAACCCTAAATGGTCCCTATTTGGTGACAATTTCCTCAAAACCTGTGACTTGGTGAAGGTCCAAAGGGATGACTTTAACTTCTCCTAGCCTGATGCCCACCATCAAACCGGGATTAAAGGTCATCAGACGTCGCCAACAGATGTCAACTCAGATGCCTCATTGATTTAACGTCAGTTATCCCAACTCCTGACTTCCTCCATCGATCTCCTGCACTGATCCCAGCTGACCTATGGGCTAAAAGGCATGTCACAACCTGGACTGGTCCCAGAGAGAAAGACACGCTCGCATTCACATGTTTTTGGAGAGGAGCAGGAAACTAGTGTGCTTGAAGAGAGTCCGCTCACCAAAAGGCAAAATATGCAGACATTGGTTGAGCTGGAAGGATTCTCATTGTGAGGATAGGATGATAACTATAATTAGACGGTTTTGGAGACGTTAGCAGGCCTCAGCACTGAAAACTATTATCACAATGGAAACACTGCAGTTCATTTATACTTTGATTTGCATGCATATTAAACCACATTTTGTCACAGATTTATAATCTGAAAATCCCTAATTTTCTGCAGAATATAATTAATATATCCATTGTATCACGACAAAAATACTGAGACTCATTCCTCAACAGCATGATGATGCAATCCCACGTTTTCTCAGACATCAAATATAAAATTCTGCAGGGTATTAGCTCCTTTTATGTATCTTATACTGTATTATTACATTCAAAATGTTTTACACGTAAGTTAAACACCCATGGCATTCAACCAAAACCCATGTAAGAAAACCCCTTGACTTTAAGATGAAGTGTATTTTAAAACTCAAAAATGTTTACTTCCCCATTATTTGGTGGAACAAGGTTTAAGGTTAATTGAAATACATAATTATATCAAGCACTCCGGTATGGAGAAGTATATTTACGATAAGTACTATCTCTATATCTTCTCTTTCCTCTCATAACAATTACGTGGAATGCTCTTGACTCCAGATCAGTGGAATATGAGAAATGCATTGTGTTTCCTCTCAGGAGTCCCAGAAGAGTCGGAGGAAGGTGGTTGGTTGGTGGGGGCATGAGTAATTAGGTACATAAGCTGGGATCAGAGCTTTGGATCAAGCGTACGTGGTATGTGTGTCTGCCCGCAGAGCCGGCAGGACACCCTGGATTCCAGTAAGTGTTTCTTACCCCGAACACCATTTATGCTTTGATGGTGTGACTAAAGGCTCGGTCACACAACCACTTCCATCACAACCAACCGTGCAGTCATGCCTTTTTCTGGTCCATGTGCCACATGCCATTAATGTCATGTTTGTTTTTGAAATGTGAAGCTACACATGCTTACAAGAAGCAGATAATTGAACGTGTCGTGAATAACAGCAACTACAATCATGTGGTCCGCGTCACTGCTAAATCAAGAAAGCCTGCGCATGGATCTTATTGAAGCTGAATTATCTGGGAGGTTTGTTTGCTTGTGTTGGGAAGTCAATGAATAGAACAGAGGGGGTGATTGTAAGAAGCATGAAAACACCCTTTAAGACAAATGATCTTTTCGCACTAAGAAGAATGACGTGGTTTTCTATCTTTACTTTCCTCAGACCAGGATAAACGTTGTTACGAGTGAAAGTTCTGGGGTTTTTTTATGCTTCACAAATACAATAGTCCACCAGAGTTTATCATAAAAAGTTGAAAATCCCTTTAATTGGATCAGCAGTTTATAGCCATCACAATAACCACATTCAGAAAGAGCAACTTTGAGGAAGTTTGTCTTTACTGAGGTTACATAGATTAGGATCCGTGTGTAGGACACATTCCATACGAGAGAGCTCACTGTGGTTTAAAAAGCCATAAAATGTCTGAGTCACTGTTTTGGTTGTGAGCGATTACCAAAGCTTCCTCCAGCGGGAACCTACCCCCATAAAGACTTTCAACATCACAGTGTTTATTTTCGCTGTTACATTGTTTTTTTATTCTGAATCTTTAAACTGAATGTGGCAGTGCCATGCGACAAAGGTTTGACCCAACGTCCTGTCTCGTCTGACCGTGGACACTTTGACAGCCACACTTGATTTTCTGCGGTGGACAGTCCTCAGGGATGCAAATGTCAAACCGTTGCTGATCTTTCTAAGTTGTTGGTAATATTCCTCACCGGGTTTCAAATCATTCAGAGAGCTTTTAAAAGTCTCTCACCAGGCAGAATATTATCAACAACTTTTCCAGAAAATTATAAAGAAGTTTCCTTAGACGTAATGACACGTCACTGTCCTGTATATTTCAGAGGTTTACCACTTTCAGCACACCTGAATGACTGATTGAATTTAGGAGTATGCTACAGAACACCTGATACGCAGCTGTTTAGTGCAATCGGGTGTGTTGAAGCAAAAGTAGGTCTAAAATATGCTGAACTTTTCCCATCCACTTTTGGAAACACTGATTTAGTAGCATTACTCGCAATATCATAGCATGCCTGCTTATAGTTCATCTTGATTTTCAAAATTTTAGCTCTCTAGTTAGCACATGGGCCACATGGTGGTGTACTGGTTAACAAGCAAGTAAACAATTTTATTTCTAAAGCACTTTAAAAACACAACAGTGGACCAAAGTGCTGGACAAACATGATAAATAAGGTGTAAAAGTGCACAGTTTAAACGTTTACTTAAAATTGATAAAAGATACAGACGATACAGTTTTGGGAAAAAAAGAATGCAGTTCGGTGGTATGGTGATTGCTAAAAGGCTGATCTTGAGTGTGGAAGAAGGATTTGACCTTTGGTTGGGTGAATTGGGAAACACACTGTATCTGGAAAGACTAAGGTGCAATAGAGACGATAGAGGCGGTGCTTTTGACTGGAGATGGGAGCCTGTTGTTAAATTTCTTCAACAAGGTTACTGATGTGAATGACTGACCGTGTTTTAATCATTGTGCCTCACCTTAATGTGAAAAGGTTGTAGGTTTGAATCCGAGCCTGGCTTTTTTTGTAAGGAATATGCATGTGCCCACTTCAGTTAGCACATAGAAACTCACCCATCTAATGCAGGTTTCAATCTAATCACTGTGGTTTTTGTAGCGGACCTCTTCAATGATGGCAGCTTGTCAGACATAATGCACATAGTACTTAATCTATCACTAGGAACATATACACTGAGAATACTCTTACTGCTTCTACTTCCCTGCCGAATGGATTCAAAGTAGTGGGAACATCTAAACATAACAAATGAGATGAGAGATAATGACCTGACCTCAGGACCTGCATGTCTTGAGGTGTGGAGAAGATAGATGACTTCTTAACACGTTACAGCTCGATTTTCATGGATATTATTCAAATTATATTGGTGTCTGTAACTCACAGATTTGTAAATCATTAATGCCATACGATATTTTTAAGACACACTTTATGAAATATATTATCTGGGTTTCTTGCATAGATTTTGACTTTTAAAAAAAAAAAAAAAAGAAAATATTGATATCACTTTCACATCTGTATCTTCAAGATTGTTTCCGCATTTGGCAGAGTACATCGAGAGGATTAGTGTCCTGAGATATTTTTTCCATCTCCTCCACAGAAGACCACAAATGAAAGCAAGCAGTAGTTTTACCACCATATATAGTGATAGACATGTGGAGTGTGGACATGCATGCAGAGCTACAGATCCTTGTGTACTGTGAGTGAAGCAGACCATGGTTAAACTGACTGACCATCTGTAAATGAACTGAGTCATGTGAAGTCAAACTCTTACTGGAAGGTTTAAAACGTCCACATGCTTTTCATCTCTTCTCCTTTTATTCTTGTCTGCTCCAGCACATCTTTGATGTGCCCCATGTCTACAGCAAATGATAGCCACAGTGATTTAATTTTCTCTCCCTACATAGAGTTCTTGTATCCACGGCCGTCGCAGCTTCACTCCCTCTCGTGCACTGATACCAGTCTGTTGTCTCAGGAGATTGGGGGTCAGCCAAGCCCAATAGAAAATCCTCTCTCAGCTTGACAGGCTCCTCCATTTATCGTGTTGACCTGCTACTTCTAAGATCGCAGCACTCATAATCTTTCGATGACAGCTCCAAGTTGTCATCGGTGGACATTGTCCACATGGCCTGCGTAGATTCCCTGTTTCTTATCTGAACGTAACGCACAGAACCGGGAGGTGTGAAGTTTCATCAGGAGCTCCAGCCAGATGTTTCTTATCCACGTACGCTGGAGTCTCCAAGACATACGGCTGTGTGCCTGCTGATACTGAGGACCTCAGATATTCTAGTACACTTCCCTTCAATTTGATAGTTGAACTGGTTCTTTGCTTTACCTTTTGATATTTTGATTAAAGTATTTTTGTCTATTTTATTCATTTCATATCAATATCAATTTGATATTTGGATTTAAATACGATTAAATTTATTTGTTTTGCTATTATTGATTGTCTCTCCTATCTCGAACCTTTAAATTGTACATTTCTATCACAGCTTCGCCGCTTTACTTTTCATCTCCGTGTCCATTTGAAATAAAATATCAATTATTTTGAACTATTTGCGTGCAGTGTCAGTATAAAGACCAAATTCAACCTGTAAAAGTGGGGCACTAAAACAACACTACAAGACATTTGTTCAACCTTCAGTGCAATACATGGAAAACCAACGGATGTGAAAAGGTGTAACTAGACAGAACAGACGGAGAGGGAGACTCAGCATCAGAGACAACAACACCGATTGAATGGGATGTTTGAGAAAAGGAAGAAATAGTAGCCACATAGCTGAAAGTAACGAGGAGGGAGCAGATTCAAAACAGCAACACAACATTTATTTGAAATCCGCTTTTTTTTTTACATTCGTAGCCCCAAGATTTGAGGAATCAATCGATATGCTCCACCCATGTTTATTTTTTAAAATGTTTATTTTTTACAATTCACATTCCACACATTTGTTTACTTCGACTTTAGAGAAGAAATTGAAATTTCCACTTTGGTAAAGAATGTGTTGATTTTTCTAAGATCAGACAGGCCATTAGCTGCAATCTTGCAGTGTCTTTTTTTTAAGGGGCCCCACCCAGAGACTCTAAACAAACAGACAGAGACTTCCTCCCAGCGTCTCCACACACCACTCAGCCGGGGGCTTGTGAGTGTTACTACACCCACCCTTACTTCTCACCACGGGCAATACAGGATAAGGGGATAAAGTTGAGCCCGTCTCCAGGAGGTTTAAGAATAATCACTGTTATGCATGAAGATGGACACATATATTGAGTTAGTACCACTCCGCCAGCTGTAGCTCTGTCTCCACCGGAAGTATGCAAATGCAGAGGGGCTTTTGGGTTGGGTACATTACAAATCAACTGGGCTTGGTGCTTTTCTCTTCAGGTGGTAGGCCCTCAGGGCTGCAACTCCATGTCATTTCAAACTAAAGCTCTTGGCCACATAGCCCATGAAGCGAGTGACTGCAGGACCCGGCTGCCTGATTCAGATGAGGTGACACTATTCAGAACCTACACAATTATTTCATATGTTTCAAGATATTCCTAAACCAAAAAACACTGTCAGTTTCCATTCTGATGTTTTCCGACAGAAGTATTTCTGACAGTTTTAGAATAAAATAAAATATTACAGTCTGTATTTTCATGAATCTCACGAGTCACCTGATAGGATCAAATACGGCCACCACCCAGTCTTCATAAAACAAAGCATATGTGGTCATTTCCATATTGCAAAAATCCTTTTGAAGATTTCTTTATAGAGGCAGAATCAGATGTTTGCTCGAGATCACTCAGAAGAGTAGGGATCTGTTTGATCTGAGCAAACAGAGACACTTTAAAGTGGAAATGTACAGATGTGCTGTAGTATCAGTGCTGACAGGGAGGGGGGGTCACCGAAATCCATTACAGGCTTCAAACAGATCCCCTTTCATAAAATAAAAAGACTTGCATTAAAATGTTAAAGGGATGTTTTCAGACATTTGTAATTTACATTTAATTGGAGGTTGAACGACTGACATCAGCTGTCATAGTATTTTTTTTTTGTTAGAAAAAGCTTTAATTGTATTTATTTATTTGTTTTTACAACATAATGAAATATCTGCAGGCCGAAATTAAAATCTTTTAGATAATTTTCATTCCTACGCCACATAATCATAATCAATAATAATCGTTATTGACTTGCAACATATAGATTTAAGTTTCAGTGTTTTTTTATTGTAATTGAATGTTACACCATGTGATATGAGATCATTTACAGTGCTACAGTGCTACAGTGCTTTGCACTGCTGGCGCTACATGGGATTCTGTTGAACAGTGAACCAACTCCACTGAAGAACCAGATGTTGAATAAAACACTAACAGTAGGACATGTCAACTTTCTTTTTTTTTTTTTTTTTCTTTTAGTATTTAGTTTTGGGTGCCTGCTCCTCTCACAGTTAACTCTCCCCTTCTAAAACCCTCTGGATTTGCCCCTGTGGAAGATATCCCTGACTCTTTCACTGCACCGATACATGATATTATTTTCCTCATCTGTAGAGCTAAAAATATATGAATAAATGATATAAACAAATTAAAAAATATATAGTTAAAGAAGTTCACTCTTGAAATCCCATTCTTAACAGAATTGTGATTAAAAGCATGATCAAATCCTTTTTAGGATGATGTACTTTTCTATTTGAAATAAGAGTCACACAGTGAGAGATATATTTTATTTTGGAAAATAATTGTTTTATACAGTAAACTCGAGGCAGGAGACAACACTGACAGATGGAGTCAGATCGATGGATAGAAAGCTTAATTCTCAAGCAGTCCCGACTGAGGAGTCACAGCTGGTACAAATAGCTGTATCCACAAGGAGGAGCTTCACCAGAACTCTGCAAACTTTGTCAGCATGTTGCACAGGAAAGGCTGCAGAATGAGCCTGTAAGCGTGCATATGTGCAGTGATGTGCGCACATGTGTTTCATTTCATTTGCTTCTCCCAATCTATCTTTTTTTAAAACAGAGAAAGTACAACTTCATCTGCTCTTGCAAAAGGATGAATCTGTCAATAGTTATTATTCCAACGATCAGTCATTTTTCAGATGATCAGTTGGACTGAAACCATTTACAATGCCAGACAGTACAGATTTTTTTTTTTAAACCCCCACTATTGTCTGCAAACAGGCACTGCGACGAAAAAATAAACCCCGAGGTCGTTATTCTCGTCAACAAACCGTTTTCTATTTACTCAGACGTCTGACAGCATCAACATGTGTCCGCTTCCCCCGTGTGAACCAGCACGTTTGACACGGCGGAGCATAGAGCCACAACACATAGATCCCCCCCCCCCCCCCCCCCCCCCCCCCCCCCCCACACACACACACACACACACACACACACACACACACACACACACACACAAAAGATATATACATTTTGTGCGCGCAGTGCACATTTCCCCCACAAATCTTGGTTAAAGTTGTAGAAAAGTTATTTTAAATGCATACTTATTGCAAGAAAATAACTTTTTTCTACACTTCTCGTGAAGAAAGTCAAAGTTTTGTGGTTTCCACAGACTTAACTCAGTGTAAAACTGTTATTGCAGGTTTTCTCATGTTGTCTCCAAATTCTCCAGTTTGTAAAGCATCACATTCGAGGGCACGAGAATCTACCTTGTGGATCTCCCCTGGCACCTAGTGATGACCTTTTGGTCTCCTACAGGGCGACAATAAGGCACCCGGTGACTTAAAGATCACAACACATAGGTGCTGAATGAAATAAAGAATATCGTTGGATTTGATTTGACGCGTCTTGGTGATCCTAAAAAAGGATGGAGTGGGGTGGTGTTTAATCAGATTACTGAGGAGTGCGTGTGTGAGAGAGAAAGAGGTGGACCTGGGAGGGTGAAGGGGTGTTGCAGGAGACCTCAGGGGGGGTTGAGGTAGAGCGTCTGGTGGAGTGGAGATGCGCACACGCTCAGGGGGACAGACAGACAGCGGGCTGCAGAGACAGGACAGACTTGGCAGACGCACGGAGCAGCGTGCACACAAGTTTCTTTTTTCTTTTTTTTTTTGCCTTTCAAACTTCTTTCACCGGTGCAGTTTGCGCTCTCCCTCCATCCTCGCATTTCAACAGCAGCAAAGCGCAATCCAGACTTTTACTTCGACTTATTTTTTAATATTTTTTTGATTTTTTATTTTTCCTCTCCGGTCGGCTTGCAGGCAACTTTTTGGAAAAACTTTACACTTATTCATTTTTTTTTTTTTAATTTTCACGATGATGTGACCCTGCGTAAACTCAAGACGACCACCAAGGGGGGAAAAAAACCCTCTCTCTCTCTCTCTCTCTCTTTCACACACGTGAAAGTGAACGGCGCTGCGTCCCGGAGGCTCAAGTCAACATGACTCTGTCCGGCGGTTTGTCGGATACTTGTCAGCTCGTTTTGCGCGACCGCACGGAGCTGTGGAAATAGGACTCGGTGCACGCATGCTTTCTGGGGAATAACGTCGTTTGCAACGCGAAGCGAAGAGTTTGGAGAGAGGGAGCGACGATGCGGGGCACTTTGGGCGCATTCATTCAGTCCTGCCTCGTCCTGCTGGTCCGCGCAGACCAGTGGAGGCTGAAGGACTCCGCCAACTGCGAGTTACACAGGAAAGTAAGTTATATGGAATGACACGGGAGTGAATGCACCGCCTAAGAGCCGCAAAATTGGCTTTTAGTGGTTTGAGCCCGCAGTACGTTTTATCTGGATGTGTTGACTTTGGAGTGAAAAGTTATGAGGCAGTGGAGGGGTCCACCAGGCCATTTGCCCTCTTTTTTTTGTTGCCCATCTTTTTCTTAATCAGACATTGAATAACTAAATGCAACTTCTCAATGTGAGTCGCACCTTTCAGTCTCACTCCCTTTTATGTATTCAGGATGTATATATCCTGTAGGAATTAGGCTGGTATTCTTTTGATTTGTTTTCTTTAAATTATTTGTGATGCAAACGACCAATATCAAGTCAATGAGATTTATTCATCAGGATGTGCAGTACATGCAGATAATTGAAATGACATGTTCTCTTCAGGCCCTGAGTGTAAAAAGATAAATATACATTCCCCTGTGAAAAACTGAGAAAAAAACTAAAGGACAGAGGAAAATCTGACACGTTTTAAAGTGAGTAAAATACCAACACTCTATGCAGTTTATTGTCCTGTGTATTGACAAGGCGTCACATGCATGTTTTACATACATGCAACATTCGTGTATTTGAGAAAAATAAACTCGAGATTTATTTTGTCTGCCCACTGAAAAATGAGATTTATCAAGTTCTCACATCTTCCCCATCTTTCAGTTCCTTTTTCATTATGAATTTGTCTCTCCTTTTCGTCTGCTCCAGCTGCAGCCCACAAAGTCACCAACATGTGTATTGTTTACTTGGCACATGGGTTCTAAGTGGCCTGTTAATAAGTCATTATCAGTCTGTTAGCAGTCTATCTAATAAACAACCTCCTGCAGACAAAGAGGTGTTTGGTGTCAGACGGACACACAGCTGGTTGTAATGTAAAGTTACTGCCATGAAACAACTGTAACGTCACTCTTTAGGCTTTTCCTTGCAGGCCTTTGACACGTCTCGGTCTTCATATGATTTGTCAATACACGGAAAGTGTCAGGATATCACACCTGTGTTGATGGTCAAGAAATGTGAAATGGTTTCAGCTTCTTAAGAGTCTTGATTCTCAAAGATTCATTGTAAACTCGAAATCTCTGAACTTAGAAACTTCACATCAACCTGTACATTTGTTGAGGATCTGGTTAACTTGACACATCACACACTTCATTCTGTTACTTTTTTTTTTAGGCACAGCCTTAACTTTGTTATTATTTCTATCCGTGCTAACATTTTCATATTTTCCCGCAGCAAACTGACCTAAACTCCTTCTTATGGACCATCAAACACGACCCCCCTTCATATTTCTACGGCACAATCCACGTTCCCTACACTCGCGTTTGGGACTTCATTCCTGAGAACTCCAAGCAGGCCTTCCAGGAGAGCAACATCGTCTACTTTGAGTTGGACCTGACTGACCCTTACACCATCTCTGCCCTGACCAGCTGCCAGCTGCTCCCTCAGGGCGAGAACCTGCAGGACGTCCTCCCGAGAGACATCTATCGGAGACTCAAGAGGCACCTTGAATATGTGAAGCTCATGATGCCTTCCTGGATGACCCCGGATCAGAGGGGCAAGGGTCTCTACGCGGACTACCTCTTTAACGCCATCGCCGGCAACTGGGAGAGGAAGAGACCGGTTTGGGTGATGTTGATGGTGAACTCGCTGACTGAGGCAGACATTAAGACTAGAGGTGTCCCGGTGCTGGACCTGTACTTGGCCCAGGAGGCAGAGAGGATGAGGAAGAGAACGGGAGCTGTCGAGAAGGTGGAGGAGCAATGCCATCCACTCAACGGCCTCAACTTTTCACAGGTGAGTTTCACACATTTGCGATTCGGCATTAGTTTTCTATGTCTCTACAATACAAGAGGATTTTCTCTCAGGTCGTCATGATTTGAAAGAATTTTGCCAGTTTGATGTTCTGCCTCAAGACTGAAAAATGCTTAGAAATGACAACTGAAGAAAACAAAGACAGAATTCATATTCAATAATGTACAAAAGGATTTGTTGAAAACATTTAGGAAGTTCTGAATTATTCAAGTTGATTTTGTTTAGTTTGCAATATGAATGAATCAGTGTACAGTGGTGCAGTGGTTAGCACTGTTGCCACAAAGCAAGAGTTATGGGTTTGAGTCCAGTTCAGGACTTTTCCCTCTCCATCAGTATGTTTGATATGTTAGGATTGGCGACTCTGAATTAGCCGTGTGTGTGTGTGTGTGTGTGTGTGTGTGTGTGTGTGTGTGTGTGTGTGTGTGTGTGTGTGTGTGTGTGTGTGTGTGTGTGTGTGTGTGTGTGTGTGTGTGTGTGTGTGTGTGT
Organism: Lipophrys pholis; assembly: GCF_963383615.2. Lineage (NCBI taxonomy): Eukaryota > Metazoa > Chordata > Actinopteri > Blenniiformes > Blenniidae > Lipophrys > Lipophrys pholis. The sequence goes on along the minus strand of NC_137641.1, from coordinate 18,157,659 downwards.
GTGTGTGTGTGTGTGTGTGTGTGTGTGTGTGTGTGTGTGTGTGTGATAGAGATTGTCTCTCTGTGTTAGGCCGCCCGATGTGTATGTACCCTGCATTTTGCATTTTGTTTGTTGATTTGTTCAATCCTCACTGTGACCCAGGGCTGGATAAGGTTTGTATAAAAGCTGGACAGATGAAACGTATGCAGTTAAAGGAGAAAACTGAGTAAATCACTGATTCCAGTTCATCACAGTAACATTTGTTAGGCCTGCATCTGTTCCTACACACCAGTAGTAATCCTACATCAGGGACTGTGTCAGTAGAATATACAGCAGTGTGTTTGCCATTGTAAGGTTAGTATCATTGAAATGTGAAAATTCTTAAACTTTTAGCATGAATTATGAGTTCCCATGCTGAGAGAAGTTCTTCAGCTATGAATGTCTTTAGAGATGAGGGAAAAAAACATCTTAGACAGTGTTTAGTCTTGTGGTGCAGTTCCCTTTGCAGACCACATTTTTGGGGAAAAAAAGTCTGCACTTGGGTCTGGTTTACTCTGTGCTCTCCAACTTAACTTCCACAATAATGCTGCACTGAAACACTCAACGAAAGACATTGCCTGTTGCATTAATGTTGCATTAATGTGGTGCCATTGTCATCATTGCCACACAGTGTATAGCATCTATAAGGGGTTATACAGAGGGGTGACGATCCTCTGTTATGTGCATCAGTTATGATAAACGTTGATGTACAACCCACCAAACCTCAGTGGAGGACGTTTGCAAGTGTGGTGAGATCGTCAAGTGGACTCACTCCGCTCGTTGGTGCTCACCAATATGTGAATGGCAGGATTCACAATTCCACATATGGACCGCAGGAGCACAACAGTTTCAACAGGGTCTTTTTGAACCGAGCCAAATATGACTAACGGGGAATAACTGGGAACACACCCTTATAAACTCCTACATTGAAGGATAAGACATTTCTAATTTGGGAGCTCCTGTGATATTGACTGATTTAATCTGTCAATAATGTTTTTGTTTGACACAAGGTGTCATGGTTGAAAATACCCAAAACATAGTAAAGATAAATGATTAAAAAAAGAACAATGTAGGCCAAAGCCACAAATTAAGGTATAGAACATTGTTACAAATAAATGAATTTTAGTTTATTACGATGAAAAGATTAAAAGATCAAAATGATATGAGTTCATGAAATAGTTTCAAAATCACTTTTCATCATTTGATCAATCAGTCAAACAATTGATCATTCACCCATCTTCTAAACCTGCTGTTTTCAGACGGCTCAAATAATGATTGCAGTTCTGTTGGTAAGGGAATCAGCAGCAGGAGAAAATAATTTGGATTTCCTATGACTAACTGTCTGAAGCCACACAACCAGGTACTGTACCCTGGCTGCCTCTGCAGTGTGAGTGATGGGGTGCTACAATGACGCAATCGGTGGATTCACCTTTCAGATATTTCAAGGTCGGTTCCAGTAAACTCTTTCTTTTTTTTTTTTTTTCTTTTTTTTTCTCTTTGCTGCCGACTATTCATTTATTCTAAAATACACTACAATGTGCTATACAAACACAAGGGCCAGGGGTGTCAATTCACATTTTTACCGTCTTTTGCAACAGAGGCCTCTTTTACTCTCTTTCCCACAGCGTAGTCAAGTGGAGAAAGGTGTGGTGTTAATAATCAGCTGTGCAAACATTCAGCCGCTTGCTTCTCCACGTCCTTTGTTATTAAAGAAAAATGGATCTAATGACTTGAGATTGCCAGAAAAAGGAACCTTGTTTCTCAGACCGGTGCACTTAAGTTTCCCCAGTCTGCCCGCCTGCCTGTCTGTCGGTGCCCCTCGGTGACCTTTTCAGCATTACAAACATATCTCAAAGGCAGCAGTCACTATGAAATCATGTTGCATATTATTGAGGAATTTCTGCTCATGCTGGTTTGGGAGTTAAAGGGATTACACTTGACCATTTAGCCTAACACCCAGAAGCTTAAAGTGCTGTTATTTTAAAGGCGGCCTATTTGGTTCTTCAAACTCTTAAGACAGGACACACCACCCGGCTGCAGCTTTATTAGCCTTCCTCAGAGGATGAATGGTCACACTGCACGTATAATCAGCCTGATGTAAAATTACTGAATGTTTTTTTTGCCATTTGTTTGCATTGGTAGTTGACTACTTTTTTTTTTTTCAGTTAAAAAAAACACAAATTCACTCAGTAGCTGTAGCAACAATACTGTTAGTTCAAAAGCAACAACCCTGAGGTTTAGAGACTCTTGCATAGTGGTGTAGTGGTTGGCACGCTTGCCTCACACTGAGGTCATGCCTTGTTTGAATCCAGGCTTTGGAGCCTTTCAGTTTTCTCATTTTCCCTAAGCGTACGCTCTACTCTCAAATTCTGTGATTTTTCATTTCTCTTTGTGTTTACCTTGTGAGGGACTGGCTCCTGTGTCCTATGACGCTACATCGGGTGATGCAGCATAGCAGAAGAAAAGGTTCTTTTTATCATCACCTTAGAAACAATCCCACGTAAAGTTGTAAGCAGCAAACTTTAAAATATAGAGTCTACAAACACCATTATCGCTAGACTGTATATACAAATTTGTGAGCTACAGCCAAACTAATGTCTCCTTTATTCAACAACATTTCAAGTAACACATATTTTTTGTGTTTTCATTTCAGGAAAAACTTGCTTTACACAACATTATTTTTTTGAAAATGACGTATATTTACATGGACACCGCAGGAACAATAACAACGTTGTAGTTTTCATATTGGGCCACTAGTGAGTGCTGTTGGTTGTTTTTGCAATGAAACCAGAGAACGCTACACTATAAAGGTTCGTATGGACTAACAATGACTTTAGATAGCTTTTCCAGGTGACTCTCAACTATAAAACTACAAAGTCCCAGGAGAATATGGACAGGGAGCCATGCCACTCTGGAGGCCGCCATTGTAGTTATTGTCAATCTACTCGTACATGAGCAGAACTATTTTTCATGGCCGCGGTGCGCATGTGCAGCAGCAGTTTTTTAAGAAAAGTTAAATTTTCAGTCACTCTGAGCACGGTTGTTGTGGAAATGGAGACCCAAAATGCTACGGAAGTTCTTCGTTTTCACTTGTCGTGTAAATAATAAATAGTACATCCATTTAAATTCTTGTCATGTGGAACAACCTTCTCATCAGTGAAGGGACCAAAGTTCATCACAGATATGTCCGTGAGGCTAAATAGTAATTATTTTCTTGTCGGAGTCTATATGTTTTAATAAACACATACAGTGTGAGTTATAGTGTTTGTTACTCTGAGCTTAGATTTTCATCCCCTGACTGAGATAGTTGATAGATGAGATAGTTTAGTTGAGCTTGTGTTTGACCTTTTCTCAGATATTCGAATTTCTTGACATTTGCGTGAGGGTTTTTCGATGACACATCAGCCAGCATACGACAGTCTTTTTGTGGTTGTTTGTTTGATTCCTGAAAAGAAGCAATGACTAAGATCCAGTCTTGGTATTCCACTTTCCAAGTTTCCTGAACCGTCGGATGTGGTTGACTGTAACCAGAACTGTCAGAAGTACTCATAATCTACTCTAGGAGGAGTAAAAATACAACTGAAAAATAGACTGGCAAAAGTAGTAGTAATGATTCACCACATTCCCGCAAGTAAAAGTGTGAAATTACCAGTTCTCAAATGTGTCCATATCCAAAACTGTTTGTTTTTTTTCTTCATATAATGTTGTGAATGGGAGTGGATATGCATGTTGTAGTTTTAAGAAAAAGATAAAGCTGTCATGTATCTTCAATAAAACAAAACAAAAAGTCAAAGATACTATGATAAATGTAATGAAACAAGTGAAAAATTGTATAATAGATTATATTGTAAAACTTTAGGTGTGACAGATAATATTATTATATATTCAAGCAAAAAATACACAATGACTCATAAATTTATAGAAAACCTCTGCCGTGATCAATCATTACAAAGTTCCCTTCAAATATTACAAGATTTTTTACATGCAGTTTAAATCGGTGCTTCATTTTGAAACGGAGAAAGATGAATCGTGTTGCTACTGGTGGGTTTCTCCGTTGCACATCTAGTGGACGTGACGCCTTCACTCTGGTTTATTTTTCATTTCTTTAAGTTGTCGTCTGCTGAGGTTGAGGAGGTTTTGATAGTTTTGGTACTCTAAGGAATACAAAGTACAGATATTTGCATTTTCGTGTCGGGTATAAAAGTAAAGAGTCGCCAGAAAAACAATGAATACATTTAAGTATGTATTTTTGTTTAATATTTGAAAAACTGCATTTTGTTTCTTTTTGCAGTTTGCATGCCATCCTCTCGAAGCCTCAAGGTGACATATCTCATTAATTGTTTATGCAATTGTCGCTTTGTTTTTGCCCCCAATGAATTTGATAAATTGCTTTTGTCATGCCGCTTAGACACGCAGAGCTGTTTTGTGGGTGGTTGATATTCAGTTTGTCAACAGATCTGTAATGGGAGCAAACCTCCCAACAGCTCTCATTGAATTAAGTCCACAAAGCCTCCAGAAGGCTCGACAATGAACTGAGAGTGTCCCGAAAACAACCCCTATCCTGACACTGCACCAGAACTGCACACCGCTTGGCACGCCATAATTTCCACACTCAGTTTCAATCTAATCAACAGCAGCTCCACGGACGCCTTCGCCCCGTTGGCTTGAAGCAGCCCGCCTAATATTGCAGTGAACCTTTTTTTTTTTTTTTTTTCTTCACAGCTTTGCCTTTTAGTTGAAAAGTGCAGCTCCATTTAAAGCCTTTTAGCTCAACTCAAGTGTGAGATGTCCAGATAGTGTGATGAGTGAGATCCACGCTTGGTGAAACAATACGGCCGCCTCAGCCACCAGTTTTGACTGAGAGACGTTTAATCGGGCAACAAGTGGAAGGTTTTCGTTATTGGGTTGTAATGGTCTCTGTAATGTTTTCACTGGCTTGAAACTCATCGTAAAGTAAGATGATTTCATGCGCTGCAGTAGTGAACTGCTCTCCACTCATGTCTTCGTCTGGGGGAAACCCAGAACGATATCCTGCCCGCTTGCTTGCTGCCAGCAGTTTGGATTTTTCGTATTTAGCCGGGATACAAATTGATTTTCAGGGGATTTCTAGCCACAGTGGATACAGACGGTCTCTTCTTCAGTGAAATATCAATGCAAATGTTTTATACAGCTGATTGGATGAGCGCACCCCGAGCCGGGCCTGAGTCTTTGTTTCTGATTTACACACTTGGAAAATCATGGCGGCTTTTCTGGAAATGTATTGAAATCAATCTGGTCCCACTGAAGTGCGAGACAAAATGGCCTCGCAGTCATGTTTCATTTTAAATCTCCGGCTGAAAGTTTATGAGAGTATAGGGGTTTTGGAAAGGTGGTGAATCACGCCATCATCTGTTGTCTTGGCCAGCAGATGGTTTAGTTTTTATAATCCCAAACCATCCTCTATTCAGCTGAATCTTCTTTGAGAATTATTCCCCACATCAAACCAGTTAAAAAGAAAGAGCAAAATATGTGAATTTATCAGATTTGACGGTTCAATATCAAACAGTTATGTTGGCAGGAAATAGAAATGTAATACTCATTTAAGTATGGAAATTAGAATCAACCTGCTTGGACAATCTTCAGTTCTACAAAAAGTTTTCTGTCTTGGACTTTTAAGAGTCTTTAGACAGGCAGTTTGGTTGTTGCATACCCTCATCAGTGTGGGTGCGTGGAAAGCTTAAAACAATTATGATACACAGCTGTGGTCAACATGTGGGGAGCAGAATCCATGGATGAAATAGCTGAAATGATAATGAATGGAAAATCACCAGGCCAGATCGGTCAATTCTGAAAGTTCTGGATGAGTTTTTTGCCTTTTGTGTTCACACAGGGTGCGTTCAGGTACTCGGTTGAGGGCAGGCCACTTGTGTTTGGGACACTTTGGGGAGCACACAACAAAATAACCCTATATACATAAATACAGTGCCTTTTGAGTTCAGAAATGTGGAAAATGTAGATCAAATCGAAGCGCGAAAACAGTATTAACAGTCAACCTCAAAAATTGTGCTGACACTTTGACCCTATAACTTTTTTTTTTTTCATTTTGCAATTCCATATAGTTTGAAATACTCCTGTAGCAGGCAAAGCCTTACATTTATCATGAAAGAAATTCAGCCAGGTGAGGGCGGCATGCTGCCCACTACACATGTCGCAGATCCTCCTGTAAAACAGAAAATGGCCTCTAGTAAGACAAATATGTTGCATAAGTTGGGGAAACACACAGCTGAACATGTAATCCACTTAAATAAAAAAGCATTAATTGCTTGTGTTTGTAGTTTGTAGTTTGTAGGGTGAAAGATGGTTAGAAAGATTTCATTTCATTTCAAAATAAACTTTCAAAAAAGGAAATTGGCAAACATTGAACAGATTTAATTTGACCTTGCAATATACACTATAATAGAATTTTATCATTGCACGACAAACAGAATCGCATTCTTGACACGATTTAACATTATGTTATTATTGATATTAATTTAATATGTAGTCAGAGTCACGGATATAAGTAAAAAACAATCATGAAAAACAATATTTATTGGAGCTAAAGATGGAGTTTGTTCAAGCCTGTAAAGTCTAAATCAGATTTCTCTTTTGTCTTCGTGGTTTGATTGACAATGTTCCCAAACAAGTCTCTGTTAAAGAGGAAATTCCGCAAACTATGGGCACTTGGCTTTGTGTGGCTGTAATAAATTGCCTAAAATCTACAAAGCTCCATGCTTTCAAAAGATAGGCAGCTTCTTTTTTTTTTCACACAAAGTGTCCATTTTTGAGTGGGCCTGTCAATATGAATTAAGCCCATTTAGCTCATTATTTCAAACCACAATGAATTATACGTCCTTTTGTCAGATCTCTAATCTGGCTAAGCATGACTGCTCTTATTCTTGCACGGTGCCCCTCGTCTTTTGAAGAGCGGGCTCAGCCTTGCCCATTACACTAAATGAGCTTGTTGAGGACAACAATAGCTGCATGAAGGCCGGTTTTCTCCCGTCACTGTTGTTGGAAACCCACGGGGACATTCCACACCTCAGTGGAGCAGACCTGCTAATGAAAGTGTTGTTTCTTTCCTCCCATCACTGGGAGTAATGGTGCATGGAGAGGTGATGAATGCAGGTCTCAGTGTACGTCTATGAGAGCAGAGAAGGAATGTTTGAAGCTTGTTTGGTTCATTCATGACCAAGAGAACAAGGAGAGTTGAGATGCAGACTGAGATCAGTGGAGGAGCCATGAAGGAAGGAAGGCGTGACTCCTTCTCCATTAAAGGTATTGTGACGCCGCCTCTGTCTGACGGCCTTGTAACTGGAGGTTTGGTCTTTCCTTTTTGACTTGAAGCGATACGCCACAGGACTCTGGAGCCACATGATTTATGAAATTCGGCTCTGATAATTTACAAGCAAAGCCCACATTTCAAAAAATTGCGTACCAAAACTCACCAATTTTCTCCTTTTGAAGGACCGATTTCAATTTCAGTACCTGGTTGGGCATCTTGTTAAGTCTTGACCTTGACTCAGGTTTGAATCCGGAATGTTCAAAAAGAGAATCCACCATAAAATCCATCCAAGTCTATGGGCAAGTTGCAGCGAGTTGCAGTGGGTGTCGTATAAAAGTTTGACATATGAAATCATTGTACCCTTAATTATTTATTTTTACATCTTTGTTATTTAAACTCCCATGGTTACAATTGTCCCACAATTTCATTTGGGGTTATTATGTTCAGGATTTTTCAGAGAGTCATCCGGACCCATAACCAAGAGAAACTTTCTCCACACAAAGATCAGAGTCTGGTTTCAATTACACCATGAAATTCAAAACGCTTGTGATGAGAGTTCATAAATCTTAACACTGAATAATACTGAATGCAGTTTGTTTTTTGAATCTGTGGTTTTGTGGGAAAATGTCTGGGATCATCCTTTAGATCAGAGAGATTACGTCCAAGCCAGATCAGAATCAGAAATTGGTGGACGAAACCCTGTCATAAAGCATCAGAGTCCCAAAACTCCCCCACCACAGTGATATCCCCATCTGAGGGAACACCAGAACTGTCTGTTATGTCTGGAGGAAGTGTAAATACACAGTGCAGATCGTACAATGGCCGTCCTAAATTTCCTGCACAGCATGGGCAGTGCTTTGGGCAAGCTGCCACTGATATCCAGCGTTTGCCTACAAATGAAAATCTCCCAAGTCCCTCTTTAATAAGATTAGATGGTAAAATGAAAAAGATGTCACATATGTTTGTGTGAGTGTTCAAGGAAGCACTCCAGTTTCCCCTTACAGTCCTCAGACGTGTCTGTGAGTTTGACTGGTGACCCTAAATTGCCTGTAGGTGTGAATATGAGTTTTCTGTCTTTCTGTGTTTGCTCTGTGATGGACTGACGACCAGCTTCTCGGGATTGGCTCCAGCTGGATAAAGCAATATAGAAGATGGATGGACATATGATGTGACTGGACAGACCAGTCAGGGCTTTTGCAGCCAGACGCAGATGAATTTGGGGAGATTTTCCTCTCCTTTCTATGCTTAAAACCAATAACACGTCTTGAAACTACAACAAACCTCTGGCAAGAAATTAAATGCATACATTACTTTCAAAAGAAAACACTGGATTTTGATTTCTGAACATGACTCCTTATGCGTGTGTGAGGGGGTGAGCGCACATGCTGGCATAATGACAGTATTGCAGAGTAACAAGCAGGCAGCAAATCTGATTAGATCTAATTTGTCTCACCGGAAAGAACTGTAGCGATCCGCTTCATTGAATCAGTGAGCGTCGGAGCACAATGGACTTTACGTCTCATAGGGGTACGTATGCTCATAAATCTGAACCTGTACTGGAATCGATTAGGCTCATTAAGGTGTTTTGGAAGTGGAGGATTAATTCTCTGCCAGATAATCATGTCGGTTCAAAGACCAATTCATTTGTTACTTTGATATAAGATGAATCACGCATATCCTGTTGAATAACTCACACAACAGTTATACTAATGAAATGTCATCATAGGTGACGTATTTTACATTGTTGTTTTCACAGAAAAAAAAAAATAGGCTAAGCTTAAACAAATCAATTTAATCCCCATAACTTAATGTAATGACACAATGTCAGCCATAGGGGAAAAGTCGTAACTGAAACAGGTATGACAGCTGCAGAACTATATAAAATCTGACTATTGTGAAAGTCTGTTTGACCCCCCCCATGAGACCATGTGTGATCTTATAGTGTAAGTTTCACTTGTTTTGTTAAGAGTCGGCAGCCCTGATTTACTTGTATTTGAAAATCTGATAGTATTTGTTGTGTTTTGTCCAGTGTGAGGATTTAGATTTTACAGCCCAGTCAATTGTACCCAGTAGAAATAGGCTCCCTTCCTGCAGTGTGGTTGATTATTTATTTTAATACTGTAATAAGTGGTTTGTACTCATCCGTACAGTATTCGCTGGTGAGTTTCAACTCTAGATAGTTCATAGAATAATTTATTATTTTGCTGCGCTGCGCTTTGATCACAGGGAGTAAACTTTCCATGTTTAATTACAACTTTGGGTGTATCTGGCCGCTGCTTATTTGTTCGTGTAATTGCTCTCATCTGTTTATTTCTTTTTGTGTGTTTGATAGTTCCCTTGCACATGTGCACTCCTGCACTTGTTTGTGAGAGTTCATATTAGGGTATGACTGAGGGTTTGTGCACAGATGTATACGTGAGTATACAGTTCGACGGTCATGATTTCCAACGTGTCCTCTCAGACTTTTTTTTTTTTTTTGGAGCGGTTGGTTTCATGTCACAGCGAGGTGCTTGATTTCCTCCCCGCTGTTGACCAAACAGTCCCATATAAGATGTCTGGCATTTCCTCAGACATTATCTGTCCATCTGCCTGGATACATGACACCGGAGACAAAGATGAGGAGTTCAAGTCACTCTCAAAAACACTTTTTTTTATTTTTTTCATCCACAACAGATGCTACTGAACAAAAAATACATTCTTCTACAATTTCTTTCTTTCTTGATTAATGAATTGAGTATATGTTAATTGCTACAATTTCCCAAGCATTAAAAAAAATGGAATAAAGCTAATCTGAGTGTAATGCAGAGATTTTTCTCTTACTGTAGCAGATGAGGGAGTGAATGTAAAACAGCTGCTTGGATCATTGCTGTACATATGGACGCTACAAGAAGAGGGTCTCACTTAATATTTAAACCTTTCAATTAGAGTTCTTCTTGCCCATGTGCTTTTATAACTACATCTGTTTCCTAAACAGAATGTAATTTTTGTGCATTATATTGTTTGTCTGAGGAATTGTGCTTTCTGTGCAGATAACACATGTAAAATAAAAATGAATGCTTGCCATTGGCAATGCAAGAAACTGTAAGATAGGATAGTTTGTAGTCTTCCTTAAGTGTTTTTGTTAGTTGAACCCACTTTAAACAATGCATATACAAAACACATTCAATGTATACACAAAAATAATGCATATACGGGTATATTATTCTTTCTTCTTTATGCTTTGCGCGGATGTTCAAAATACTCTCCTTGATGCCCAGCTTTTTTCATGACCCTCGGAAAACTCTGCTATGCGCTGCTGTCACATCATGGAAGAGTAATTTCACTGAATTCGATTTTCCATTTCTGCAAACCTCCATCCATTTGCATTGTTTAGTTTTTCTGATTGAAAGCGAATCGCATGCAGCCGGATGGTGCCAACGGTGTGCCAAGAGAGAAACGCTCAGATCCCTTAAAGTATCGTCGTACAGTCCCGCCGAGTGGAGTTTGACTTGCCGAGATTGCCGCAGGCTTTTCCTGGTTGTGTAACACAAGCTTCTGCAGCTCAAATGGGGATTTAATAGCTTGTCTTTCTGACTTAACACCCGGCCGGGGAAATTATGTGCTGGCTCAGGAGGCTCCAAGAATCAACACTGTGCTGCACTCATACAAATGTTAGAAACCATACTCATTGTTGACTGCGAAAAGCTTTAAAAAAATGCAAAGTCTCAGGGAAATATGCAAAAAGTAAACACAATGTGAACTAAAACACTGAAAGATGCTTAAAAGTTATGATCAACCAACACAATTGTATCCATTTTGTAAGTTGTATTAACTGAGGGGCGTTAAACAAACAGCATGCGGGACAAAACCTGTCATGAAGGAACTTTAAACGAGGTTGAAATCACAAAGAGCCGTGAAAAGGTCGTCACCTTGACGTTTGTGACATAGCAGCAGGATGAAAGCAATGCACAGTGAGCTTGTGAAGGTATGCACTGTAAATGTGGCCAAAGAAAACGTGGCAACATTGGAATGAAAGCCTGGGAGATAGGATTTCTGACATTTTCTCAATAGTTATTAAATGTTCTCAAATGAATGCATTGCCATGTTCTAAGTTTTAGTGCAAATAAATATAAACTTTTGTTCCACATTAGAAGCAAACAAGTGGTTGTTTTTTTTGGTAGTTTTACTTATTAAAATCATTATTTACGATGGTGCCCTGTTAAAAAGGCAAGTCCTTTTTGAAGGAGATGAGAAACGGGGTAAAAGAAAAGTGTAGATTATCAACAAATCATGTTTGAGAGAACAACTAGAAAATAATCATGGAAGCATTTAAATCTGGATGTGACTCCAGAACTCAAAAGACCTGACTGATAAGAGCAAATTACAATTTTTCTATTCCTGAATTCTTCTTGCCCGTGTGCTTTTTTAATTACATTTGTTCACAAAACAAAGTGTAATTTTTGTGCATTATATTGTTTTTCTGAGGAATTGTGCTTTCTGTGCAGATAACAAATGCATGTGAAGTAAAATGAATGCTTGCCGTTTTTCTATCACCTGAATTTAAAAAAAATTAAAGGAATGCAGCGTTTAAAGCATTTCAGTTGAATTTAATCACATCTTACGGTACCTGCTTCAGGAAATCTCTACCATTTTCACATAATTATCTTGCTTTTTTCAAAATCAGACAACATCTGTGCAGATGTTCATGAAACATGTAATAGCCGGTCACAATGTTGAGCGATTACACCATTAGTTGATTGTGTTTTGTGTTTTCATAAGATTCCGCGTTAAAGTGAATACACAAAACACATCTCGGAGTAATGCTTTATTTGGCCGAAGGCTCCAAGGTAACACTCAACCCCAGCACGCTTCATTACCAGTAGTTAATCACTGACTCCATCTGCAACAAGGATTAATGTATAATAACTCAAATGAGACAAGTAAAAATAACTCTGAGTGTAATTACAGATGAAATAGCAGATATCTCTGTCACAGCTTATTTTAGCAGGCAGTTTTCCATCCTCCCTTCCAGCGTCTGATCCTGTAACCTCGCAAAGAGTGAATGAAGTCAGACAGAGACACTGAAAATGCATTCGCTCCTCAGTTGTCTCGCCGTGCAACCAACAACTTCGTTTAAATAAGAAGAGCTCAGCATCTACAAATGACTTTAACACCAACTAACAGCAGCCTTCCCATAATTGAAGCTAATGTAGATTATACGTAAGAGCTGTCAGAGTCATTATGATGCTAATTGTAATTTGTTTGCAGCTCATCATTCCCCCCATTGTCGTGTAAGTTTGGGTTTTTGCAGGCTGAATGTGGCCGAGGCCTCAGGGCCATTGTTTTTACAAATCTATGGCCAATTAGCCCCCAATTAGCATGAGACTGAGTTCACGGTAATAAATCTGATCCAACTATTCCCTTTAAATTGTTTATAGTTTTGTAAAGGCTGGTGTTTTCATAATCATTTTATGGCTTGAGATCACTTGTTGAGAAATGCAAAAAATATGCCAAATCCTATATCATAATGTTCATAATCGATGTCCAATAATCCTGAAGTAGTTCTAAAAATATATTCTTGTAAAGGATATTTTCAGCTTACTTAATATTTTAATCAGATATTAATTGGAGCAATTTTACCAGTACTTTTGTCCCCATAAAACTTGTATTGTTCTGTTATCCTGATTTTTACTATATTGGCAAAAACTATGAAGTACTTTTTAATTACCTAAATTTACCTAAAACTATCAATGATGAGCGAAAGTGAAGAAATGTACTTATTTTTTGCATGTATAAATCACAGCACTCGCTTTTACCACTTCAGTGAAACAGACTTGCTGTAAAACTTCATAAAAAACAGTTAGAAGAAGACACAATAAACAGAGTAATGCCTGCAGTGTAAATAAAAAGGAGCGTGAGCTCTAGGTCATGGATGTTTGAAGTCTTGTTAATGATATTCATATGAACACAAAACTGACCCGACCACCAAATCTACACCCTGTTTACTCGCCGGTTTTTCATTGACGTATTTACTCTAACTAAATCGGAAGCGTTTTTATCAGTTTGACTTCATGAGTGGTGCTTCAAGTCGGTAAAGAGTCACATTCACTTGAAAAACCAGCCGTTGCTCTCGTATATGCAGTGTGTATGGCTGACATGTATTCTGACGCCTTTTCACTTTTCACTTGCAGCAATTTTGCTGTCAAACTATCGCCACAACATTTCCATGCAGCCACATAGTGTGAATAAAGCGTTACAGATATCCACGTCTTTGACACACTTTGGCCTTTCACTTACTATAACATCTGATGTCAGTGTGTTATTTGTGCTCCTGGGTTGGTTTCATGGTATTAAAACAGTGTTACGGTGGGTTTTGTGTATGTGTGTGTGTGTGTGGTAGGAAACTCAGTAGCTACATACCACCAAGGCCCGAACATCCATCAGATACCGAGTGAATAATGACTTTGTTTACATATCAGCAGTGAACAGTTTTATGCTTCTGTGGAGAATGTAACGTGAAATTAATCAGACGCCTCAGATCTTTTTTTTTTATCTTTGGTGATCTCTTAGTAGGAATATAGTTTGAGGCAAAGCCACAAAAAATGTGTTTGTGGCTACTTGTGGTTAGCTTTTAATTCTCAATATTATCAATCCAAACTTACAGCTTATTCTGAAATTGGTTATAGAGCTACAGTGTCTCTCTGTCAGCTATTCGGTTTAGAGCTATAACCGACATAAACAAAGCCTCTGCAGCACTGTGAACGTATTACGTATTTTTGCTGCTGTCTCCATGTTAGTAGTGTATCTCAGCTGTTTTGATGCTGCTTCTTGTCATTGTCAATCATCTTTTCAACCATTTCTTTCAAGAATAGGTGTTATGCCAACTTCTGCATGCCCGCAAAAACTGGTATCTTCCTTTGAGTAAATGTGAGGTATTCATGTAGCATCAGCTGAAGCTCAGCTGCTCTCTGAATTTTCCATCTTACTTGAGATATTCTGCAGTCATAGTGTTTCTCTTTTTTGTTTAAAAAAAAAAAAAAGAAGATGAATTTAATTTTCTATTTTTTGAAGACGTAACCACGAGACTTTAGCTTTTCCAGCACTGCATTATAAATCAGGGATTTAAAAAGTTTTCATCATTGTGAGGGGCACGCAACTTTTTCCTTGCTTTCAATGGGAAAAATCTTGAAGGACTTTTGGGAATACTTTTTTCAAGGTTGATAAACTAACAGCCTATGTCATTTCTCATCACTTTTTATTTTTGAAACATGAGCTAAACCATGTTGTTTTTGTTTTTCAACCCCATATTATATATATACATATAAAAAAATCATAGATATGTTCACATTTGGTTCAGTTAATTTAGTTTGCAAAAAACTTAAATGAAGATGTATATGGCATTAGTTTGAGAAGGTGATAAAATGAGATTTATCAAATCAACATATGTGCATTCTAGCAGATTTATGGAGTGATCACAATTGTTACTCGGTTCAAACGTGATTGAAATGGCCTTCCTCCACTCATCACGTATCGACTCATTATTTATTAAAAGCCGACTCCAAACAAAAGGTGGTAGTGGCCACATGTGGTCCGCAGACCCTGAGCTGCCTGTGTCTGCTCTCTATCATATCAAAATGAGAGGTAAAAAAGAACATTTTGCACTGAAACAAACTATATATGGTTAGAATATGAGTCATTCTGATGAAATAACATCTTAAATCTATAAAAATGGCAAGAATAGTATTTCTTTTTGGATAGGAGTTTGTTTTTAAATGACCGTTCACCTTTTGCTGTTTCACATAATGCCTCATAAATCGCACCTTGTACGCTGAGGTTTGTGAGTACGGGTGAGGTTTGTGGCTGCTCTGGACTAAATCCAGGAGGCTGCGCTCAGTGGACGGAGTGCAGCGACGAGCCAAACCTGGCTGGACCGCAGCCGGGCGACACAGGGCCAGAGCTGTCCGCAGGCTACACACACACACACACACACACACACACACACACACACACACACACACACACACACACACACACACACACACACACACACACACACACACACACACACACACACACACACACACACACACACACACCATTAATAGTTCATCATCGTGCAGAGTGTCACCTGGAGGTTGCTGAAAAGTTTGTGTTAATTCAGCCTCTTGTTTTTGTTGCATGTTTACTGCTGATGCAGTGATTGAAGTTGCGGCGGTCTCATTTTTCTAGTCTTTGCTTTAATCAGTAGGAATCCATTAGCGAGTATTTAAACTCGGCCTGATTCCACATTCGCTATGTACAGATACTGGTAAGATTGTACTTTTTTCAAACTTTTAACTACGCAACCGCATCGTTTATGCGCTAATATGACCATAAATCCACTTGCGTCTGTCTGGCTCTGCTCCACATTTCTGTGGCTTCAGTGGAATTTCGCAGGTGAGCGCCACACAGGAGGGTTTTATGGGACTTTGCTGTTGACCGCAGAGGTTTCAACCCAACTTCAGACTCAGACAGGCCAATGTCTTCACTACTGGTACAGTTTTTCTCCTGTAACAGGAGTATAATGAATAGTTCCCTTAAACATCAACAAGGTTGTTTTTTTTTTTTTCTCTCTTCTGGGTGAGGATTCTCAACCTGCACTGAAAATTTGCTCTCTGGCTTGTAAGGCATTACTCACCTGCAGCTTGACTTCACTGTCTGCATAAAGAAGATACATGTAAGAGATTGGTATGTTTGGACCCGTTATAATAAACTCAAATTATAGTCGGGGTGCAGTTATCCAGGAAGGATGGAAGAATCCTGGTTTGGGTTGCTGCATTTCTGTTTCTGCTCAATAAAATATTCCCTGACTGAAAATGGACAAAATCTCCTCCACAGGCAGAAAAACTCCGAGAGTACCGTAATCATATCTTAATACACATGTTAAGCAAACGTTTCACTGTTGAGACTACACAAAGGGCACACTTAGTGCGTTCTATATCAACAACATTTTGCTTGGACTAAGAAATGTCACATTATCTCTAAACAGCTGTTGATATCCATAAATAGTTAAAAGTAAAAGGCATACTAGTTAGTGGTTTTACTAAAGTGATGAGTCAGGTAGTTAGGTTCTTGTCCATAAACATGTAACTCTCATTTCTCTCATCTCAACAACATTTAATGAGTGATCATTACATTTACTTTTTATGTCAGTTTTAAAAAATGTGTTTTCCACGCAAGCATACCCGCCTGGGTTCTGCATGTCGTAGACACAGCCAGGTAGTTACTGTAACTAAAGATTTGTTACACTGTGAACAGGCTTACCGGATGATATAAAATAACATACAATACGATCAGTGGTAAAAAAAAAAAAAAGAAAGCCTTGTTTACTCCAGATCACAATTGTTTTTTGGTGATGTGTAACAGGAGATACAGCGCATATAGACCTCAAGACCCAAAAATGCTGCAAGAAACTCTTTACATTGTGAAAATATATATAACTGAAGTTGCTCAGTATTCCATTTGACATGCAAAGCCACTCTACCCTAAACTAAGATTGTGAGGCGCTGGAGCTTTTCCCAGCCGGTATCATGTGAAAGGCAGGATATACGTCTGTGCAGCAGGGACTCAGTGACTGCTGAGGTGGGCTATTATCTTGTAACCTCAAAGAAATGAGCATGGGAAACTGTCTCACTCAGGACTACAACAGTCTTTCATGTGCTTGGCTTTACCTCAGGCTCTGGTTTAGCTTTCTTACACCACAAAGTGAAAGATTGTGATCAGCCGTAGACCAGGCCACTGCAGAGTTGACACCCTGCTGTCACTTTAAGTGCAAAATCATTAAATAATCACCATTTCTTTTTCTTAACTGAAATCGCTCACCGTCAATCGCATTACATCGTCGCTGATCAATGCAATCAGGTAACATCATCTACGGTTAATGCACAATTTTCCTTACAGACTTTTGCCTGATTTTCTCTCAGATGAAAGGGAAAAAGTTCCATCTGTAATTGTAGCCCGAGAAAAAAAAGCCGTGGCCCGCAGCACTTTAATCTAATTGGAGATTTTAGCCACGCGGGGTCTACAGTTTCTCCCTGTGTGTGCAAAATCAAGGTAGAAACGGTAGTGCTAAATCTAACAGCCTGTAGTTGTGGAGGACGATAAGATCTTTGCTCTGGCGCACTCATTTTGATTAATAGTTGTTGCTTCTTGGCCGGCTGACAGATATTGGTCTGAACACAACTAGAAATGTGATGGTCTGCTGCTCCGACTTGTTTTGAATCCATAAAGGAGAAAAAGGGAGAGATGTTGTATAAACCTGTGGCGTGTGGTTATGTTTGTGTGTGTGTGTGGTGGATTTCTGTTTGTATGTTTGACCATCTCCTGGGTAATGCTTGTGTGTTTAAATGACTCCTCACTTAAACACACAAAAAAGCAGGTAATAAGCTCGTCACTCCTCACATAGACACCTGGAATTCTTTGATCATGTTTTTTTTGTTTTTTTTACATTTATCTAGTTTGGCGAGCTGTATATAAGCAAATATATACGAGTGGGTTGCCTGAACGAAATTGTGATCCTTTAATGCATTCAAATGACTAAAATGCCACTTTAACACTTTAATCTGACATGTCCAGAAAGCACTCAAAACAGGAGACACAAACACGCCAAACAAAGGCCAAAGAGACGTGTACGGGAAGTATTGTATCCTCATGTGGTTTTGAGCGTTCGTGCAAGCGACCATACACATTGGACCAACGCATACAATAAACACGTGTATCAGGTGTCACCACCCAGAGTCAGTTCCCGTCTGAGGACGAAACTATTCTGGGTCGTTTTAACCTAAACACTGTCACAAGTTTTCAGATTGTCTGTCTGTGGTACTTGAGGTCATGAAAGCTACAAAAGCTTAATATCACTGACACGGTTTGGCCTCTCATCTCATTTCACCTCACTGGACTGGCTTTGTTTGTCTGGATTGTAAAGAGCGGGGTTTTTCTATGCAATGTAAGTTTTGAACATCAATCCAAACAGAATTATCTTTTGTTCAGAACCTATGAGAGACTGAACAGATTTTGTTTTGTTTTTGTTATCAGGTTGTTGTTTTTTACTTCCCAATCCAATTATCCAACGATGAACTATGTGGAAGGTCACCAGTCAGGGTTTAAATTCCACAACCAAGCACAATTTTTTAACACATTCATCTAAAACAATACATTTTCTTAATAAAAATGGCATACAACATAACACAAAAGTGTTGAAGGAATTTCTTTGAATGTGGCACATATGTCCGCACAAAGTTGATATTGTGTGCACACGTGAAACTGATCTGATACTAACAGAAAGCACAGAGTGTCGTGTCACACTAAATAACACACGCTATCAATTTAGCACATCTGCTTCAACGAATATGGAATATCAGACGTATTCAAGATCGTGCAAAAACACTGGGAGGAGTGGACGCTAATGCATTTATGTGCAAAGCACAATGTGTATTACTTAGTCTGAAAAAGGTTTGCCATGGTTATGATTGAGTCTGAGCTCAACAACAGCAGCATCTCTGATGAAAGAGGAGAAGATTTTTCAAAGGCTGTCAAAACAGACGCTTTTCCTCAGCTCGCTCCATATGACTTTTGTTTGCAGATTTTATAAGGTATCTTTGTGTTGTGTTTGTATCCCAGTTTGGAGTTTTAATTCATTATATTTTGTGCCTGTGGGTTTTGATTCAGCCCTCCGTCCAATCACTCCATGGCCAATTCAAGCAAGCCAAACTGGAAAAGACCGTTTCTAGCAGATTATTCTCTTGTGAACCGTCATCGTGTAACAATTGATAACCCACAAAATGCAAGCAAATTGAAAGTGTTTTGTTTTTTTGAGATTTACCGAGGTCAAGAGTCAAAGTCACTGAATTCCCCTGAAATGTATTAATCCAACATCACACAATGCCTTGAATGTTTTTTTTTGTTTTTTTTTATCTCAGTCAAAGATGGTTTGGTGGCCAAAAATAAGGCTTGTTGCTATCTTCTGAAATCATTTTTACTTCATAGATTTTCTGAGTTTGGATAAAGAAATATTGAGCATGACTTTGCTGACACGTTGAGACTTGAACTAGGCAGTATTTCTATTTTCCTTATAAAGCTCTGTAAAATCTATTTCTAAATCATACTTGATCCATTAAGAAATACAGATAACACAGAAAACAAATAGATGAAGTTATTTCTCAAGTTACTGAAATAGCAGATACGTCCATCATTTCCTACTTGTCATTTCTTACGTTTGCTTTACATCTGATTTCTGTGCATATTTGGCCGTAACCTGGCAAAAACAACCAATTTTCTAATATTGAAAGTTTTGATGTGCATTTCTTTAGTTTTTACAGCTAAATCACCAAATCCCCTGCCTTCGTTTCCCTCCGTTTCTCAGTGAATATTCCTCACTTAGTCTTTCCACAGCGCGTCTGCCGCTGATCTAAAATGATTCACAGTCTATTTTCTTCATATCGTTTTCCGCAGCTTTGACAGTAGTTATTTTGGTCGCAAACTAAAATGTTTGTGTGTGTACCATCCGCAGTAAATCTAAAGGGACACCGCCATACTTTGTATGTTTAGATGCTCTTCATATTTTGTTGCCTGTTTATAAAGTCTGTGGTCGTGCGGCTGCGGGCCGCGGCAGACGTCTGCAACAACAACAACAACCGTTGCTGTTTTTCAGATTTTTCCATCTGTCCACCTTTATCACAGTCTCTTATTTTCCTCCACTCACAGGCGTTGTAGTCTCTTTCCTCTCAATGTTTATCTCTTAAAATTGTTTTGGGCCTCTGTTTATCTCTTTCAGTTCTTTTTTTCTCCAACTCTGATCAGTCCGTCGGCACTATAAACAGATATATTTCTCAGATGGTTTGGATGCTGAATACGGTTTTCCATTACATAGACCCTGTGTGTGTGTGTGTGGGTGTGTGTGTGTGTGTGGGGGGTGGGTGGGTGGGTAAGAGTTAAAGGTCGAGGTGGAGCATGCTGGGCTCTTGCGTCTTGTTTAGAAGAAGGGAATCGATTCAAGTTGAATGCATGTGTTTATGTGCATAATAATATGAAGAAGCGTGGGCGTGCGCTGGTGTGTGCGTCTTGACATTGCTTCACCAGCCGAGCTCTGGTTCAGAGTCTGGGCTAGTGGTTTAGGGGAATTGCAGATACTCGTAAATAGCTGTGTGGGTTTTTGATCCCTGCCGCATATCTGACTTCTGTCAAGTCAAAAGGAGCAGATTTATTTCTGGCACTGCTGTTTGCTGTTTTTGATGTCCAATGTTGAGAACATGTCGTCTGCACCAGACTTTACCCATCATCCAGTTCACCGGCCAATCGGATGTCTTTCGATATGAAGAGTGTTTCTTGCAGGATCTATACGAGACTTTGAAACGAAAGAGAATTCAAATCTGAAACAAAGCAATTTATCAAGTGTATGTGGATTATGCCATAGATTACAATTTAGTGAATGCACTAAATGGTTTGACTCACAAAAAAAAGCAATTTTCTTCAACACTTAAAAGTACATGTATTGCTTCTGTTTAAAAAAAAATTGAATTGAAGCTCCATTGGCTTGCGTTATTAACTCACAGGGAGTTATTCCCAGTTTGTTTCTAGGCTTTCTTAAACTTACCAGGCATAAAATGTGAATGCACAATTACACTCACTTTTTAGAACTCCAGATGAAAATACAACCTGGATGATGTTTCCAACCAACCTAGCGTTTGCATGACCCTATAGTCTTCCGTTCAACAGACTGACAATTTAACAATATTTTTTTTTTTTATGTAATTTGTTGTCTCATAGTAGCTGTAATTCTCGGAAACTTTAAATGACCGAAGTGCTTTCCCTTTAGTATTGGTCTCGATTTTGGACACTGCCTCTTTGTCCAAACAATTTCCTCAATAATGAGTTTATTGTACAGAGTCCATTAGTGACCTTTAGAGTCTTCAGGAGGTGGAGAGGTCAAAGCCTATGACTCGACACTACAAGTTGTATTTATATACTGTGTGAATGCTAAGAAGCTGACCACAGCTGTTTTTGTGTGAGATGGGCTGAGCATCGCTAATATATTTAAGTGTGTAAAAAACAAAACAATAAAATAATAGAAATTGGTGTGCCACTCCACTTGAGAATTAGGATAACACAATAGTGATGATGATAGCGTCAGTATTTATTAACTGTAGTGAAGAAAAATGTTTTAAAGATTAACTCCTACAGTGGCAGCGAGGGCCAGTTTTCTGGTAGCAATAATTCAGTCAGTGGTTTGTACATTGCAAATTATTTCCCTGCATGAATGCAGGACGTCTTGATCTAATAGGCTCCACTCTTTCTGTTTGCGTGATAACACGTGGACTCGCACACACACAATGTGAATTCTCAGATGGTCATTGTGGGTCCGCAGTAAGTGCTCGCAGCTGTATTGGTTAAAGTCCCGGCATGAAACAGCTTGGCAGTGTTGTTTTTGACTCGTGCTGTCCTGAATTAACAGTGTGCCTCCAGTCAACGGACAGTCGTCAAGATTGATGGCTGTTTTCCTTGTGGCTCGCTGTGTCCTCCAGATCCCTGTGTTGTTTCTTGGCCGACTGATGGACAAAACGGCCAGGCGGCTTTTATATGGGCTTGTTTCTTATGAACACGTATGTGCGTGTGAAGACGAGGAAAGAGGAGTGAGAGATGGAAAAGCAGAAGTGGAGAAAGTGCATGAACAGCGGGTGTCCGCGGTCACCGAGCCGCACAAACTCCTCACTGCTGTTTGCTCGTTTGACCGAGGGACGCTGCGTGCCACCACATGTGATGAAAAGGTTCCCTAAATAGTCTTAGTTTGACTGAAAGAAAAGAAGTACAGAAAGGAAATTCTGATCAAACGTTTTTATAATCTGCACAAATAATACCAAGTAATCTTTTCTGTTGTTTTAGGCCTGAGCTGGGCCCAATTGGGCCAAAATGAAAGAAATCATTTGTACTTAAAGCAAACAAAAAGTGGCTACGTAACTGTGACGAGAGCCGGGTAAGTGCCGGCTGACATTAGCTCAGCATCGACTGCTTGTTGACGTGAACATTTTTGCAAAATAGATTAAAAAAAATTCTATAATTTTACACAACAGCTAACTGGTAACAAGTGAGGAACCATCATTTTGCATCGATTGGCGAAATCTTGTGCTATGTCAATTGTTTTCTAGCTCTATGTATTCTTTTCAACTTTTTTTGTAAAAGTCTTAGAAAGTTTGCAGTGAAAGCTGTTGATTCTCTACTGAATGACACGTTACGAATGTCTTTTATTGTTAGAACACAGAAATTGCAGGATTCGAGAAACATCCAATTGACCTGAGGCATGTGAGTTTAGAGTTACTCAGCTGATCCCGAATGTGATCAATGAATGTTAACACGCGCCTTAAGAAGTAATCTTGATCAGTGTTCGCTTGACTGAATGTGTGAAACTAACCTTTATTTGGTAGTTTCACTTTTTTATATATATATATATATATATATTGAGACACTTTGACAATCAACGATTCCTGATGAACATGCACTTTTTAATTTTTTTGTCATGTGCTTGTTGATACTTGTGTACATCTTGTTCATCTTGCTTCGGGTGTTGTAGTGCAGCAGGACAGCCAGATCGAGCGGGGCGGGGGTTCGAGAAGTTGACATTACAATCACCACATTTCCCAACACACATACACACATGCACATGAACCTCCAGCCATTCGGTTTGAAACTGATTCTCTGTGACAGCCTAAATATTTGGCTGCGTCCGGGCACCAAGGTAAATGCACCCTGCAAGATTGTTTTTACAGGGCGAGAGAGAGCCAGCGAGTGAGAGAGAGAGAAGGAGAACTGTATTCACAATTTCATATAAACGTTTTTTGTGTGTCAGCCAATAGTTTCACACAAGTCCGTGTGTCATGCATTAAAACAAATGCTCAGTTTCATTGTAGCAGGAGAGTAATGTAAAATGTTGCCCCATTTAAAGACAACTAAAGGTGCATTCAACGCATCCAATCCAACTTGTGCTGTTTTTGATCGCGCTTTATATCATTGTAAACTTATTACTAACCCTAACCCTATATAAAGATGGATCCAGAATACTACAAAAATTCTCCATTTTACCCCAGAATGAAATTGAGACGGTGGCTTGAAAAAACAGTTCATCTGATGGCTCCATTTTCTAGACTATAATTTATCCCTTTGAAAAATGTCTTGTATAAAACACATTTCTTTTTCTCAGATGTTACTGCACCTTCAGTACGACTGATTTCTTAAACACTCTGAACTCTGTTGCATATTTTATAGTTTTTAATAAAATTTCTGCCATGTGAGTCTGTGCTTGTGCTGTCAGCCAAATATAACAGTAATGGAGGTTTTTCTGTGGTACTGTAGCCGTATTCTGTTGTCATACAGTGCCATCTATTGGTCCCAGGTGGTATCTATTGGTATATTTTAGTATACAAGTTGCTTCTTGATGTAAGTTGCAAAACACCAGCCAAAGAACTAAATTATGTGCAACTAAAGGTCAAGGAAAATACTTTACTCCAAAAGATTTCCTTCGATCAAAACTTAACTAAACACAAGTTTTCAGACTATCTGACTTTTATTGGATCCGTATCCGACCTGTTTTGTGGCCGTGTAAACATTGCAATTCGATTTTTTTTACATGAGACCCAGGCCTCGTTCATATGTGGTACCAATTCAGATATTTTCTAAATGTGACTGACGTCACGGATAAGCGCTGCAGGAAGCGGCTCCGCCAGAAGGTTAAAAACTGTTAAAAGTTGTGCTCTCTTTTTTCCTCCTCCTCCTTCTTTTCCTCGTCCTTTAGTCCAGATTTTGTCGGCTCTTAATTCTTAACCACTTGAAAATGGATCTACACGTGCTGACCTGTGAAAATTCTCTTACGTTTTGTTTATTCCGTGCATTTGTGTGCTTATGGCGTGTTCTTTATTACTCAGATAATAGTTTTACGGTTTTAACATGATTTCTACACCGGCAGAGATTTGGGCTGGTTTTTATTGAGGTGGGTGGGTTTTACGTTGTTTGGGCTGGAAACAGCGAGTTACATCCGGCAACCCTGGTGCTGACCGGTGTGCCAGCTATATTTACTTCTGTGAACAGCGTACTCAGCATGACTTCACGCCGTTTTCTGCGCATGCGCTCTGGGGCCCGAAACCGTTGGGCACTCGGTATGTCCCACACCTACAATTCTCTCGGTGGTAGGAGGGTGTCTGTGGGGAGAGCTGGAGGAGGCGGCTCAGGGGCGACGCCAGGGAGAGATATAATGTAACACACCTGAGTCCCATCAGGGACTAATTACCTCTCTCAGGGTGGCATGCTGGGACATAAAAGAGAGAGACTGCTCCAGGAGGAAGAGAATGGCCTGAAAATGCAGGAAAGAAGTGACGAACAATAAACTACATGGTCAACCGTGTGCTGCGTTCCACCATGTGGGTCTTGAGTTTCACTCTAAAATACAGACGAGAAGACTAAAGTTAACAGCGTTACACAACCGTAATCCACCTACCGAAGGTCGACATAAACCAGCGCGTTTTTACATGACCTTGATAAATAGATTTTCCACCATTCTGAAGACAATGGCTTCTTGTGGTGCTCTGTAAAAGAAGGAAGCAGCAGGACTCAGGTGATGAGGTCAGCCATTCCTACACTGTAAGTTATTTGCCTGCATGAATGCAGCAGATCTTGATCTAATTTACTCTTCTTTCTCTGTTTGCGTGATAAGACACAGATTCCAGTCGATACACATTGCTAATCTTCAGTGTGCATCTGTATTAAGTGTCTACAGCTGGGTTGGTTGGATGCGTGACTCTATGTTTCTCAAAATTTCTGCAACGGAGATAAAAAGGCCAACGTTACGATAGTTACCTTAAACTACTCACTCGCAATAAACAGATCAATATGAAATATAGTTTGACATAAACTACATGAACATTCTAACTGAGCTTTAGTTGTATTTAGCATTGGCTTATGAATTGAATTAATAACTCACCTTATATGACTTTGCCTCCAGTACTTCAACATTCTCATCTCCTGAGTGTGTTTGATTTTCCTCTTCTTCTTTTTTTTTTTCATGTAGAATTGATTATGTTGGGACTCTTGATTAACTACAGCAAACAACTGGAGTATGTCACAGTAAGATCTGAGGCATGCTGAAGGCACTGTTTCCAGAATTCAGCAAATTATTTATTCATGAGAAAAATATTAAAGGGAAAATGAATGACAATACCCCATACTCATAGAATTACATCAGTTCGAATATAAGGCAAGCCCAAACTCTTGGGGTCTCGAGCTAGTCAAGGACAGCTGAGCAGGTCAGGTGCTGTTCTTACTTGAGGAAATAAACCAGAGAATCGCGAGGCTACACTGGGGATCGGACCTGAAATCTACTAGTCATCACATTGTAACCCGGCAAGGCTGAACAGTAATTGGTCCATATAAAATAAACAATGGTTGAATACTTTTTCCCAAGAGAAAACAGGTTTGAAAGAAAAGACGCTTTGTCTGTGCCCACAGACTTTCAGTGAGCTGTTTATGTTAACATCCGTTGATTGAGCTGTCCACCATCAAAAGGAGTAGGACATGTGAATTCATCAGAGGATGAATTTTCCTTTCAAACTATTTTTTGGTCATGATTGCTTTCAGAGCTCTGAGCCTGGGAAGTTTTTCTCGGTGTGACTTGGCTTCTGTTTCCCCCCCCTTTTTTTTTCTTTCTTTTTTTTTTACTTTCTCTTCTTTCTCTCCAGTGTAGGAAATCTTGGCCCCCATATTTCCTTTCTTTTGTATCGTATTGGAAAATTAATAAACCTATCTTCAAAGGTCTGCCATGAGCTTTGCAGTAATCCAGGATGATTTAAACACACACACATGCTCTCCTATGAATGGGCGGATGCATACATGTACATATAAACACACAAAAGAAAAGACCTAATCTTGTACAGGTGTATACACACACACACACACACACACACACTAACACACACACAAATGCACACACACAGCAAGGAGGTCATTAGTGACCTCAGGAATGCAGAGGTCAAATCTTAAAAGACCTGGCTGATAGAGGGGATGTATAGGATCAAAGGGGAGAGGGGAGAAAGGAGGGAGAGATGGATGGAAGGAGCGAGAGGGAGGCACAGGATCAAAGGGGGAGAGGAAAGGAGGAATGAAATGATGTGAGGATGAATGTGCGAGTGAGAGTGGACTCATAGGCAAGTGGGGAAGAAGAGAGAGAAAATGTGCTCAGGGGAGAGATGGAAGAGAGGGAGCGGAGGATGGGATAGGGAGGAGAAAGAGGTAAAGGGATGAAGTGTAGAAACAACACTGATAACTCAAACTGACAAGTGTGTGTATCTGTGTTGAAATGGTAGGTTTTCAGGCAGAAAGTGAAAGCTGGTGTGTGTGTGTGTGTGTGTGTGTGTGTGTGTGTGTGTGTGTGTGTGTGTGTGTGTGCGTGTGTGCGTGTGTGCGTGTGTGCGTGTGTGCGTGTGTGCGTGTGTGCGTGCGTGCGTGCGTGCGTGCGTGCGTGCGTGCGTGCGTGCGTGTGATTACCAAACAACACAGAATCCATGCTTGCACATCAAATATCAAGTGGCTGCTGAATATAAGGATATTTCTTTATAAATGGCTTGAAATCTACAACAGATAGATTTTTGATATATTCCACCATACGGCTTGGAAACATGAAAACACTGATCTTGTCTGGATCTGCATGGTGGTGTAGTGGTTCCTGCTCTCCACTGTGGAGGGGTTCCCCTTACTTCGCCCATAGTCAGTTCCCATTTATACTGATTTAAAAAAAGATTCCAATGATTTTTATTTGTGAATTTCATTATAATACCCTATTGAATAGCTTACTTTTTTCTTTTTTTTAAATCCGAAGCACATGAATTACCCAATGGATTGTTTGCATTTACCCAGCATGTAGTGCACGCAAAACCCTTATTTGAATGCGCTTGTTTGAATGCGATTTCACTTTGCACAGATACTGAAAGCACAATGCACTTATCGGCGTATTCAATTTATTTTATGTGGATCTTAGTAAATCAGACCCTTAGTAAATATATTTTTGTATTTCTTTTGATTTTAGAAAGCCAATTTAATATCATTCATATTTTGGCGGATACGAGCTATTTTATATGAAGCCATATTTACTGGTTCTTGAACTTGGTCTAATTCTATCAACAGTTGAAGAAGAAAATAGAGGAAGAGGAGGATGAGACGGGCAGAAAAAGATGGGTGCTTTCACACCAGGATAGTCTGGGGACTCTGATTTGAGGGGTTTCACACCTTCATTTTGTTAGGTCAGGTTGGCTTTTTTTGAGAGCGCACAAACTGCTTTCACAACATCACACAATTACAACAACTGCTCATTTTTAGGCGCTATTGCCTGGACCAAAAGAGGAAGTCCCGCCCCTTTGGCTGGCTACTGGCTAATAGGTAACCACAAACAGCGATGTAAAGTGTTCAGACCATATACATATCAATGAGCGCCTTCATCACTACTTCTTCCTCACTGCTCCACGTCTTCCCACAAGATATTTTTCAACTTTTAATTTCCACTTCTGAACTCTGGTCCAGATTCAACAGTGCTTGATTGAACGTGCCCTAAATAGAAGAGAATAGAAAAATGAAAAGGGCAAAAGACAATAAAGTCAGACGAGTGGGAGGATGAGGGAGAAGGATAAAATTGGAGGAACTGAGAATAAATAACATTAATAGCTAGAAAGACAAAGACAAAATGGGGACAAACAAGAAGAACAAAAAAAAAATGAAAGAACAAGAAAAGGAGAAAGTAGTG
The DNA here is from genome assembly GCF_963383615.2 of Lipophrys pholis. NCBI lineage: Eukaryota > Metazoa > Chordata > Actinopteri > Blenniiformes > Blenniidae > Lipophrys > Lipophrys pholis. The sequence goes on along the minus strand of NC_137641.1, from coordinate 18,129,550 downwards.
CGGAACAGTTACGGCACAACGAGAAAAAGGAAGAAGAGAATGAAAAGAAGGAAGCAGGAGAAAAGTTGAACAAAATCTGAAAAAGATAAATATGGAATGAAGGAAAATATCTGAAAAGGGGATAAAGAAGAAAAGCGGGGAGGGAGGAAAAGCTACAAGTAAATGAGCCAGGGAATGAAGAAAGAGAAAAGACGATTTATTGTTGAATAATAAAACATAGATTTGTATTTATTTGCATGCACTGCTCATTTCTGGTTGTTTAAAAGGTTACAAAGAATACGTATCCCAGCTCAAACCTCAGTATCTGTGTCTATTAAAGCTTCTCCTGGTGAAGGACAACAACACTGTGGTCAGATGAGCAGGTGTTGGTGTGTGAAGGTCTCTTCACTTCACGGTCTCAGACTTGGTTCTGTAAAATCCTGGCAGAGCCGCCGGGATCCTGATGGGTCTTGTTTTAGGGCTGACTGCTCCGACTAACATTTCACCGATAACATCACTCATAAGTAACCCAGAATCCCTCTCTGCCTATTTCTGTCTGCCCACGTCTCCGTCTGTGGCGTCCTCCTCTGAGGTTTCACAGATAACATCAGTGTTTTTCTCCATCTCTGCCTTTCTTCCCTCCTCTCTCGCTCTTCCTTTCTTACTCTTGTTGGATCCGTTTCTTTCTGACTGATTTCTAGTCGGAATTATATTCTGTCCTCTTATTCCTTGTTTCACCCCGCCACCCGTGTGTGTGTGTGTGTGTGTGTGTGTGTGTGTGTGTGTGTGTGTGTGTGTGTGTGTGTGTGTGTGTGTGTGTGTGTGTGTGTGTGTGTGTGTGTGTGTGTGTGTGTGTGTGTGTGTGTGTGTGTGTGTGTGTGTGTGTGTGTGTGTGTGTGTGTGTGTGGGGCAAAAAAAAGGACAAAGAGTTGTGTTACTATGATAACATCTTGAGTCAGGGAGGAAACAGAGAAGCATTTGGAAGTCTTCATTTGTTCTTGGGAGATAGCCAAGACTCATTGAACTATCTGCAATCGCAGTATTTGTGTGTTCGTGTCTGTCGATATCTGTGTGTGTGTGTGTGTGTGTGTGTGTGTGTGTGTGTGTGTGTGTGTGTGTGTGTGTGTGTGTGTGTGTGTGTGTGTGTGTGTGTGTGTGTGTGTGTGTGTGTGTGTGTGTGTGTGTGTGTGTGTGTGTGCAGTGAGAACGGACTATGTTTCAAACACTTCCTATAAATGAATGTCCTGTCTGCTTGCAGAGGCACATGTTTGGTGGGAAATCAAGAACACACACACACACACACACACACACACACACACACACACACACACACACACACACACACACGCTCCTCTTTAATATGCCATTAAAATGGAATCGGGTAAATAAAACAGTTTTCAGCCTACACGTACATACAATCAGTATAACTTCAAGTATCTACAGGCTTTACCAAACAAGAAGCATATCTTGGTGTTTGCATACTGTTCACATTACAGTCGGATCATATTGTGACAGGACATCGCCAACAGTTTACACACTGTATACATTCATAAGCAGGCTCAATGTGTTGCTGACGTGGTTGCTGAGATTACCTCACATTAGCTTATCTCTACTTGTTATGATTATTGAGAAGTTGAGTGATTGTAGTGAGCTCTAGAAGTGTGAAAAAAAAAGCCTTTGTTAAAAAATAGAGTAAGCAGAAAAGACAAAAGGTGGAATGACAAAAGAAAATTGTTAGCACCAATCATAAATGTTGAAGATGGATTTATATTGAGTCACTCGGTAAAGTGAAAAACATCTTTCTTTTAATTTTTTTCATACTGCACACTAAAGTCCATGTTGATTTACTCAAGTAACTTCTCATTGGAACACAAGCTCTTCACCGGGAGAGTTGACTGCGACTTTGTTGATATTTGCTTCAATTAAAGTACAGTGCTTTGCTCCTTTCATATATATTTACTTTTCCATATTACTTCAATAAACATACAAATGTGTTGCATTTCAAGGATATCATCTTTTTCCTTATATTCTTATTTGCATATTTCTAAACTTTGTGTTCAAAGCACCTTTCATTTGAACTTTTCATATTACACTTAATTGGTGACCCAATTCCCGACTATACCGCTTTGGATTGTCTTTGTTTTTCAGGGTTTCATTTTCCTCCTTAGAGAGAAACTCTCTGGTAGGTACCAGCTGTGACTGGGCCATGTTTAGTTTTTTTCTTTTTTTTCCCCTCCACGTATCAAACTGCAGCTCCCACCAGCAGTATTTCAGATGAGGAGCAGTTTGTTGACTTTCTTTTCTTTTTTTTTCTTTCTTTTTTTTCATGACTTTTATACTTTTCACTTATGCCGTGTATCTCCCAGGTATGAAATAATTGGAACTATCAATCTGTCCAGGTATTTTTAATACCTCACACCTTTTGTGAATCCATTGCCATTAATCACATATTTCTGTCAAATTGTATTCCTCGTTTTGAATTTGCTGAACAGGAATGCACAGTGCGTGGAGACGAGTAATGATGAATTTGCAGTCTATTGTGCGGCGCTACTCCTAACTATACTTGAATACCTTCTGAGATGCATCAATGGACGACTCGGGATCGTGATCTTGCCTGACAAGAGATTGCGACACACTTGTAGAAAATCTGTGGCTGACTAAACCAGAACGGCAAGATTAAACCAGTATGTGTAGGTGTTATGGCAAAAAGATAACCTCGACTTGATATTTGATGCAACATAGTATGTATCATAGCATGCAGGTAATTAGTGCAGGATCCTTGTACAGACGTGCAGATACTTCACTCTGCAAACACTAACCTAAGCATGTGCACTCCAGAGTGAGAGGATTTTTTTTTTTTCTCCTTCAAACGAGCTGCCACACACTCCAAATCTCCACATGTGGGAATCTGACTGTGATGATGTTTGCTCTAGATGCGCACACCCACCCCACTCCATCTCAACAAGAGGGGACATTTCCATGACAAAGGGCAATTATTGACTTTCATTGGCTCGGCTTGCTTTGATATCAGCAAGGGGTGTGTGTGTGTGTGTGTGTGTGTGTGTGTGTGTGTGTGTGTGTGTGTGTGTGTGTGTGTGTGTGTGTGTGTGTGTGTGTGTGTGTGTGTGTGTGTGTGTGTGTGTGTGTGTGTGTGTGTGTGTGTGTGTGTGTGTGTGTGTGCAGGAGGGTGTGAGGGGGGCAGTGGGTTAGGGGACAGCACAGTGGAGGAGAAGAAGAAGCAGGGGGGACCTGATGAAAGGAGCCGAATGGGAAAATGCACCCACTGACCCACGGTGCACTAACAGAAGAGGAGGATCACAGTGGAAAGAAAGCATTCGTTTGTTGAGGTTTTCTTTCTTTCAGCCCTTCCCTCCGCTTCTCTTTTCTGCATCCTTCCTCCCTTTCTCCCCAGTGTTGTCTTCCCATCCATCTCCCTGCTTTCGCTTTCTTTTACTCCCTCTTTTTTATCTGCCTATATATGACTGATCCTCCCCCATACTCCCACCTACTCACCCCCCCCCCCCCAATCCCCCCTCCTCCTCCTCCCTTCACTGCCATAATTTAAGGGGCTGAAAGGCATGGCGAGCGGAGAAAGAGGAGAAGAGAGCGCTGAGAAAAAGGGGAGACCCTGCAGATGAGGGCCTTCCTTCACGGACGTGGCACAGATGTGAGGGTGTTTTTTGTGAAATGAGTCGGGGAGGGGCGGCGATAGGCTAATTTGTGTGGCATAAAGACGGGGCCCTTTTCATATGCAGAGCGCCACTTTGATGCGCGGCCGATGAAAGCTGGAGGGAGCGCAGAGGAGAGGAGAAGAGAGGGTGATGGAGGGGTCCTTTGTCCCCTGACAAGAAGGCATCTGCTCCATGCTGCCCTCCTCTCCTCCTCTCTGTGGCTGTACCAAGGCGCCACAATGGGACGGCCGGGAGGAGAAAGTGTCATCAGAGCACCTTAGAAAACAGGACGTGAAAAAATAAAGAGAAGCCGCTGCTTGGGTCGGCCTGGCTGGCGTACGGGGATGCATATCAATACTGAAATTTATTCAAGGCCTGCAAACAGCAGTGTGCGCGCACACACATATACACACACACACACACACACACGAAGGCTGAGCTGTCTGAACATGCAAACACGCTATAGAGACATTGACATAGTTTCACAGCTGACAAAACACATCTTAACTTGGGCCGACGTTTCCCTTTGAGAAGCAACACACACAAACTTTCCTCTTTCACGGGAATCAAGATCAATGGCTGCCGGGGTGAAAGGTGTGCATGAGTTTGAATGGTGAGAGATCAGATGGAGACTCTGCACTGAGTTGAATGCTGCTGCTTTCTGTACATGTCTCTGTGTTGTTGACTGGACTATGAGGCGTGCGTGTGTGTGTGCGTGTATTTGCGTGTGCACGTATGCATGTGTGTGTCCTCGCGGTGCTGATCACAGGCAACAGGCTCACCAGAGCTCCCTCACCAAGCACAGGCTGATTTCATGGTCACACAAAAGCTTGATCTCAGCAGAGAGGCTGTTTTGGCAAGAAAACTCAAACCATGTCTTTTCCTGTAATCCAGTGAATTAAAAACACAAACTCATCTTGCAACTTACTTATTTCGGTTTGACATACATATATGACGCTGTGGCATAGAAAGGTGCAATGAATATGCAACTGATGATACTCTTTGTTCCTGGCATACCAGTCATACTCAAGCTTTCCTCGAAATGATCAGTATTTTTAGTGTTATATCTGGTTATTAATTGAAATGAAATGTTAAACTTAGATTACATTTCCTGTGTTGGGCCAAGATGTTGATTTGATAATCGTCAGTTCTACAACAGGCTTGTTTGAGGGAGCTGGAGTGAAGCGAGAGGTGGAGAACAGGCTCGGAGTTGTTTTGTTTGACAGTAAGCATTTGTTTACCTTAATAAGGAGTAAACAGTTTATAATTCAATTCCTTGTCATTTCTGGCCCATTCTAGAGTAACACAACAACATAGATACACCAGACAGATCATACAGCATAACCCTTTATGGAAAGCAGCTCAGATCAGTAGAAGGCTGATGCATGAAACACGAGCTACAGCCAATAGATAGACAATTTCAGTTTTTAAAACTTTGGGATGGAAGTGTGTATAAGGACATGGCGGTATCACAGAAGTAATTGATGGCACGGGTGCCTGAGCCAACAAGTTTATCCTTCATGTCACATTTCAACAAGACAAGAAAAAAACAAAACATGACGGTATTAAATGTTTTCATGACATGCTGATATATGATTCAAATATTATTAATAGAAATTGATCTATCACAGAGCCTTAATTTTATTTTCCTTAATTGAGTCCCACTACAACTATGAATACAAATAGGTAAAGACAAATGACATTTTAATTCACAATATATATAAAAGTAGAATGAAAACAAGAACTAGAACCAAGAGCATGATGATGCACATGATTTTTTATTTTTTTTATAATCTTTATAATTACTTTAAAATCCATCAGAGTGGGATGGAGGGATGCTCCGCTTTGATGGAGCCAAGTAAGAAAAAGCTTTTTGCCAAACTTTGAACATGCAGAAGGACGTTGAAGACGAGAAAGATCCGACTGTACTGTCTGTGTGACATGAAAGAGGAGAGGAATAATGGAACGAGTCCAAGCATGGGTTAGGAGATGAAGGTGTATCAATGTGAACGTCTACAAATGGGTAATTATGTCACATTAAACAGAGAGTTCTACAGAGTACAATGCTGATGGAGGGTTATGCACCATAATGGTCTGGAATAAACAGCATCCAGCAAAAGTAAGTAACATGCAGAGGCATAGAAACATCACCTTTGTCCATCAGAGGTACAAAGGAGGAAATGAGGCATTTCTTTATTTTGATTGAAAGACAATATTCATTATAAGTTTCTATACTAGAATAAAACATAAAAGAATTCTTCATTGTCACTCCGTTAAAACAACAGTTAGTTATTACATTTAAAAACCAAGACTACAAAAAAAACTAAGTATTTGCAAAGACAGTACAGTGGCTGTGCTGATTGTCGTTCAGTTTGGTGCATAATTATTGTACGGTGTGTGTGTGTGTGTGTGTGTGTGTGTGTGTGTGTGTCAGTTTTGGGTTGGGGGGCTTAAATGAGGGGTTTAAAATATATTAAAAAATAACACTGGTGGGTAAACGGACATGTCTGTGGACAGACAACAATGTTGCATTGCCACTGCAGCTGACTCAACTATAAAACTCCCAGGTTCCAGAAGGACATGGACTGGGAGTCACGCCACTGTGGAGGCCGCCATTGTTGTTTGTGCAATGCAACAGACATTTTCCATTTTCACATAAAAATGTTGTGGTGGGGCCAGACCAATATGTGATGACAGGTGTTTCTACCACAGCCTCACAGCTTTATAATCTGCTCCCCTTTACACAGGTTGCCACACCCAGTGTTTGCAACTTGCACTGTAGACTTGATTAGCTTTTATACTGAAAGCCTTTCCTACGGCAGTCATTATTCAGGCCCAGGTCCTCCATAATAAAATTCAAGATTTAACCTGATGTCCCACCAGACGGGAATAATTTAACTAATTAAAATGATAAAACAAGTTTTGGTACAATCCATAACTGAGAGTTGTCACGACTCACCGGATATTTGAAATTAAAAGCATCTAAGCCGTTATCCTTTCTAGCAGTCATACACATTTTAGATTGGCCCATTACGAGTTTGTCATGTTATAATGTTGCCTTTACTTTGAATGTGAATCAAATGCCTGAGTTCATTTTTGCAATCAATCTCAGAGTGAAAACAAATGGATTAATAAATGGTTGTTGTCAACTTCATTAGGTGATCTTTGCCCTGAACCAGACGTTATTGCAGCAGGAGTCTCTGAGGGCTGGAAGCCTGCAGGTCCCTTACACCACAGAAGACCTCATCAGACACTACAACTGTGGAGATCTCAACTCCATCATCTTCAATCATGACACCTCGCAGGTCAAACACTCTTTTCTGGTCCCGTCCTGTCTGTCCCATCACATCTTGTCTTCTTTGATACGGTTTTGTGTTATCTCATCTCAACTTCGAAGCTACGCAACTACGTTTCTCTCTACTTAATAAGCTAAGAGTCATTTTGACCCCTTGACCCCATGTTTGTCACTCTGACACGACCCTTGACCCCTTACCCTCACCCCTAACCCCCTAACCCCCTCGTCCCCATCACCGTCACCCTCTTCTGCTAATGTCTCTGCCAATTGCATCAGGGAAAATTAAAATGATAATGGAATTGACAGATTTATGTTCAGAGCTTCTACATTTTAACTGCTTGATTCAACGTCTTGCAAATGACTTAATGGGAAATATGCTTTTCCTTCACCATCTCATTCATTACAGGTCCCCAACTTCAATAATGTGACACTGCCACCCAGCGAGCAGGTGACCGCCCAGGAAATAGACAGCTACTTCAGACAGGAGCTCATCTACAAGAGAAATGAGAGAATGGGCAAGAGGGTCAAAGCACTGCTGGAGGAACATCCTGACAAGAGCTTCTTCTTCGCCTTCGGAGCAGGTTAGCTGTTCAGTCTTTAACTCTTGGCGCCCAATGACAGACACACGCATGTAGAAGCTGATTTACTAACAAGAAAGGCACAGCACAAAAAAAAGCAGAAACACCTTATTTAATGTGGAAATTTTTTTTTGGGGGGGGGTGTTCCAGATTGTGCAAAAATACTAGCAGGAGTTTGTGCATATAGATTAATTTACACAACTGGATTTACAGCATCTAAAAATATTTGTGTTGTTTATGATCTCATCTGTTTTCAATAAAACGATCTGCATTCAGTCTTTAGGAGAGATGCTGCTGTTAGTGTGGCGAGACTCATTTCCTCACCACAACTTTTATTTGCGGACTTGATTATAAGATTTTTTTTCTATGCTCAACACCTTCTCAGGTCTTCGGCAAGTTTTCTGAATCTCTTCAGTTGCTCTTCTTTTTTCCTTCGGCGACGACTTTGTGACATATTGTGTTCCATATTTCAGTTTTATCAAATGCAGATTTTTAAATTTTTCTTGCTGTGACACGAAAATGTTTATGTCCTTCCACTAGCTATATCCTATCACATTTCCTCTTGAGCGGGTGTTGACTTTGTGCTCCAACCAATCACTCCCTGAAGGACTCAAGCAAACAAACACATAAACAATACAGTTTTCATGTATTCAGGTTTAAATGCAGACAAAACTCCAATTTGAATACTCCTGTTTGCACGTAGATCTCACTTGTGGTGTTAGTCTTATATGATCACTCCGCCACGAATCACACAAACTCTTTGCGTGAGCATTTAATCTTAAACCGCCATTCAGGATCTACTTGGTATGTATGTTAAATATGTAAAATATATGGCATATAATCACATACATCTAATGGATTCATAGAAAACATGTCAACATTTTTTGTAAAGCTTTTACTCTTTTTTTCTGTTTGATTTGTTGTTTTGATTGTCCGATACTTGTTTTGATTTTTAGTAAATCCGGCTCTCCGATGGTTAATCGCTGCGAACACAGTGTTTACTCCTTTACAAAAGCCAGTGGCTTCACAACCTGCTATTAACCGGTCAAAACTAAACTGACTCTTAGTCTCATTGCTACTTCCTGGAACTAGTTTCCAGTATCTTTAGATGAAATGTCAGGCTCTTTATCAGCAGCTTTGAGGCTTTTCTGGTCTGGTTATACGTGAACTCATCAAAGAAGTCAGTAAGATCACTTTTATCCGTATGACAAATTGACTTAAGTTCCCGTCTTTGTTAGCGAAGCACTTCTGGGGGAGACGGAAGACGTCTTAGTCTGAGCAGCTTAACAAACTGACTCACGGGGTGAAAAAACAAAGACAACTTAACAGACGGACTGAAATCCCGACTGATCACTGCTCATTAACATAGTTTTTCTCTGTTCTGGAAGTCCATGCAAAAGCTTTCCAATATAAAGAAATAGCTCTACCTAAAAGTCCCTGCATTTACACTTCCCCTTTCTTTCACTGGATGGGATAAATCTGATTTTGAGTCTGTTTGGATTTTACATATTTCTCAGGACACTTCCTTTACAGCTGCTCGTTGTAAGAAACATCTTTCACTGTTTGCTTAATTTATCTCAATCAATCAAATGCTGCTCGTGTAATGCTCTTTGTGCAGGTTAGTACAGCCCTTGGGGCTTCACAGATCTCATAACAGACAAGAACAAGGACAACTAAAGATAAGACAATATCGAAGGAAATTGAAAGTTGAAAACACAATGATAATGATTGATAAAGTAACATAAAAAGAAGTCTTTGCTGAATGTACTTGCAGTAAAAGGCAAAAATGAAAAACATAATTTACAACTAAATGATCTACTAAAACCAATAACAGTGCTTAAAGCAATAAAGGAAGATCTAAGAATAAATGAGCCTACTGAGGAATTCTGTTTAAACGCCAGCCTGTATATGTACTTTGCACTATTTTTGGAGATCTTAACATTTGTACTGAATCCGGTCAGAATAATGAGCCCTCCTCAGTGGTTTAACTGGATGAACAATGATCTTCACGCAGTTTTGGCAACAGATCAATGACCTGTTGAAGATGCCCTATGGAAACATGGTTTATGAAAGCAGCCCTGACCAGAAACAGACTCGTGGCCTGTTTGAGTCATCCAGACATGTTCAAGTAATCCTTTGAATACTTCTGTTAACTGGAGAGAGAGCTCAGAATGTATGTCTTGACTGATAAGAGACTTGAGTTAAAACAGGGAAAACAAGAGAAGATTTCTCCAACTCGGTGTATGTGCTTATTCTGTGATTTGCCTTTGAGCTTCTTGGATGGATGAATGATGAATTTGTACCTATTGCAGACCTGTTGGTTTCACTTCATTTGAAAATCAACGTTTCGGTCCCACCTGATAAAGTACACAAAATTGTCTCTTCGACTGCATATTCCAAAGGATTCTTCAAGCGTACACATATGAAATCATGCTGCAGATACACACAAAAAAAACCAAGCCAAAATCAATGTCTAAATCTAAGTTTGAACATTACCAATTTCTAGTTACTGTCAACTGATGTCTTGCAAAATTGCCGTCTATTTGTTCTGTTTGTTTGTAAGATGTACTAATAAAGGGTGCAGGCCCCCTGTCCAATCTCTGATTCACTACTGAAGTGACAGACATACCAACTCTCAAAATAGTCTTTTTCACCAATGTTTGACTCACTGCAGGGTGAGTAATAAAAGATCCATTCTGCATGGAATATTCTGGCACTTATCATTTATAATAACATATAATTTATCTCAGATTTCATAATTTTATTATAAAATGACCTTGTCAGAAACATCAAGGGGCTTCACTCAGTGGTCATTCCAAAGGAGAAAAAGCAGTAATAGAAAAGAGGGAGACCTTCACAGTCTTTTGGTCTTTGAGCTGGCAGGAAACAGCTGAGGAAAAACAGACGCATGTGCACGCGCACACGTGCACGCGCGCACACACACTTAAACCCTAACAAGGAGTACATTTCACAGCGCGTCCCTACGGAGGTGCCTTTACAAGGGCTTGGTCTCTAAAGGTGTGTGTGTGTGTGTGTGTGTGTGTGTGTGTGTGTGTGTGTGTGTGTGTGTGTGTGTGTGTGTGTGTGTGTGTGTGTGTGTGTGTGTGTGTGTGTGTGTGTGTGTGTGTGTGTGTGTGTGTGTGTGTGTGTGTGTGTGTGTGTGTGTGTGTGTGAGCTCCTGAGTGAAAGTGATCCATCCAATCAGCCAAGAAGCACTAGTCTTTGACATACAGAGAGCAGGTTAGGTCAACGTGTACAGGGAATGAGATGGATCACATTAGGTAACACACACACACACACATTTTTCTCAGCCAGAACCCATACGCAAAACCGACCGCGGTAAAATGTGTCCTTAATTATCCCTGGAGGGGGTCAGGGGTCTCTCTCTCTCTCTCGCTCACATGCACACGCACGCGCGCACACACACACACACACACACACACACACACACACACACACACACACACACACACAATGGAGCCCATTATACTAACATACTCCACTCCCCGACCATCAGCTGTGAGCCTGCTGTTATCAGTGACCATCTCATGTCCCTCTAAAACAGTACAAAAGGACGTCTGATCACATTAAAGGTTCGATTATGGTCTATTTAGCATTCTGTGTTTCTGTGTTGACATGCCTCCAATATAATAATTGACCCAGCTATCTGTGTGACTTTTAACAAAAACCACAATCTGGTAAAGAAGTGGATTCTTATCCCCTCAAATTGCAATGCTGCAAGTTTTAGACAATCTATGAAAATCATCCAGTTGTGTCTTCAAACTAAATTGGATTCAGCCGAATTACACTTTGAAAGAGCAATGACATATTTGGCATATTTCTCTGCCCAAGTAATGATCCCATTAGCCTGCTGGGGTTGGCTTGCAGATTCTTATGTGGAAAATTGTTGAGGGTTTTCATTTTTGACTTCAGTGAGCTTTATTGCCACAACAAGTTAACAAAACAGTTTATACATGATAATTTACTTCCTGTCAAATTGCCTGGTTGATACTGACGGAGCTTTGCCAAAGGAAACTATAGTTATATCAAAAGTTAAGCATGATGTTTGGGTATTTGGGTGTTTATGGAAGCCATGTTTATGACTTTGTCTGGATTGATGATCGTCAATAATTCTGAATCATGTACCACAAAGATATAAACATGAAGACAATCTTACATATAAATGTTTATTGTAAACAAATTAAAGCTCATTAACCAACGACCGAGCAACCTTGAGACAGATAGGTTATAAAATACCCCGAACAAGGTTGGAACAATAATGAACTTTAAGATTCACAAAAAGTGAAGAAAACCAAATAAATGTGCTGTCATCAGTGTCAATGGGGAAAAAATATTGAGTCAAATATTTGAGGGTTTTAAGGTTGTTTATGCAGAAAGCATTAACAGTAAAATACTATCATGCAGCCAAACCAGAGCAAACGTTTTCTAACCATAAACGCACACACACACACACACACACACACACACACACACACACACACACACACTACATCTTAGTAAGGAGAGTTTTACCTTAACCACGACCAATAGTTGAGGTCAATTTAAACTTTGAGGACTGAACAATGGCCAAACTGGATGAAAACTAATTGATATAACGAGATGGAGCTGGTTTATGGGTATGGATGTGGATTAAAAATGTTCTTTGCAAACCTAAATCAAGTGGCTGCTCATTTGGCTCTTAATCTGAAACTATAAAATGTGAGTTTTGTCATAACCAAACAAAAGTATTACCAGAAAATCATGGGAGAAAAACAGGGCGAATGAAAAATATGAGCATGAAGTGAAAAAGACCTTTATTTGGTCTACTTGTTCTTAGCAGTAAACTTATTTTATTTGAGAAACAGTACTGTCTATGGTCAGGGTTTTGCAAAAAACCTATCATATCAGCTGTAAATTGGTCTTGTTGAAGCCGGTTTGGAAAAACAACTCAAAAGACAAAATGCTGTTAAATACATCAAAGTAAACCAGAGTTTTAGGACTTATCTTCAAAAGGATGCATCTGTCGAATTTCTGCACAACAGGTTAAAGGACAAATTCTTATTTAATACTCTTTGTTCCAAGACATTAAAAATCTCCTGTGTCAGGATAGAAGTGGCTTGGTCTTTAGTTTTTGCATACAATTACATCTGACTCCAGTATTTAACTAGTCAATGAAAAACGGCAAATACTTGTATCATGAGAGTAAGGCTGTAACACACACACACACAAACTGATTTGTATTGCGGTTTGGACTCCTGACTTGTGTTGTTTCCCGTAAGACCAAGAACACTAAAATAAGTCAAAAGTTGTCTGTTCTTTTTTCGTGACACTTATTTTTTCATATCTGAACTTTGGATGGGTTGTTTGGAAATAATGGCTGGTATGTTGCTTGAATTTGGCCCGGTGGTCAAGTGGTCAGAATGCCGGGCTGAGGACCAACAGGTGGAAGGTTTTTAATGTTCAGACCGCACTCAGACGCCTCTCCAGGAAGACGCATTGCCAGATTTGCTCCTTGGCATTTTGTCTTGTGTGCATTGTATTTTTTTTAATGACATTGCAGAATAGAAAATACAAACCAGAAGTTGTGGCATTCGGCCGGCAGTTGATGCAACTTTGATCACTTGCACACTCGCAGACTTATGCAGGCTTTAGAAAATTATTACTTGTAAAAGTAACCGTGAGAATAGAACTGTATTTACTACTGTAAGGTTTGAACAATTAATCTGTGGTTGACGGTGATGCCTAACAGAAGCATTGTCCGGCACATCACTGCTTCAAAGCTACTTCACGCTTCAACGTGTTCGTTTTCTGTTTGAGTCTATGGTCAGTATGTCCACTACATTTATTTTTTTTACCCCAGGTTTATCATTTATCCTGTAAATTGAACAAAAATAGATCATGGTTAAAAAAAAAACCAATGACAATGTTCTAATCTTTACTGACATCCACATCCAGAATTCTGTCAGTAAAAATGTTCAGTCTGTAGTTTTGGAATTTGGGAAACTTTCCATGATCTGCTTTTGGAGCAACATAACTCCAAAGCTGGCTCACTGGCTCAACTTGTGCTTTTGACAGATATAATTTGCCAGTTCTTACACTCTGTCAGGAAACATTTGGCCTGCCCTGGTTGTGGAGGAGTAACTTGGATGCATGTTGATCTACATGCAAACTTCTTGTACCTATCATAGAGGTAATATGAGGTTTTTAACCTTTTTTTTTTTCCTGTTTGTTAAACCACTGCTCTGCTAAGTATCAGGGTATTGTTACGCCTCACTTTACTTTACTGTTCTGTAAGTAAATACCTCCTGAAACGTGTCTGCAACCCCCCCCATCTGTTTGTCTGAAACTCCCCACCCATCACTCACCATAAATGATGATGCTGAAAAAGCACCATGTGTTCAGGAGACATATGGAAGCGGTTATTTCTCTGCTCCATAGGTACAGTAACCTAATCCATGTATACAATCTGAACCCTTGTTCCTTCTATAATCTCTGCCATACCCTGGCACTCTTGACTTTAATAAAACGATGTGTTTACATATTGCTAAAGGCCGAGAGCTCCTTTTCTGACGGCTCTTAAATATTTTCTTTTCTTTTCTTTTTTTTTTTCCAGGCTGAACTTGAACACATCCATGTTTCAGCCTGAGCCTGAAGCCTCTTAGCACACCATGATTCACTTCAAACTCGGCTCCAAGACCACAAATTTAAATATTTGCGGCAGTGTAATTGCCAGTGTGGTTGACAGGCTCTAACGGTTACTGTACTTTGAAATGTTTGACTCTTTTCACAGACAATTAAGGTTTGCCCTTGGATCTTTTCGCTATTTAGCTTGGTAGGGATTCGCTAAAGTGAATACCGGTTGTTTAGTGAGCTGTTTAGCGTGGTGGATGGGCTGTAATAAATGGATGTCTTGGCCTGCGAGCTGTGGCTCATGACAGAGGTCGACGTGAACTCATAACTCAGGCGAAGCACCTTGACGTGTCAGTGTGTGGGTAGATCCTGGAGCAGAAAAACACTCACTTAATGCATCAAAATGAAAGTTCCAAAATCAAGGCATGTGCAGGCATTACCACCTTTGCAATGGTAAAAAAAAAAAAAAAAAAAGACTTCAGAAAAAAACGTTTTTCTTCGGTTTTCGGTGTTTTTATCTGAACATATAGGAAAAATAGGAATACACTACATTATACAGTGCATCTCTGCAGGTGAAGAGTGTGCCATTAGATATTTCAGGCATGGGCATTAGGTCAATGAGAAAATATGAATCAAATCAAACAAGGTTAACTTGATTCAACTTCTGTCCTATCTAACAACTATTTACAAATTTCACTGTGCCGACTGACAAAGCTCGCAATTATTACTTATCACAGTAAAAAATAGAAAGATATCTGCATAATGTAGAACTTTTACATCAGTATGTCTGTATTTATTAAAGTTGAAAGTAAAGCATTATACCCCCCAACAAAATCGGGTTTACAAAAAGATATAAATCAATACTGAGCATATTCAAATTCAATTTAAAGATCATCCCACAGCAGTTCAGGCATTTTATGTTTTAGAATATAATTTCCTTGTTCTGAGCCATATGGTTCAAAATGGTTCAAAAAGTTTGTTTTTGTTGCACTGCCTTTGATAAAATCAATAACAACTCTAGGCCGTACAGAACGACATGAACACTAATTAAGTAATGTATTGAGTAGAATACCCAGGACTTATTTTTAAGTTTTTTTAACAAGAAAAACGTGTGTCGCTTTAGGGAAGGAAAAAAAATGCCCTTACTGCGTAACATCAGCTAAATTAAAAGAGTGTCCCAGATATATCCATGAAGGTAGCGACACAATGAAAGTGAAAACATGTTGGAAAGTTACATTCTGGGAAAGTTTTGTTTAATTCTTAATAATTCTGAAGGAAACTGTTGAACATACTTTTTCGAAAATGGTGTTTTCAGCTTAAAGCGTATCAGTATTGCACACTGTTTAACATTCATATCACTCAACATCTATTTTCATTTTAATGAATGTTATCTTGCGTTGATGGTAAAATTACCTGCAAGTGACAAAGCAAACTTACCAAGTTCATCTTCTGTAGCTAAAAATGTAGACCATTTCTACAAACGGACTTTTATTATGGATTCAATGAATGGATCAATGTTCAGAAGATTTAATACACGTATTTTGAAAATGATCTTAATTGAAGAACAAAATATGCAGAGCAGACACATGCTGGTCCTGCTCTGCCTGCCATCAAGTAGTAATTCTTGGTTCCTCATTTATAATTGTTATTGGGATAAGAAATAAAAATATCATTTTTACCGTCCTGATCACACTGCAACCATTCTAAATTAGAATTTAGGGGTATTTTAGTATTTTAGTGTGTCTCTATTACACTTAACTAAAATCTGTTATTGAAATGTGCGTTTTAAACAAAACGATTTTACGTTTTTAAATCACGATTTATTTTGAATTAAATTAAGAAATCATTCCGTTCACTCCCATATTTTTCCTCTTTCTGCCTCTCTGGCGACCCCCAGGTTACGTCTGAATCACCCTTAGAAAACCACCGATCTCCAATATTTCTGCGGGTGCAAACGAGAGGACTTGGCTCCGATATCCCCCCCTTTGTGTAAACATCACAGAGTTGTAATGAGGAGCTGGAACAAACTGAAGCAGAATATACAGTATTGTCACACGGGGTAATGTTAACCACATTTAGCAAGCAGTTAAGAGAACTCAAGCATTGCATACATTTGTATATACACTAAGCCCTAAATACCCCTAAATACACCCATGTGCTTAAAATGTAAGACGCAGTTATAGCTGATTGGCTGGACCTTCGTATTCATATTCACTCTCAAATCTCCAGGCTCAGCCGTGCGCATACCTGGCCCACATCCCTCCTGTGTGTTTTCACACTGAGCACTACATCACTGCAGCCACCGCTGCCCTCCTTTTTTTTCCTTTTTTTTTTTTCTTTGGCTTCCCCAGATGGTGTGAAAGTCAAAAATGTGGTGCTTTTTCACAGCACCTCACCCTCATAAACAGCCAGTTTACAACTGTTTGGGGTAGTCGCTGACACGAGTACACACATGTCATCCAGCACCATTAAAAATCCAGACCAGACCTACCACACACTGGGCAGGGAAGCGGGCAGACGGGCCAACCGTCTGCCAAACCTGGATTAAGTCCCGGATTTAAGTCTGAATGACACCTTTATGCTACAACTTTTTCTTTTTCTTTTGACAAAGCAGGGTTTATATATATATATATATGTATATATGTATATACATATATATATGATTTTTAATGGTACAGCGTGTAGAATTATCTTTCTCTTTTGGAAAATAAATTTCTCCCGGATTAGACACGTTCTGCAGTTTCTGCCATGTTATTTCCTGTTCTTCTGTTTTTGCTATTAATGCAGCTTCCCAACACAAATTGTAAATAAAACCTAGACTGTTGCTATGATATGAAATACACACAATTGTGGTTTGGTATATTTTTGAGACTGGACTTTAAACAAAACTCATAATTAGCTTATGTTGTGGCAACGGTTTTAACAGAGTGACTTTTAATATGAATATTATTGAAGTGAAGTCTATGAGTGGGAAATATAATCGAATAATGACGATTGTATCTGTTTACAGTGCAGCTCAACAAACACATGTGTCTTCTATCTTTGCTTACATGTTTACAATTAGAAATGCAAGCCAGATAAAAGTAATAAACTTTTCACGAGCGGTATGTCAGAGACATCTGTGATGTATTCTCAGCACATCCCTGTGTCTTCTTAAAGGAGGATAAAAAGAAGATAAACCTGTCAGACACTCTGAATAACTAACTGCCTGTTAAGCTGCTGAGTGAAGCACTCCTAAATATATATATATTTTGTTGCACTCATCTGGTCAAAGGCCTCAGCCTCTGCACTTGAAAGACATACAGTATTTCATACGGCCCACACTTCTCTCTCAGTCATAGCAGTGAATGCTTGTCACAACAGCTCGCCGTGATTTATTGAAAGAGTTGAACTCCTCACCCCTGACCCCATTCAAACCCAGCAGTATTTCCTTATCCACCTGGAACAGGCCCTTTACGCGCTTGCCCGGGGGCTCAATTTTCATTTGGACCAGAAATACCGCGCTCCTATATGAAAGGGGAAAGGGAAAAGAAAATTATATCTTTAGCGAGTGTGCGGCAGCGCATCTATTGATGATTGGGAGTGGGAATTGTAATAGAGGAGCTGTCCCTTTTCATTTTTAGGCTAAAACATAGAGGCGAACAACGCTTCGCCCACGGGGGATGAAGATATGAGGAGACAGAGGAAAACATGACTTGCACGATTTGCGGCTTCTACTCTCTCCCTCGCTCACTGTGAAGTTATTGACTTGATTTTTGTTTTGCTGAAGTTTTGCTGTGATTGTGTACCGACACGCAGGCAGAGCAGGATTCAGGCATGTCACACAGCTCCGGTTTGAGGGTTAAACTGCCATGATATTTATACACCCAGACCTTTTATTTAGCTCTGACAGTTCAGGAACGGTGAGATTTAGAGAGAATGGAGTATGGATATATTTAGAAAAATTGACTTCTGCTCCCAGCTTTAAAAAAAAAAAAAAAAAACATCCCTTGGGCAGAGAAGTGTTTTCTGTTGTGTCGAGGGAATGGTAATCATACACTGTATAAAGCGAGACAACGCGTCTGAAAAAGCCAAATTATCTCAAATTGCCATTTTTGCATTGTTGATGTTGTTTGTGACCAGATTCTGGATTCTGTCAGAACTTTGAGTTCCCACCAATATACACTTCAGAGTAGATCATTCATAAAGACATTTTAAAGGGGAAAAAAACTACTTTTGAAATAAAACTGAGGTGAATATCAAGTACTTCAACCTGAAAATCTACCAGTAAAACCATTTCGACAAATATGTTTGAAATGTACTTCGACCCTGATGTGGATCATGTTTAATTCCATAACAGCACAAAAATTTAAGTCAAATACAAGGTAAACGGTTATCTCCATTTTTAAATACTTTTAAGACATAAAATGTTCTATTTTTTAAGTACTATTACAATTCTTAGCATTTGATATAAATGCCTGTCCAAGAGTACAGTTGTTAAATGTCAAATGTTTTATGCATTTCTTACTTTATATATTAAGAATAAGATGGAGAATTATTCCTACTCTTGCTGTTACTTCAGCTACGATAAAATCTTTTTCCTTGTTTGAGGATTTCATTGGCCACCATAGATTCTCTCACAAAGCCAATAAGGTGGTGTATCTATCACTAACACATTGCAAGAATCAGTTCGTCTTTATCCAAAGGCTTTTGTTACTTGCTATACATTGAACCATAATATAGGTAATTACGTAAAACGAAAGCTTTGTAAAATTCTTTGTGTGAATAATGCATCAACAAAAAAAGTGATCTTCTCGATGTAAACAACGTTTTTCTTGTTGTTGTGTGAGCTTTGTGACTTCTGTTCGTAAACTCGATGGTAATCAGTGAAACGTAATTTGCCTGTTTTATTGTTTTATTCACTACAGATGTGAAAGTTGGTTGCATTTTTGGCTTGATGACAGTGTTTGTTTGGCAACATGGAGGAGACATAGAGGCAAAAAAACACAATTCCGATGGATTGATTTTGGGTAAACAGTTGGGTGACCGAAGGAGAGCTTTAGAGGGTAACTAAACCGGAGAGAAAAGTGTGCTGCTTGGGGTAGAATGACAGCCAAAACCAAAGCCTGTGAGAATTTACAAGATTCTATCCCGTGGATCTGCTTTCAGTTACATCTCAGACCCAAATCAGAGTTGATATGCAGGCCTCATCCGACAACTGCAAGATCTCTCGCAGATTACTCAAACTAAATAGGCACAGAATTGCACTCTGAACCACATGTTTGAGACGGAAGCTCTGTGAGAAAAACTACAGTGTGGAAGGCTTTTTTTTTTTTTTTTAAAAGTGAGAGCGCATCCAGCTCCTTTTGGTATCCATTTTATGAACTGACGCAGTTGAAAAGCTGAGCAGAGACTCACAGCGGGGGCTCATGGAGGTTCACGTTTTGTGTATTTCTTCTTATTTTAAGGAAGTGATTTTGGGGCCCACAGTATGTAAACCTGAGGAATAGACATGGGTGAAAAAGTAGCACACTGCCACAGATTCAGGAGTAAATGTGAGAGAAGAATGACCATGATCAAACCTCCAGTGCACCGTGTTTCACTGTTGAACCAAAGCATAACATCGCCAGTCAGAACTCTTGGCGGGTAGTTCCCATGTCTCTCTCCAGCCCACTGTGGATCGAAGTTTTGGGTTTTAAGTCTTCTTTCTTTGAAATAGTTGTATTTCAAGTCTTTGGTATGTGCATATGGTTTCGAACTGTCAGAGCGATCTAACACATTGGTTTGTCTGGCTTGTGACCCCTCAAAATAAATCAGTGTCTTCGTGCAGACAGATTACATTTTATTTTTGCATGGTGGCAACCAAATATTCACAATATTTTATTTGGGCTGACAAATGTAAAACTATCCAACTGACACTAGCCAAAATAAGAAAACAAGCAAATTCTGCGGAGCGCATATTTTTTCCATTTTTATTCTATTCATCTTTTTGGTTTTCTTTTCTACCTCCAAGATGATCAGCTTCTGGGTTGGTCATTCACCCTCATTTTGAAACACTGATCACACACACACACACACACACACACACACACACTTGGATTAATAATGATATAACCCTGCATTAAATTTTGTAGCATCATCCATCCATCCATCCATCCATCCATCCTTGCTTCCATCCATTCATCCACGATACCAATAATAGATCGAATATTGGGATTGTAGACGGTTGGAGCTGATCCCCACATGAGCAATGTAGAGTCACCTTAAGTTCAATAGATGTATTTGGATTGTGGTAGAAAAGCACGAGCATGAAAAGAAAACCCATTCATGCAAAGAGAAAACATGCAAACTCTCCCTCTAATCAAACTGAGCATTGCTGATCACTGATTGACTTGTTGTATTGAAGAGATTTAAAATTGACAAGTTCAAGTTGCATTTATCTGCTGTTAACGTATCAACTACGGTGGCAACATGGTCACATCTTAAAAAGAGATTTTGATTGTGATAATTACAGCCCCCAGTTATAAAGAGGGAAACTATTTCATCTTATGGAATATGCAAAACTATTAAGATACAGTATTTTTTGGCTTACATGGTTTTTAAAAAGAGATTATAAATCATAAATATCTGAAATATTAAAGGTCATTTGGTCAAATCACAGACAAGATTCACCAGTGTGCATCGCTTTCCCATCATGAACTTCTTTGCACCATCAAAATCCGTAAGTGTGATTGAATAACTACCACATGTAAAAACTTGGAGTCATCGTGGAAAAATGGGCAGAAGCAGTCACTCACCACACATTTTTTGACAACTATACAGCCATAAAGTCAAAACGATTGCGGGTGTACTAGTTACAAAAGGATTAAGAAGGACATTCCCACTTTATGCTACATTTCTACCCGAGTGCAGGAGGACAGGGGAGCGAGTACCAATCCACCCGCACTTACAACTGCTTTTAAACTCAAACCCTCACCTTCCGTTCTTTTTTTTTTTTTTTGCTATAAATAATTGTAAGCAAGACAACACTCTAGGATATTTCATGCAGTGTTCCGGTGTATTTTGTCAGAGGTGCTCGCTTCTTACAGAGTTTTTTTTGTCTACGTTTGATCACATTTTCCTGCGACCACACTGGAGGAGCTGGTGCGCATTCAAGTGCCATAATTTCCTTGGCAGGAGGAGCTGGAGTGAGGACGGCGCTGAGAGAGGGTGTAGAGGCTGCAGCAGCCTGACAGACGTAATCCCTAACACTGCTCCAAAGTGCTGTGTGCCACCACAAATTCTGAGTGAGGGTTTATTTAAAAAACAAGCCCGCACCACAGACCTCTCACACGTCCTGGTTTTCATTTCTTCTCAACATAAATCCGAGGCCGGAGTCGCTCAGCATGATCTTCAGAAACCCCTCACAGACACTAGAACAGTCTTCACGCTGGCGATAAACACTTCCAAATGTTGTCTGTCCCTAAAGAATTTCCAGAGCAAGACCAAGTAATTAAAATGCAAACACGTCCAATCATCCATCTTTTTCATTTTCACAAGTGCACGTAACGCTGCTGCAAATTCTACGTTGTGAATGCACTTTTAATCATTAGGTCTGCTGTGTGAGCTAAACAAAACACCTACTCATTTATTCCTGGTGCTGTCCCCAAATACCATTCATGATGAAATTCACTTAGATCCTCTTTAAGAGAACATTAGTCTGAAACATTTGTCATGGGCAGTGACTTTAATGGCCTAAACTTATGGGTTAGCGACAATGTTAAAATTATGGACGAGGTGAAAGTGATGAAACCCAGTACTTAGAGTTGCTTTATACTTGGAGGTTTTCAGATTTTTAGAGACAAATATTTCACAACTTGCTTTAATCTCCTAGAAGGTTCTAGTGGTTCAGTTACAAATAAAAAGACTCAAGATTTTAAAAGAATAAATAAAAAAAAATGCCTGGAAAATGTTGAGATTTGACCTCGGGCAGCTTTTGTCGTCACTCCTGTTTTTGCACTGTGAACTTTGCGTCGGCGCTGCGTCAGGAGAGCCTTGTTTTTGTTCAAAACCTGACGGCCTGACAGGATGCTCTTATCCTTGGCTATCAGGGTCTGGCATCTGACGACTTAACATTCCTGCGTTGTTTTGTGAGCCTTTTCTTTTATGTCTCCGTTCCTGTTTTTCTTTGTGTGTTAAGTTCAGCATTTGACATCAGCATCAATTCTTCCACTTCCCTCTAGGTCTCCTCTTCAGCCTGTTTATGAAATGGAAGTATGTCTCAATTCCACATAAAGGAGCAACCTAAGGAATACGGTCTGTTTCTGATCTTTCTGTGTCTTTTCGCCTAAGAGGAACAGAACGAGGATTGTTTTTCTGTTGGCCAAGATGTTACCATTCATTGTAGTGATATATACGTATGTGCGTCCAACTCACAGTTTTTTTATTTTAGTTTTTTTTTTCTTTCTTTTGTGATCACTCGCGATTTTCTTCTCAGAGTCATATCACAGCTGTCTCTCATCACGGCTCCCTCCTATCACTGGCATCTTACTTTCAAATCATTGTCTTGAGGGGATCTGAATTGAAAAGCAACTTTATATCAGAGAATAGGTCATCAGGTATATCCAAAACAGCATGTGGAGGTTTAGTTACTCACTGTTTCCAATCTTCCAAAACTTGAATCTGTGTTGTTTCCGTTCACAATTTTTATCTGTTTGAGTTCTACTCCTTTGCTGTACATCAGACCACTTGACCACTTGTCTGCCAAGTGAAATGATGGCGACGTGATGACAGTAACACACAACATCTTGAAACTGTAGCGCTAAACATTAAGATAGACGCTGCTTCTGTGAATTTGTGTAATCTGCCACAGTGCAGCAGCCCGGGGAGCTGATGGCGGTCAAGGGTTTCACTCAGGGACCCACAGTGGTGATCCTGTCAGCTGTGAGATTCAAACCTGCGATTCAAACCTCTGATCCCCAGTTTGCTTTTTACACCTCTGGGCCACCACTGCTCTTGAGGGGTCGGGGATGGGATGGGATGTTGGCAGACGATCTGCTGTGTGACCCAATGAAGAGAGAAAAAGTCTTAAAGCTTTAAACGAGTTGCATTTACTTGAAATATCCTTCAACGGTCTCAGGCTGAAATGGTCAATTTTCAACAATTTAAAGATGAACAAAATGTGCTCAACTAAACAAGGTTATAACAAAATGAAGTATAAGTTGTGTTCTGTTGTTGGGACCAAAGCTGAGTTTGAGGGCTTGTATGTGCATTCATCTAAACACACACATTTTGGTTTTGGCTACTACCGACTTTCTCCCCCTATGCTATTTTATGAAGAGTATCCTTATCATACAGGGGGGTTTGGATGAAAATGACAACATGCATTTACAAGTAACATCATACTAAATTGATTCCAGGCAAAAGCATTCCCTTTTGAAGCAATTTTTTCCATGGCTCATCGGCGGTAAAGACTCCCGGTGCCTGCAAGGATATATATTATATTAACATTAAGACACCACAAGTTGGTTACGTTACATGAATTACGAAACTTTTACTTAAAACAACATTAACTTGCTGCCATGCCGTGATTGAATTGCGGTTAGGATTTTCTTTGTATTAAACACTCATTTGTCTGCTGGATTCCAGTGTTGTCGCCTTCAGTTACCCCGTTGGTGGTGAGCCTCTGGGGACGTCAGTGTCAGTCAGTGTACCAGCTGGATCCTGGCAGGAATATCTCCACAACTGCTTATAATACCATCAAGACGACTTGTGTGGGCATTCATGGTCCTAACAGGCTGAATCACAATCACATTTGTGAAGCTATCTTATAAAAACGGGCTCAAAAGTTTTTCCACATGGACGTAATGGATTGCTCCAAAGTTGACCAGACATATAGTTAATATCTCACACAACAGCTCTGGTGTATCTCCACAGCATTTTAGATGGGGAAAAGCAAACTTATGATCTGCCCTATCTGTGCAGTGCAATTTTACTAAACTATATGGACTCATTTTCTAACTGGGCACCTTGAAATAAAGGACATAATTTGGTAGATTACATCCATTATTTCAATGTTGTTTATTTGAAAAGTAATTCCCCTGTTAGAAGCATTTTTTTCATTCATCATTAGAAAAAAATACCATATTTATTGAATTTTTTTTATAAATCTAAGTTCTGTCAAAGTACCTCCACTCATTTAAAAAAGGTCCAAGGAGTGTGTGTGTGTGTGTGTGTGTGTGTGTGTGTGTGTGTGTGTGTGTGTGTGTGTGTGTGTGTGTGTGTGTGTGTGTGTGTGTGTGTGTGTGTGTGTGTGTGTGTGTGTGTGTGTGTGTGTGTGTGTGTGTGTGTGTGTGTGTGTGTGTGTGTGTGTACACAATGGTTTGGCACAATTTGAAAATATTTGAGACGCTTCCAGACAGGCTAACGCTGCACCTTTGGAGGCAGAAAGTTGGTCACAAGTTCATTTGTCAATACTTACGTTCTGAACAACTCAAATCGCTGATGTTATTAATGATGTATTGGTGACACTGAATACACTCACTTACTTGCTTGTTTATAATTTGAGTGAAAGAACTCTTGACTGGAACAACAGTACATGAAAATGTGTCGGGGTGTGTGTGAAGGCCTGTAGTCTCTGAACATGGAAGATTTCTGAGCTGACATTTTGGCAGTTCTGTGTAAAGTCTTGTCAGAGCTGCTAACTTGAGCACTTGTGGTCTGGATTTCATGAAATTAAGTAAAGAATGTGTTACCAGGGAAGCCTACTTTAACATCTGCGAACAGGAGTAAAACTGCAGTATATTTAGCAATATTTTATTTTATTTATTTTTGCAGTGTGACCCAGCGCAGCCTGTGTTGCTATGCTTGCACATGTAATTATTCTCAGCTATTTTGACAGTGTTGAATCATGCTGCCTCTGTTTGGAGACTCTTTCTACGAGCGGCCTGTTCTTTTCAAACAAATTGCACCCGACTGATAATAGACGGGGATTAAATTCAATACTGGGAGGAATTGTCTGTCTATCAAGGACATATAACTCTGATTTAAGAAGGGGTAGGAAAGAAGTGCAATGTAAGCAGAGCCGCTATTTCCAGACACTTGATATGTGTGTTAATTTAGAGTTGGCGTTGTTTAGAAAACACCAGTGGATAACCAGTCATTTTCCTCTTAGTTGTTTTCGACGTGACTGTCACTCTGATGAATTGCTGCTTCTCCCTGACAGTTGAAGTCACCGAGGTTTGACGTGACGTTTAGTGGCCCCGCGAGCCACAGCTGGGAGTTTTCCAGCAAAATCTTTGGTTGGCTTGTCCTTCCAGTGCCCCAGAAATGTCAGATCATAAAATTTAGCAGATTTTTTTTACTTCTGACAATAGTTTGAAAAGTTTAACCCTCTCTTTAAAAAAGCTCTTTTTATGGTTCTGTGTAATGTGATTTATCGAAGAAAGAAATGACATTAGGAAAACCACTGTGGTTTTCAAATATCTATGAATGTGCAGAAACATTTTAAATCAAAAGATTCTGCTGGTATGTTATTCTGTTAAACATATGTTATTGACCATACCAGACTAAAATACTGCATATTAAACACTTATAACAAAGACATCCTGCACGTTTTGGTGACTGTCAGTGGTAGTGAGCTGTAGGAGCCAGCTGACCAGCAGGGAACATGTGGACATAAACAGCAAGAATAGCAGTATGGAGCAGAATGGCCTCTGTGCTGCCTGAAGCGTTTGTTTATCCAACATGCTGTGATGTTATGAGAACTGCTCTTGCGCCCTGGTTTCAAGTCATAATGTAAATACTTGTGTGTGGAAAAGAAACTCTATTGAAGGCTTAACGTGTGTTCTAATAATTTGAGCTGCTGGTTGTGTTGAGATTTTCTGAGGATGAATTTGGTCCTGAATCTCATCTGTGATTTTGCTGAAAGAGCGCAGGTGTGTAGAGAGTTTTGGTTCAAGTTTTAAGATAAATAAGTGTGAGTAACAGTGCATATCACATAGTACTTTCGTATCCAATACTTCTAATTTAAAGTATCACTACGTAAATCTGTAAGAGGTAAGGAAATGAACTTAGTTATCATTTAATTCATAAAAAAATAATAATTGAAAGACATGCTGAAAAACCTCACAGCTCAGAGGAAGATTAATTAAGTTTCTTTATTAATGCGTCTTAGGGGAATCACCTCCCTGCATTTAACCCAACCTACTCTATTCATAGCAGGAGCAGTGGGCTGCGGCGGAGCCCGTAGAGGTCAAAGGCCATGCTGAGGGATTCAAACCTCCTCTTGCCTCTAGGCCACCACTGCCCCCATAACAGCTACCTCGTGTGAATTGCCAGTCTTATGCAAGTTGTGTTCATAAACTACAAACATATTGGCATTGTATTTTATACTTTATCAACATAACATTTGTTTACTGTCATTTCTTCATGTAGCACACAGTCCTGCCAAAGCATGTGTGTTTACTCATGATGTAATTTAACTTGTGCGCTGTAGCCCTGGGCTAACTGTGATCTTGGTTAAATACTTAAACAAATTGTCGTCTAAAATATGACCGCGTACTGTATGATTTTCTCTCCGTGTTCTCTGCAATTTACTTTGAAGCTTTTCCTGATTTTATGCTCTTATCGACTGGTAGACTCATTGTTTATATTTTAGAGGAAAGAACAGGCATCGCATATGGTGTGAAGGTTCGTTTGTACATGATTTTTAATTTTTTTTAAACAAGACCTTTGCCAACTTCTCCATGTGGTGTCCCCTTCAGTGCCAGAAGCTGATAAAGCTGCAATACTTTTAAAAAAACTGATTTACACGAGAATGACACACTAATGATACAAAAATACACTTAAGAAATATCGAACCACTACTGTGAATTTATCAACTTCTCTTGGAATCAGTTTCTATTGTATTGCACCAATTACAACAATCACAGCCATCCCGTTAAAGAATGTAGAGATCAATCCATTCAAGTAAACTTTCATTCATTTTTGATGTTTCTTGCTATACCAATAATTCTCTGAAAAGACGACATTTTGTAAAGGACTTCCAGAGGGAAATACTCTCAAAATGACCCTGTCTCCATGTAGTGTGCAGTACGGTTGCGGTTGACAGATATTCTACATATGTTCAAGTCCATCGACAACAAGCGGCTTGTGCCGCTCACTCCTTTGTATTTAGCGGCGTTTCAACAACATCCACATTTTCTATAACATTCAAATCAGTGGAGACAAATTCTCTACATGGGCCCGGTCCTGAGTGGGCCTGCAGCTAAAAGGTGCTTGATTGTTAACATCTTGGTGTTTTCTGCAGGTACGAACGTGTGGTTGGATTACAAAAACACAGCACGAACTAGTGGCTTGGCATGCAAAGTACACTGTTAAACATTTCTGGCATTCCTGTGTGTGTGTGTGGTGATTATTCTCAAAACTTTGCCGTCTGCACGCGTAATTTTTTTAAAACAAAAACAGAAAAGAAAAAAACCCAAAACAATACAGTTTCCACCAGATCGATCATATGTTAACAGGAACCTTGGAACTCGAGGAACCTCCAATAAGTATCACTCTGAAATGTTGTGCTGCATTTTTGTGAGACGCCATACGGTGACGCCCAGTGAAGCCAAATGTGTTGAATTTACTTACATTTCTAACACTGTATAAAGCCACAAGACACAGAGCGTGAACCCAGCTTCAGTGGTACAGTACTATGACTGATACACTCAAGCACACACACCCTTGTCTCCTCCCTGCTTTAAGCATCAAGGGGGCATTGTAGGTTTTTTTTCTTAACACACCCTATTTATTTCACTATTATACAAGGTGGCACTTCAGAGAAAAGTGGGGTAAACACATTGGAAATGTGTTTTTATAACCATGACATGAGCGAATCTGTGACCCCCGGAGTCAGTGCGCCATTCATGTATGAGTGTCGCTGCATTCGGGGAGTTAGCGGTGAATGAAAGCTTTCAGGTCTGTCCCAGGTCTTTATCTTTACCATCTCCCCTCTCAGTGCTACTAAAAAGATATACAGTGAACATATTGTGTATTGGCATACATATTTTTTGGCCCATTTCATAGGTTTTAAAATGTATGAAATTGGCCTGAATAAATAATCAGTGGAAATTTATGTCAGATGTTACACCCGTTACGGCAGAAGTGCGCTGCTAAAAAACTTTGGGTTTCAGCTGTAGCCTGGGACTGCAGCTCTGTTTCTGGTGGGAGTCCATAAAGAAATACGAGGGTCCTAGCTCAACCAGGTGATTTAAAACATCCATGAAAATGTTGGGTTAGAAAGTGGAAAAGTGTATTACCTTCAGGGTTACAGTAATGAGAATTCATTACACAGAGTGATGATTTCAAGGAACAGCTAAAAATATCTCGTGGCAGCTGAACTGTATGGAGATAAATGGATTTTGTGAGTCAACATCTTGATTAAAGCGTGCAATGAGAACATCTGTAGAAATAGCACAGTAAAATCGGAGTTAATATGGCAGGAACGACCACAACTTTAGCGCTCTCACCAGTTGCCTTCACATTTCGTTTGCAGTAAGTGGAAAACACATTTTGAGGGCAAATCTGGCTGCTAAGGTTCAATTCAATGGGGACTTTCCTGTGTGGAGTTTGCATATTCTCCTTTTGTGTGCTTGGCATTTTCCCGGACACGGGTTTCCTCCCACTGTCCCGAAACACACTTTTTCAGGTCGAAGTGAGTCTTTAATTTGACGGTGTAAATGAGAGTGGGTGGGTTGCTGTCTCTCTGCGTTTGTCCTGTGATAGACTGATGAGCTGTCCAAGGTGTCCCTGTCTTTTCTTAAAATGTCAGTAACCCATACAACTGTAAATTGAATAACGGGGTAGAGATTTTCCTTTATGTTTTGATCTAATATAACTTGGAAATACTCCAAAATTTCATCAGTATTCTCCGGTTGAATGCGAGGCAGGCTAATTTCAAATGCTCACAATACCTCATTGCTACATTGACACATTTGCAGTAGAGGATGCTCAAAACTATGCATCCAAGATGAAACGGGAGGTTTACCTTGATTAAACTGGGTAATTTTCTTTATTACACAGTCTCTATCGGTTGTGTGAGAGGAGGTGTTGGCTGCAAAGTACATGACGAATAAGAAAGAGCCTTACAGTATATGTCAGTCGCCAGAGACTACATCATACACAGAGCCTAATTTCAGGGAAATGCAGACATTTCTCAAACATAATTTTCTGCTCCTACCTTCTGCCTCATCCCAGACCATCAATCATCTTTAATCATATATGTCCACATTTTGTTTTCGTTTGTAATTCCCTGACTTCGGCACACAGATGGGCTGCAGGATTTCCTTTATTTTCTATGAAACGTGTTCTTGTTCAGCGGGGACTCTGCTTCATGGGAAATGCTTTCAGCGTTGTTCCTGTTTCAGGGTCCGAATTGAATTGAAAGTGTTTCCACAAATGGTTCCCCTTACAAAACGTGTGTGAAATTGCACGGTTACTTTACACGGTGAGACAAGAAAAGCTCCTTTCATAAGAATTTCTATACAGTAGTTTAAGGTTCCCTTAAAGTGGAAATTGTATTACGGAACTTTAAATTAGAACTTTGTGTACTTGTGTGTGTGTGTGTGTGTGTGTGTGTGTGTGTGTGTGTGTGTGTGTGTGTGTGTGTGTGTGTGTGTGTGTGTGTGTGTGTGTGTGTGTGTGTGTGTGTGTGTGTGTGTGTGTGTGTGTGTGTGTGTGTGTGTGTGTGTGTCCCTTTGAAGTTTTGGGGTCCACCCACCCCTCTATGGCTGTACATTGTACTGAACAGCTCCATTTGTCCCACCTTAATCCCCTGACGTAAACTCGCATAAATCATGCTGAGTTGTTTCTAAATGTGCGCAGGCTGACAAAAAACAACTCTGTCCCTCGAGTTTGTTCTGGTTTCCAACTGTCGTGGAGGATTTCAAAGCTCCTGAATCTCCTGAATATTTGGCCGACCGCTTGTGCTGAAAACAAAATTTAAAAAAAACAGCACAGATTGATACTAGAAAATACCGTCCTAAAAGGAAATATTTCACAATTTCAAAAAATCTGTAAAATAGTTGAGTATATTCCAATCAGAAAATGTTTTAATAGATTCACCAGGCTTTATTCTTTGTGTCTTTCAAGGGAGACAAAAAAAACAACCACTCCAATCCAAAACCCACAATCTCAAAGTCAATATTGTTTCCTAAAACTTTTGTCTGTAGCTTTAGTGGATGACAGAGTTGTAGGCGACATTTAGTCCAAGTCATTGGAGCAGCATCATGGCACCCAAAGTGCATCTGGCCCAACCTCGTCTCTATCGATGGCTCTTGGCCAGATTAAAGTGCCGGGGCTCATTGTTTACACTGCTCTGTGGAGCCACGGCTGAGCAGGCCCAAACAATGAGCCCCTGCTCCCTTTTGTCAGAGTGAGAGGAAGAATGGAGACCTCTTGACATGGCAACCTGAAGCCTCAATGCCCCCACTTCACCTAGATGAGATGGTCACAGCAAGAAAGGGAGGAAGAAGGGGAGAAGAGGGGAAGTTAGAGATAAGGGAGGGGAAGAATGGAGAGATGAAAAAGGAAGGAGGAGAGCGAAGGTATAAAAATTAAGGGGAGGGGTTTGAGGATCATCAAGGATGAAGGAAGAAAGATAAAGAGATGCCGAGTGAACATGAAGGAGAGTTCATGTACTGGAAGAGAAACTTAAATGTAAACGCTCAAGAAAGAGGGATGTTGAATGACCAGAGATTACTGGCCATGCTCCGATTCACAACGACAGGTGTGAAGCATTTGGGAAGGATGTTACAAGCAACAGAGCTGAGACATACATGTTATCCTTCTGTTTGAAAACAACCTGAAATCATTGTGTATTTTCAGTTAAACCTTTATGTACACTTGATCAAAGAGCCGGCAACATAACAGTGCAATGGCTCCAAAACGAACAAACACAAGAGCATTAAAACTTGATCATATGAAACACTTGAAAAATGATCATGTGGGAAACTGACAGAAATGTCAGTGAGAGTCAAGAGACTTTACAAGTGCTCCAAAATTATTTAACTCTATATTCCTGTAATATTGCCCTTGACAGTTCTCATAACCATAACTCTGAAAAACTAACTTAAAAAACGAACTAACAACCAGGTTAATATACTTTCTTGGACCTGTGAAATATGACCGTCCAATCACAGAGAGGATTCAGCAGCGTGGACAAAACACATAGTATTATTGAATATTAGGGAAAAGGGAAGAGAAACAATGGAACAGCCATAAAATGTAAATGATTGCAGGCATTAGAAGGTTAAAGACATTAAAGTTAGCAAGCTGACAATCCATTACCGGTCTGTCGCAGTACTTTAATACCATAACATGCTGTAGTGTGTGAATGTGAACCGAAAAAACACTTGATGCCAAACTGGATGCCAGAGAGAATCACCATCTTCATCCAGTGTGGCAAACTCTCATTACTGTTCTCTTAACAATGTGTTCTCCTAATAGAACAGTAGGTGGAGAAGGGAATACTCAACCAAGCCAACTGCCTCTTGCTCTCACAGTGAAAAGAAAAGATCTTTTCTGCACTTACAGAGATACAGAGTTCTTGTTTACTGCTGCTTGCTCACCCTAACCCTCACTATTAACTTTTAAAGAGGCAAATGACGGAGTCATGACTTTTCTTCTTGTTCTTGGTTGCAGGTCACTTTCTTGGTAACAATACCGTCATTGATGTGCTTCGCCGTCAGGGATACGAGGTTGTGCACACCCCTGCCGGGCAGCCCATAAACAGGTAATTTACTTCTAAAACATCTATAAACACACACTCACAGCATCGAGGTAAATATTTAAATGGATAGATTTTGGGACAACTATAGACTTCACTCCAAAATTCAGCAAATTGCTTAATTCTCGCGTGTCTTCTCACGCGTCTCCAGCTTCAAGATTTCACTGAAGATAAATCTGACAAATTCCACCCCAGCGGCCACCAATGAAGGGGTGTTGAAAAGGCCAACTTAAGCAGGGCTCATACCTCCTGCTGTGGAGCATGTAGTGCAGCCTACCATAGCACGCTGCGGGTGGCTATCTCACTTTAAAATCTGTGTTCTTGTTCCTGCGTGTAAGTGAATGAAGGAGTGAATCTACTTTCACATACAAGCTCTGTGATTGATGCGGGGTGATGAGCCACAGACGAACCTGCATCTGAATCATTCAGGCCTACGTACAAGGTCTGGGTCTACAACTGTGTGTCCCTGCACAACTGTGAAGTTCCACTTTATCTTATGAGACCTTCCTTTTGACAGGTTGATTAGAGGTGTGCAGGTACATTCGGTTTTCTGTGACCCACTGGGGTTTATTCCGGGACACGGTGTTGATTTAGGAGGCTTGGCAGTGTGTGTATGAGTATGAATATACACGCCTGGTGATTGTTAAGGATAGTTAGTCACTGACCACAAGAGAGACAGCCAGCAGCTCATCAGAAGGAAGAATGTTTTTAATTAGAAGGACGAGCTTTGGTTTTCCTCTCATGCCTCCCGTTACAGACCCGGTAATTTCTTTTCCAGAAAATCTGGAGTATGTTCTGTCTTTCACTTTTATGTTGGTTGCTGGATCATCAGCGATCGCCCGTTTGTACGTTGTATGAATTCCTTTCTTTTCCTCCTTATTAAGACGGATTTTCCACCTTTTCAATGGTATGTATGCATTCGCCACATTTATGTAAAATAAGAAATACTCCACAGAAGGGCCACGATTCCTGTACCACATACTCATCTTGCAAGACATTGTAACTCAAGATGCTCAAAAAGGCAAAAATTACCAAAAAAAAAAACACTAACAAAAAAACCTGCTTGTCAAAATGTGGGAGCTCATTAAATAAGGTGTTATCTTTGACGGATGATATGATAGTTAACTGCAATAATGTTTGCTATTCTGAATGCTGCAGTTTTCTTAAAACTGGGGGATTACCAAAGAGGTCAATATGGCCTATGACCAACCAAAGTAAGCAAAGTGTTCCAAGTGTAGTATGTAATACGGATTTAGCGTGTGTTGGTGAAAACATGGTGACAGATGTTTCATTTTCTGAGATATTTCATGGTTCTCGTGGGATAAAGTCTGAAGACGTGTACTTGTTAGACACACAGAAGATTGTAATCATTTCCAGAACAGAAATATTAATTCTAAGAGATATTACAAAAGCTCACTATGACAGATCTGGGTCTAAATAACACGGTGAAATCGAGAGTCTTTTGTAAAGCTACAAAATTATTTACATGATCTGTCAAATTCACCCGTTTGCTCACGCACCACTGATGACCTCTACCATGTAAGGTGCTCAGGCTCCATTGAGAGAAGGTTGGGGTTTATTGTCTTGCCCAAAGCCATAGGCGCCCCCCCCCAAAAAACATAAACTAGTTCTACATTTTGACTGTTTCACTGTTAATGATCATTTACTTCAGTAAATTTGCTTCAGTCCCAAACCATTCTGAGGAATCAATCCCAAAGTACCTTTTCGACCGTCAATTAATGTAAAAAAATATGTTCAATCGCAGATATACTGACATTAGTGGTCAAATTTTATAGTAATATGGAAATGTGTGATGCTGCAGTAAACCACTTTGCCTAAACCCTCTGATCACACCTTCTAGGAGATCATCATCCAGAGATACCTCGCCAGAATCAGACCACCACAATGATGAGTCCCCGCAGCTGGAGCCTTTCTTCCACGAGCTCCCCAACAAAGAAGAGGACCAGGGGCATCCCCTGGAGGAGGACCTGCTACCCCACATGCTGCTGCCACCAGACAGCCTGGAGCTGCTGGAGAAAGCAGAGAGAAAAATGCTGAAGAAAAAACGAAGGAATAAGCAGAAGAAACAGCGGCACCGACATTTTAACGACCTCTGGGTTCGCATAGAGGAGAGGTGAGAAGACAACAGCTCAGGGTTCTGCTTCCTCTCTCTTCACATGTGTCATGAATCACTTGAAGTGAAAGGCCAGAGATGAGGGAGGGGGGAGGAAATTAAAGAATGTAATAGTAAAAGGTTAGTGAGGAAAAAAACACAAAGCGGATGTGAGAGATGAGAGGGGAAATTGGTAATGTGTAATGCAGACTCGTCTATAGAACAAAACTGACACTTCCTGGTGTGCTGCCGCAGGCTCCAACAGTCTCCGTATCACGTCTCCATTTCCTCCATGCAGTCTGCGCACACTTCAGCACATGTACGCACACACGCACACACGCACGCACGCACACACACACACACACACGCACACACACACACACACACACACACACACACACACACACACACAGCCTGCAATGTGGAATTTGTCCAGACTGGTTCCGAGCTGGTATAAGTGTCTTAGATGTGAAAATAGCAACCTGGGAATTCCTCCTAAGTATCCGGCTTTGGTCTCACAGTAGCTCTAGGCAGGGACTCACCGGACAACAAAACCAGATCACCTTTCAGTTTAAAAACGGGCTCCTTGCACACGGTGTGGTTTACTGTTCTGAAAGTTTACTAAGCTTATTATAACGGCAACATTTCGTTTTGATGGAGAGGATTGTGCACTTGGGCAGGAGGCTGAATCCGTTTTCTTCAGCCATTCATCCTGTGCCGAGTCAGAGGTGAAAGTCCAGTCACATTCATTCACACCGAAACATTTTCTGCTCTTATCGGCTTTGCACACAGAATTTGAATTGTTGAAGAAATTACAAGAAAATTCAAAAGAAGGGAATAAGACAGCTTGATGCCTGATGGATCTAGTCTCTGTTGTCTTGTTGTGGAGGCATTTTCATCTTTCTCATTGTTCACGGAGGAAAACTCAACAATTCACGGGCAGGAAATCAAAGATTGTTGAATACCACAATCTAAAATAAGATTTTGCCTCTGTTGAAATAATAAATCAAATTAATTATATTAAAAGGTGCTTTTTTTTTTCTATAAATGACCATTTTTGTTGAATTCATCTTTATTAGTATTTTCTATTTTCCAGTTGACATCTTACAAATTGACACAAATGTTATTTTGTTACTGTTTTTCCTTTCAGTGCACGTTCACTCAGTCTCCTGTTAAAGGATACAGTTTTAAAACCCTTTTTCGGTAAATCCACACAGTAAAAATCTCAGCGTTCACGGCTATATGTGGGGTTTGTATGTTCAGGTGGCTTTACTTTGTGTGTCACATTTATTTTCCCAAAAGGACATGTAAGTCTGTCTATTTCCGCAACATGTACAGCCCACTCCCCCTGTAAGGCCTTTCGTTTGTCTTTAACTAGTACATGTAAGGCGGATGAGAAGTTATGAAGCAAATAAATAATGATACTGATGAGCAGAGCCGTGAATCGTTACACCATAGAATCTCTTGCTGACATTAAAAACCAACAAAAAAGTTATTGTTAGATGTTCCATGTTCTCAGTTGAGGCACTATGGTTTGTGATGGAGAAACCATGGACAGAAGCGCAAACACAATGTGATGACGTTTAACCTTAATTATTATTTTTGTCCAGACAGTGTAAAATACGCTGACACAAGACAATAGTTAGATGATTTTGAACAGCAAGAACACCGACACAATCAAATCTTGTGTAAAGATGTAGTAAATTAACCAAGTCTCACGTTATCACATTCAGCAGGTGAGTTGATCCAAAGGAAGCGTCTTATAAGCCAACTACATCCAAAAACGGTTACTGCTTGTGCCGGTACTTGACTTTATTCATGTCAAAACAGGTTAAAAATATGAAACAGATCAAAATAAAATAAAACTTGAGAAATGATAAAACAGTTTACATACAGCTCTCCTCAGTTATCGGAAAACAGGCCTCAAAAGCGGAAACGGTAAGTTATGGAAAGCATGTGGCATAGTGCTTTTTATTAGGAGATACTTTATTTTATTATCTGCAAGAATTCAACTTATGTTTCAGCAAGCCACAGAAGTCTTGTTTTTAGGTCCTCTGGTGAATTGGTCTGGACTGTGATCGTACCAGAGTTCAGGCGCAGTGCCTCATATAATCAGCTGTAGCACTTCTACCTTGATGAACCCCTTTATACCCCTCATGTGTAAAACAATCATTGATTTGTGCTGGGATGTTATTAGACCCCTGGCAGAGTCCTGTCTTACTGGGCCATGGATCAAATAGCCTGGTGAAATTGGAAGAACATTTAAAAAGCCTAAAGGCCCTTTTCATATTTGATTTGTACAAAAACACATTTTCACTTCCAAATTGTCCAACGTGAAGGCTTTAATGATTACAGATAATCAGTAGTGGGCGAGAGCTGTCGCACGTCACCACGCAGGGGTCTCATGAAAGGAACATGTATTTTTCCACGTACAGTACGAGCTATTCCACATTAGTGACGGGAAGAGGAAAAAAAAAAAAAGCCTCCGACCACGCAGTGCGTGTTCTTCGCGGGGAACAGAGGAGGTTTGTGAACGTTTGTGTACATTTTGTCTGCAGAAATGTTTTTCTCTGTTTCTGCTCGAGCCTGCATTTTGAACGGAAAGGAAACAGACTGTTTGTGTACGCATGCTCCTAAAGTGCAGTTGGTGCGCGTCTTTGTATATTTTAATGTCTGAAAAGGTGGCAGAGAAAAGAGAAGGCGAGGCTGTCCGAGAAAAAAGGAGGGAGAAAATACTGAAACAACTGCAGTGCCACAGCTCTGTGTTGTGTCTGATGTGTGGCCACACGGCGGTGCGTCACACCTGGTTTCCTTACACATCTTCAAAATCTAAAGACTAAATGAACCAGCATCATAGATTCCCATTAAATAACAACAAATGTTGATTTAAAAGACTTACTAAAAGTCAATTATTAGATTTAAAGCTACTTTGTTTGAAATAATCCCTTTTAAATGCAGCCCATTATTATTGCAGCCTGGAGCTTTGACCTGAAAGTCTTGGAGCCAAAGATAATCAATGGAAGCACGTTTGTTACATCAGGTTAATTTGGCAGTCGAGTGGAAAATTTGACCAAGCCAAGTGTTTTTAATATGTCCCCGAGCCTCTGTTTGATCCTGCCTCTGCTTTTTCTTTGTTAAAAGAGCAAAAGAGATCTATGGTTTTTGAACGTTGCTTTAATCCAGGACTGACCTACAGTCCTCACAGTCGACTGTTCATATGTTGATCCTCTCCGTCTGCCAATGACTCTCATGCAGCCTATTTTGGACACTTAAGTTCTTACTGTCTTCTACGTTTGACGAGTTTGCAGTCAGGCACCCAGTCAGAAGCACATTTTTTCCACTGTAGTGCTTTCTAACATTTGTCTGCAGATATGACACAAGTTTGGAAGAAAACTAAATGTGGAAATTTGGGGAAGAGTTGCTCGCACTTTAAATCAAACCTTATCCAATAAAATCGAAATACAATCTAGCCCTACTTTGACCCTGTCACATTCTCACCAGCTAAAGTCCCTGCATCCAACAGGAGAAAAGTTGTTATTTAATTGCCAGCGCTCATTAGAAATAAAGTGAAGACAAATGGAAAGAGGGGAGGCCGGGGGTAAAAATGGATTAGCCGTTGGTTTATAGCCACAAGCTGATCAATGAGTTGCAGGCTCAGAAGTTTTATAAAGGAATATTTCCTTTGCAGTTTACATCATCATTAATATTTCCAATGTTTACTTCCTGCAATTTGCATATTTGTGGTGTTTGTAGAGAGAGAGCCCTGTACTGCTGATTATTCCATGATTTCCCCCTTCAATCCCAAAGAAAGTCACAGTGCAGAGATATAACTGAATACTTATTCTTTTAATAAAGGTTAAGGGGAACGTCTGGAAATAATAAGGCCTCAGTCAGTCTGCCGTAAACTCGGAACATGAGGCTGTTCAGTTCATTTCACAACCCAATAATGCAAAGATTGCCTGGACTTTGTTAATGCATTTTTAATTTGCAAACCTGCAAACTATAAACCCAGTACTTTTAGTAATGTTGCAGTCACACTTTGTAAATGTGGGTCCTTTAAATGCGTGAGTGACGCTGGTCATTTTGGATTGACAGGCATCAACTCACACCACACGTCCTGTTGTGACAACAGGTCCATTGTCAACCGAATCATAAGGTCACAGGCAGTAGATGATAGAATCCTTGCAAATACTCAAATTTTGGTAAAACTTTTTTGCCTTCATGTTGGACTTCCTTATGTTTTGTTGGGAGCAGATACAGAGAATCAGTTTAATGGGGGTTTTGATTCACTCGTTCTCTAGCTGAAGCGCTCTACAGACGGTCAGGTTTTAACTTTATTATTCTGGAACGTGCATTTTATTAACTTATGACAACATTTTTCTGTGCATGATGCCAACCTCTGTTGAATCGGAGGAGACTCTTACAGTCATCATGTGTTGATTACGCAAGGACAATGATGTCCCAGGGTTAGATGGTACATTGTGTAACCAAGGCTTCTGAAGCTACCGCAGCTCTACAAGGTTTTCGTCTTTCCTCAGAATACCACAAATATTTTGCGTTTCACCTCATTCACTCTCTGTCACAATGTTTGGTTGTTTCACCAGGGTCACATTGATTGTTGATTGTGTCATTTTCCACTGCTTTTTGATTGGTTGGTGCAAGCGCCTGCTACCTGCGGCTCCAGAGCCACACGTTGCTCTTCAGCTCCTCTGTAGCAGTTCCCAGAACATTCTACGAGAATAGACATTTTGCTTTAAGTTTTAGTTTATATGCATACCACACTGTTTTTCAAAAATGGTCAAATATTCTGGCTAAAAAGAGCTGAAGAAGGCAAAACTGCAAAAACAGCCAGAATTACTAAAAACCAGTAAAACAGCTAAAATTGCTAAAATACCTCAAACTGTTCTATTAGGAAAATAGTCCATATGCATAAACACCACAGATTGGCAGTCCAACACAGTTAATACAGAAAGATATATGCCTTTGGTCAATCTAGAGCTCCTCTCTTTACGATGTCTCTGTTACTGTGGCCTCGGTTTGCAATCCAGCCAGTCAGTCTCCTCACAGAAATGTCACTCAAGCTAATTTGTCTTCTTCTACTTTCTTGTCCTCTCTACATAGTTCGGTGGTCCAGTCACCTCCTCCCCCGCTGGTCCGCATCATCAACGGATATATCACAGTGCAGCCACCTCACAGAGCCCACGGCCACTACAACCACCATCACACACCTTCAGCGTCGTCCACATCCTCATCCTCGCCGGTTTTACTCGTCACCCTCGGCACGCTGCTAACAGTGATCTCACATATACAGACTGCACTCCTCTAGTAGAGCCTAGTATACACAATACTATATCCTGCTTTAAGAGGAAGATATGATGGTTTCACATAATATAAAGCGAGGTCTGATCCTGCATTATAGGGCTGCAAAGAAGAATGTGTGGCAAAGGCAATGAAGTCAGGTCAAGCTGCCAGCTTGTGGATGTCAGGCAAAATAAAGTTTATGTCAACACACTTGAGTGATGATTCATGTCGGAAGATAATGCCTGTTACAAACTGAAGCCATAAACGAGCCTGTGAATTACACAAGTGGTTCTGGTCAGATAAAGTGTTGGTTTTTAGTCTTTTGTTTTCACACGCGCGCACACACACACATAGAAGGCAAAAGTGAGAATGGAATGGCAGAAACGTAAAAGATTATCGGCAGTAACCTCAGAGACATCACACCACATATCAGCTTGCTGAATAACTCCACTGTCACAGTTAACAGTCATTATTCAACATTTATTGCAGAAGAGGATTCAAGCGCTCAGTGAATAAACATGAAATCACTGTTGGATATTAAATAAGTGCAACTGGAACCGTGTGCGTGCGTGCGTGTGTGTGCGCGCGCGCGTGCGCCTTTGAGAGAGAGAGACAAAACCTGCCCTTCAACCCCTTGGACTTGGACACAGGCATTCTTCTTCAGACGTTAATTTATTCTTCCATTTTCGAAGAATTTGTTGCATTCAGACCTGCTGTGGGGGGGAAAATTGTATATATTGTTTCTAAATATTATAGATGTATTTTAGAATTCTAAAAAAAATTATCGAAACCATTGTTGTTTATAAAAATGTATAAATAGATATGCAGTATATTTTTTTGAAGAAAAAAAAAAATCAGGAACTAACCATCATAGACTGTCATGTGTTCCATGGAAATTTAATTTTGGAAAGGGACAGATGATTGTATTGTACTTTATGTATCAGTGTTATCACCTGCTTTTCTGTCTGTGTTTGCAGAAATAGTTCATGTCAGTGTTTTTGTTCCACAGAGGTCATTTGTTTATTTATTTAACAACTGTAATTTTGCTGGAGGCCAGTGGTTTTCTAAGTGTGAGGCAAGATTCAAGGAGGTGGGACAAGTCTCTGGGTCAAGTTGATGCCCTCTTCACATTTTAGAACTAAATATACGATAATTGTAGTGGAGACCAATTGAAATGTTGTCAAAAGCTTTAGTGTGAAACTATCAGTGTAGCAGTTGCAGTATGACAGTTGCTTCCTATATATGAAGACTGTGTAGTTCAAGAAGGGCTCATCCTCCCACACTCTGAAAACCACTGCTGTAAACTATATGAAACTTGCCTAATTTCCCTTTTTTAAACTGTCACGAGGATGTGCAGTTGTGTAAATGTTCATTTTCAAACATTCTAAGTTTGATTTCAAGGGCATATTATTGAAATAACAATACATTTTAATGCACAATGTTGCCTACACTGATAGTCCACGTACAGCTTAGTGAAGTAGGTGTTTCACATTTCATTTATGGCATGAAATAATTGTAATAGTCTTACCGTGGAAACAATAAAATATTTATCTAGATCAAAGTTGATTGTTTCTTGGTAATTTATTCATTCTGACCGTCTCAAGTAGACTCATATTGCCTGCCCTGCAACCAACAGCAATATGAACACAAAGCTCAATTAAAGAGTCATAAAGCCGAAATGGATGCACATTCACAAAAGTGTAGCTCATTTCAGTCAGTTGGTGTGTATTCACTGAATTGAAAGAAAAGATTCAGGATTTTTTCGTTTCAAAATCGCAGGAAAATATGTATGATAGGAAAAAGAAGATCAGACATTGTAAAACTTTCAACAGTAAATGATTCAGGATGTTATTAATTTATGTAACCATCGGTGTAGCAGACTGAAACTGAAAGAAAAGGAAATATAGTGTGAAAAAGAAAAAAAAAAAGAAAGTTTGTTGCCCTCTGTTAACACAGCCAGTGCTTCAAGTTTGAACGCACAAAGCGTCAAAAATAACAACAGAGAGGAGCCTGTAATGGACATGTAGATATTTATGGACTACCAACAACTCTGCAACTAAACAATATTTACATTAAATATCCTGACAATACAACTTTATTCCATTTAGATTTGTGTTCAAAGTGTAAAATATTTGAGGCTCACAATAACTGAATAAAAAACAGTACGGTTTTATTATTTCAAAAGGCAAGTTTGAGCTTGTTATCTCAATAACGTGATCCGGCGAATCTGAACAACAGCGTCTGGGGTATTCACACACACACACGTATGCATGCTGCCCTCTTGCCCTTATCCAAGGTTCAGGGCATGTTTATGTGATGTTAATGTGCTCTGATAAGGCCGCTGTTAGAAGTCGTTTGAAGTGTGCATGTGGTCTGTCACAAACAGGACAGCTGTGCTGCTGGCGAATGTTGTTTCTGTAGGAAATAAACAGGAAAACAGAGCCAACGGGACCTTTAGATGTACAGGAAATGAGAGTTAATTGATTTGCTACATCAACAGGAAAAGAACAACAGTTGACTTGCATGCGCGGGCTTTGATTTGGGAGGGGAAGTGTGCTGGATGCGCATGAGCAACATTAAAGGAGGATTTGTCGCATATTTCATGCTGCTTTGCACAGACAACACACAACTGTAGCTTTTGAAATAATATTCATTTCTATATTAACTTTTTTTAATGTTTATTTTGATGCTGACCAATGGAAAACGCAACATTAGCCACCTGTAAGATGGCAAACGCTAAGAAGAATGAACAGTTCCCATCTGGGACAACTCAACAAAAAATACTGAAGAATTTCTCTGTGCGATTAATAAAGTATTTCTATTCCATTATTTCAGACCTGTGCAAAAAAATTTTTAAAACTCTTCCTCTGGTCAACCATGTTCATTGAAGCCACAGCGTCTTTCATGCTGAAAACACTCTTTTCAGTCAGCAGTAGGACTGCCACCATTTTACTCTTCACAATCATGTACTGTACTCATTCCTCTTCATCGTCAACATCTTGTTTCTTATTTAGGTCCTTTTCTGTGCATTCATCTCTAAATGCTTGAAGTTGTTAATGTAAAAATGAATTGTAAAATCTCCAGATGACTTTGTGTCTTGGCATCAAGGTGTGTATCAATAACTACACTTGTATGTAAGTTTTACGCACATGACAGGTAAGAGATAAAAACAAGTGGAAACTCCTTGTGTTGTTTGAAGGTTGAGGTAAAACACAAAAGCGAGACAAGCACTTGCTCTGTTAACTTTTTCTTTTTCGTTCACGGCCAGGAATTCAACTGCAAAACATTCATCACTTCGCTTGGCTATAAATTAAGAGCTGCAATACTGCGACCCTCTCCTAAAAATAATCAAATTCAACACTTGCAGCGTTTGAATTTTTCTTGAAAAGTTAATTAAACCTCCTTAAAACACGGTAGCGTGTCCCTGAGCTCCTCACGGCTGCTGTTGACCTCATTCATCAGTTGAAGGTCAGTCCTTTCCACTGTATGAATATCTTAAGGGGGGGGGGGGGAACTGTGGAAGGTGAAAAAGTCTGCTAATGTTTAAACTTAAAGTCATGAATTCATCCAGTGTGCCCGATCTAAAACATGAAACTTGCATCGTGTTAAAAAGCAGCGTGCGACTCGAAACGACGTCTTTCCTCCGCTCCGTGTAACACAAAACTCTTAAAAACAACAGAGCGTGTAAGTCACTCAGTCATTCCATAAAAGAACAAACAAACAAAGGTGCAGGTCACTCCGCTAATTGCCTCCTGTTGAGTGCTTTTGCTGACAGATGTTACAGCTCATTTACTATTAGAAACATGGGATAAAAAGGATGGTGTGAATTCCATGAGTCCAACCAAATGAGTGCCGTCAAGAAAGAATAAAAAAAATAAAAAAATCATTCTTAACAATTGAAAACAGTCGAGAAACTGAAACTGAGCTGAGCTTTATTTTCATTTGGAGTTTTTTTTTTTTTCTTCTTCTTTTTTTTTTCTTTCTTACTATAACCAATTTCCACTTGTAATTTAAGCTTGTAAAGACTATCCAATTACAAATAAGCCTAATTTTAGCATCAGATCCGAAAGCGCAGTGACTGCAAGCATAATGGACGTGAATTAGCTGGCGGCTCGTGTTTCACCCAGAGTCCCGTCGACGTCACAGA
Source organism: Lipophrys pholis (assembly GCF_963383615.2). Lineage (NCBI taxonomy): Eukaryota > Metazoa > Chordata > Actinopteri > Blenniiformes > Blenniidae > Lipophrys > Lipophrys pholis. The sequence continues at coordinate 18,086,105 of NC_137641.1, read as the reverse complement.
GTAATATGTCTGCGTGCAACAATTATATCCGCTGAAAGTCACACATACATAAAGACATCGGTTCCATCACAATTCTTTTAGCATCTATTTCTGAACCAGCTTGAGGGGGGGATTCGCTTTCATTATGGACTCATTCATCACGATATGAAAAAAAATATCCTCCTGACAGACGTCTACTCCTTAAAACACAATCAAATAAGAAAACGGGGCTTAGGAAAACACATCGCACAGGACTCGAGCTGGGGTTGCCAGATTCGACCGAGCAAACCTGCAGGAATTGAAAGCAGATGTATGTGCAGACGTCTGTTTCCTGTAAAGCGGAAAACTTGGGGTACAAATAAAGACGCAGCATCAAAAATCTTGGGTAATTTATGTTGACTTAAGAATTCAACAAAAAAAAAAAAAAAGGAGAGAAAAAAGAAAAGTTGTCGGTTTTTCAAGGGCAGCTGCCGGCATTGCTGAAGTCCTCATAATGAATTTCAGATCCTTGTAGAAATGGGTATCACACCTGTGTTGAGTGACCTACTTTCATCATTTCTTTGTTGATGAATGAATCAAATTCTGATCAATCGTTTGGTCTCGGGTCATTAGCACCGGGGTATGAGCAGTCAATTTAAAGAGCCATCAGAAGGCCCTGCCTTTCTGCACAATGTCGGACAGAAGGTCAAATCACTTTCGCATTGTTAAAACAAGCACAGTGTGTTATTGTTTATGTGCTGTAGCTCTGGTCAGTCCCTCACAGACTTGCACAAATAAGCTGATGTGTAGAGAAAGTCTCTCCGTGGCTGTTATCACTGCATCCATCTCCGAGTCACTGCAGTGTGTTAACTGAGACCCACGCTAATAAGTGCTCTGTTGACTGAGTCCTTGGTGTATTTACATAGTAAATCTCCTTTGGGTTGTATATAATATGTTATCAGCGGGGTTTAGAGGTTTGACCAGAGGGTACTAATAGTGAACCCAGCAGGATGTGTCCGTCTTGAAGAACAGGTTTTACTTAGATTGTCCATCAACCTTGGTAACACAAAGTAGAACAACATGGAGACTGGCGCTACGTTCAGACTTTTGTTGAGTCCAAATTATACCCAAGTGTGGATCATCACCAAAGCCAAGACCTTGAATATGTGGCCTTGAGACCAAGATCACTACAACACAACACCGTTGAACGCCTCTTCATTTTGGAACCGACTCGTGCTCTTTTATATCTGCTCCTTTGAAACTAACTCAAGTTTCTGCAAGTTCAGTGTATTTTGGGTGGACAAAGGAAAAGGTATCATGTAAAGTTTTTCCAAGATTTAAGATGCTTGCAGAAGTTGGCATGTCCTTCCCTGTCTTTTTCCACCATAGTTTAAAAAAAATAAAATAAAATAAATAAATAAAAATGTTATTTAATATTAGAAAATAAACGTGTGTCTGTCTCCCGAGGTGGACAACAAAGCAGTCAAGGGTTTATCATGTCCTTCACTCAATACCATCTGGTATAGCCTCCAGTACACAGGTCGCAATCCGAGACATACTCCTCCGCTAAATACCTTTGTCACGGGTTAATACTGTTATGAAACCTCTCTCTACCTCTCTTCACATTCTGAAGTTACGTAGAAAGATTTTGTTCTTTTGAGACAAGCTGGAAGTCACTTAAAAACTTTTGGCTTTAAAATGTCACAGTGGTGCGGCTATTTGCACCGTCTGCCCACGGCAAAGTGATTCAGTGTTTCAATGCGCACGTCTTCTCCAGGTACTCAGGTTTCCCTTTTCACGGTCCAAAAACATGCATTTCAGACTAATGGCTAAAAATGAGCTGTAGGTGTTAATGTGACTGTGTGTGTTTGTCCGTACGTCTATATGGCTGAGCATTCGTCCGGGGTTCAACCTGCCCACCCATTGTGAGTTGGAATTCTCTCCAGCTGATCCGCGACCCTGAATTGCATGAGGTGGTGTAGCATAGAAGACGAATGGATGTTTCAATTCATATGGCTCCTTGGTATTGGATGAAATTTAGCCCGAGGATCCCAATATCACAGGAAACATATCACAGCGTTGTAAGTGTCCTGGCAATGTTAAACAATAGCTCTTCTCTATCACTCCTCAGTATGAATGGAAAACAGCTGCCTCTTCTGTAATAACATCGCATCAATGCGATGGGCTCCTCACTATACGGTGAAGGTTATGATTATGGCTCACGTGACAAAGTTTGTAGGTGTTTGGTATTCAAGGCAATTTAAGCTGATCCTGCACAATAGCCCCGGCCTTCAGTCTTTGTCTCATTCTTCCATTTGATTCAGCTCGCTGTCCCTGAACTCCACTTCCACAGAATGAAGAGACTGATTTCTCTTGTGAGTTAGCACTAGTTGTGTTTCTGGTGGTTAACTTCTGTGTTTACCTTTTGGTTAGAGTCAAAACCAAATGTTTACAAAGATGATCTTTGTTTTGAAAGCAAGGGCGATTTTATGTTTGGCTCCAGTATATACCCTGAAGGTTGCTTTTTTTTCTTTTTTTATGATGCAACCTCATATTTTCTGAACTCGCCGAAAGCCAAAGTTTCCATGACCTGTCAAAAAACAATACACACTTCACGACAGGTTCCAAGACACTGAAGAAAACTGTGGAAAGATTCTCCTCTGTCAGAGAATCTTTTCTTTTTTTTCTTCTTCTCTTCATTTTTTTCTCTTAAAGCTTAATAAAATGCGTCATTAGAACAAGTCAAAACATCAATGTCATCCTCGCACACTTAACATCCATATTTCCGTTTAGCTGGAATCTTGAAGCTGAAACATTGTTTATGTCTCTCGGTGCCTCTCGGGGTTGGTCGAGCCCATGATTGTCAGTTTATAAACAAATGACCCATTTTTGTGCTGGCACTGCACCGCAGGGTGTCACTCAGTTAGAGCCTGGGTCAATGGATCCCATTCACAAGAACCAGCTTCTTTTTTTTTTGTTTTTTTCTTTTCCCCTGACGAGTGAGATTGAAGGGAGCCCACACTGGGAGCTCCAACTAGGAGTCATGACGCAGGCACGCACATATTCTATCACTCACCAGACACAGGAACATGTGCTCGTATGTCTTGCCACCATTGTTTAAGGCTGTATCACAGAATCACATGAGCAAACAGACACGTTAACAGAGTCCAACTGGACCCTGGACAGGATCTGTGGGTTTTGGTTGATATCCATTTTCACTCTCAGTTGCACCCCACCTCTCAGATTAAAAGTGACCCCCTGCAGATGTTCTCGGGTTTAGCTTCAAGAACGGGAGCACAGGGTCAACTCAGTCAGTGGCAATAAAAAAAGATGATGACAAAAAGGTTGTGACGATGAAAAAGTACAGTGTATAGTTTCTTTTCACAGAGGCTCATATTAATGCTGTATTCATGAGTATAATTGTTTGCCTCTATAATATGTGTCTAGAGTACACCTGTCCAGTCATGGACGTTAAATCTTATACTATGCTTGATATGTGAAATAAATCAGAAACACACTGGAGTGGATGCATGTCATTAGACTTCCAGCTTCATTGTGGTGACTCTCCAGTAAAGATGTGTGCAAGACTGCCCTCTGCCGACAGAATGTGGTACTTTGTTTTGGGAATTACTCCTTTCGGTATGATGTGCATGCATAATTTCCAGGAGTTAAAATTTCTTTGGTCGGTCCACTAAAAACATTGTTGTTTTACCAAGGTCCAGGGTTATGTGCCAACCTCATTAACAAAAACTCACTCCCAGCACTGAGTGCTTCACCCTCGGAAGTTTTGCTCCACACGTCTACACTAGAAAGTATAGTGATTACATTTCCACCTGGAGGCATTATATTTGACCATGTTACAATTGTACACGAACACGTGAACCTGCCTGATAACATGTCAGACAGCCCCCACATAGCATCATCTCTCTCTGGATCATCGAGAAGTAAGATATGAATGCATGAATAGGATCCGATCAGCAGCGTGTTGTGAGCAGTTGCTGAAAGTAACTAAAAAATGACTCGCAATCAAACTTAGTTACTTTAAAAAACAAGTAATCAGTAAAGTAGCTAAGTTACTTTTAACTAGTAATCTGTAATCAGATTACTTTCTCAAGGTAATTGTGGCAACACTGCATCTGGAAGGGTAAAACACATTAAATTAAAAAAGGTACTATGATTGCATTAACGACACTATCAAAATATGTTGGTTGAGGCAATTTCTTAAACAACCCAAATATTTCTGGTTTCATATTCCAAATGAAAAATTCATCAAACTAGGAGGCATTGAATTCCTTCCCAGTTGTGACTATGACCTACAAAAGCTCCCCTGTAAACTTTCCTCGTTTCATCAACAGGTTTTGCTATTTTGGAGATTAAATTACAAACATACTTTCAGTCCCCACATGAGCCCCCTGTGGAACTGCAGATATGGATTATATAAACACAAATCTAGATTTCTACAAAACTGGCTTGATAAGGGAGTTTCTTCCGTGATACATTTATTGGATTGTACGGGAAATATTCTGACGTTTGAACATGTCAGTGTGAAATTGAACATAAGTGATGAAGGTCAGTATCAGCAACACCGTAGGCAGTCCTGTTAATGGCGTCAAAGTTATACAGAAATCCCAGCAAACCTGCCATCGCTCATGGTGAACGGTCACAGCTTAGGTGACTCTAAACTAACCAGTTTAGCTCTCCGAAAATATATTTAACAAACAAATCTTTACGTGCTTCATTATCGAGAATTTCAATTCAAAATATTTGTAAAAAGAAAATACTTTCAAGATTCTTAATGGAATATATTGTGATGCTGATTTCCAAAATAAACCGTTTGGATTTGAGAACAATAACGGCTCCTTTTGTAATAAACATATCAAAAGTACAGATCTATTAACTTTGTATGAATTTTACTCTAAAGCATTTTAGGATGTTTTACCTCACTGGTTATCTAAACAATTAATAGCTCCTGTTTGTAAATGTGAACATATTTCATATGGTTTTATGATAAAGAATTCTTTGCTTGACGTGCCAATTAAGTCCATTGTAGTTTTAGCAACATTTCTTATACACAGACACAGATTTCTTAAATGTAAGCCAAATTTTAATGTGTTTCATGAAGAACTGTGTTTATTCTTCTCATCACTGGAACGCATGAAGAAACGGAAGCCGTGAAACTCCTCAACGTGGTAGAAGAAGTAAAACTCCTGGACAACCCTGAGCTGCTGTGACATTCCTCAAGGACAGAACTCTTTATTTCTTTCTTTCTCTATTTCATTTTAGGTCTTTTTTCTTTCTTCTTTCGTCTTTATTATTGTCTATCTTCACACTTTTTCCTGTTTTAATTATTATTCGTATCTCTTGTACCACCGTTGACCTCTGCAATTGTACAAAAATGAGTTGTTCAAAAACAAACAAACAAACAAACAAACAAAAAAAGGAAGTCTTCGGGTTGCTGTATCCGGACATGTCCGGTGATTGTTGTGCAGTGAAACACGGCGAGTAGGAGCGGGAGGAGAAACGGGAGGAACGGATTGAAGGCAGTTCTGTGGCTGTATGTCGGTGTCTGAAATATACTGACTTGAATGAAATCACAGTTGGTGAGTGAAGAAACTCCTCTTATGTATAAGTGTTTCTGCTCGCGATGTCCACTTTATCAGAGGCTCCGATTACACCACAATGTTTTCTAGTGGAACCTGCAAACTTTAGTTCCATCTTGGGTGTCCTCGGAATCACTGAAAAGTTTAACTCAACTTTTTACGGTCGTAGTGAATCGGAGTGCGCACGCGCCAGAAGAATTCATTCATAACAATGAATGCGGTGTGCGTTGGATCACACGTGGAGACTTTTTCCTTTCATACAAATACTGAGTGGACCAAAACGATAAAGAAGTACAGCTTAAAGGAACTTCAGTGTTTGCAGCTTGCTGTTTTCCTTATTTCATCAAACCATGTGGTTTTCAGTGTGTACGGACTGGAGATAGTTTTCTGAAACATTGTGGCGTAAACTGGGCCTTACTCTGGAGGAGCTGGGAATCAGTGTCGATGTTGGTGAAACTGTTGAGGACACACAGATTGAGTTATGCATTTTGAAAATGCTGCAATTAAATATCTGCAGCGGTGCGAGAATAATTCAGATAAATATCAAATTCTTGAGCCATGTTTTGAGAAAAAAAAAATTCATCTCCTTCTTTTGGTGCATTCTTTTAGTAAATGGAGAAGATGTACATTTTAATAAATTAAATCATGCTTTTTTAAATATTTGTGTGTGTGTGTGTGTGTGTGTGTGTGTGTGTGTGTGTGTGTGTGTGTGTGTGTGTGTGTGTGTGTGTGTGTGTGTGTGTGTGTGTGTTTAATAAAATAGGCTTACCAGAACTGATGATCGAAAACCCCCTGATGAATAACAGAGTGCCACAATTTTCGGTTAAAAGAGTCGCCATCGTTGAGTTCAGGAGCTATTATGGGAATAAGAGTGCCATCTGTTGCTCCAGCACACTGTGGGAAACCCCGTCTCTGTCAAAATCCTTTAATAACTAATAGCAGATCATCATTTTGAGGTTGTTTTAATGTACTCAAGCATGAGGACATAACACACCGCTTTGCAAAAATCGTACCTAATCATGTGCTCCCTCTGTGGTTGGATAACTTTCACACTGCAGTCTGATAAAGTTCATTTTCAAACTATGTGTGAACAATCAGGCGAGAAAATCAGTTCCCAGCAAAAATCAGAATTGAGCATCAAGACCTGCAGTGTGAACGTAGCTTTAGTGACACGGCTGCTCTGTAGATAAAATGTTTTTTTTTTTTTTATAATCACATGACAAACTTTCCTCTCTTTTCTCTTTGTCACCCTCAGACCTCCAACAGCAACATGTTTGTGATGAAGAGGACTTCGTCTCTGAGGAGCAGCTCTGGAAGCCAGAAGAGAAACTCCAGTCTGGACCAGGAAGAACCAGAACCTCCTCACATTAAAGAGGAAGAGGAGGAACCAGAACCTCCTCACATTGAGGAGGAACCAGAACCCCGGCAGATTAAAGAGGAAGAGGAGGAACCATCACCCCGACAGATTAAAGAGGTTGAGGAGGAACCATCACCCCATCAGATTAAAAAGAAAGAGGAGGAACCAGAACCCCATCAGATTAAAGAGGAAGAGGAGGAACCAGATACTCCTCACATTAAAGTGGAACATGAGGAACCAGAACCCCGACAGATTAAAGAGGAAGAGGAGGAACCAAAACCCCGACAGATTAAAGAGGAAGAGGAGGAACCAACACCCCCTCAGATTAAAGAGGAAGAGGAAATCTACACATGTGAGGACAGGAAGCAGCTCCTCCTGAAGCAGGAGACTGAAACTTTTCTTCAAGCTGTGACTGATGAGAAAAGTGTCCAGAGTAACTCAAAACCAGACGATGAAGAGCTTCACCTTGGTGACCCTGTGCCGGCTGTGAGTCACAAACATAAAAGAACTCGTGTAGATTCAGGAAGATTGGGGAAGAATAATAGTGAGATATGTGATCAACATTTCAGTCACAGTGGAAGTTTAATAGGTCATACAAGTTCTCACATAGATGAGAAGCCGTATTCCTGTGAAACATGTGGCAAAAACTTCACTTGGAAAATTGGTTTGTTTGCCCATATGAGGACTCACAGAGGTGCAAAGCCGTGTTCATGTGAAACATGTGGGAAACAGTTCAGGGACAAATATGCTATGGCAAGGCACAAGACAATTCACACAGGTGAGAAGCCGTATTCTTGTGAAACATGTGGTAAACAGTTCAGGGACAGAAGTGTTATGACAAGGCACAAGAGAATTCACACAGATGGAAAGCCGTATTCTTGTGAAACGTGGTAAACAGTTCATGGACAGACGTGATATGACAAGGCACAAGACGATTCACACAGGTGAGAAGCCGTATTCTTGTGAAACATGTGGGAAAAGGTTCACTATGAGAAGTCATTTGAATTCCCACTTGAGGTCTCACACAGGTGAAAAGCCGTTTTCCTGTGAAACGTGTGGGAAACAGTTCAGTTGCAAATATTCTATGACAAGGCACAAGACAATTCACACAGGTGAGTGGCCGTATTCTTGTGAAACGTGGTAAATGGTTCAGGGACAAAAGTAATATTACAAGCCACAAGAGACGTCCCACAGGTGAAAAGCCGTTTTCCTGTGAAACGTGGCAAAAATTTCACTTGGAACGCAAGTTTGATTGCCCACATGAGGTCTCACCCAAGTGACACAGCTTCACATTAGATGTTTCAGCCATCAATACAATGATATCTGATTGTCAATGAGTGCAGTTGTGTTGATCTGTTAAAATGTAAATAAATGATGCCTTTTTGGGATTTAACTGGTCTTTGTTGTTATTTATATATGTATACTGTCACGACAGAGGTTGGAACATGACATTCTATTTGAAAGACCACTGAGCAGATTGAAATATCATCAAACTCCATTTTGTTCATTACATGTTAAAAGTTTGACAGGTGTGTTTCAAAACCATTACTTTTTATACCATAAATGCTTCCTGTAAGAAATACAAGACATGACATCTGAATATTTTTCTACACAAATCTTTCTATTTTTAAAACTAGATGATACTAATAGATCAAAATACACACCCTTGTGTTTCTGTTCATATTTTTGTTAGTCAGCCAGTGTTCGAGAGTCTTCCAGACCCACTGCATTTTGCGGTTTGTAATACAAAACACATAATTTTACCTTAAAATAACCTACCAATTATAAGCTAATTAAACAGCACATATTGTTATTATTTGCCCTTTACCTTTGTTAGAAAAAGTGCTTTGTTTTGAGTTTTGTTTTTTGATGAAATGCAAAAACAAAGAAAATCAGTTGTAATCAAGAAAGACAGATGTTTATAACCAACAAATGTGTAAATTAAGAAAGATGGAGCATTGTTACTGATGTTACGTTTGACTCGGGGAGAGGTTGAGGCAGGGCACCTCCGGAGGTTGGGGCATGAGGATGACCCTGACACCACAAGATCCCCTCAGAGTGGAGATGGGGTGCGGGACGCCGTCAGACGGCGGGTAGGGCGAGCTGCCATGGTCGTGGACACATGGAGAGGCGGGCAAGACTTTATATGTCCCTGGGGGGCAATTAAAAGGTTACAAGACATAATTAAATAGATAAATAATACAACAACAGACTACAAATACATCACTGGGGAAATAAAAACCAGTAATAGTAAAAATTGGATAATAAAAACATGAGTCAGATATGAACAGTGGAGTGCAGTCAGGGGCAGCAGGGCTAGCAAAATGATTTTTCTTTTTTTTATAATTAAAATGCGATTCTGAAATCTGTGTCTGGAATGAATTAGGCTACGTAGCAGTATGCAACTTTATCCAGACAACGACTGGTTATATTTTGTGGAGCTCAAATCTCCTATGTCCTCTAAACGCATCACAGCTCTTTTCCCCTGTCGGGGCCAGCAGGAACTGTATCACTAACTGTGATCGAAGCTGGACGCTGCTATTGGGTTAAAATATTGAGTGACAGTATCATCAACAAATCAAATTTTGATATGTTATTGACGGAACGCCCTCGGGCAAGCGGAGTTTCTCGCGCTGGTCTTGGTGTCGTCATTGAAATGAGCTTGACTGATTGGCCACATGGGCAGGTGCGTGATGACGCACTGTTATTATCTGCTCTTCTGGAGGTGATGGCGGCTAATTTAACAGCAAGATCGGATGATACGATAGCGGACCTGCTTCGGGGGCCTTTTTCAATGTGCCCGTTTGCAGAAGAAATGGAAATCGTGAGAAGAGGAAGACCAAAGACTTTGTGCAGCATTTTACAGCGGGAAACTACGAACACTACTACTGGGAGACAGCTAGCTGGGAGCACAACAAGCTTCCTGCTGGCCATGTTGACTCTTCAGTACAGCTCCGGAACATGGACTAGCAGTGGTTTTAGCAGCCTCATAGAGCCATTCATCAAAAAGGATCGCAGGATGGATTTCATCTACAAGTGATGGGTGAGTGCTAGTTTTTTTTAACACTTTTATTTAGTTTTATACAGTTGTATCTTGATGTGTTGTGGTTGTTGATCAGCTGTCATGTTTGTGTTGATAAAGTACTGATGCATAATAGTGGCTTTAGATTGGATTTGGATTGTGTTTTTACTGTAGGACATAATGTGCGGCTGTTGTATTGGCTGTAACGCATAGACAACAATACTTTTTTTATTTTGGGGGGGGGGGGATTTTGTTACTGCTGGCCCCGACTGAAACATCACCACATGCTACTGTTAAGACCCATGATAATCTCTTGTTTTTGATGCTCCTGGCCACACCTTCTCCCGTCCCTGTGCAGAGTACTCATGAGCTTCCCTGTAGACTGTAAGTTCCAAGGAGGAAGTGGCATCACATGCAGCCTAGATCTTTATGCCATATTTTGCAGGATCAGATTATGTATACTGCCTAAATGGCATCAGCTGCTCATCATTGGTGACATTCGGCCCAGGGTTTACAGCAGGGACAGAGTATGAGAAAATAAAGATTTCAAATGAATGAAATAATTCTCATTCACTGAATTTACAAACATCCTTCACTTTTTGTGTTTCAAAAAGCATACAGGTAGACAGTTAACATGCACGCACAAACGGGCCCAGAGATGATGAGGACAGAGGGAGAGTACATACAACCTACAATTTCCACAGTTTTCTTTGCCCTGGGTCCAGTGGACCTGGACACTCTGTATGGAATATGAATGTGTAGGCGGGTGCGTACAGTGTGTGAACATCAAAAATGAGTCCTAATATATGTTCTTCACAGAAAATGAGCCAAGGCCAATGAGTCTCAGCTTAAAGCCATAAAAACCATATCAGTTTGAACCTTCAGCTTCAAAACTCACATTAAACTCTTGAAAACACTTGAAAAAACTTTTGACTGGATAGCATTGCTTTGTCCAGGGATACATCTGGTTTGTATTTAACTACTACTTCTTCAGAACTGCCTTCTTTCAACTGTGTAACAGTGTTATACTCTCTAGAGTTAATTGAGCTAAAAAGAGCTCCAATTCTTTCCAAACCTCATAGACATCGAGGCAGAAATAATTCGAGAAGCTTTACGTTGCGAGAGAGTCGGCCCAGATGTCCTGTGATTCCCAGAGGAATACCTTTTGGAGGGCGACTGCTTTTCAACAAACGGCATCAGTTATCACAATAATATTCTCATCAGCAACCTCACACACTGCAGACGTGCGCTCACATCAGAGCAGATCTTATGTACAGCATTTGTGTGTGTGTGTGTGTGTGTGTGTGTGTGTGTGTGTGTGTCTGTATGCTTTTTGTAACAAATTGAAAAATGATAGTTGGTTCTAAATTCAGTGAGTGATAATCATTTCCTTGGTGTGAAGCCCACCCCCATCAAATTTCTCATTTATATGTTCTCATGTGCATAGAAATGCATTTCATCATTTTAAGTTGTTGCTGTGATAATTCATGTTTTATCTTGGGTTTCATGCTGTTCACATCTTGACATCATGACACCAGAACCACACCTAATAATTGATCAACAGAACCTGGACATTGAAGCTTCAAACAGGAAGTTCTCAGACGGCGTGTCCACCGAGCTCAGTGTCAAGGAGTGTAATCAGCAGGTTGAACAGATAGAGAGACAGGAAGAGTCTCAGAAAGACATAGAAGTGGACGTCCTTTGTTCAAATGTTCACATCCACACTGATGACCACTTCATGGTCAAATCTCTATTGCATGCTCGATGTACAAACAGACATTGTATTTCAGCAGGCAGGTGTTGCATGAAAAGAAAAGAAAAGGGCATTTTTTCCTACAAATCGTAAAAAGAGTTAAAAGTTGAGTTACGACTCTTTCATGTTAAATAAAAACAGTGAAAAACAAAACCCGTTCAATTCATATCAACATTTTAATTCCATTTCTTCAAAGTTCACAACTGCTCACACAAGATTTTTAATGTCACACTTTTTAAAACCCACAAAAAAGCCGTTGCGTTAGAAATCAAAATGAAATGATTCATTCGGCAACCAGGGGACCATTTGTCGGCCTGGAAACCAAATCTATTTAATTCTTCTCATTTTCGTGACAAACCACAAATCTGGGAGATCTCTCATAGAGACCTTCATGACTTCATCTCTTTGTGAGATTGTATGTGGCGCAACAAATTATCTTGTTGACTGAAACGTTTCCCCTTTTCACAAGAATTCGGCTTCTCACCTGTGCAACTTTTCATGTGCCACAACAAATTACTGTACTGAAACATAGGCCACATATTTAACAAGAATACGGCTTCGCACCTGTGTGGGTTCTCTTGTGAGTCCTTAAACGCGACTGTACACTGAAACATTTCCCACATGTTTCACAAGAATATGGCTTCTCACCTGTGTGAATTCTCTTGTGACTCCTTAAACCCGACTGTACACTGAAACATTTCCCACATGTTTCACAAGAATACGGCTTCTCACCTGTGTGAATTCTCTTGTGAGTCCTTAAATCCGACTGTACAGTGAAACATTTCCCACATATTTCACAAGAATATGGCCTCTCACCTGTGTGAATTTTAATGTGGCGCAACAAACTATTGTGCTGACTGAAACGTTTTCCACAGTTTTCACAAGAATACGGCTTCTCACCTGTGTGAATTTTAATGTGGCGCCGCAAACTATTGTGCTGGCTGAAACGTTTTCCACAGGTTTCACAAGAATACGGCTTCTCACCTGTGTGAGTTCTAATGTGGACCAGCAAACTATGCTGTCGACTGAAACTTTTACCACAGATTTCACAAACTATCTTCTTATCAGTGACGGTTCCTACGCTCTGACATAATTTACCTTTTTCAGGAACAATTTCACCACATGTTCCCTCATAAAGAAGCTTTTCACCTTCAGCCTGCTTCTCTGACACGGGAACGTTGCTCACACGGTCACCGTGGAATATGCTGATTTTTTTCAGGTCTGCATTTCTAGTTGATTCTGAGGCAAGGTGTTTGTTCACATCGTGAACTTCAGAGTCATGAGAGAGGAACTGCTCAGTGTCCGGTACTTCTTCTGGTTCACCCGGGTCACTTTGCTCCTCAACAGAAGGAACCCTAAAGAAATCACTATCAAATTTCAGTATAAGCTGCTCTCCCTCCTGGCTGGTACTGAGTTCCTTGTGCTCCTCAATCTGTGGAGGTTCTGGTTCTTCTTGTTCTTCTTTAAACGGTAGAAGTTCTGATTCTTCTTGGTCCTCTTTAAACTGTAGAAGTTCTGATTCTTCTTGGTCCTCTTTAAACTGTAGAAGTTCTGGTTCTTCTTGTTCTTCTTTGATCTGTAGAAGTTCTGGATCTTCTTGCTCTAGAAAATAGTTAGTTTCCTGTTTAAAGAGCTGCTCCTCTGTACAGTCATGGTGCTGTGAGAGCTCTGGAGGGACAAAAAGGTACAACATAAAAGGTTAGTTAGTTACATTACTTCTACAGTTTCAGCTTTAAAAAAAAAACAACCACAACCTGGGCCTCAAATGGTGATATTGAAAACGTCAATGCGACCAATTTCAACACTGTTCATGGATGGAATCACTGTGAAGTCTGTGATCATGTCCTGTATTTGTCATATCAGCCTTCGTTGCTGGAATGGTGTAATTTGCAGATGGTCCCTGCGCGCTGGTCTTACGGCTGCTCATCAATGTTGTTTCTGTTGCTCCGAAGACACTTGATGAAAACGAGCTCGTATTTTCTACCTCACAACGAAGGTACAGAGGCCCCCGTTTGTGCGTTGCGGACGTTTCATTGAAGAGTTATTGATGCCGGAAGCCCGAGTCTGTGAATATCGTGCCAACTTTACCAAACAGCAGCTGCAGCCTCATTTCTGTCTGCGAGCTTCAAAAGAAATACAACGATCCTCCACGAGTCACATTCATGTGTTCACCCAGAGCTTTTCCATACCTGTTCTGTGGATCTTGATTTGAGGTTTCCGGGCTATTTGAAGCAGTTTTCTCTGACGAACAATCTCCTCCTCGCACTGGACTATAGTTTGTTGAAACACGGTGAATATTTCTTCAGCAGCAGCAGCGAGTCGCTCGTTGATAAACTCTCTGAAAGCCTGAACTGAACTCATTGTTGCCGCAGGAGATGAAATATTTCCTCTTTAAGACATGACACCACAGCGAAGGGTCTAAGAAGCTCTAATAGGTAACAATAATAGTAAATCATGTATCCGCCTAAAGCGGCTTCTTCTCTTGCTTCGTTGGACGATCCCAAACAACGTTTAGATTCATACTGACATCTACTGGAAATAGGAAGAACTGCAGGTTAATGCTGGAGATCTTTTTGAATGAACTGTCCCGTGTATTTTACAACACTCAATTTAATGGTCATCTTCTGTGAGACAAAAACATGTAATCAGATTATTGTTTGGCATTTTTGATTGGTTGTAAAATTTCTAAAAAGATGCCAGCAATGATTTTGAGAATCATAATCAACCAATCACTGTCAAAGAAATTAAAATTAAGATGCCTTTATTGTCAATGGACATCAAATGCAATGAAATTGTGTTGATAATCTCGCTTTGGGGACTGGGAGGGTGGTGGTGTTCAGACAGGTGGGGACTGTGGTGAGTTGCAGGGACTGGTTGAATATGGTGGTGAAGACTCCAGCAAGCTGGCTGGAACAATTCTTCAGTGCAACGGCCCAGGACCAGGTCTGGCCCTGCTGCTTTGTTGGTTCTTTGCAAGGTGATTTTCACCTGGTAGGACTGGAGAGTGAGTGGCTGGCCTTTTGCTGGTGGGTGGAGTGGGAGGAGGTGGTTAGCGAGGTCATTCCCTGGGTGAGTTGGAGGGCTTGGAGAGGCCGGTTCTGACTTGAAGCTGACTTCAAAATACGTAAAAAAGTAGTATCTGGCTGCAGACAGCGTGCACCGCCATACCTCTACTCCATACCGGAAGTCACGTGACCACCATTGCAGACGTTAGTCATTGGGTGCTTCTGAATAGTCCCTCCTACCTATTTTCCTATCCACTTTTCCTTAGCCCTGTGGATGATGTCACAGGATTAAGGAAAGGTGTTAGGCAATCAGATGCACGTCCACAAGGTCATGTAATAATAATCCAATGGCAGCGACGGTTAGTGACGTCTGCCATGGTGAAAAAACTAAAGATTTTCTAAAATGGACTGAAAAAAGAACATTTCTAACACTTTCCCTGTGCCTCTAACCGCTGATATGATCTCTAATATCACAAAGTTTGAATTAAAATCAAAGGAAAAGAGGCTCCAGGCTACGAGGAACTAAAGTGAAACTGCTGCCAGGTGAATAAATCACCAATCCAACTGAGAATAGGCTGCACAAGAAGTTTATTTTACTGGGTTCATTTTACAACATCTGCATAACATTCATAGTTGGGATCTGGGTTTTAGATTATTTAAAGTTGTTCAAGGCAGATTATTGCATTGGTACCTTAACATCATCTGTGTTGAGTAGTCGTGAGTTTTCCTGAACGCTCGGATGAGCGGGTCCCTTTAAATGTTGTCGCCGCAAGGAACTGTGGGGCAGCATGACCTGGTCTCCTTTGGTAAAGGATGCATCCATAGATCTATATAATATTCTTATATATGTCTATGGATGCATCAATGTTTCCAAGGCAAAAGGAGGTGATAAAGGAAGCATTGAGACTCCTTTCCTTAGCGTATTGAGAATTCAGACGTTCCTTATAATGGCCGCCACTTAAACACTTCCGGGGTTTAAGGAAAAGTAGATAGAAAAGGAGATAGGGACTATTTGGATGCACCCTTCTTCTCTTGGTAACCGCATCTCTATACAGGAAGTCACGTCACCTCCGCTGCCTCGTATTTATTCTGCATGAAGTAGCCGGCAGATTTGAAAACATAATTTCATGCAGTTACATAGTCTGTTAATTGACTCTTTAATGACTTTCTATAGTATGTGAAACTGAGAAGGTACCATTTTGAAGACAAAAAATATTTGCAAAGTTAAATCATTAAGTCTTTTGAAAGTTGAAAATTCCCTTCAATGTAATGTTTTAAATCAATTCACAATTAACATTAAAACATTATTAAACAATGTAAAAACTCTGTCTGACCTGTAAACAACTAATGGAAAACAGATTTAAACACCTCAACATCCTCTGATATAAAAGGTTTCGGACATTGTATCCCAGCTGTAGAAAAAAGTATTTTGTCCTTTATATTGTAGAAACAGTTAAAAGTTGAATCACAACTCTTTCATGTTAAATAAAAAACAGTGAATAACAAAACCCATTGGATTCATATCAATTTGTTACTTCCATTTCTTCAAAGTTTTGCTCACACAAGATTTTTTAATGCCACATGTTTCAAACTGCACAGACAAGCAGTCGCGTTAGAAATAAAATTGAACGCTCATTCTGCGACCGTTTGTCAGCCTCCGTTTAGTTTAACACAAGTGAGAAGATTGAAATGCATTCGTTTCTATTTTTGTGACAAACCAGAAACAAAGAATTTAATACATTATGAGTTCATTTCATGACTCTGCATACTGAAACTTTTCCTATGTTTCAGTGACACGGAATGTTTTGACTTCAATGTTGTATCACCCTGAGACACTGCGGGTCGGTTTTACAGACACTGAATGAGGGTGAGAAGAGTCATAAACTGATCTTAACGAGAACAGATATTTTGGTGGCTATTGTCTAAATCAGAGGTTCTCAAAGTTTTGAAAGCCGAGAGCCAACAAATCCCATTTGCAATCATTTTAATGACCAGGTTGCATTTCTGATTTACATTTATTGGTCTGCATTCATAATGTGCAATAAACACATCTCATTTAATAAATTAGGCTAAACCTTGCAAAACGTTTAGAAACATTGTGACATGTCATCCCCACGAGAAATTCTAAAACGCCAGCTCGGCTCTGTGTGGACGCGCAAGATGCACATCTACAGAAAATGATGAGGTCTCGAGTACGAGGAGGAGCAGGAGCATTGACGTATAGAACTCAAGACGTTTATAGAAGTGGATGAGCAGGAATCGACTATTTGTCTATGTTCTCCATGTCTTCTTCTGCATTTTCGGTGTATTTGGTGAATCGCAGCGACCCCCGACGGTCACACCCGTAATTACCGCTCATCTCTAGACCGAGCCGATAGATGTCCCCAAAGTCCCCGAAACGGACACACAGCTTTTCAAAGCAATGCACAGTTGTATTAAAACTAACAACTGTAATTCAGTGCGGGCCGCCATTGGCCTTTGAGGGCTTTTCCACCAAAAAGAACCAGGTGCTCGTTCAGGGCCAGTTCTTAAATGAGCACCGCAAAAGAACTGGTTGTTTTCCCCCCATTGTCAACGGAGCCAAGTGAGAGCCACGTCATTGCGTCACTTTAAACTGTCGTACGTCTCAGGAACGTGGAGACGGACTGTAACAGCGGTTTGGTCCAGGTCGCACCATCTCGTCTGGCCTGAACCTTGGATGCAGACCAAAGAGCCAGAAAACATTGCGTCTCCTCGTCGCTCCATTGGTGTTTTTTCACGTCCGTCTTGCTTCAGTCCAGAGCCCCAGAGCGGCCACTGAGGAAAAGACAAAGAACTGGTGCTGAATCCGGCCCAGGCTCCGAACTAGCACCTGTTTTTTTCTGGAGGAGAAGCCCCCTTTGAGAAGCTATGGTCTATGTAAACTGGGGGGAAACTGAAGCGATGGAGAGACAGGTTGGGGTTCTAATCGGAGTGGCAGCCTGAGCCACAGTCACCTGACTTGCATTTGTGTCCTTTACAATCCAAAATACAAAATCTTGTGTGCGTTGAACCCCCGAGTCCTCACCTTTGGCTTTGTCTGACAAAAAGAAACCCGGTTTCTCACATTTGTGAGATCTCTGGTGGCGCAACAGATGACTGTTTCGACTGTAACGTTTCCCACACGTTTCACAAGAATACGGCTTCTCGCCTGAGTGCGTTTTCTTGTGGCGCCACAAACTACCCTGTCGATTGAAACTTCTCCCACATGTTTCACAAGAATACGGCTTCTCACCTGTGTGAGTTCTCATGTGGATCACCAAACTCTGCTGTATGGTGTAACTTTTACCGCAGATTTCACAAACTGCCTTCTTCTTTTTAGTGACGGTTCCTACGCTCTGGCATAATTTACGTTTACAAACAATGTCACCACATGTTTCCTCACAAACGCCTTCAGCCTGCTTCTGTAGAGGTCCTGGTTCTTCTTGTTCCTCTTTGATCTGTGGAGGTTCTGGTTCCTCTTTGATCTGTGGAGGTTCTGGTTCTTGTGGTTCCTCTTTGATCTGTGGAGGTTCTGGTTCTTCCTGCTTTAGACAGTAGTTTGTTTCCTGTTTAAGGAGCTGTTCCTTCGTACAGTCATGGTGCTGTGGGAGCTCTGGAGCGACAAAAAAGTACAAAATAACAGGTTAGTTACATTACTTCTACAGTTCAAACATTAAATGTTCACAGGTGGAATTACTGTGAAGGTTTCATGTCTGTGCGATCGTGCATATAGGAGACAAATGTCTGCACTTTTGGTCGTCACCCACTAGTGCCCAACGTGAAAACGACATTTTGTTTTGAAAACATTGCCATGTAAACACGAAACTTTTTTTGTGAAGAAAAGCCAAAATTATGCATTTCCACTTGAAACGTTGTCCTATAAAGAGAGCCTCAGTTAGACTGCAGGTACCTTAAGATGCCTTATTAGTGCTTAAAATTGCTTGAGAAACAATCTAATTAAGATGGTTATTGCTACGTCATGTTAGTTGCATTCAACTTGGTTCAAATGTGGCGTTGGCGAAGGTATGTGCTCTACCGAGTGCACGCGCTAGTTGTAGAAGCTTTTACTTGTACAGGATTAAGAAAAATACGTTTAATGTCAGCCTAAACCCATCGGTCACAAATTCTAAGTAAGGATGTTTCATTGACAAAATAAGTTGGAAAAAAATGTTGTTGTTGTGTATCTGGGTGACCGGATAAACTACTACTACTACTATCATATTACACTTCCACACCAGAGGCGGTGCCGTATGGCTCAGCTGGAGTAGATTGTGAGTGTATTTGGAGTTACCAGTCTGGTGATTAAAGATACTAAAAACATAACACACAAATCCTGTTTCTGTCTGCGATGGATAAACCAAACACAGCCAGAACAGTGGAGATCCTCCACCAGTCACATTCATGTGTTCATTCACACTTTCCATACCTGTTCTGTGTAACTTGAGTTGAGGTTTCCAGATGATTTCCAGCAGTCTGCGCTGACGATCAATCTCTTCCTTGTACTGGTCAACAGTGTGTTCAGACACTGTGAATATTTCTCCAGCAGCAGCAGTTAGTCGCTGAGTGATCAAGTCTCTCACAGAATCGAGAGAATTTTGATTTTTACCATCAGTAACAGTCACTTCAACAACATCCTGCTCCTCTTTAATGTGTGGAGCTTCATGTTCCTCCTGCTCCAGGCTGGAGCTCGTCTTCTGGTGATCGGTCTTCTTTGGACGCTCTGGAGGGAAACAAGACAAAAGTCACCAATTTGATGTGAATATTTTACAGTCATGGATGGATGAGACAGGACGGGCTCCATTTAGAATATAAACATTGAGAAACAAAAAGTCTGACAGTAGCTGTGTGGTTTAAAAAATAAATGAGATTAAACCTGCAAGCAGCCTTGATGGGAACCTCACACTCTGGACTCTGGCCCATCAGGTTCGGCCCAATCATGGCCTCTGGCCCATTTAAATATTGATCAAATATAAAATTTGAAGGTTTCAACAAAAAAGGACTTATTTTGAAAAATGTGGGGGGGCTTTTATTTTGAAAGCTAACTAAACTCTTATGTAGCATGTGGCATATAATATTTTTTATATCAAACCAAATGTTGTAGTCTGATCAGCAGGCGACAAATGAAGGCTGCAGTGAGTTTTGTGACATTGCAGTGAATACCAGTGACTATTAGATACTCTTGTCATCTGTCTTCGTTGTTGTAGGTGTTGTAATTTACAGACGGTCCCTGAGTACTGGTCTTACAGCCGCTGCACTTAGAGATCAATGTTATTTCTGCTGCTCCAAAGACACATACTTTTGATTTTAAAGAAAAAAAAGAGCTTGTAGCATATTTTCTACCTCACAACGAAGGTACAGAGGCTCCGTTTGTTTGTTCAGGACGTTTGATTAAAGATTTATTGATGCCGGAAGTCCGAATCTGTGAATATCGTGCCATTTTGACCAAACTGACCTGCAGCTGCAGCCTCATTTCTGTCTGCGAGCTTCAAACAAAATGCAACGATCCTCCACGAGTCACATTCATGTGTTCACCCAGAGCTTTTCCATACCTGTTCTGTGGATCTTGATTTGAGGTTTCCGGGTTATTTGCATCTGACGAACATTCTCCTCCTCGTACCGGGCGATAGTTTGTTGAAACACGGAGAATATTTCTTCAGCAGCAGTAGTGAGACGCTCGTCGATAAACTCTCTCAAAGTCTGTATCGAACTCATTGTTGCTGCAGGAGATGAAGTATTTCCTATGTGAGACACGAAAACATAGCGAAGAGCGCACTGAGCTCCAAACAGCCTCCAGAGCTGCCTCTTCTCTCGCTTTGTTGGAGGATCTTCTTCTTCTTCTTCTCGGTTCCCGGCAGGCTGTACGCCGTACTGCGTAATGCTGCCCTCCACCGACCAAACAAGAAATTACTCCACCAACTCAAATCCTCTTGCAAACCAGACATCCAAGCATTTGTGTTTCTGGGGTGTTCTTTATTGCACATATAATAGTTTTAACATAATGACATATCATTGACAATACATACATACATTTATCCCTGGAATCTGTCTGGAAAATTTTGCAACCTATCAGAAAATCCAGGCATTATGACTCATTCAGGATATTCGATTACATGTTTTTGTCTCACAGATGATGATCATTAAATTCATCGTTGTAAAAAAGAACAGCTCATTCTAAAAGAGCTTCAACAAGAACCTGCAGTTCCCCTTGTGTCCAGTAGGTGTCAGTATGAATCTGACCGTTATTTGTGATCCTCCACCAATGCGAGAGAAGAAGCAGCTTTGGAGGCTGGAGGAGCTTGTTTGACTCTTCGCTTTGTTGTCGTGTCTCACAGAGGAAACATTTCATCTCTTGCAGAAACGATGAGTTCAGTTCAGGCTTTCAGAGAGTTTATCAACAAGCGACTCGCTGCTGCTGCTGAAGAAATATTCACCGTGTTTGAACAAACCATCGTCCAGTACGAGGAGGAGATTGTTCGTCAGAGAAAACTGGTTCAAATAACATGTAAACCTCAAATCAAGTTCCACAGAACAGGTATGGAAAAGCTCTGGATGAACACATGAGTGTGACTCGTGGAGGATCGTTGCATTTCTTTTGAAGCTCGCAGACAGAAATGAGGCTGCAGCTGCAGTTATGTTTGGTAAAGTTGGCACGAGATTCATAGATTCGGACTTCCGGCATTAATAACTCTTTAATGAAACGTCCTCAACACACAAAGGGAGCCTCTGTACCTTCGTTGTGAGGTGGAAATATGCTACAAGTTCATTTTTGTCAAAAGTATCTCCCTTTTCGAGAAGAAGTGATTTCTATTCGGGAAGTCTGTCATCCGGGGACCCGTTGATGTTAATCCTAGCAACGGTGGCCGCCATATTTGTTTGGGGATAAAACATTAGCTCTCGGGGAAAAACGAAATTCTTCTAGTTTTATCAGTATGCCAAATAGTGTTTGCGTTTATGGGCGTTCAGAAAATGTCATTAAGAATGCAGACCTGAAGTTTCTCATAGTTTCAAGGGAGCCGGAACACCGGAAACGTGACTGTCTTTTACCGGCTCGGCGAAAATGAGGGAACCTGGCAGGGCGGATCAAAGCTAAAACGTGTCTCTTCGGTCTTACCTCACCTCGGTGTGCCCTCAGTCACGACATGAAGTTTCAGGTTCTAGGAGGGGACAGACAGTTGAATTGAGTGATCCTGCATTTTGGCCAAATGAAGTGACCAAGACAGAGTGGACATGATACAGGGGCAAAAGAATTACCAGCAGGTGCAAAGGGCAGGGGATTCACCCATTAGTTGGGGGTTTCCACTTCCCACAGTGGACAGGGAAAACAATAGATAGGGACTGGACAATATATAACAACCCAGGAAAGTCCTGAATTTGTATACCATAGTGATATTCTTGTGCACAATCAACTATTGCCCTAGATTCTACAGATGGGATGATAGAAGTTCAGCTTGTGACGTTTGAAGTTACGTCTAAACATTAGCGTTAAATACAATGATAAATATTCATTTGTTTTCTGCTAGTGTCAAAATCACAGTAGAGGAGAGGAGAGATTTTTTTAGGGGGGGGGCACAGATCTCTCATCCTGGACCCAGCAAAACTGTCAGCTGGCTCACTAAGGTAAACTACTGATAACTAGATAACAATCCCCAAAAAGCGGAGAAATCGGCGCATGCATGTACAGTACTTTCTCATAATTGTACTGCACTTTTATTTAGCATCTGTATGAGAAACAGGAAACAGTGTGCTGCAAAAGAAGTAAGTGATTGATTGATACTCAGTCTGAGCTTACGTGCTGATGATGTCACTGGACTACAAAAGTTAATTCAAAAAGTCATTGTTAATCCACCAGCTGGTAAACAACAACCAATAATGTTACAACTATGCACTATTTTTGAAATTTGAGTGGAAGTTTTCAATTAAACCGCTTGAATCCCTCTTTTTTTTTAAGGTGGAACTGTAGAAGTGATGTAACTAACCTTTTATCTTGTACTTTCTTGTCCTTCCAGAGCTCCAACAGCACCATGACTATACGGAGGAACAGTTCTTCAAACAGGAAACAAACTTGTGTCTAGAGCAGGAAGAACCAGAACCTCCACAGATCAAAGAGGAACCAGAAGATTCAGGACTTGTACAGATCAAAGAGGAGCAAGAAGAACCAGAACTTGTCCAGATCAAAGAGGAACAAGAAGAACCAGAACTTCAGCCGTTTAAAGAGGACCAAGAGGAACCAGAATCTTCTCAGATTGAGGATCACGAGGAACGCAGTAACAGCCCGGATGGAGAGCAGCTTTTACTCAAGTTTGATAGTGACACTTTCAGAGTTCCTTCTATTGTGGAGCAAATTTACCTGAGTGATCCAGAAGAAGTACCGGACACTGAGCAGTTCCTCTCTCATGACTCTGAAGTTCACGATGTGAGCAGACATCTTGACTCAGAATCAACCAGAAGTGCAGACCTGAAAAACATGTACATAAATTTATTTCACGGTGACCGTGTGAACAACGTTCCCGTATCGGAGAACCAGGCTGAAGGTGAAAAGCTTCTTTGTGAGGCAACATGTGGTGAAATTGTCAGTAAAAAACGTAAATTGTGTCAGAGCGTAGGAACCGTCACTGATAAGAAGATAATGTGTGCAATCTGTGGTGAAAGTTACAACCGACAGAGTGAATTGTTGGTCCACATGAGAACTCACACAGGTGAGAAGCCGTATTCTTGTGAAACATGTGGGAAAAGCTTCAGTCAGCACAAAAACATGTTGGTCCACATGATGACTCACACAGGTGAGAAGCCGTATTCTTGCGAAATATGTGGGAAAAGTTTCAGTGTACGGTGTAATTTGTTGCGCCACATGAGAACGCACACAGATGAGAAGCCATATTCTTGTGAAACATGTGGGAGAAGTTTCAGTCAGCAGAGTCATTTGTTACGCCACATGAGAACTCACACAGGTGAGAAGCCGTATTCTTGTGGAACATGTGGGAAAAGTTTCAGTCAGCACAGTAATCTGTTGGTCCACATGAGAACTCACAAAGAGATGAAGTCATGAATGACTCTATGGGAGATCTCATTCGGGAAATCCAGCTTGAGCCCAAAATCACGAGGTGTCATCCAGTTTAAAGGAACCGTTACCGATTTAAACACGGTTGAGACGCTGCTTCAGGGAAATCCTTTGTTTCTGGTTTGAGAAGATTTGAATAAATTTGGATTTCATTTGTGTTGATCTACATGGAGGCTGACAAACGGTCCCCTGGTTGCAGAATGAAGCGTAGAGAAGAACAATCAATTTTATTTCTAATACGACTGTTTTTTTGTGTGTTTGAAAAATGTGACAATAAAAATCTTGTATGATGATGTGAACTTTGGAAAAAATGGAAATAAAATGATATGAGTTCAATGGGTGTTGTTATTCACTGCTTTTTTTTTAAAACATGAATGAGCCGCACTTTAACTTGAAACTCATTTTATGCTATCTCAGAAACATACTTTTTCTTCCATGCGAAACATACCTGCATACAATGTCTGAAAACTTTATGGAATATACACTGCTCACAAAAATATTTGGCTTTGGAGTGAAAGAGGACTTTTAAATAGAAGAATGCGGTGGAGATTTCTTTATCTCAAAAAATGAATTGAAACAGCCCCCCTGTGTGTCTGGAATTAAGTAACCATCAAATTAGGTTAACTGGAAATGTGAAAGTGCATTATAGATTCATCCTGAGTTATTGTGATTGTTATTACTATTACCACTACCACTGTGTTATTATCATCACCATCATCAATCCAAGCAATCCATCCATCTCCTCCCAAAATTATACCTTGAGTCTTTCTGGAAAATGTTGCAACCAATCAGAAAACCCCGGCATTACCTAATGAGGTATCATTCAGGATATTTGAGTACATGTTTTCCTCTCACAGATGACTTATCATTAAATTCATCGTTGTAAACCACAGGTTCATTCATAAAAGAGCGCCATGTATAACCTGCAGTTTCCCTTGTGTCCAGTAGGTGTCAGTATAAATCTGAACGTTGTTGGTTGTCCTCCAACACAACGAGAGAAGAAGCAGCTTTGGAGGCTTTTTGGAGCTTGTTGGATTATTGTGTTGCCATGTCTCACAGAGGAAATATTTCATCTCCTGCAGCAACAATGAGTTCAATTCAGACTTTGAGAGAGTTTATTGACGAGCGTCTAACTACTGCTGCTGGAGAAATATTCACCGTGTTTGAACAAACTATCGTCCAGTACGAGGAGGAGATTGTTCGTCAGGAAAAACTGCTTCAAATAGCCCGGAAACCTCAAATCAAGATCCACAGAACAGGTATGGAAAAGTCTAGATGAACACATGAATGTGACTCGTGGAGGATCGTTGCATTTCGTTTGAAGCTCGCAGACAGAAATGAGGCTGCAGCTGCAGGTCAGTTTGGTAAAGTTGGCACGATATTCATAGATTCGGACTTCCGGCACCAATAAATCTTTAATCAAACGCCCTGAGCACACAAACGGATCTCTGTACCTTTGTTGTGAGGTAGGAAATATGCTACAAGCTCATTTTTTTTAAAATCAAAAGTATGTGTCTTTGGAGCAGCAGAAATAACATTGATCTCTAAGTGCAGCGGCTGTAAGAGCAGTACTCAGGGACCGTCTGTAAATTACAACACCTACAACAACGAAGACAGATGACAAGAGTATCTAATAGTCACTGGTATTCACTGCAATGTCACAAAACTCACTGCAGCCTTCATTTGTCGCCTGCTGATCAGACTACAACATTTGGTTTGAGATATGAATGGCCTTTTCATAATCAAATGGCTTTTTTATTAGAAATAATATTTCATAACTTTAATGTAATGTACTGTAGACCAATGAAACTGTCCAACCACCAGAGCAGTCCTGCTGATCATACTACAGCTAGTACTTTGACAAAAAAGGCCATTCATGTGTTCATGACCTTTTCATTAAAGAATTATTGATGCCAGAAGTCTGAATGTGTGAATATTGTGCCAACTATACCAAAGTCTGCAGTTCTTGTACAAAGTGAAATAACAGGAGTGATTTTAAAACAGCAAACCTTCAGCATTAAACAGGATCTGTATGAGAAACAGTGTTTTTGCTGTTTGCAAATGGAAGAAGTGATTTATTGACTCTCAGCCTGAGCTAACATGCTGACTTTACTGTAGTTTGTTCAGGTTTTGTGGTACATGTTTATTATGGAGACATTACGGTGTCGTGCCAAAGATTTTACTGTGTCAGAAGCAACCAGTTCTATGTAAACAAGCCCAAAAAAAGCCCAACAGCTGAACTGCCCCATCATGTAAAAGAGAGCCCTATTCATAACAGTAAATACATCTCGAAATTGATTTTTGTGTGCAGTAAATGACAGTCAAGCAGCCATCGAATACCTAATCCAATGTGATATCCAGCCCAATGCTCTGTAGTAAACTGGTCAAAGTGGAAGCTATAGCCTCTGCTTTTTCACCATCTAAGTTCACTATCCCCAAAAGGGGTGGCACAATTTTGTTCAGTTTAACACTGAAGTAGCGGACTACCACACACAGCGGCTTGACATATGTTATATCTGTGCTTTCATCTATGACAAGAGAATATTGGGAATCTCAATTTCACTCATCAGCTCTTTGAACATGCATGGTGATAATGTATGGCGTCAGTTTAAGGCCAAAATCACAAGCGTATAAAAACTGTAATTGCACACAGTTAGACCACTTTATGTGCGCTCGCTGTGACTTCTGTGATCTCTTCGGGTGCGGTGATGTTGAGTTTTGGCAGTTTGGGGGCAAGAATTGCATAGAGGGCCTCCTAACCTCCCTACTTTCTGATTGGCCTCTTTAAATGTCACTGTTTCCCAGTCACAGGTACAGCAGGGGCTATCGAGGCTGAGAAAGTAAAGGCCCCTGCATACTCCCATAAGCTCCTCTCTCCTGATTGGCTGCAGGATGAAATCCTCTCTTCTGATTGGCTGTAAAATCTGTCAATCTCAGATAAGCGCTGCCGTTTTCTCCATTGACTGAATGCACAGGTAGTTTTTTACTAGATATCTCAGCTGAAGCCGCGATGTGCGAGTTGTAGATGAAGAAAACAGAATCTTTGACTCGTAGGGAAGAACTTCACATTGATTCAGGTGCACAAATATATTTTTCACCAAATTTACTGCTACAATTGTAGGAAAATGTGAGCATGTCAGTTTTTTTAATCTATTTTTAAATTTGTGTAAAACAAGATTTGTGCTGCTGTAATTTTGAATTTTTGATGGTGCAAGTATGGTGTTGTATTTGTAGAGAGACTCGCAGTACACAACTGCAAATTCCACTTTTACTAGTGCGCAAACATTTCTCACCAATAATGCCTCCATAGACTTTGTCCTAACGAGTTGTATGTGTTGCTGGAAAAGACCATGTCTGGACCACGTCAAACTGGAAGCTTCAGAGCTCAGAGAAGCTCATGATGCATCTATACAGTTTTCTCATTTATTTTTGAAACCACACAGCTACTGTCAAGAGTTTTTGTTTCTCAATGTTTCTATTCTAAATGGAGCCCGTCCTGTCTCATCCATCCATCACTGTAAAATATTCACATCCGTCACATCGATGACTTTTGTCTTGTTTCCCTCCAGAGAGTCCAAAGCAACACATCGATCACCAGAAGACGAGCTCCAGCCTGGAGCAAGAGGAGCATGAAGCTCCACACATTAAAGAGGAGGAGGACATTGTTGAAGTGACTGTTACTGATGGTGAAAGTGAAAATTCCCTTGGCTATGTGAGAGACTTGACCACCCAGCGACTAACTGCTGCTGCTGGAGAAATATTCACCGTGCTGGAACGAACCATAGTCCAGTACGAGGAGGAGATTGATCGTCAGCGCAGACTGCTGGAAATCATCTGGAAACCTCAAATCAAGTTACACAGAGCAGGTATGGAAAAGTGTGAATGAACACATGAATGTGACTGGTGGAGGATCTCCATTGTTCGGGCTGTGTTTGATTTATCCATTCCAGATAGAAGCAGGATTTATGTCCATTTTGGTTTTTAGTATCTTCAATCAACTTTATCCATCCGACTCGTAACTTCAAATACACCGACTCTTCCTCTCCGCTCTCTATTGTAACTCAACCACACAGCGACCCGTTTGGTGTGGAAGCGTAATAACAGCAACATCACGACATTACACTTTTGTAAACATCTCAGTCTTCTTTGTTTTGTTTGGCTTCTTTCTCCTCCTACAGTTTTGATCTGATTTCAACCATTCATCAAAACGCGCAGATTGTTCGGGACATTCCGACTCTGGCTTTCATATGAATTTTATTCTTTCAATTAATTTAGCTTTTTTACTCATAGTTTTACAATTAAAGTGAATGGGGAAACTTTTGAACTTACCTTTCAACGCCTTCAAATTGGAACCACTACTGCTACGGCAAGCACGAGATTTCATTTCACTTTGAAAATGTTTCCACTTCTGTCCAATATTCAGGTGTGAAACAGCATTTTCTTACCTTCAACCAATTTCAGTCTGTGAGCCTTTACGTTTTGTAACATTTCCCGTCGTTTTTAGAGTTTATAATGGGTGTGTATTGTCAGAGCTAGAGTGGAGTTAAGTAGAGTGGGAGAGAGTGTCGACTCAAACTCCCCCAAAAAGTTTCTCTCTCAAGACCACGGCCACATTTCTCACCCAATCGTATCATATTTGACATCAAAACGTAGCTACAGGTCTTCTTCACATAAGGGCCCAGTTTTGTCTTCAACATTAACATGCTGTACCATTCATTTTGGGGAGAGTTTTTTTCTAGGATGACCAAAAGTGCGGATGATTGTCTAAACTCGCTCCTTCTATATACAGAACATGATCACAGACTTAAAACCTTCACATAATTCCATCCATGAACATTGTTCAAATTGGTCGCATTAACGCTTGAGTCCCAGTTTTTTTGTTTGTTTTTTTTTTAGCTGGAACTGTGGAAGTAATGTAACTAACCTATTATCTTGTACTTTTTTTGTCCCTCCAGAGCTCCCAGAGCACCATGACTGTACAGAGGAGCAGCTATTTAAACAGGAAATAAACTACTTTCTAAAGCAAGAAGAATCAGAAGAACCAGAACCTCCACAGATCAAAGAGGAACAAGAAGAACCAGAACCTCCACAGATCAAAGAGGAACAAGAAGAACCAGAACCTCCACAGATCAAAGAGGAACAAGAAGAACCAGAACCTTCACACATCGAGGAGCATGAGGAACTTGGTACCAGCCAGGAAGGAGAGCAGCTTGTACTGAAGGTTGAAAGTGATTCCTTTAGGGTTCCTTCCATTGAGGAGCAAAGTCAGTGTGGTGCAATTGTCCGTAAAAAACGTAAATTATGTCAGAACGTAGGAACTGTCACCGATAAGAAGAAGAAACTTTGTGAAATCTGCGGTGAACGTTACAGCCGACGGAGTGATTTGTTGATCCACTTAAGCACTCACACAGGTGAGAAGCCATATACTTGTGAAACATGTGATAAAAGTTTCAATCGACCAAGTAATCTGTTTGTCCACATGAGAACTCACACAGGTGAGAAGCCATATTCATGTGGAACATGTGGGAAAAGCTTCAGTGTTCACTCTACTTTGTACCGCCACATGAGAACTCACACAGGTGAGAAGCCTTATCCCTGTGAAACATGTGGGAAAAGTTTCAGTCAGCACAGTAATTTGTTGCTCCACATGAGAACTCACACAGGTGAGAAGCCGTATTCTTGTGAAATATGTGAAAAAAGTTTCTGTAGACAGGATAATTTCTTGCGCCACATGAAAGCTCACAAAGAGATGAAGTCATGAACATCTGGATGGGAGATCTCCTTCAAGACTTCCAGCTTGAGCCCCAAATCACAAGGTGTCATCCAGTTTGACGGAAACGTTACTGATTTAGGGCTCGTTCCCCTGTTGGATCGGGACCAGAGTTCTCTTCATGGAAAAACCAATTCGTTTGGGCAACGTGAGCATGCCCACTCGGGGAGGCGGGGTGAGAGGACGTGATGTAGTGTGCAATGCATTCTGGGCAGTAAAGAAACAAAGCCAACCGCACGAATCTGAAGAAGACGCAGAAAGAAAAAGTTGGGAAATATATTGCGGGCAGACGTGGAGTAGTGAGAAAGGCGTTCATTGATAAGAAGTCTATATATCGCGGTTGTTTGTGGCTACCCATTAGCCACGAGCTAACTAGCCTAGCAACCATGTGCTGAAGCAGAGGGACTTTCGGTTTTGGTCCGGACCAATCAATGAACCATTTTTCTTCTTTACTTCCTCTCTGGTCTGTGTTTGTTTCAGGAAACAGCGCTCCCAAGGGAGCAGCTGTTGTCATTGTGTGACATTTTCCAGGCGGATTGATCCGGTCTCAAAAGTGAATGTGAACGCCACCAGAACCAAATGAAGGTGTAAGAATGCTCGGCTTCCCTCCCTCCCAAGTGAACCGAGTCCCGGACTATCTGAATGTGAAATGTCCCTTAAACACCGTTGAGACTCTGCTTCAGGAAAATTCTTGGTTTCTGGTTTGTCACGAAATGAAGATTTAAAAAGGTTTGGTCTAGATTTGTGTTGAACTCCACAGAGGCTGACAATTCGTCCCCTGATTGCAGAATGAATCTTCGAGGAGCACGTTTCATTTTAATTTCTAACACGACTTCTTTTGTTTGTTTTGAAAAATGCCCCATTAAAAATCTTGAATCAGATGTGAGCTTTGAAGAAATGGAAATAAAAAGTTGACGTGAATCCAGCTGGTTTTGATAATCACTGTTGTTGAACTTTTTATTTGAAAAACAAGAACACAGATTGTGCATGTTGCTCACACTTTTGTGCACGTGTCACCAGTCCTTTACACATAACCTGAATGAAATAGTACTGAAAGGTGAAATATATAAATTAAATTCAATAAATGAATAAAAAGTAAAAAAGAAAATCTTGTACACAAATATCTGCACCTGCAATAACAATAAAAGCAATCCTAATTAAAAATGTATTCATAATAGAAATAAAGACAATGATTATAACAGGTTTGGCCAACATTATATGCACGCTTCCCAAAATATAAGTCAGCCTCTCCCATCTGAGAGTAATGAAGTGTTGCTACTTGTCCAGAGTGACGATCGCCACTGACCAATCAGCAGGCAGCTGCGTTGTAGCTCCTCCTTATGGAACCGTACCAATTTGCTCGGTACTCCAACGAAGGGGTCACGAAGAATCTTAACCGTTGGGTCTTCTTCTCAGCAGTGCACCAATCCTATTCAAGCTTGTATTACTTTCTGGTGAGTAAATCAGTGATTGAAGACACCTCGGACACACATATTCACCCCATTACTAACAGTGACCCTGCACCTGTCACCATGACAGTCACTAATAGAACAATCACCCTCCTATCAGACAGTGGAGATTTAACACATCACTGCTCAAGGATCACAAATGGGATGTGTTGTTCCAATACTTCTGAAATGAATGGCAAGCTGTCAACTCAACTCTGTAGTGGGCAACCAGAATGGAGCAGTTCATTCAAGCTGCTCTTCATACTTTCAGCCACCAGATG
The DNA here is from genome assembly GCF_963383615.2 of Lipophrys pholis. Lineage (NCBI taxonomy): Eukaryota > Metazoa > Chordata > Actinopteri > Blenniiformes > Blenniidae > Lipophrys > Lipophrys pholis. The sequence goes on along the minus strand of NC_137641.1, from coordinate 18,054,853 downwards.
CCACAAAAGAGGACTCTGTTGAAAAGCTTCAAGTATGGAACCCTTTCTCAATGTGAGCTTTAATGCTTCAGGGAACTTCGTTTGGCCTTCACTAGAAAATAACCTAGAAGAGTTTGGCCTCCTCTTACCACTATGTTTGAGCATATATTTAAAGTACACAGTGTTGACACGTCTGTGAGTTATTGTATGACTCTGACTCTGATTTTTGAATAAAATTGTAAAAAAAAACAAATCCTTTGATAACAGTTGAGACTCCACAGTTTTAATCTTTTATTCATTTATCATTCCAACCTTTTCTGCCCATGGTTTTTGGTCATTTTTTAGGTTAAACCCTTAACATTGCTAAACATGCATGGTCCAAATGTCAAACAAATTTTGGTTTCCTGTGTGTCGTCACTTCCAACTTTTCCTCTTTATTGATTGGTTGACCTGCCCTGATACGTCTCACCTGTGTCTTGTTACCTCGGTCTTTATAGTTTGTGTATTTCCTCTCACTCCTCTGAAGCCCCTGCAGCTCCCCGTTTGGCATTACATCCTCTGTAAGTTTGGCGGCAGGACTTATTTTTGCTTGTTTATTCTGTGTTGCTCTGTCTGATGGATTTCAGTGCTTTGCTTCGCCTTGATGCAGGGATGTCAAACACATTTTGGTTCAACGGCCACATTCAGCCCATTTTCTCCTGAGTGGGCCAAATAAGTGAAATATTGCCATGATAACCTTTAAATTTAAACTTAAAAGGTTTAGTTTGTCGTGGCACACTGTGTGTGATGAAAATGTCAATTATTTCACAAAACCAAATGGTTACTTCTGAAAATGACTACAATCTGAACATAAAGTCCATTTTAATGAAACCTTCAGGTGCATAATACTGTGAAACTACTTCTATACCTGTTGGATGATGCAAGTATTTACTGACTGACCCTGACCGCATGGCTTGGAGGCGAGTTTGAGGGTAATGAGGAAGCCGCTCTCTTTCATGGTGCCTCTGGTTCTGTAATCCATGTTGCAGGTTGATGCATCTGTCTGCTTGTTTTGTTTGACCCAATGCAAGATTTTTGACCCGTCTTAGACGTGTAAGGAGGTTCTAAAGGAAGCATTGAGCCTCCTTTGCTTAGCTTATTGAGAATTCAAACGTTCCTTATCATGGCCGCTGAAGTAGATAGGAAAGGAGATAGGAGGGACTATTTGGCTGCACCCTAGGTTTGCCTCCTGAGTGTCATGACACCCAGTCCATATTCTCCTGGGATTTCTATTGTTCTCAGCTTTCATTATAAAAACAAGCGGCACCAGCCTTTAGCCAAATGTGAAAATGACACCGTTTTGAGCAATTCTGCTGTTACCCATGTAAATACAGTGTCGATATAATTTAGGTCAAAGTGAAGTAAAATTGTCAGCTGGAAAAAAGAAAAGCTTTTTGATGTGCAACATCAGCGCTGTTCTGCTCTAATGTGACCTGAAGAGAGAAATGTGGCTCATCGGGTTCTGTCGAGCAGCGGTGCCAAAAAAAGGTGTGCTTTTCTTCAGAGGCTATATTTTTTTGTTTAAATGTTTGCACTGGAGTCATCCTTTTCACTGTTTTTAGAATGTGTGTGAATAATGTGGTGTTTGAATAAAGGGAGAAACGACAAGTCTGAACAGAAGACTTGTAAAACTGGTCGGAGACGTCTGTACTGCAGACTATCACCCGGTGTGAATACAGTGTTTGAGAGGAGGCAAGCGATTGGCTGATCCTGTACTGGTGAAAATAATCTGATCTGAAAATACAGTGCAGGGTGGAGACGCTGCCGGGTGAGCTCCACACTGCAGGTGCTGTCTGACCACTCCAGCAACTTGTTAGACATTCAAATACAACACGGTTAAGAAAATCAGCTCCAAGCCTGGTCTGCTTGTCCCGTCTCGTCTCTCACCAGGCTGAGCTCTCTGCATCTACCAGCTCAAGATGTTCAAAAGATTCTTGGATAAACTGAAACCAGATAAAGATGAAGACGACACGATCAAAGTGAGTCTCCAATCGGCCACATTTGCATATCAACTTGGCTTTAATGAGAAATGCTTTGTTTGGCTAAAGCAGCCTTGATTTCTGAAGATTAGAAGTCCCAAAGCATAAAGTTCTCTGGTTTCTTTCCATTAGGTGAAGGGTAAAGTCAAACCGAAATACTATGGGACAGTCAGCCCGTACCCAAACTTCAACGCCAGCAGTGACGCTTCAGTCCTCCAGAGTGCCATCAAAAGCAAAGGTTTGTTCTCGCTGATATTTGTTCAGTAAACCTAAAGCCTCTCAATCTTTCAATTGATCATTAAATTAGGGATGAACTCATACTTGTTTTTAAATGTTTAATTTAATTACCTACTTGCTAATACCAAGTACAAATATTTATTAAATGCCATGAAGTTGATTTCATACTTTTTCAAAGCACAAAAACAGACAACAGTGTTTGTATATTTACAATAAAAGATTTTGTTCATTTTTACAGTAAGTTCATTATGTTGAATGCTCAGGCGCATATAGTTCACTGGAGCAGACGTTTCTGTAACTTTTTTTTTTTTTTTTTTTTTTTTTTTTCATGTCCTGAGAAGAATAAAAACACTTCAGGGAAAAAAATCTTTGATAATTAATGCATCACAGGGTTACACTTAAAGAGGTTTTCAAAAATGTAGTGAAGTGTCAGGTGTAACAAACGCTGAGTTGACAGCCTTGACCTTTGCTGGGACCACAGGGAGCGCCCTCTATGGTTAATCCTGCAGAACATTACATGAGGTTGATGGACATATCTCCCTCTTTTCCAGCTCCCCTCATCTCTTCACTTCCTACTTGTTTTTCTTTTTTGGCTACAGCCCTTTCACTGTGTGGTTTACTGATATTTGAACACATTTACATTGACTACTTTAATTATCATGACTCAGATTCAGTACATGCACATCTTCTTCAAAATAACCTGATTGTTTCTTGGAAATCAATTTTTTGTAATTCCCGAAAGCTAATTTCCAACTTCTGCACTGCAGACGTGGACGAGGATGTGATCATTTCAGTCCTGGTGAAGAGGGACAACGAGCAGCGGCAGAAGATTAAAGCGGTTTATGAAGCGTCCTCCGGACATGTGAGTGATTCCACCGAGACATTTCTCATGTAGCCAAATGTGTCCTGTGACGAGGAATTAACCAACTGAAAAATTAAAGCTAGAGTACTTTTAAAGTTATCACCATTCAGATGCTGCGAGTATGCAAGAATTTGCAAGACAAATGAGGTGAACAGCGTCACAGCTGCAGCTCATCCAAGAGCTGTTTACACAGCAACTATTTACCACAATGCTAAACTTCGCTGCATTGCGGGTGTCTGTTTACGTGAGAAAAACGTTATTGATTTTTATCGGAGCAAGAGGAAACAATGTCTCATGTGTTTGCTTGCTTGAGGTGAAATAAAATAAGATTAAATGCAATGGCTTTGTGTAAACCATATATTCTTGGTGCATCTGTGCCTTTTTAAATTTTGAAATTAAAGATAAATTTGTTTAGACAGAAATTCAGAAACAATACTACTTTTTGTAAGTAGTTCTCTTGCTTTATAATATTGACTTGATGGTAAATGAAGTCTGTATGCAACATGTCAGTGCTTCTATTATCAATCACAGTGGTGACAGATGGTATTAAAGATGATCGTGCGGCACAGGATTCAGCTCCAATGAATGTCACAAAAACAAGCAGGAGGATGAAACCTGCTCTGCCCACGTTAAGGTGCTCTGAGGTCCTGATGGGGTCAAAGGTCATGCTCGGGGACCCACAGTGGTGACTTGTCTGCTTTGGAAATGGACCCCCCATCCCAAATCGCCTTCTCTAAGGAACACTACCCAAACAAACCAAAAATTGTAACTACAAAAATTGGAATATACAGAGATCTTTTAGCATGAGAATCTAAAAATTAGTCACGTGGAATAACAAGTGAAGAGTGAAGTCTATCAATAGTGGGCATTTTGTGGAGATACAATTACAATATCCCACTTTATGCATACATGCAGTACATGCCATATCTGAACTCGGCCTGATCACATAGAATATGAATTATCAGACAAGCACACTGCATTTCAAACCTTCAGCACTCTCGTACATTTTGACAGTCCGAGTAAATTTCTTTACGTGCAAGGACAATTTGAGGTAACGGTAACAGTTGGCCATTGGTAAAGTGGCTTTAATTCCCAGCATGTGTTGAATTTGAATTCAAAAGTTTATTTTGGACATGGGGGCACAAATGAGATTATTCAAAATAAAAACACACACACAAAATAAACATATCAGAGCAGAGCAAAAAATAAGTAATTAAATAAATAATGCCCAACCATATCCGAAAAGGAGTAGGGCAAAGCCTAAGCTTAACTCCTACCCCTTGTTGTTGTTGCTCACATTTCCAGAAAAAAAAATCTACATATATACAAATCAACAAGAAAAATGGTAAATCATTTTACGCCGGTGTCACCACCTCCTTCCTGTACTTGGTGAAAACCATTTATTTTTTGTATTGTGTTTTGGCCTGCATCATGGTTGGACACTGCCTGTGCTCCGCCTCCAATCCGTTCCACAACCTCACCCCACATATTGAAAGACAAGATGATTGTTGAGTTGTGCGAAATGTTTCAAGTTGATCATTGTGTGTTACAGCACCTGGAGACGGACCTGAAAGGGGCTCTCCGCTCAGATTTGGAGGATGTCACTCTGGCTCTGCTCATGACGCCGGCTCTTTTCGACTCTTACCTGATCAGGAAGGCAACAAAGGTGTCGTATGATGGACCATCTTCACAATGGTTTAGGAGAGCTGAGTTCAGGTCTGGGCAGGAAATGCAGTTTTACAATACTAGAAACCAAATGGTAGAAATTCCGATTGTTGTAGGGTCGTGGGCCCATTAATAAATCACCAGTGAGACTGTTGTCCACTTCAACTATTTAAAGCTCCCACCAAACCACTAAACATGTTAGAAAAAGTTCAAAGAAAACTTGATTTATTTTTTACAAAATTCTTCAGAGTAGCGGAGAACCTTGTTGCTCTCAAACTAGCATCACAGCCATGCTGTCAGTGAGTTTCTAAAAATGCACACGATGCAACAGCTATAGGAAATTTTTTGGGGGACATTTCACTGTATTTTGCACCAGTAGGCATTGATAAAATTGGTTTTATGTTGAGCTTTAAGTAGCAATCTTTAAAGTTGTTGAGGCATTGTTTTACTGGTCCGGGTCGCTCAAGAGGAAATTGCGCTGTATGTGGCTCCTGAGGTGAGATGAGTTTGGCAACACCTGGTTTAAAAGATGATTATTGAGTTTTCCAAGGTTAGTTTTTAATCAAACCCCTTAAAAGAAAGATGATCGCTGTTTGCTTGTAGTTTAAAGTTCTCCTCTCATATTTCCTCTATTGCACCAGCGTCTCGGCACAGACGAGGAGATCCTGGTGGAGATTCTGGTGACCAGAACAAACCAAGAGATTCGGGACATAAAGAGGGTCTACCAAGAAGGTCGGTCGCTTTTTCTTGGTCTTTTTTTTTTTTTTAGATTTCTTACACACTATCCAGGTGAAGTTTTTAGATTCAGCACGTAAAATGTGTCTGGACTGAAAGCTTGTCTTCCCTCCAGTGTACGGGCCAGACTTGGAGCAGGTCATTGGCCACGAGACCGAAGGAGACTTTCATGATGCTCTTCTGGCTCTGCTGAAGGCAAACAAAGAGGAGAACACTGAAGTGGACATGGACCTGGCCAGAAAAGACGCACAGGTGAAGTCAAATTTTAAATGCTTACTTTAGTGGTTTTCCTTTTTCTTTGGTCAAAACTTGAAAACAAATCCAGCAAACTAGAGGAAAAATATAGGATATGCTAATGACCCAACTCGATATATATCCCTTATATTTTTCATATTTTAACTTTTAAATGTCCATAAAAGTGGGTAAAGATATATTTCTGTAATCCATATTTCTGGTGCCAGGCTTTTCTGATGTTAATCATTGTAGGGAGCACTGATGTGTGATGAAACAATACGGACACGTGTGTTCAGCATTGGGGGGGCGATACAGATTAATATAAATTCTTGAACTTGATGTAAAGTGAATTTATATTAGACAGGTTATAATTTCACATGAAGTTATTTTAGTGGCCAGTGGAGTGGAGGTTAACACGGCACCTCAACGTGACAAAGCTTGAGTCCAACTTAGAAGGATGCTGATTGTTATTGTACAACAATGGTGCTAAAAACAAGACATGAAATTGCCAAAGATTAGCATATACAGTTTACTTAAGCAATTGTTGAAAATAAATTGACATATGTACAATTAGAAATATTATCAAAAATGAATAAGGATAATGCACATCATATATAAATGGTATAAACTGTCAAAATGAATGTGCAGAGTAAAGTGAGCCGGAAGGTGCAGAGAATAGTTACTGTAACATTTTTAATGTCCATCTCCCACTGTTGGACCAGTATTTATTGGTATGCATTGATTTAGGGCTATTGCCTTATTATATAAACTGTCCTGGAGTCTGTTGGTGTGACTTCAGCATGTTCTCCCTGTGCATGCATGGGTTTCCTTCAGGTGCTCTGTTTTCTCACACGGGTCAGAAATCATGCATTCGAGGTTGATTGGTGACTCCAAGCTGTTACTAGATGTGTGTAGTTGTTTGGCCTGTGATGATTCCGATTCAGACACCTTATTTATCCCACAAGGAGGAATTGATTTGTTTCCCAGTGTGTACATTTCCATGCATGCATTCAGTCATCAGTTGAACATCAATATGTCAGGATACAACCTGGATCTGCTTCAACTCCTCAGCTGGGATCAGCTCCAGAGATCCTGAGAAAGATTCCTGTCATTTGGTCAAAATCTTTTTGACACATTAGACTTTTCTTGTATTTAACGGAACTTAATAAAGACATAAATCTCAAATTAGTTTATGAAACTGTAAGGGATTTTTTTTACTGAACTGCTTCACATGTCATATCAACCCAAATAGGAACCACGTGGGAGACGTTCATCGATCGTGGGATCACTTTCAAATAACTTTGCTTCTGATGTGTTTGGGAAGTGATGCTGAAAATCTGGATAATCTTGTTAAATCTTTATCAAGCATCAATCCATTCACTGCTACAAGATTTTGACCAACTTAAGATCACTGGAGACGATCTCCACCGACTATTGGTATATCTAAGTCCATCACTGGGTTTTTGGGGAGTCGGAGTCCTCAGGTATTTTTCCTAGTCGTCAGTTAACTTCAAACATATTGTGTTGGACTGGAAGAAACCCGAGAACCTGCACCCAAGAAAATTGTGTTCAGAAAGGCTTTCAAGCGAGGACTCGAGCAGGGGATCGTCTCACCGTGAAGCGAGAGTGCAAACCACTGCCTTGGAAAATCCAGAGGAAACTGCACTTATTTCAGTCGAGAGAAGGATAAATTCTTTGTTTCTAATTCTTTCTCTCTTCCCTCTGCAGACTCTCTTTGAAAAAGGCGAGGAGGCTGGAGACATCTGCGAGGCCACGTTCATCGAGATTCTGACCAAACGCAGCGGCCCTCAGCTGCGTCGCAGTGAGTGCTGGAAACACAACTGAGCCTCCGCTGTTAGGTTTGACTCATCAGATTCAGAGAGGACACGCCTCTGAACAAACCGGTGGAACCGCACTCGTCCTGCAGGACACACCCAGCAGTGTGGGAACAACAGTCTGCTCAGATTGTTTGTTTTGGTTGTTGTGAATAAATCCAGTACGGGGCGGGTGGGGAAGGGAAAGGTACAAAGAGTAATGAATAAGGTGGGCAGCCTAGATCGCAGGAGTGGCCACAAAAATGAAATCCTCTCTGCCATAGGGCAAATTGTAACCGATTTAATCATGCATGACAATTTCAGGTACTAATTCAACAAAAAGTGAACTCACTGGCTGTAAGTGTATTAAACAATAATGCACTACTACACTTTTTTATACATTGGATACGTTCCACTTTTCGGGCAGAATTCCAATTGTTTTTGTGAATTGGCTTTAATTTTCAGAAATCATCTCACAAACTAACAAAGGCAGCTGTTGACCAAATGTGGCCTGCGGGAAGCCAGTTTACCATGTCTGTTATAGTACACCATTAACACCTTGTATTAACGTTTAAGCAAAAGTGCAAACAACTTCCCACTGTGTGGCCAAATCAAGATATCGATGAAAGGATTGATTGTTCCCTGGAAGGCAGGAGAAGTTACAACTCTTAATCACTCGCCAATGAGCAGTTTCAGTTTGTTTCCAGGTCCAAAAACGACTGTCTGTCTCTGTTCTGCAGCTCTCCAGCTTTACAAAGACAACCTGGGGGAGATCTCGTTACCCAAACTCATGCGGAAGGAGCTGCGGGGAGACATTCAGGACTGTTTCCTTACTCTGGGTGAGTGGAAGTCCTCAAAAGAAAATGTGCTGCGGTTTATGTGTTTAAAGGGAGTGGATTCAGCTTGTAATAAGTGGAATCACATACCTCGGTGAACTGATGAGGATTAGATCTGAACCTCCTGCCTCATTGCATCAGTTTAGATTATTTTTGCAGGTTGTTCTTCCATCCTGTAAAACCTACTGAGTGGAGGCAGTAGTTTTAATCTAGCTAGCTCTTTAAAACTTTAGAACATAATACTTTCTGCAAGCAGTGTAAATGGTAGTTTCGAAGCTTTTTGGCAATGGCTTTTATTTCTTTTGAAAACTGGTGTGATGCCCTCTCATACCGGGTGGAGTGGGTAGGCTCTCAATTCTTTTGCCTTCTCTTAAAAAGATGAGTCTATTTTGAGAACCCCCCCCCCCCCCCCCCCCCCCCGCCATAGTATTTGCCCATAGTTGCATTATTTCTGCCGTGTAATCTCTCCCACCTTCAGAGCCTGATATTTATTTTGCACATGCTAATAACACAATGAATTGGCCATGATATATTTAGCAGCTCAAGTTGTTGTTCAGTGTGTGAAATGTTTGTTTCGCCTTTAGTGGAACTCTGATTACTATTCATGAACGTTAATCTGAAGTCATTCATTTGAGTTGACTTGCTGCTTAAATGTTAAAAAAAAAAAGGTTATATTGTAAAATGAGGAATATCAATCTTTGCAGATTCATTTTCCATTAGCTGAGCCACCTGATGAGCAGTGTTGCGTTCAGGAACCACTGCTGGCTTTGACCAATGAGTTTCAGTACATGATCTTCCAGTAAACACAGGATGGAACAAGATTGTACCGTTTGCAGTTCCAACATGTGGTGTGCAGACGGAGCCATTAAAGAGCTGCACAGATTCATCTCACTGGAGTAAATGCAAATAAAAAGCTTTTCTTTCTTTTTTTTTCTGCACTACTTATTTTTTGGGGATGATCCCAGTTTAAAGATGAGCATCTGCGCTTTGCATGGAGTCCTGTGATGGTGAATTAACCATGTCTGTATATTTCTTTCTTTTTGATGTCCAGTGAAATGTGCCTGGAACAAGCCTGCTTTCTTTGCTGAGAAGCTTCACGAGGCCATGAAGGTGAGTATTAAAGTCTGAGTTCCAGAAAATGTTTGTGGGGATTTAAAGATTTTACATGTTGTGTTTTTTTTATTAAAGTATGCACAGCAAAAGCAGGTTGGATATATTCAGAATATGAAACCAAATATAAATGCATTAGGCTAAGTAATCAATAGGAAATCCTGACTGTCAGAATTGATTTAATGTTATGTTTGGTCAGTAATCCAGTTATTTGCAGTTTATTAGAGAAGAGATCAAATGGCAGCGCTGGATTGCTTTTGGCTGCAGTTTTCAGACGGAAGTCAACAATGTCTGTGATTTAGGAGTCGGGGAGCAGACAGCAGTGTTATTGGTTGGCTCCTGTGCTGTGTGTTTTTCCTGAAGTGTCCATGAGAGGAAAGTGTCTGCTGCAGTATGAAGCATGCCTCAGGATCAATGCTGACACTGTGTGACTTGTTCTGGTTAAAATTAAACGTATAAACGAGCCGCTTTTTACTAGGAGTCTTCAAAATGGTGGGATTATTGAAAAAGCTGAAAATGTTAGATGGAAGAAATGAAAAGAACCTGTACTAAGTTGAAAGCATCTACAAAGCAATTTTATGCAATAATGAAAAGAAAACACCATGTTTTTCTCTAAAAATGTTAATCATATTGTCTAAGAAGTTCAGTTTAACAGTATCTGCTTGTAAACGGAAGTGTTATAGTCTGAGGGACCGATGGCTCCACTGTGCTCTCAGGGTCATGGCACATGTGAAGACACTCTGATCAGGATCCTGGTGAGCCGCTCCGAGATCGACCTGAAGAAGATCGTGGAGGAATACAGGGGCATGTACGGCCGGCCCGTCCAGGAGGACATACTGGTGGGAATCTATGTGGAATAGTCTCATTTTGCCTTCTGTGACAGAGGCAGCTTTGTTTGACCCGTTTGTGTTTTACAGCACGACACCAAAGGACACTACCAGGCAGTCCTGCTGGGACTGTGTGGACCTCACTGAGACCGTGGACATTGAGGAAAGCTCACACATTGAGAATCGACGTAATCTCTTGAATCCATAAAAATCAGGACTGGTGTTTCTTCTGGAGTTGGTCTAAAATAAAGCTGTTATCTGAGAAACTAGAAATAATGCATCTCTGACCTTTTTTTTTTTTTCATGAAGCACATTCATGTTCAGGTGTAATATTTGCCAAACAGAAGCATCTGGTGAATTCTAAAGGTGTTATGTCCTTTATGTAATGATTTTGCACATGAAGGCGCAATAGTCAGAGGCCCATACAAACATGACATTGATTTCAAATATAATACTAATACTACTTCATCAAAAGACAAAGTTGGATGTTTTTGTTTTTTTAGATAATGGTTATTGGTTGAATTCCACTTGCCAGGCATGAAACTGGTCCATGGTTCAGAAAAGGTTGCTGGTTTAGAGGTTGGTCAGGAGACGACAAACAGGACATGAGAGAAACGGTAGAAGAAATCACAGATCTACTATGTGCAAGAGATAATGGCATGGGGAAACTGTCAGTCAGAGGCATCGTGAGTGTAGAGAACAGATGACCAGGTCATGGATAAGTGTCTCTACAGCAGCAAAACCAAGATAATTATTCAGGATCGCTCAGTTTATCATATTGAGTTTTAAGAACTATAACATGGAAATGTTAAAATCAGGATGACTATAAGATGTAAAATACAGTCAACCACTGACATATTTCCTGACTCATACAAGACCATTAACGACGACAAAATGATTTCGTAGTGTCTGTTCAGGAGTGTCAGTAAGTCCAACCTGGATTAGAAAACTTTGTTTAAACTGGATGAATTTCCTGCAGCAAATGGAAATTAAACTCCACATTGGTGGAGAAGCTGTAATGTGATGCATCATGAGGGTGGTACACTAAATTGTAATAAACTAGTTTTTTTTGTTTTTGTTTTGCACTTTCTGCTGGCCATTTCATATATTTGTAGGGATGATCTTTGCATCAAGGTAGTCAGATTTCTGGTTGGCGTTATTCTAGAGTCTGTGGTAACCTCCCTGCCTTTTTGTGGTCATTTTATGTCTCTGAAACTGAAAATATGTTTTGTCATCAATTCAAATTCTGTTATTTCTGGGCAACCTTAACAGCCCCCAAAACTTCAAACTACATTAACTTCTAAATACGATGTGTAATATTTAACGTATATAATAGGCAATTTTTTAACTTCCTCTTTTTTCTGTCCATTTGCTTGTGTGGCTTTTCACACTAAAACCATTAATCCTTTTGTCCAGTTCAGTTGGATGTTTTGAAGATTGTTTCTTCATAAAGTTTAAAAAAGTGACGAAGAGATACTTGATCAGGGGATGATTAGGTATCTGAAGGTATTAATGAGTGGTACACTGCCGTTTCTTTTTTCATATACTGGAATTAAAAAAAAAAAAAAGATTCCTCTGAAATATTTCCTAAAAATGTGTATTAATGTATTTTAAAAAGCACGGTGTAATATCAACCTGCTCAATAAAATCTTCTCTCTAGATTATAATAGAGCTTCATTGATTCCATTCTATTCCATTCGCTCCAAAACAGGCCGGGTCCGATCTGGCAACTCCCCCACACGTCACGAGCGCAGGACAGCCGACCTGGCAACCCCCGAATGCAGTGCGCACTACGCAGACGCAGCGCGATGACGTGTAATGTTTACCGTGTCCGGAAGTGTCGTGGCTTTATCAGAAACCGGCTACTCATCTTTTCTTCCACTTTATTACTTTAATTCTGTGGCACTCGAGGTAGAGAACTGTTGTTGTTGCTTATCGGACACTGTACACGGAGAAAAATGGGACGCAGCTCGTGAGTTTGACCTCATTGGAAGCAGATCTAGCGGCTGGTGAGGTGGCTAAGCTAACAGGCTAACAGGCAGGAGGAGATGACTTCAGATTATTGTTTGTGTGCAGTTTGAAGGTTACAGTTTACAGAGCAGAAACGCTATAAAAAGGGGATGGAGAGGAGGCAGGAGCAGCAAGTTGGAACTCTCTGCCAGTGAAAGAGCTCGTTGAGGAGAGATGGAGGAGAAATACAGCAGCAATGTGCTGTCAGGAGGCAGGTTGGGCATGGTGGAGGTGCCAGATTCAAGGTGAGTCTGTGAGATGTTCCTTCTGTTATTACGCCAATTAAATCACACCAGGAGATATCTGGGACACATTCACGATTGCACTATTCATTATCATGGTGATAAACAGACTCATCCTACACTGCATAAGACTGACTGATCTGCAATAAACAGGGTCTTAGAAGAGAAAGCACTGTTATTATGAAGTCCCACCTCCCCCAAACACAAATACCCCAACATCACCTTCTTTATGGTGTTTATTCATCACAAGTCATATCCCAATAACATCAATGCAGGTTTCTCTGATATCATGCAGCATCTTGTATCCAGAGAATATATAGTTGGGAATTGTTGCCTATAAGTGAAACACTTCTTTGGTGTCTTTTCAGGTTGACCAGGTACATCGTGTTACTGGTCATCTCGAAGGTCCTGAAGGCTCTCGGGATCTTTGAATCATACGACATCCTCAAAGTTGTCCATATAGTTCAGTTTATCTTCATTTTAAAATTAGGGTAAGTACACCTCATGTCATTGTGTGAATGTAATGTTTTCAGACCCCGTTCTGCATCTTTGTCTTTGTCCATTGACATGCCCAGTTGACATGGTGATCTTTTTGTTCCCTAGGAGTGCTGTTATCCTGCTAGTCTTTCAAAAACCCTTTTCATCTGGAAAAGCCATCTCTAAGAGACAGGTTTGTTAAAGTGATTACTGCTCTGATGTTTCAGCTGATTTCCCTAAAGGTCTCTTGTTGGGGGAGTTTCATAGGTTTTCTGACGCAATAAAGCAGCTTTAGATGCTTGAAAGGCTGCATGATGGCTCCAACCTGGCAGTGTGATCGGCATTACAATTCAAAAATTATGATTCGCTTTATCAAGGGCTGATGTGATGCAGAGGATGGTGATATCTCAGCATTCTCTTTAGGAAATTGTACCGTGTTTTATGGAGCACAAAGGAGATGAGGTGCAGAGAACAGAGCACAACACTTCGCAAACATGACGAGTGCTTTTGGAAAATTATGTGTTAATCAGGATTAATTTTAGTTTAATTGTATAACTTAATGCAAATTTACCACAGTTTGCCTTTAAAGCGACGTCAGTTTTTCTCTTAAAATGTAAAAGCTCTGTAGGGGCTTCACCATCACTCCCAAATCTCCTTGTGCCTCTTTAATAAGTTCCCCAACTATATTACACCACTCAGAAAATTGTGCTCAGTACTGTTTAGTTAAGTGTTTTCCCTTCAGTTACTAGGTTGCAGTGTTTTATCAGCATTTTTTTCCCCCCAGAAATTCCAGGAATTTCATCTCTCGACAGTGTTAATGGGAATTAAATCACTATCAGCAAACATACAGACAAATACACACATCACAGTTGATATTCATCTATTTACCTTGTAAATGAGCAGCATAGCCTTCCCCAGTTTCTGATGTCACAAACTTGGATGTTTCCTGTCGGCTCGGCCCAACGTCCAATCTGACGTGTCAATAAAATTCAGTGAACATCAGAACTCTCCTAATCAAACACGATGGTCAGAGACAGTTCACTTTAACAACAGTAAAGTGCCCGATCTGATGATGCAAATCCAGTCAGAAGCTCAACTAAAATTATGCAGTTAATGTCAAATATGTGATCATATGTGGGTCATAACCGGCCGGAAAGAGGCTCCAATCCAGCACGCCAAACCACCGAGCAAATTGTAAACATTTTAAAGAAAACATAGATTTAAAAATAATAAATAAAATTATTAAGGGAATTGCGGACACAACACAACCCTGAGACCCGAGCTGAGATATCAGTGATACTGCTTTGATATGTAACTCAAATATAGACAAGTTTAAATTTAAGCTTATTCTCACAGGAGTAGTCACTCACACACTAGTGCAGCTCACTCGCGATGAAACTGGGCTGTTTGTGGTCCCTGAACTCAAACTAAATACTGCCTCTCTGTAAGGATAAAAGCTAAAGACTCTACCATATACAGGACCTTTCTGTGCATTTCAGTCTTCATTCAACAGCAGCGGCTCATAGAAATCTATTAATCATGTTTGCCCTTTATATTCTTTAACAATAACGGACATTTTCTGTTATCTTTGTTTCTTTGCAGTGGATAAAGTTACTAAAGCACGCTATTTTCAGCTGCGTCATTTCCCTACTCGGCTTTTTTGGTCTCACTCTGTGTGGACCTCTGAGGTAAAACGTCTCTGGAATTATCAGTTAAATGCTGCAACACTTTCTATCAGTGTGTGTGTGTGTGTGTGTGTGTGTGTGTGTGTGTGTGTGTGTGTGTGTGTGTGTGTGTGTGTGTGTGTGTGTGTGTGTGTGTGTGTGTGTGTGTGTGTGTGTGTGTGTGTGTGTGTGTGTGTGTGTGTGTGTGTGTGTGTGTGTGTGTGTGTGTGTGTGTCAGGTTTTAATTCCAAACGGTGTCTTTCACAGGACGTTGTTGCTTTTCGAGCACAGTGACGTGGTGGTCCTCGCTCTCCTCGGAGTCCTGTTCACTAATTCAGGAGGCGGGCCGGCCAAGGTAGGATTCCACATTTTACACGCTTGGTTGGGATTCTTTGACTCAATGTTATTTCAATATTGTTATCTGTTGACTCCACTTATTCAATACTGTGTTGGTGTCTGATAGTTGAGGAACATTTTTCAATGTTTTTCGACTGCAGAAATAAGTTATAGAAAGGTTGTAAAAGACAGAAAAATCTAGTAAATGAACACGTGGTGGTAATTGTGTACATAGATTCAATTGGTTAAACACTTTTTGTCATCTAAAAATATTCAGACATAAAAAAAAAAAAAAGAAACTGTTGAAAATCTGTCTATTTGTTTCCACTTGATGGAAACAACATGCACACTTGTCCTGAATTTTCTGCATGTTTTAATGTGCTTTTTGTATACGTGCTGAAACTCTGTCAGAAGTACGGTGGATTATAGTGAGTATGCCTGCCTGCATACACACACCCAGCCAGTTCTTACCCAGCCAGTACTTACAATATTGGTAAGGGATATTAAAAAAAAAAAGAGTTGTAGTTAATAGGATCAGATCAAATGCTAACCTATAAAACTATGAAATTATCGTTTCAATTTTAAACTACATCCCCCGCTGGGCTTCGTAAATAGAAGAAGTGTTGCTTCAGAGGCTTGTGAAGATTTAATGTCCTCACTTTGACATACGTTTAGTTTGAAATGAATTTGTGTTGAATGAAGTGTTTCATGAGATTGATGTTTTTGTGTAATCTTTTGTGTTTGTCTGCAGACGAGAGGCGCCGCGTTCTTCATCATCGCCGTCATCTGCCTCCTCCTGTTTGACAATGATGATCTCATGGCAAAGATGGCCGAACACCGTATCCTTCGAGCCTCCGGAGGGCCTGTGGCTACATCTGCTGTTACATCTGCTGTGTGTGTGTTTGTTAGCGGCTCTGTGGCTTTGGGATTTATCTGTTTGCCTTGACTCAGCTTGAACTCAGCTGAAGGACATCACGACAGCGCGCTCACTCATTTCCTCTACACGGCCATTTCGTTTCTCGGAGTGGCGGATCACAAAGTAAGTCCATCACGAACTTCTAACTCTGGAATCTGTAACCCGCAGGTCTGGAGTCACATGTGGCTCCATGGCCCCTCGGCAGAAGCGCTATGAAGCTTTCAGTTGTTTTGATTTTATTTGGATAACCCTCACTGATTTTCAAAAATGGTGTAATCTCGACATTAAAAACAGCTAAATTAGATAAAGCAGCCAAAACAACCAGTATAGATGGAATTACTGGAAAACAATAAAATAAGTAAAACAACT
Source organism: Lipophrys pholis (assembly GCF_963383615.2). Classification (NCBI taxonomy): domain Eukaryota; kingdom Metazoa; phylum Chordata; class Actinopteri; order Blenniiformes; family Blenniidae; genus Lipophrys; species Lipophrys pholis. The sequence continues at coordinate 18,038,522 of NC_137641.1, read as the reverse complement.
TTGTTTTTTGTTTTTTAAGTGGTTAAAGAAACCAATTCAATTTGCTGGTATATATTTTTTTATTTGGAGAAAAAGAAAACAAAAATTAGAGATAGAGGGAACAAAGAGTGGAAAGGGGAAGAAAAAAGATGAACAAGGGGGAAAAGGAGAAGAAAAGAGAGGGGCATGTATACATAAAACTGCCCTAACCATAAACAAACACAGTAGCTGTAAACAGCTAAAGGGCTCAAATAGCCAAGATGCATAAAATAGTTAAAGTGGGAAAATCCATTTTTTTTAAAAAAAAGATTAAAATTGGAAAGAAACGCTAAATAAAATGTGAAAATTGTGCTTTTGACACTTCATGAATGTATCTTCACTTTGTGTATGTATAGCTTTTTTGTTGTTGTTTGTTTTGGGATGTTTTTCCTTCATTTAATGTTTTAGCATTTTTTTGTGGCTCCGGACAAATGTTATTTAGTGGCAAATCCTGAAAATGTGTCTTTTGTCCAGAAATGTTCCAGACACGTGTTCTAACCCTTCTGCTGTGTTTATTTGGACGCTTCACTTGTATGTTCTGCTTCCATCAGGGCGGTGTTGTTCTGCTGGTGGCCGCTCTGTGTCTGAAGGTGGGCTTCCACACAGTCTCCAGGAAGTTATCGGTGGAGCTCGGAGGAGCCAAGCGTCTCTACGCCCTGGATAACCTGGTTTCAGCCGTGGTGCTGCTGCCCTGGGTCATCGTGCTCTCCGTCAGCACAGAAGTAAGCTCACCGCTCGCATTAAGAGAAAGATCAGAAATCTTTCACACTGATTATTTCCCCTCCTCTAACCCTCAGAGCAAAGTGGAGTCGTGGTCCTCCCTCATCCTGCCGTTCGGGATGATCATCTTCTCCGTCATGATCCTGGAGTTCTACGTCGAGGCCGTCTGCAGCGCAAAGATGGAGATGCCGCGGTGCGCCCGCTACGGCGCCATCTCCCTCTTCCTCAGCGGCCTGCTGCTCGCAAACTTCTGGACCCACCCGCTGACCGACCAGCTGCGCTCCATGAGCAAACCTCCGCAGCAGCTCAGCACGGAGCACGTGCTCTCCGGCGGAGTCCTCGTCAGCGCCGTCTTCTTCATCATGTGTGAGTCGCCGTGGATTCCTACATACTTTTCTTTGAATCCAGAAAGATGACCATGTATCTCCCCACAGCATCCAGCATCCTGTCGTCTCCGTCAAAGAAAGGCCAGAAGGGCACGCTGGTGGGCTACTCCCCCGAAGGGACGCCTCTCTATAACTTCATGGGCGACGCCCTGCAGCACACGTCCCAGTCCCTCCCCCGGTTCATCAAAGACTCACTGAAGCAGATCCTGGAGGAGTACGACTCCCGGCAGATCTTCTACTTCCTCTGTCTCAACCTGGTGGGTAACGGGGACGTCGAGCTGAAACTGACCCAGAACAGACTCGTTACACCATCTTGTGGTACAAGGTGGAATTGCATGAGCTAACCTCTTGTACGCCGTCATGACTGTTTGTCACACTTCTTCTATATATTTAGTTATTTTGTATTGATGTGTTGGAAACAAATAAAACCGCTCTTAGCCCCATTAGAGCCCGATATGTAACAATGACCTTAATTGTTATAAAATATAATGTAATAAAACCCAAAATGTAAAAACTGATCAATAATAAAGACGCTGAACCCAAAACCTAAAAACTTTTAATAATGCATTATGTGGCAGGCAAAATATTTTCCCCCTAATATTGTATTACGTTTATTACATCAGAAAGTGAGTAAATGATTTATGGTTTGAACTTGAACTGCTTCAATTTGAATCACACCGAAGGAATGCGTTCAAAAAGAACTATTTGTTTATACGTATATTATACACTATATGGTATTCATATATGATTGCTGTTGCCCAAGACATTTATAGTATCCTGTTCTCTATAATCTGTAATCTATTTCTCCAATCATCAGTACAAAATAGTGTGTAACATTAAACATATTAAGATCACATTTAAATTCTTCCAAATCTTGTTACGTGAATGACCGGTTGTTACATTTTGGTTTTTATTAAATTCTTTTAATAGCACCAAGCACCCGCTAGTGGCCCAAAATGAAAACATCATCTTCACCATTTCTGCCGTTTCCATGGGAAAATATGTTGGATAATATCATATATATAATATATACAATAATATCAGAGTGAAACCGTAATGACTGTTCTTTTTGGTGCTACTGTTCTAATTCCAGTATGTAAAAGTTGAGCTGTGTCGACTTGGCTCATGTTAAGTTTTCTCACACAAGTTTCTCGCTCTGTGTTTTTTCAGGCCTTCACCTTCGTGGAGCTGTTTTATGGCGTTTGGACCAACAGCCTGGGTCTGATCTCTGATGGCTTCCACATGTTGTTCGACTGCTCTGCTCTGGTCCTCGGCCTGTTCGCTGCTCTCATGACCCGCTGGAAAGCCACCAGGATCTTCTCCTACGGGTAAGGCCCATCTTAAACTGCCTGGGGGGGAAAGAAGACTCCAGATCCAGATTAATGCTGATTTAAAAAAATAAAAATAAAATAAACCTCCTGGTCTGCTGCAGGTACGGACGGGTTGAAATCCTCTCCGGATTCATCAACGGCCTGTTCCTGATGGTCATCGCTTTCTTTGTCTTCATGGAGTCGGTCACTCGCTTGTTGGATCCTCCAAACATCAACACAGACATGCTGACTGTGAGTAAACGCTTCTTATCACAGATGTTTTCACAGGCAAATCTTTGGATTTGCTTCTTACAGATTGACATAAAAATGTAATGCAGGCGGTGTTTTCTCTGGTTACAAACATCTGCCCTGCACATGTGGTCGCTCAGAGACTTGGCTTTCCTGAGTCCGTGCAACAAAGGTGAAGAGTCAAACATCAGATACACGTAACACACAGTAGAACAAGGTGAACTAAACCAGGATCAGATGACATGAACTGAAGAGTCACACAGTTAAAACAGAACTGACAGGAAAGTCAATTTGAGTCAAAGCAGTTCGATAGTTAGGAATTCATTTTGATAAACAGTGTGGAATGTTTCAGGCCTGAAGAGCTTGAAAGAAATAGTTTAGTCGCCACAGTCCGCTGGCTTCCACCCGAAGGTAGAATTTGCAGCGTCACTGCTGATCTTCATGACAATTAATCATTATACCTGGAAAATTAACACTACCAAAGTCTTTTCTGTGGTTTCGCCCAATCCTTTCACGCCCCCTAGTGTTATGGCAGTGAACTACTTCACAGTACAATGCAACGCAACCTGGACGCAGAACTTGAAGGGTGGAGGGACTGCGTGGACGCAACGCGCTGCCCCATGTGTCCTGTACATGCAGTAGTGCACTGAGGCCTATAGGGGCTGAAAGCTGCAGTTAGCCTGGGGTCGTCTGCGTCTGTGTGACTTTGGCGTCACGCTACATCAGAAGGTCTGACCTTACGCTCCCGTTGCTCTCCAGCCGGTGTCCGTCGGCGGTCTGCTGGTCAACCTGGTGGGAATCTGCGCTTTCAGTCACGCTCACTCCCACGGAGGCAAAAGCTGCTCGTCGCAAGACCACGGCCACTCGCACCACGGCCACTCCCACAGCGAGCACGGCCACGGCCACGGGGGTCACGGCGGTCACGGATCACACGGACACTCTCACGGATCACACGGACACGGCGGCCACGGACACTCCCACGGCTCAGGAGGCGGAGGCATGAACGCCAACATGAGAGGTGAGTGCCTCCATCAGTGCACTGAAGACGCTCGTAGAGCAAAGTTCTCATCGTGTGTCGTTCTTCTCCTGCAGGAGTTTTCCTCCACGTCCTCGCAGACACTCTGGGCAGCGTGGGCGTCATCATCTCCACCATCCTCATCCGTCAGTTCGGCTGGCTCATCGCTGACCCCATCTGCTCGCTCTTCATCGCCCTGCTCATCTTCCTGAGCGTCATCCCCCTGCTGAAGGATGCGTGCGAGGTTCTCCTTCTACGAACTCCTCCAGAAAACGAGAAGGACCTGAACAGCGCGCTGGAGAAGGTGAGAGCTCGACACACGATGGTTCTTCTGTCCTGACGTGGTTTAACTCGCCATCAGTCTGCACGGCCAGCGCACACAGAGAATAGAACGTCTTTAATCATATTAAATAAGATTTCCAGCATTTTAAACATTTTGAAAAACAAAAAAAAACTTTATACAAAAATATATGAATCTATTTTTGGATGCCTTTCATTTATAAGCTGAAATTATAACCAGTATAACGAGGGTGTGATAAATATGTCTAAAAGTTATGTTTTTTTAATAAATTCCCAGTCTTTTAAGAAACGTTTGTGTACAGCTTTTAGTTTTAAAATATTTCCATCTAATATGAAACCGATTGAGCATCAACATGTGAGAAAATTAATCAACAGAAAGTGTGAACATGTATTTGGGATGTTTGTTTGTTACATAAAACACGAGGGATAAAAAGCTGTTGGTAGTACTGTCGGCAGCGAGCAAGAAAGCCATCACCAGGAAATGGTTAAAAGCAGATCCTCCCACCATGGAGGAATGGATAGAAATCATCCGTGGAATTTATGTGATGGAAAAGATATCCTCTTCCCTCAGAGCTGAAAAAGACAAATATTACCAGGTCTGGAGTAAATGAACTGAGTACCTGAAACCGATCAGATCTGATCAGATTTGATGTAACTTCTGCTTTTTGTTAACCATCCCTGTTTTTGCATGAGAGAATATGTTGGTAAGAGTGGCTGCGCTCCCCAGTTATTTTGTTTTCTTATTGTTTTCACTTGTAATATTGTTTAATATGTAAAAAAAAAAAAAAAACACGGAAGGGCAGTATGGACAGAATCACCTGAATTTAACTATAACCATCCTCTTCTATATTTGTGATTGAACGTTGCTGTGAATAATGTTTGTGATGGAAATTTGTCTTTCTAAATAACAAGAAATTTTCAAAAAAAAAAGAAAATTGATATACAGGATGGAATCTTAAAGACTATTCTTCAGATATATCTACAGATAGCCAGTCTTGTAATACGGCTTTTGTCCAGCAGATGGTGCAGTAAGTCTTTTTAGTAAGGAAAATTTAATTCTTACTTATTAATAATTGTTCTTTTTAAAATAAATTAATTATAGACTAATAGAAATAGCTGTTAATCCTGATGTTTATAGTTTAACGTTACTGATGATTATTATACTGTATAATACTTACGGCTTGCCTTGTAACACAACTTTTAACCACCAGATGGTGTATTGAATCTATATTTTAGTCTGGGAAAAAAGGAAGTGTTTTGGTCTTTGTGGTCACAGATAATGGTTCTAAAATAAAGTTATATAAAACTGGGCTTATAGTCTTAATACACAAACTGTTGCGTCAACAAAATCTTTACAAATTTTCCAAACTTTGCTTTGTTTCAGATCGAGAAGATCGAAGGCATTTTATCGTACAGGGATCCTCATTTCTGGAGGCATTCGGCCAACGTGGTCGCGGGGACCATCCACCTGCAGATCATGTCCGACGTGGTGGAGCAGAGGATCATACAGCAGGTCGGCTCCGGGGGATTCACAGCAGACTCCAAACTCCAGGAGTTTGGATTCAGACATCGTTTACACGACAACGTTTCAAGTGAAACGCATCGTTTTTATGTTTTTCTTTGAGAAAAGTTTCATGTTCATACATAAACGGCTGAAAAAGATGTAGTTAGCATGTAGGGCCACTAGTGGGTGATGTTGGTTGTGTTTGTATTAAAACCACACACACACACACACACACACACACACACACACACACACACACACACACACACACACACACACACGCACAGAGAACAATACACCATAAACATATTTATGGACACACCAACACCCATCAGTGGCTTCCGTCACTCGAAAAACATATTTTCACCTCAAAACATTGTTGTGTAAACAGCCTGAGTCTAAATGTTCTTGTGATTCTTGGACTGGATCCCGGCTCTTTTAAAAAAAAAAAAAAAAAAAAAAAAACTTTTTTTCCATATTTCTGCTCATATCGCAGGTGACGGCCATCCTGAAAGACGCGGGGGTGAACAACCTGTCGGTGCAGGTGGAGAAGGAGGCGTACTTCCAGCACATGTCGGGACTCAGCACCGGCTTTCACGAAGTCCTGGCCATGACGCAGCAGATGGAGTCCATGAAATACCTGAACGACGGGACGTGCATCATGTGACGCTCTGCAGCGGGACCAAATAAAACTTTGTAATGGTTTAACCCTTTTTTTTTTTTTTTCTTTTGGTCTTTTTCATTTAAATGTACAGCGTATGTAAGTGTTTGAAATAAATTTGAATATATTGCCTTTGGTGGTGGCTGCACTTTTTCAGGATTTCAACCTTCAAAGATCAAAAATAACCTTGATTTGCTCCATTCTTCAGCAGGTATTTCATCAAGTATTGAGTGAAAAGAAAGCCAGGCGGTGGTGTTGAAGGACGTTCTTGCTTTTATTTGAGCAGTGAGCATTAATCTAATGCATATGAATGTGAAGAGAAGCACAGCCGAGCAGCTCGTGGTATGCTACAGTGCAGCCAGAGGAGCCCGCCGTGACGCCACCCATATGTTCTGGTCTGTACAACTACTTAACGCTTCCTTTGTCCACGTGTTCAGACAGACGTCAGACAGTCGGGAGTCGACAACGCTTTTGAGTCATCTACGATGTGCAAAACAACTTTTGGGAGGGCGGGGGGGGGGGGGGGGGTCATGCATCCTACGCTGCTGTTTCAGTCCCTCGTTCTTCTACTCGATCTCGTTGGAGGGTCCCACCGTGGCCCGGATCTCCATTTCTGCAGACAGAGAGAAATCTTTAAGCGTTTTTTTCTTTCTTCTCTCGAACACTTCATCCCACATGACTGATGTTTGATTACCTGGGCAGGGTCCACCTTCCAAGACAATGTCATCGATGGCAATGTCACTCCTCACTGAAGAACCTCGGATCGCTTCAAACACGATCTGCAACACAAACGCGGCCCGTTAGATCAGTTTTAAAGCTGCTGGAGGAAACATGAAGTCAACAAATGGAGACTTGAGCAAAGAAAAAGAGAAGTGGCTTCAATAGTTGTTCATTATTTCCGTGAATGCTTTTCATTCAATTCATTCCTCATGACAGCTCCATGGTAGATGTGCCCCAAGCTAAAGCTGCTACCATTATCTTTAGTTTCCATTTTAAAAGAAGTGTAGGTGTGCTTCGTTACCTGTTGCCGTTTGTCATTGTCATTAGATAAAGCACCTTTCCTCAGGTAACTCAGCTGAATATAGCCAGACACTCTATGAATAACCCTTATATACACAATTTTAGACTTACATTGGGTCCTTTTTCTGTCAACTATTAATTCATCAACAGTTTCCAATTATGGGAAAACTGTTAGGAAAATGACAAAAGCTGAACATTTTAAAGAAAATGTGCAGCATTGTGCTCTTTTTAAAAATGTCCTCTGGTGCAAAACACAATGGAAAATCCTGTATTTACAGTTTTCAGCGTGTTTTTACAAATCCAATTTCTCTGTACTGCTTTGATGCTAATGCTATAGTGCTAAATCTGCTGCATGCCAATCCTCAGTCAATAAATTAGGAACAGCTTTCACATTCATGGGGAAAATCCTGTCAACCTCTTTCAATATTTTCCTCTTTGGAAATCATCCTGCAGGTTGGATCAGGGCCTCTGGTAGGCCTGATTTGGCTCCTGTGCTTCATGTTTGACACCCGTACATTAGACTGGCTTGGTATATTGTAGAAATAACAAAAAAAAAAACCTTCTAGTTATGAAGGGTATTGCATTAATTAACAGGTTAGAATTTCCCTCATCATCATACTGAATGTAAACTGAAAATTGACTTCCACATAATTTGTAATTTTCAGGAGGAGAAAATATTTTCCTTCCAGCAGTTTAATGTTAAAACTCTTTGCCAGTGTCAAACGTTCAAAATTGCAGGCTTTAAGTCGGTAGAGACTATTTGAAGCATGGAAACCCAGGTCAGGTCAGTCACTGATTGGATGATTCAAAGGCTCTTCTACCTCCCATTGTCTCCTCTTGATCTCCCAGTAAGTCATCTGGAAAGTGACCAGGCGTCGCTCCGTTCAGGGATTTCCAATCCCTTTAAATACGTGTGTGAGAGGAGTCTCCTGCCGGAGCTTAGAGAGAGGAACCAGCTGATCACATGAGGCTGGAGAAAAGTGGCCTCGTTGCTGTGTGAAGTGTCTTACTGGTGAAGTGTGAGGAGACGTCCTCCTGTTGTAGTTCCAAGTTTTACTGAGTGAAAACTAAACCGCAGCAGCTGAGTTGGAGGTGTTCCTCCTCTTCCTCCTCATTAATCCAAACTAAACCCACAGAGTCTGTTCACACATGCTGGTTTCTGGTTTATTGTGTGTGTTCTGTCCTTTCAGAAGTCAATTCATTTGGCAAATACTGTTTATTCATCAGCTTCCTCTTCCAATTGGTACATGGAGTGTGGGAAGCGAGGATCCATGCTGGCCACATGGAAATCACCCAAGAAGCTGATCCTCCCCCGTTTCAGACATGTTAAACTAGATATATGTGTGTGTTTGTATGGGTCTGATTGTCTAGCTAGATGTGTGTACATTGGATACAGATTTATTTACAAGGGGTTTATATATATTAGGTGTGTGTGCATGTATGGATAGGTGTGTTTTGACATGTCTGGATGAATGATAATTAAGCAAGAATAATAATCCTGCTTGAGTCTTTCAGAACGGCAGTGTGTAGGAGATGTTGCAGCTCTCTTGCCTGATGCTGGCTGTCGCACTGGTACTCCACTTGGGCCCGGAGCCAGGCCACGCTCTGCTCGCCCCCCCGCTGCCACACCACCTCGTCCTCCCCGTCCTTGTCCACATGGACATGCAGCCGACCCGTGCCCGAGCCGTACATGTGGTAGAAGAAGCGCAGGCACTGAGGGCCCCTGGTTCCCCTGACGGGGCGAGAACGGAGCCGGCTGTTCTGGCCGGGCAGCAGCGGGGACGCCTCCAGGTACAGGTAGTGTCCTGTCACACACAGAGAGAGAGAGACGGAGGGAGAGGTGAAAGGGGGCGCTTGTTTCGGAGCACCGATGAGCTGAAGAGGTGGAGGTGGTGCTCACCCAGCCCTGTGGTGTGATCCCCTCTGGGTCCCGTGTAGGAGGTCGGAGTGGACCCTCGCCTCCAATCCCAGTCTGCAGCGTCACTATGTTTGTCCTGAGAATAACCGCACAGCCCCGCTTCAAAGTCACAGTGTCCCGGGAGAGGAGACGAAGACGAGCCTGGAACCAGAAACCAGCAGAGGCCTCAAACTACACGCACTAATTTATCACCTGGCGGCATGACTCGGTTGGTAGAGCGGTCGTCCCCCAATCGGAAGATTGCAGGTTCTACATGTCTACATGCCGAGGTGTCCTTGGGCAAGACACTGAACCCCAAACTGCTCCCATTGGAGTGACAGCGCCTTGCATAGCTGCAGCCTCCATTGGTGTGTGAATGTGTGTGTGAATGGTTGAATGTGATGAGCTATGTAAAGTGCTTTGGGGCTGCTCATGCAGCTGTAGGGTGTTATATAAGTGAAGTCCATTTAGCTTCTAAAATCAACGTAACCATTCATTTTTCAGCAGATGGAGAAGAAAAGCTCAAAACTAATCTTCAATTTGGTTTATTATAAAGAAAATCTAAGTGCTGTCAGGAGTCGACCCAGCAAAGAGTCAGAAATTACATCATGAAGAAAAGAAAACATGAATAAGTTATGTTTATGTCTATGTTTATGTTTCCATGCTCAGATGATAAGTTCCAGCAGCTGTTGTTCTAAATATAATGCTTGTGGGCCAAAACCAGCCTGCAAGAGGCGCCAATTGGCCAAAGCCAAGAAAATTGTATGAATTTCAAAGAAAACCAAGATTTTTGGGGGAATGAATTTCTCAAGAGTAGTGGACAGAACACACTGAGACCTGAGCTGAGAAATCATGATGTCTGATTTCAACATGTTACAGCTGATTTTTAATGCTTTCTATGATCAACATTAAGCCATCATTTCTAAGTACAATTTACCAGCTATAATTCTCATAAATCCTCCTGACAGAGGGTCAAATATTAACATGATCAGCAAACCAGACCACTGTAGTATCTGTAGCGGCATCATGAGAGACAATGTTCTGTCACTGGGATCATCTTTAACCCTTGAACTGCTTCGGAGGTGTTTACCTGCAGTCAGCTGACAGTCTCCCAGACTCATGGAGAAGTCGTCCAGAGCCACGGAGCCGCAGTCCCAGAAGCTCCTGCACGTGCTGACGAAAACCACCTGAACACAAGAGAGAAGTCCTCGGTGAGACTCTGGAATTCTCTTCTTTGTACAACCAGTGATCGTTCACAGATGAACAGAACCAGAGAATGAAAGCTCCTTCAGTTTGACTCTTCAATCGTATGCAGGATGAAAAGAGATCTTCAGCATTTTAATGTGACCCAGTGTGTGAAGCGAGGAACAAGAGAACGTTTTGAGGAAATCCTCTGAGAAATGTGGATGAATTTGTTTCCTCTCTGATGATGATCCTGCTGTGCAGCAGATGATCTGACTTGTACACAATCGAACAATAAACAGATGGGAAACTTCCCTTCAGAATTTGTGGCTTGATTTAGGCCCTGCTCACACAACAACAATTTCATGTGATAAAGCAAAACTTCCCTTACATTTGGAACAAAACAAAAATGAAAAACCGATGCGTTAAAACAGGATCTTCTCCATTATTTTTCGCCCTGACCTCTTTTCTGCCACTTTTTTGTCGCCTCCTTGTGTCAGTCACAACAATTCACTGACTTTCTGCCCGGGGCATTATTTCCACTTCCTGTCCTCTATTTTCTGCATTATTTCCACTTCCTGTCCTCTATTTTCTGCATTATTTCCACTTCCTGTCCTCTACGTTCAGCATTATTTCCACTTCCTCTCCTGTACTTTTTCCATTATTTCCACTTCCTGTCCTCTACGTTCAGCATTATTTCCACTTCCTGTCCTGTACTTTTTGCATTATTTCCACTTCCTGTCCTCTGACCTTGGCCGGCTGTGTTGTCTGGAAGGTGGTTTCCGCTGCGATCCAGATTCCCCTGGACTTCTCCTCCTGAGTCCAGATCTTCTCTTGGCGGCCGCCCTGCTGCTGCACCAGATAAATCGTCAGCGCCTGGTCCGTCTGGTTGAACCCTGCGGAGTTATTTCTGTCAAACAGGTTCCAGCTGAGGCTCTGTGCACTCAGAGCCGGAGGATTTCTATCGATCTGGCTGCTGCCACTCACCCCTCAGGGAGAAGTAAAACCTCAGGCAGTACTTCATGTTCCCGGGCAGAACGGGACCCATCAGGTGGCTCACATACCCGGAGCGTGGGCCCAGCCGGGAGTGGGCCAACAGGAAAGACCCTGGAAGGAGGAGACAGCATGACTTCCTCTCAATGTGCTCGCCACAGGTTTTCCCACCAACACTCACTTTTTATAGTCACAAAGTAGATTTTCTTCTACTTGTTTTGCATCTGAAGGTTTTCACTACTTTGTAAAGCTCAATTCTCTGAGCTATGGCCACAAGGGGGCAGTACTAGTGTCGAATTAAAACCCAGGGGTCTAGGCATTTTGTTCAATAACAGTCTCCTCAGTTCCCTAACCAACCAGCAAACTCTAGTCTAGACTTCTTTCTATCTCTAAAGACAGACTATAAGAAATTAATCTCTATCGTATATGATGAGATATCCACAATGAATCCGGCTTCACTGGACACCCTTCGAGCCGTGTGGAGCCAGGACCTCGGCACTAATCTTTCTGATGATCAATGGAATTCCACAATGGCTCGGGTACGCACATCCTCTATATGTGTATGACACTGCTTACTCCAGTGTAAAATCCTGCACAGGAGTCACTACAATGCGAAACTGGCAAAAATGTACCCTGATTGATCCGACTCCTGTAACAGATGCAAACAATCACCAGCAGACCACATACATATGCTCTGGTCATACCCTAACCTGTCTGTGTTCTGGCGAGAGCTATTTAACACACTTGGGAACGTCTTGGGTAGGATGATCGATCCTGACCCCCTCGCGGCCCTTCTCGGAGTCCTGCGAAACAGTGACATGCCTAATGCATCGAAACAGGTTTTTGCCTTCACAACCCTACTTGCCAGAAGGCTCATCCTCCTCAAATGGATTCATCCTCTCCCTCCTACACATAATAGATGGCTACATGAAATCTTAAATCACGTCAAGCACGAGACGATCAGATTCTCCCTTCAGGGTTCCTTAAAAAACTTCTATGAAATGTGGCAACCGTTAAGTCATTACATCTACTCACTCAGCATTGATATAGAATCTGACAACTAATTGAGCAGACAATGACGACTATGAGCAATCCCCCCCTCCCCCGTATGAATGAGTACATGTGTGACGTTTGTCTTAGGGATAGGAGTGGGTTTGGCTCCTTCAGTGTGTTTGTGACGAGTAGATTTATCCCAGGAGTGTCCAAATTTAAATTTAAAAAACAAAACGATCAATTAAGGCTAAATTTGTTCATGTTAAATTCAAAGTGCGTCAACATTATTTCAAACAATAAAAACAACGAATATATCAATAGAAAATTGTATTGTAGAGCGAGACATGGACAAGCAAAATGGATCCTGTAAAGAATCTGATGTGAGAGAAACAGCAGATGCTGTGATAAGAACATAAATGACAGAATTAGCATGCATGCTTAACAATAATGTTGTTAATATGAGTTAAAAGGAGCATTTTTATTTTAGTTTGACAAATGTCATGTTGTGTCATTAATGTTGTGCTTAAAAAGGGTAAAAAAATAAAAAATAAAAATAAATGTTGTGCTTAAATTTGTAGGGAAGTTGGCATCGCCGACCTGAACAGCAGGGGTGTCAAACAAAAGGCCTGTGAGCCCAAATTGAGCCACAAGAGGATCCAATCTGGCCGAACCACCAAGAAAACTGTAAAAGTTTCAAAGAAAACATAGATTTTTTTTTTTTAAGTATTGGACACAACACTGAGACCTGAGCTGAGATATCAGTGATGCTGCCATTAAAGATAAAAAACTAACATGAGCCTCAAAGCCATGCAGTTAGGGAGAGTTTGTAACAACATTTTTTTTAAATCCATTTCATTTTATTTTACACCACAAGGTTTCATTAAAATTGGTTCATGTTGAGATTGAACTCATGATTCTTTGGTTTTGTAAAAAATTTTGTCCAAAATTTTCATATCCTCTGCACCACAACAAAGAAAAAGTTTGATTTGTATAATTTTACCAGTCCAGCCGCGGACTGGTATCGACCCGGTAGAATGGACTGTCTTTACTGCAGATGAAATTGAGCTGCATTTGGCTCCTAAACTAAAAATGTGCAGTAGAGTTAAACAAGCTTCTTGAGTTTGTTGAATCTTCTGCTGAAGCTACTCTGTGTTTGGTAGTCGGCAGATGGTGGAAACATTTACGAAACCAGGCAACAACTAAAACTTTCAACAAGGAAAAAGTGGTAAAAAAACCCCCAAAAGTTGGACCAGCCACAGGATGATGACTTTAACATGTCCTGCATCTGTTCAGTCTTTTAACTCCATAATACTTTAGATTGAACATGCTGAATATCATTTCTGAATGATAGATTTTCATCAGTTTCATTTCTTCAAACCTTCTGGGAGGCGAGTTCCCACCTGTTCCGGTGGTGTGGTCTCCATTCCTGAAGATGTTGGGCTTCACAGACACTCTCCGCCATGATGAACCCGTCACCTGGTCTTGGGTGTAGCGGCACAAACCGGACTCAAAATCGCAGTTGGCGATGGAGGGGTCAAAGGTCGGCTCTGTAGGATGAAAGCAGCTCCTGATTTACTGCCTTGTTGTGGGTACCGGTTCAAACTAAAGCCTGATGGAGCTTTGGGCCCTTTTAAAAAGATGGATAGTTATTGTATCTGACGCTCACCGGTGTCTTTACTGCAGAACTCTGGAGAAAAGGAAATGTCATCAAGTGCAACTCGTCCGCCTCTCGGACTGTTAAACGCCACTTCAAAGACCACCTGAAGGCTCAGACGGACACATGGAGACAAAGTCCAGTAAACAAGGCTGCCAGCCATTATCTGCACAGGGTGCACGCATTTGAACTGTGGAGGCTTTTCAGTTGCTCAACTCACGCGTGTGTAATACAACAGAGCAATAACAACAACATATTTGATTCATAAACTGATAAACATGAGTCGGACTGAATAACAGCCCAAGAACACGTTAATGCAATAAAAACATCGACAAAACGGGTCAAACAGTTGAAAATACAATCTTAACTTAAGTAAAAATCTAAAACCTTCACTGCATTTTGGAGGTCCATTTACTCTACAACGGAGCTCGGAGCCACTGAAAACCCAACTGTTGGAAAATGCTCAGACGGGACAATAACAACAATGAGTCCCAGTCCATATTCTCCTGGGACATGGTAGTTTGATAGTTACTTGTAATAACAATCCCGCCATTGTTAATGTTTATAGCACATTGCTCTCTGCCTGCATGTGTGTGAGGTTTCATTATATTAAACAACTTAAAGACCACATGCGTTTCAGCACTGGACTGGTGGGAATCGTGTTAATAATTTTGTAAAATATGCACGTGTAAACCAAAGTTTCTACTGAAACAGATTTTGAGGATACGTACATATTTTAAATTAGATAGAAAAAGAAGCTGTTGCAACTTCTCAGGACCATTTAATGGTGAACTGGCAGCAGATCAGTAAGAGCAGCACAGAGGAGCTCTCAGAGGGAAAGATCAGAGGAGATCTGCAATAACTCATGAGTAATGTTTCTCAATGTGCACTTCAACACAAGTCGGGGATTTCATCATCTACAGTAAATACTGTCAGGGAAAGAATCTGTGTAAAGGACACAAAGCAATGTGAGCTTGTGTGAGGGAGAGTGTGCGCACCTCCATATCCTCCATATCCAGTATAAAAGTGCAAAAGGTGCCGTTTATGCGTTTCTTTTTCAGAAAAGTTTCGCATTTACACGGCACCATTTTGAAAACGGTTTTCACAGCAACAGCAGAAACGCTGAAAACTATGTACTTTTCATATTGGGCCACTAGTTGGCACTGTTAGTTTTCTTTGTCATAAAGCCACACACACACGTGCACAGAGAACAATACACTGTGAACATTAACAATGGGAGTACATAGACATTCGTATGGAGAGACGACCAAGTTGCATTGCTATTATGATGACACGTAGATGGAGCATTTATAAAAAGTTTAGTTTTCCCTCGGTTTCCACGGAGACGGAGTCAGAGCATTTTCGAAAAAGTTCTCTCTTGTAAATTGTTCTCCAAACATTACATTTTCAGTGGCCACTGTTGTGTAAACGGGGCTTTAGTTTAGTTTGACCATTTTGATAAACCCCACAGACTTGAACCACCGTAGAAGAGCTGTGGTTTTCGAGATGCTCTGACCGAGTTCTCCAGCCTTCGAACCTTTGTCCTCGTCAAACTCGTTAAAATCTTCTTCTACTTGTTGCTTCAACATTCATTGTTGGATAGAGGTGCGGCTACCTGTACGGAGTACGGCGCCCTCAGGTCCACCTGCACAGGTATCCACTCTCCCACCGTGTCGCTCCACTCGCTCCGGCTCTCCGGTCCGGCCCTCCACAGCTCCTGGTACTGGCCCAGGCGGTCTCGGGTGTACACAGAGAAGAGGTTTCCCCGCCCCTCGCTGCGCTGGTACTGGAAGCTGAGGCAGCCCGACATCGGTACGGTGGTCATCGGAGAGACCACCGTGGCCACTTCTTTGAAGGTCTTGGCGTAGACGGAGTCCACGTACATGAAGTGACCTGAGAGATGGGAGGTGTGGCGAGGTGTGAAATTGCTGCAACAGTTATTCGCAAGACGACATTGTGACTGTTGTTTTTGTTCTTTTGCCAGTGATTCTCAACTGCTGGTCGCAACACAAAAGTGGGTTGCCAGCCCATTTTCAGGGAACGAGAGCATTTATAGAGAAATCAGTGTATTGTTACTTCAATTGAGAATGTTGAGAAAATGATAGAAAACATCAGATATTATTTTACACTTCAGTAGAGATCAGTTTGATTTAATTTGTTTTGCATAAAGTACAAAGAGTTTTGGTTTTAAGTCTGTAAATGTAACTCAGGTTCAAGCTGCATCCTGGTTTGTCAATAAGGGGCAGAGATATTTAAAAACAACATTTTGTTGTAATTCACACTAAATTAAATACCTAAGACACTTTCTTTATATAGGGGGATATACATTAAGGGTAAAACACAATTTCTTCTCCTAACTTGGTTAAAAAATTGCTTTGGCCATCAGATTAGAGGTACTGCTTTTACTGAGCTGACACTCTAAAAGTTTTCCATTTTGCTTTCATCGACTGAGGTTAACATCACAGTTGTAGCACCTGTTTAGTTCAATGGTTCCCCACCTGTGTTCTCTGGCCCATTTGGAGGGATGCCAGAGATCACGCAAGCTTTTCCTAATCTCAAGTAGTAGAAATCAGACTTACAAATGTTTGTCTGCTCAAATTTACTACAATTCATTGGTTTGGTAATTTCATGGTGAAAAGCCAAATTTTTTGGAAACCGGTTTTCTTATAAAAAAAATTGCGAAGAAACAAACGATTATCATGGCTGTTCAAATTTAGGTCCCCCTTTACATAACATTTACAAAAAAAAAAAAGCATTGTTTTTTCAATTTTCTTATCAGAAAAATTTTGCGTTTAAACAGGAATGTTTTGAAAACACAGTTTATATAGAAATAGCAGAAAAGCTGAAAACAGACTAGTTTGCAGGCCAGGCCACGAATTGGTGCTGTTTGTTGTTTTTGTAATGAAACCACACAAACATGCAGCAGAGAGCAAAACGCTGTAAACATGAATAATGGTGAGTAAACGAACATTTGTATGGACAGATGACCAAGTTGGATTGTTATTACGGTGACCGTCAACTATAAAATTACCAAGTCCCAGGAGAATTGTTGTTATTGTTGTTATTTACTCACATTTGCAGAAGAACTTTTTACTAGGGCCGTGGTGCGCATGTGCAGTTGCAGCGTTTTTAAAAAGTTGGATGTTTGTCTGTTTACACATAGATCAAGTAAAAGTTTTCTCAAAAAGTTGCGTTTTCAGTGGTTCCGAGCATCGATGTCGTGTAAACCAGCCACGGGCCGGTTTCAAGCAACATCATTTTTCCGCGGACTGGCAGGACGGTGTATGAAAAGACCTTAAAGAGAGCATAACGATGTATGAAAGTTGACTGTGGGAAAGAAGTGCTGACGGAAGTGAAGCATTTTTCAAAATAAACCTCAATGTAAAAATTTTAAAACAGATTTTCAAATTAAAACTTTTTATTCTCTCTTTGCAGCCCGGTACCAAATGATCCACAGACCGGTACCGGTCCGTGGCCCGGTGTTTGGGGACACCTGGTGTAAACAGACCCCCAAATCTCAGTAAGCGTTTTTCATTTCCACTTGAAAACGGTGCCTCAATGAATGAAATGCACTCATTAGATCATACTATGTCCAAATGAACCTACACAGTCGTGTCGCCATATAGCAAAAGAGTTGTGGGTTCAAGTCCGAGCCAGACCTGTCCATGTGGAGTTTGCATGGTGGATTTTCTCCCACCAGGTCAATAATTGATAATTGTGTCAAGGAGAAATAAAAATGGCCGGATGGGAAGATTTCTGTCTCACCTGTCCTGTTGTTGAACGTGTGGTCGTGTTGCATGTCGTTGTGGAGGAGCTGGCCGCGTCCTCCCCCCACATACCAGTTCACATTGGCATTCCACTGGTTACTGTACCCACACAGGTGAGAATCCTCAAAGTCGCACTCTGAGATCGGACACATGGTTTTCATGCTGCGGTTACTTCGCTATGCATCAAATACGTTCACAAGGAAACAGGTGGTCTTCATCCACATGGGATTGTTCTTGTGTGAAACATGAAATGAGGTATGACGTTACCGACCCAGGCAGTAACCGGGGCTGATGTCGATCTCAAATATGGCCACGCTGCTGCCGGCGGCGGGCCCAGGCCGACCCTCAATGACGATCTAATGGACAACACATGTTGGGTAAGACCCTCCACGCCCCGAGATAAGGAGGGGCATCACAAGAGGTGGAAAAGGGTGCACAGCTTTGATTTAGAATGGGAAATGACACACTGATGAAAAAATGATGAGGTCATGTTTAGTTCGCCCTAGCGTAAAAACTGATTCGTTATAAAGCTAAAACTTTACACATTACTTGTTGGCCAATAAAGTTGTATTTGTATTGTATATTTGCGCAATGTTAAAAAACAATCT
This sequence comes from Lipophrys pholis, assembly GCF_963383615.2. Lineage (NCBI taxonomy): Eukaryota > Metazoa > Chordata > Actinopteri > Blenniiformes > Blenniidae > Lipophrys > Lipophrys pholis. The sequence continues at coordinate 18,020,245 of NC_137641.1, read as the reverse complement.
GGATGTCCATTCAATTATGAATACAAAGAAATAGAATACAATTATTTAAATAATTACCTGTTTAGTCTTTAAAATACAACAAGATGTCAACCAGTGTTCGCTAGTGACGCAAGAAAAACATTTCTTTCTTTGTCCAAAACTCCGAGATTCAGAGTTTATTATCACAAAGGACAAAAATATTGAAACAATCAGTTGAAGGAAATGTAGAGCCAATAAACCTATTTTAAACAACTTGCTGTATTTGAGTCAATAGCCCAGAAGTTCAGTCTGTCTAACAACAAGCTGTGATTTCATCAAGATTATTAACCATGAAAAACTGTCTTTGATTCATCTACAAGTTTGAATAATTTGTGAGAATGACTGAACACAACTCGTTCATAACGGGTTTTTTTGTCTTGTTTTTTCTGTGTCACTGGACCTATTATTTGCCTGTTTGTGTGTCGTCTGAGTCATTGTGTGTTTATTGTAATGATGCGCCAAATGCAACACATTTGAAAGATTTGAAAAGTTGCTTTGTGTTTGCGTTAAGGTGGTTATTTTTGTGGGAAGCTCATTGAGAGCAAACCGTCGGCGGGTGTGAAGTCTGTCTGTGCCTCGCAGGTCTGTGCTGAGAAATGTTTATGCGATGAGGGGCCCACACATCAGCCAGGTCTGGCCTGCCATCCTGGAGGTCGGGACCCTGTCAGAGCCGCTCTTTCTCTGCATGTAATATAAACACGAGGTGGACTATTCCCACTGAGTTTACATAATGACGCTGATTGGCCTCCCTTCGAGCCGGCGTGTGTCACCTCAACCTAGTTCTGTCATCTCGACGGCACATATCTCATCTCTTATCTGATCTGTTAAAGGTTAAACTTTCTTTTTTCCACCGTGGTACTCTACTGAGTGCTTGTGTCAGACTATATTATGTGTTCTCTGAAGAAAAATGTATCTAAGTATGATATTTTGGATGTATTAAGGGTCCAAATCTTCAACATGCACCAGTTTGTTGTGCACAGGGAAAGTTATTTAAATATGTTCTCAATGATGCAAAATAAAAAATGTTTTATGTGACAATGCCATGAATAACCATTTTTACATTTCTTTCCAATTCTAGAAATCCTGCAAACGTTACATGTGTCTCTGTTCTGCTGCCTACGTCTCCAGTGGTCTTCAGCCTCTCTCCTCCAGTAAGCTTTCACAAAATGAATTATTAATAAATATGCTATTATCCTGTTATTTTATTCTCATGCCAGAATATCTTTCCAAAGCACCGATTATTGTCTTAATTCTAAACATGTTCAGACAATTTTCTTTCTTTAAATGTGTTAAAAATGTCTCTTTTGTTCGTAAATATAACAGAGGTCTGATCAATCTTAACATCCAGCAGTGATTTTAATACATCTATCATTCTTTGTTTTTGGTGTATTTGTTTTTCTTTTTACAAATTCAAGTTTTTTAAAACTAACTTGAGATTGTTTGTTTTCATTTCTAAGATTGTTTTCCTCAGTCAATGATATGAATAAGTAAAATTACAACACTTATTATGTTAGAAAGTTTAAATTGTACTTCATTTATTATTATGTCTTTAATGTTCTGATTGATGTAGAGTTTTTATTTTGACAGAAGAGGTTTTAATATTATTCACTGGAAGAGTTTGTGCTGTATTCTAATGAGGATGTGGAGTTTGGTGAAGTATAAACAAGAGAAAGTTTCCATCTCTCTAAGAATAGGAACAGAGACAGGCGGTATGTCACCCTGGTGGGCTCGGCGTCGCTCTGCAGGTCCATGCTGGCGATGACCCAGCTGTCGGAGGGGGTCCGGCTGCTCCACAGCGGCCGGTCGAAGCTCCTCCCTCTGGAGCGCTGCAGCACCTCCAGGCTGCCCGAGCCCGTGACCTGGTACACCAGGCGGAGGCAGCTCCAGTCCGAGTGCTCCAGGGCCGGGCTCAGCAGGACGCCCAGCTTCTCCGTGCTGGCCCTGGAGGCTGCAGTGGGGCCCTCCGGGGGATTCTCCGGGGGGTCGTCTGCATCCACCGCCACAAAGCGACCTGCACAAGAAGGTGAGGAGAAGAAGAAAACATTTCTAATCTGATCTGGCTCAGTTACAGCGGCTGAAACATGTTTCAACCATAACACTTCTCTTGTATTTTCATGTTAGATGTTATTGTTGATGATATTTATTAAAACAAAACAAAAGAAAAAACACAATGGTTGATTACTGCTGCAGAAAGTGAAGCTAACAAAAGGTACAAAATCCTACATTTCAGTCAATATCTTTTCACAAAACCAACCATCAAATTTGTGATGACAAATAAGACAAACTTCCAAATTTTATTCTATTCTAACAAATATCTTTCGTGTAAAATACAGTGAAATGTTCAAAAATGGGTTGAATTTTCTACATTGTTGGAGTAGTAAAGCCTTTGGCCACTAGAGGGCACAAACTAACAAGATAATCTAAATACATGAACCTCCTTCAAAGGTTTATGTTCATGACATTACTTCACATCCAAGATTGTGATTAAAAATGTGTCATTTGCAACATTTTTCTGTATTTCCGTTAGCGTTAGCTCCACACCAGAAATACTCAAATGATAATAATCACATGAGCTTGTCTGCTTCTATTCTGCTTTCACCGTGATGCACAGTGGAAGCTTCACATTAATGTTTTCAAGCAAACGTCTGTCAAACATTTGGGCAGAATTTGTTCGCATTGCTTTATTAGCAATAATTAAGTCAAGATGACTGATTCTCGAACAAAGCTTCAGATTTCCTTTGAAATGAAATTCAAATAGACACATGTTCTTTACTAACTTGGGAAAACCCACAAACGGACTCTTTTTGAATCATTTAAGTCTTAAATTGTGAGTGCAGTAACGTCCTCAGCTGGATCCCGGGTGTGGCCTCATATTGATGAGAAATAATATGGTCAGTGAATGCATCATCAGTGAAATGGATTTGTATGTTTATCTGGACCAAGCTGCAGCAAAGGTTTACAGAACAGGATGTTTAACATCAGGATGTGTGTCTTCAGTCTTTTCTGACTCCGTGTAACATGAAGTTCATCTCTACAGCTCAGAGCTTCTTTTCCTGCTGCGGAGGCTTCTGAGCTCTCCTTGTTGATCTGTCATTTATTATTCGTCCCTGGAATGCCCTCCTTCCCCGGGGCTCTTACATCCTGACCAGCACTGAGCTCATTTTCTACCCCATACATGGACTTACCACCACGTTTCCTCTTCTCCTTTACAAAAAATCAAAAGATTACAAATGTTTGTATTGACACAGATGATTCAATCATCTGATGGTTCAATCATCTGTGTTGATGATCACTTCCACACAAAATCACTTCATGAGCCAGTCAATTTCCTTTTTTAGCTTCAGAAGTGGGAAAAAAAAAAAAAGGGAACATGAAAAGAGCTTTTATGTATTTGACTCCACTCTTCTTGTGCCTGCTGCTCAAATCGGGGACAGGGAGAGAAATGAGCAAGCACTGAGTGCTCCATTAACGTGCCAGCCACGCTGACCTTTTGAGAAAAAAAAGAAGAAGCCGGCGGCAACGGCAACAATGGAAACAGGAAAAGAGAAAGTAGTTGACGTATCCTGGAGAGAGAGACGAGACAGGCGGGAACAGCAGAGGAGAGAACTGCAGTGGAAAACAAGACTCGACCAAAGCCTTTACTGTTTAGTGATTACAAATACAAATGCAGATAGTCTAGCGAAGCGTAAAGATGGCTAAAAAAAAATTTGTAGCAATTAGTCAGTGTTGATTTAGGAGGCAATTTAGCATCAGGAATAACTGCTGATAGCCTAGCTTAGCATAAAGGCCAGTAACTGATAGGAACAGCTCCACCTGCCTTCAACATTAAAAACAACTATTTTCAAACAAAATAGTTGTGAAAACGCTGCTTTGTCAGCTTATCAGGCTGTTGAGGATTAAGAACACACGTACGTAGTGTAGCTTAGCATAAAAACTAGCAGCCGATTGGCTGACAGGAACAGCTGCTTCCTGTCTGCAACATAAAAATATAATCTTTTTTACAAAATAGTTTTGAAAGTTCTCCTTGTATCTTTTTTTCTTTTCTTAGCAGGCAGTTGAGTTCTTGGAACACATGTATATAGCATAGCTTAGCATAAAGGCTAATGGCAGGCAGGAATAGCTAGCTCGCACAGTTGCAGATAGCCTAGCAAACCGTAAAGTCGAGCAGCAGGTAAACCCATCTCGCTAGGGCCGTTCAAAGTGAGCTAAACGTCAGTTCCCAGCAACATGGAAAACACAAGCTGTAAAAAAAATATATAAAATCAGTTGCGCACTGGAACATTTTACGCACGCGCCCACCAGTTGTGTGGACTGTTTGTGATTTACTTCCCGGCAACCTCACCTTGACAACAATGGCACACGAGGACTGCAGCCAGCTAATGAAACAGTTACACTACATAATTTCCCTCCAAAACCACAAACTGGCAGCGGTTGATGGTGAAGTGGTTAGAGCACATATGAGCTATAGCAGCTGGCTCTGCTTTCCTGCTCTTTTCTGTCGTGTTTTAAGTCCTTCATCATGTTATATAACATAGAAAGATTTTAAAGGCTGGTGGTTTTGGATTTGGGTCATGTAACCACTGGAAACATGGTTGCACCAACATATCAAAAGCTGAGATAATACCTTTAAACCAAGGGTTTATTGAATGTAAAAGACTGTAATGTCCTTTATCCCAATAGAAGGGCGAAATGGTACCATCTAGAGGATTTTGAAATTATGACATGGGCAACAAAGAGAAGTAGGCGTAAGTAAGGAAATGTTTCAAATAAAAAGGCATTGCTTTTGGGTTTTCATTTTTGAAAAGTCTCAGACTCCATCTCTGTGGAAACGCTGTGATTGCACATGCACAACACGGCTGTAGTAAACAGCTGTTCTGCACATGCCCGAGTAGATGACCAATATCAGCTATGGCAGCCTCCACAGTGTCAGGACTCACAGTCCACAATCTCCTGGGACTTGGTAGTTTTATAGTTGAGTCACTGCTGCACGTTTGTGTGGTTTCATTACAAAAACAACAAACAGCACCAATTCGTGGCCTGGCCTGCTAACTAGTCTGTTTTCAGCTTCTCTGCTATTTCCATGTAAACTGTGTTTTCAAAACATTCCTGTTTTAATGTTTATAATGCACATGTGTGCGTGTGGTTTCAATACAAAAACAACCAACAGCACCCACTGGTGGTCCTACATGCTAACTACAATCTTTGCTGTGTAAATGCAAAATCTTTCTGAAATGGAAACGATGCGTTTTCGTTTGAGTAGTGGTCGTGTAAACAGGGTATCAGACTGCTCAAGCTAATCCTGGACAGTTAACCAACTGTTTGACTTCATTTGAACAATTTCTATCAGATTTAAGTCTTTATAAATTCTTGGGCTATTCAAAATATTTTTGCAATTTTTGCTGTTTTGCTTACTTTAGCTTTGTCATTAAAGTACAGCAGCACTCAATGAGCCAGAATAACAATCTTCAGAATGAACTTTAAATATTCACACAAGACCTTTCACTGTAGTCAGACTCTGTGAGTTATTTCAAACAATACTTAATCTGTGTTGAACTGCTTGTTAAAGAGTTCAAACTGCATGTTTCCAATAAGCCACAGTGTTTCTACAAGAATACAAATCATATAATCTCCAATCCTCTGTTGGCTTTGTGCGCTCTACACAAATACACAGATCTTGGATGTGGGTGTGAACAGCACTCATTCATATCAGCTGGAGCACCAAACCAGCACGGATGCCGAAATATGTGCGCTCACTGGCTCCAGATGTTGGGATACACTCCAGTCAATGCAGACCAGATGAGCCTGTTTTCGACGTTGCCACACCGAACCTGGGCCGCCATGCAAGCAGCACTTGTTGCAGAGCACCCAGGATGCAGCGTGGCATCTTCTCACGCACCATCGCTGTGCAGAATCCAGCTGTGGAAGTCTGCGTCCGACGTGTATCCGCAGGTGTTGGACTCGAAGCTGCAAGAGCCCGGCAGCAGCTGGCTGTGAGCCTGGATGGTGGCTTCAAGAGAGAGAGAGAGAGAGAAATAAACAGAGGAAGAGAGAGGAAAAGAGAGGAGAGAGGCATCATTAGGAGAGAGAGCGAATGGTGAGAATGAATCATCTGACTGGCATCGACAAAAACATGCCCTCATGCACCAGCAATGGCACCAAGTCCTCACCAGCAAGAGTCAGGAGGTAGAAGGGAAGCATCGCAGCTTTCTGTGAGGGGAAAAAAATTTAAATAAAAAACTGAAAAAACTTAAATCTCGCAGGAAGAAAAGTAGAAGCAGGTCTTAAATCCACTGAGACTTGAATGCAAAAAGTTTGCAGCAAAGTTAGTTTTCTGAAGACTTTTCTTGCGTGTGTCGTCTTGAGTGTCTCTCCAGCTCGCAGACTGGCAGCACACTGAAACTCTTCCCCCAAGGAGGAGGAGGAGGAGAAGGAGGAGGAGGAGGAGGAGGAGGAGGAGGAGGAGGAGGAGAAAGAAGGTGAGTGATGAGCTGACAGCAGCTCAGTGAGAGAGTGAGTCAGGAGAAAAGGAGAAGAAAGAACTGAAATCAAACAGAAAAACTTACCTCAGCCTGTTAAAACTTCTTTAAAGCCCCAGTTAACGGTCAAATGTCTCTTCATGGGGCCGAACTTCCAAATTTACTCTCAGAATCCAAACACCAAACCCTGGATTTCCACATAAATCACCTGCTGCAGCTATGAGGCGATTTTCTGTCGGAAGAAGTTTGTATAAACTCATAAAACTTGTGGCAGAGTGGAGAGACGGTCTGAATTCGACCCGAGTTGCGAGTTGCAGATGTTGAACATCACAGACCTTCTACCGGTCCAATCTGCCCCAAGGAACTGATTTGTCATAGTGTAGAGGTAATTAAAACCACATTTCAATACATGTCGCTGCTATTAAAAATACTGATTCATACTTGATGTGACTCACAAAAGATTCAGAGGAAAACAAGAACACGATATGTGCAAATCAGCCTCTGAGATTAGATCAGATTAACGTAGTTCTTCTTTTTAAACACCGACATCGTCCACAGAGTGAAGGTACTCATGAAAAAAAGCTTCTGCACACATGATGAGCCCATAAATGCATATATGAAATCGTTGTTTTTCTATCTTAAGGCAAGGGAAAGCCAAATATGAAAGGTTTAGGTCTTTCTGAAAGCCTTCAGCACTTTCTTGACACAAATGTTCAGGTGGAGTCCAAGGTCAGATTACAGAGCTCAAAGGTCAAATGTAAAATAGCAGCAAACCTGACAATAAAATGCTCGACACGATCCATTATGATGGCTCTGATTGGACCTTTGAGGGCTGGAGAGACATTAAGCCACAGGCTGGTCATTCTAGTGGCTTGTTTTGCATGAGCCCATCAGACATCTAGAAAGATTATCTTGTGTTGATAGCAGCTTAAAAAAAAGGATCTGTTCAGTTAAAAACTCTGCAAAAAAGCTGCAGGTCTTCTCATCGTCTAGTAAATCAGTCTTTAATTTCTTTTTTACATTGGAGTCCCTAAACATTAACCCCCGACAAAACATAAACATTACACAAATGCTTAATGTTCTTTTAAGGGGAAGAAAGACATCAGTGAGGATCCCTTTAGGACTAAAATACATTAGGAGATGTGGAACTGAAGTGGATGAAGTGAACAGAAGAAATGTCCTAATCGTGCATGAACACCTACCAACATGGGGAAAGTTAAAAAAAAAAAAAAAAAAGCACCATGTTTGTCCCATATGCAAAAAAAAAATGCAGCTTCTGAACTCTGAAATACTTCAGGACCGCATCCTTGCAGAACTGGAATGGACTTGAGAGTTAGAAGATAATAAATTAGAAGCATGGTTGATATGAATGAGTGGATTTTACTTTTAAAGTTCACATTTGTGTTCCATCTGTCCCACACACTTTACCGGCCTCGTTTTTTTCTCCTATCTCACTGTTACATGATATTCTTTTGCACTCCGCCTTTTTTGCTCATGTGGTCGTCAGCAGAGGTGAATTCTCTTCTGAGTCTTCAGATTAGCGATTCCTCCTTTCATCAGAAGCGCTTGACTTAAGAGAAGAACCTCATATGCTCAGAGACTGATACATCCAGACAAATGTCCTTTTCCGTGCGCTTACATTTCAGTCTTCCTTCATCCACCGGTCATCTGTTTAATTTCCTGGTGGTCTGTGCACAGAACAAGACAGAAGGCGCACAAACACAACTGTTGCCAGGATCGGCCATGTGCAGCACACGCAGTGAGTATTGTTTGCATGTTGATACAGATATTACTTGCTCTCCTCAGTATGTGATTCACTGCCAGAGTCAGGCCCCACCCAGACCCTCCACCCTTCGGCTGGGAGACCACCGCCTGTGCTCAAAGTTCAAACCAAGAAAAACTGTTATTGTAATAATCGTGTCCTCACTGAAAGCAGGTGGTGGTCTGTACATTTACATCGTAATGTGTTTCTCCATCAGATTCACGAGGTTAGACTTACACTAATGTCTCAGAAGCAGGTTTGGTTTTCATATGGTTTATTGGGTTTGTGGTTAAAAAAACTAACAAAAATAAACAACAAACATCATTTCACTTAATTTCAACATTGCACATCTTTAGGAATGAGGCTCTTGTTGTAATTCTGAATACACGGTGGTGCATCGATGAGCTCTTCCTCCTCATGGTGACCAGTTCTTAGAGTCAACCTGGGCCATGTTCTCCCTGTGCATACATGTGTTTCCTCTGGGTACGCCGGTTTCATCCTACAACCCAAAACATGCATGTGAAATTTTGACGACTCGAAAGATAAATTCAATTCTATAGTGACAAATACAACACAGCTATTTCAAGGCAGTTTTACAAAGAAACGCCACATGAGCAAAGAGAGGAGACGGTGGAAAGAAAAAAACTCAACCTGCTGAACCAGACATGGAGGTGGAGACTTCCTGCTGCTCTGGTTGGGGTTTCACGATAGAAGAAAAGAAAAAGAGAGGACAGAAAGACTGTCTGGAGGGTTTCAAACCCTGGTTTGTTCGCGTAATAGGTAGAGATTCTCTATGAAAAGTATGTTTGACTGTCCAGCTGGGATCAATAAATGCAATGGTCCGTCAGGTGTGTGAGGTTGGATGAACTTGGTTGATGCCCTTGGAGAGATTATTTCTGCACATTTAACCCACCCTGATTGTAATTACCTTTAACGACTCATCCTAGGAGCAGTGGATCCCACAGCGGGGACTTGTCAGCAGTGGGATTTTAACCAGCAAGGCTCCAGCTTCCTGGGACCCTCAAAGCTGGATAGAAGATGAATGGATGAGGTTGGATTTTTGATTATAGTTGTGTGAATTTGACCAAAAACAAATTGCTGATTGTCTGCTGTTGCCTATCTTAAGATAGCCTCAGATGAGGTCTAAACCAGGTAAGTCCCAACTACATTCAACAACAAAACAGACAGACAGACCAGAATATATGAGACAAGAGAAGGCTTGTTACGAAGGAGTGTTGACATGCAGAACGCTATAAACTGGTACAGGGAGCTCGTCACTGGAGTCCAGCAGATAATGGAGAAGTAAAGAGACACAGGTGGTCTGGATTAGGGAAGTCCACTGCAATCAGCTCACAGGAAAACAGGAGGGTAGAAAGAGAGAGAGAGAGAGAGAGAGAGAGAGAGAGAGAGAGAGAGAGAGAGAGAGAGAGAGAGAGAGAGAGACGAAGGAGCGGAAACACATGGAGAACAATCAAAACCTAAAGACAGATCGGACTTCGCTGGCCCTGAACGTCATGACGTGATCTTACTAAAAGAAAGAACTAAGTAGATCTTTAGGGTCAAATGTGAATCTGACTTCATCACTTATCATGAGCTCAAGTTTTCAGGAGTGATTTGAATAGAATTATTCAGATTTGTTTTTGGGTTGTCATCAGTTGGATGGAAAATACGACATTATAGAGAAAATTGACAACAAATATAACAGATAATGTTTCATTTAACCTGCAGTGCTCCCTTCCTACTCGAGTTTATGGTTTTGTTCTATATCGCCACTTTACGAGATAAAATGTTTATTAATTTATGTCGTGTTTTATTATTCCAACAAGATACAATTTATCTTCGAGGAGAGATGGATAGATGTGTCTTCTGAATATCAGACCCCAAAAAATTTACATAAAGCACAACAATAGTCGTATTGAGGTCATGTTAATACGGCAGATTAAATATGCCAGATTATTCTCTCCCCGGAACACTTTTAGTGATTTTTGTTTCACATTCACTTGCACACAATAATGAATGAAATGCATTCTGAGGGACAGAAGGTCAATAAAATGTCATATCAGACCTAAATTAAATCTCCTGCCTTGTCACAGTACGAGGCAGGTTATCATGATGTTATGACTGAATGTGGAGGAGGGCAGTGTTACATCATCTCTGTGCCTAAACACCAACAATGGCTTCAATGTGAGACTCAAACTTGTGTAAATATGACAATATCGTGTGTGTATTGAGGCATGAAGTTCCACTGATCCCCCCCCCCCTCCAGGCAGCCAAACACTGGTGAACACGCTGGTTCGCTGGTTTTCTGCTTGATGAGAGACACGTCAGTGCTGAAACATTGATGTGTGTTAATTCCACTGATGGGCCTGTACATGGACAGTATATCTTCACTGATGTATGCATGCAGAGAAAGAGTGTGTGTGTGGGTGTGTGTGAGGAGAAAAAAACCCCACAAATAATTTATGTGTTTTCTGGAAATAGCTCCACTCTGACCTGGACTCAGAGGAGGAAACATAGGCTGTGTGACATGCGTTGAAACTGGCAGCCCAGCGGTAACGTTACCTCAGATACTCTCCAGTGACCTGATTCTGAGCGCCTGCACTGTCGGTTTTTTGCAGCTTTCTCATTGGCTCTGATTCTGAAAAAAAACAACAACCCGCCTCTGCATCCCCCCGGAAAAGTTCACAGGCTGTATTTGACAAAAGTGTGCAGGCTGTTAATGTGGGATCAGACACTGCAGATGATGATGATGATGATGATGATAACAGATTGACTGCCATAGTTACCACTACACACTCCCCTCAGGTTTCATCACATGTTGTCACGGTAACGGGCGCCCTGGCAGACAGGTCTGTGTGACTTAGGTGAGAAGGCTCAGATATGGATGATGTGCATGGAGCCCTCCAACACGGCCCCCATGCTGTGTAGTGCAACCAGCTTCCATGTGTCTCATAATCCACACGTCTATATTCTACAGCGGGAGATCAGAAGGAGATCAGCAGGAGATCAGCAGGAGATCAGCTGGCTACCATGGAAAAATAAATCTTTTTTGAATTTATAGCAAATGACATAGAAATGTACATTAATCGTGTGCAGCATGTAGCATTGCTGGCGTGTGAGCCCCGAAACACTGTAGCATGTAGCATGTAGCATGTAGCACGGCTCAGTAAAATCCTCCTGGATCCACTGAGCGGTTAATGTATTGAGCTCTCCAAATGCCTCTGGTGATGTGTACATGTTAAAATAGTTAATGAAGTTGGTTGAATTCAGCGGAAGTTCTAGATATGTTCCTCTCAGGTAAAACCTTTCTAAATGCTCATTGGTCAGTTGAGACATGTGACTGATCACAGGCGGAAGTAATCAGGAAGTGTAGTGTGAAGAGGAGAAGGAAGCGTTGATTGAAGTAAAGAGACTGCTCCAAACAACATCCATCTCCGTCTGTGTACTCCTTATAAGAGTGAGCCGACCAGCACACATCAAACCCTCACGTTACACTGGTATCAGTATTGGCACATCCCCGTTGGATCAATTGACCCGAAGAAATCATTCATCAGCTGGTTTCACTCTAATGTTTTGGCAAATAATATATCACAACGAGAGTCTGCAATTTTTCCTGCTTTTCAGCTTTTTTACACTTTTCAGTCGTTTATCATTTTCAGCTATTGAAGGTATTTCTTTAGCGCCTTTAGCATTATTTGTAGTTAGTGATTTCATCTATGTAAACCATTATAGCTATTATGTTTAGGGTGAGGGTTAGGTTTTTTGCATTTTTTCAGTCATTTTAGCCATTTCATATATTCACATATTACACACATTTCTTTCTTTCTTTCTTTCTTTCTTTCTTTCTTTCTTTCTTTCTTTCTTTCTTTCGTTCTTTCTTGTTTTAGCCTGTTTATCTATTTCTAGAAATTGTAGCATTTCAATTGCTTTTCATTTTAAACGTTTGTAGTGATTGTAGCTATACTAAGATGTTGTAGCTGTTTTGGTGATTTTGCCTTCTTAGGTCGTTTATTTGCAATTTGTCTATTTCTGTTGTATAATGAATTTCTTCGGGTCATTTTTGCCACCAAACATCTACTTAAATCTCATTTTGACTCTGAAATAAAGCTGAATTCATTCAATCGGAGCTTTTAAATAACTCATTTCCTCAAACAAGTTCTCTAGATCAGGGGTGTGAAACAGAATTTGGTACAGGGACCCAGTTTCATGTTGAGTGGGTCGGACTGGTAAAATAGCACCATAATAACATTTAGGTTTTCACTTTGAAGTTTTTCTTTGTTGTGGCTCAGAGTATACTTGATGAAAATGACTATGTTTTTGCAAATCAAACAATTACTGCCTAAAATAACTATAATCTCAACATAAAGACAATTTGAAGGAAAACATCTGGTACAAAATACAGTGAAATGTAAAAAAAAATTTTTTTTAAAAACCCCGACCCTGTAGTTGTGGCATTATGCATGGTTTTACAAACTCAGCTGAGGCTAATTTGATAGCAACGACTCGAGCTAGCTCGCTTTCACTGCAGCGTCACCGGAGGAGAAGGTCGCAGGGTCATCGGGTTGAGTGGGGCGGCGATGACATCATAGTTTTCAGCAAATGTTTTAAAATGTCGCCACTCTGGAACTGTTTTTCAAAAAAAACCTGTGTATTCAGGTTGTGTTGATAGTTACTACCAAGTAGCCCATACTAGCTCCTGCCAGCTGTAAAAAAAACTGTTACTGTTTTTCATATCAATTATTTGTTAAGTATATTGGTCAGGCAGAGCTCCACTACAAAAGGAAGTGGATATTTTCCCTGCATTACGTCATGAAGGGAAAAATGTCAAAATTGATGTTTGCAAGCAAGTGAGGGAGATGACAGACTTTCCTCACTTCTGGGGCCTCATACACACTATTGGGACATGTAAGAAGAACGCCATAAAGTACATTTTGTCTAACATTGGACCTTGAAGATAAACTTTGCTTGGTGGTTTGTCCGGCCGGACCGCAGCCTCTTACCCTGGACCTTTTGTTTGACACCCCTGCTTGAAGTGGTGGAGGAGGAAGGCTGGTGGAGGAGGAGGAGGAGGAGGAAGAGGAGGAAGGAGGCTGATGGTGTAGGAGAACCAGGGAGAGGCGAAAGGACGCTGATGGAGGAGGAAGAGGAGGAGGAAGGAAGGCTAATGGAGCAGAAGATGCAGGAGGATGGAGCCTGATGATGGAGGAGGAGGAAGGAGGCTGATGGATGAAGAGGAGGACTAGGAAGGAGGCTGATGTTGGAGGAGGAAGGTGGCTGATGTTGGAGGAGGAGGAAGGCGGCTGATGGAGGAGGATCAGGAGGAGCAGCAGGGGGAGGAGGCTGATGGAGGAGGAGGAGGAAGGAGGTTGATGCAGGAGGATGAGGAAGGAGGCTGGTGGAGGAGGAGCAGGAGGAGGAGGAGGAGGAGGAGGAGGAGGAGGAGCTCAGCACTCACGGACGTGAAGCGCCGCTGTTCGTGCGTTATAGAGGCGCTTTGTGCGTCGTTAATCCGCTCTGATGTCACGGTGCGGGGGGAGGAAGAGGGGGAGGAGGTGGCGGAGGAGGAGGGGCTGCTGAGCTCTCCGCTTTAATCCGCGCAAGTTGTCTGGAGGGACAAGCCGAGCCGAGCCGAGCCGAGCCAGCCGGAGCAGCTACCGGGGAGCAGGACGCGGAGAGGCGGAGGCTGCTGGAGATGCGCACCGGGGCCTGTCCTCCGCTGACATGCAGGTAAATGACTGAATGTCCTTCACGCTGCACCTGCTGATCGTTGGAAGGGAAAAACAGCAGCGTTTTTCAGCCAGCTGACAGTTAATATCCCTTTAAAATAGACGCACAGGAAATGCGGACCGCATCCAGGATAAGTCCGATCATTCCTCTCACCACTCAACGATTATGGCCAAAGGAAGGAAATCCTCTGGCCTTTTAACAGAATAAAAACAGTTCAAGGCCACTGGAGGGGATTTCGGCATTCAGAATAAATGCACCTGCCAGTTTTGCACTTGTTTGTGGACTAATCCTCTTCCTCTACAGCCAGGGAGCAGTCTGCACGGAGCACAATGCAATGTGACTGCGATACATCCCAACATGGACCATATGCTTCCTTAATGTGTGTGAGCAGGAATCACACGTCAGATGTGCAGGCTGATGTTTAGGTTCGATGATGCGTTTCTTTGTTTTTTTTAAATCATCCAGATCGATCATGAGATGTCCTGTCGCAGTGTGATGTGGTCTAAAGACACTTGGAGTACTTCATGTCTCTGTTACATAATGTGAGAACAAATGATAATCATTGCATCTGACTATCTGGTGGGTTCATCTCTCATTTCATGCCAGGAATCAGAAAATTATGTAGATTTTAATCTTTTGCCTGTCGTCTAACAAATTCATTCATCACTGTGGGAAAAGTTCCAATTTTAGAGGAAAGACATGATGTCAAGCTTCTGCTCTCCCGTATTCTTGCTCACAAGAATGGATTGTTCATGTGAAAGTGTAAAGTGATGACTTTAACTGCTTGTTCGGGTTAATTTCAGTAGTAGTGGTTTCCAACTCGGGGTCGGAGGACCCCCTCAGGGGCGAAAGCAGAGATTTTGTGGGAAACGTTCTTGTGGTTTTGACCTGTCAAAGACACCCATGAAAAGAGAATTTTCTGGAATCCAGAAGGACAGAGGAAATTTCCCACTATTTGTATGTGTTGGTGAGAGTGGGCATGTCCAATACTGTTTGTCTTAACTGTAATGTTTTGGCTAATTTAAAGATCGGAGAAGGGGAATCCTTCCTCTCTTGGAAGGAATGTGGAGTGTTGCCAGGTTGAGCTGTCATGGAAGTGTTGCTGCAGGTTATTTTTTATTTTTGTTTGTAAGTTTAGCTTGGCCGACCTATTTCATATGCAGATTACATTTACAATACCGAGGACAGAGAACTAGGGCTGCACAATATACCGCATAGTTATTATTGGGTTTTTTTTTATCTCAGATCGTTCATCAAAATAATAGAACTAACCAATTAAAGCATTTGAACAGAATATTTCATACTTGCTGGCGGAATTCAAACGTTAACAACTAGCTAGATAGCGTTCCAGGATGAGAAGTTTATGGTTTTGTCTCTCAGACCTGGCAACCCTGCTTGGGGAGTGCAGTTGTGAGTAGTTTTGTAGTAGCTGGCTAGGCGATGAGGCTGATGTCAAATTACAAGGAAGGCTTAACTTGAAAATGAGGACAAGAGGTTCTCCTGCATCTCAAACGCATGAACAGGAACAATCTCATTTTGTTAAGGAATATTGTCTTGATTATACAGCATCTTTAACAACAACGTTCACAAAGATCAAAGATCATTTAAAAAAAATGAAGCACATGAGAAGCACAGGATGTAACTCAGTCTCAGTGAAAATGATGAAATAGAAGAAACACTCAATAAATTTAGGCAAGTGGTTTAAGCTCTAATTACCTGACAACGTGAATATGCAGTTTTTGCGTTTTCGTTTCAGGAAGGTTTTGCGTTTACATGGAAACGCTTTGAAAACCATGTCCGTTTACAAGGAAATGGCAAAAACACGAAAAAAATGTAGTTACCATGCCAAGCCACGAGTTGGCACTGTTGTTTTTTGGAATGAAACCACACACACATGCAGGCAGGGAACAATACGCTATATACATTAACAATTGAGAGTACACAGACATTCATATGGACAGACAAAGTTAGATTGCTATAACAGGTGAAGCTCAACTTTAAAACTACCCAAGTCCCATGAGAAAACGGACGGGTGGTCATGACACTATGGAGGAAAACATTGTTGTTATAGTTCATCCTGCTCATGTGCAGAAGAACAATTTACTACGGCCATGTTGCACATGCACAGTAGCAACGTCTCTGAAAAGTTGCATTTTCCCTCGTTTCCATGGAGACATAGTCAGAGTATTTTCAGAAACTTCCTCCTTGAGAGCCGTTTTCAAAAATGTCCTTGTCTCTGATCACCATCGTCGTGTAAACGGACACCCAGAGTTTTGCATTTTCACCTGAAAACGTGTGTTGTGTAAGCGGGGCCTTAAAAGCAGGCTCTGATTCTGTCGGTTCTATTTGTCTCAAACAGACTGATAGAAAAAGCTTGATAACAGAGTTTTTTGTTTGACCTGTACTTGAAAAAATAAAGAAGACGTTTTGGTTGGATTCCACGTTGCTCTCACAGACATTTCATGACACTGTTTTTGACGCTTCCGGTGAAATTGCCGCTATAAAACATCAAAATACTGCAAACTTCAGAGTGTTGTTGACATGTTCTCGAGATCTGAGTTATTTATAATCCGATTGACTGAATGATTCATAAAATAGCAGGTACACTGGTGTGACGGCTAAGTGCCTGTTAATAGATGTGATCATTCAAGGACTTTACGTGTCCACACAGTACACCCACGTGTGTTGTTGTCAGCGAGTGTTTGTCGGTATAAGATCAGCGAGTTAATGGGCCGGTAAATCCCCCGCCCCGCAGCTTTCACTGCAGCCTGACAGATGGATGTGCAGAGCTCGGCTCACAGCTCTGCAGGCTTGGTCCGGCTCAGCGCCGAGCTGCCAGGACCATCTGTGACCCCGGCGACCCCGGCTCCCCCAGACCGCCCACCGACGCTCGGCCTCGAACTCCGTCCGGGATGTTCGCCGTTCCGGGAGTCCGCCCTCGCTCCTGCTGCTTCCCCGTGGCGTTTTGCCCCTGGCAGCGGTGAGCCGCGCTCTGATTACAACGTCTGCATTAACCTTTGACCCCGTGTGTGTCCACTCCATCCAGCATATTAAATTTTTAAGTTTTGCCTGTAGAAAGATGAAAACTATCTCGTGTGAACCATCTGCTGCCTCACACACCAACATCAAGCCTGTAGACTCTGCGGATTCAGAAAACATTATAGTGAAGCACCAGTGGAAACGACCACTCCATCCACCGGAGAAAAGCAGGAGCCTTCAAAATAACAGCTTCTGAGGTCTCCTGCATTTTCTAGAAAGTCCCTTTTTCGGGGTTTCTTTAAATCTAATCTTGGGAATCTCTTGGCATGAGATTGCCGGTGCCACCCTGAGGGACTCTGCTTGGGAACCGTGGCCTGAAACAATGATAATAGTGTGCTTGAGACAAAGTACTTGTTGTGGTACCTGTAAGAATTATCACCTAAATCCCCGGCTCCTCTTGTCTCTGCCGTGAGCTAATCTGGAATCTCAGTTTATTGTTTACCCGTCTTGCCCTTTCACAGTGTTCTCACAGGGACTCCTTTGTGGCCACAACATTTAATTGTTTATCAGGGAAACGCTTTCCAACCTGTCGCACATCAATGTTTGTGTGTGTGTAGAATTTAAGTATGCATCAATTTAAGACTCAGGTATTTCCTGCAGGAAGTGAGGGAGCCCAAAAAAGTGAAAACCAGACTTTGATTCTCCATGAGTACAAATGTTGTTGATTTAGAATTTAAAAAAAAGAAACTGGTCACTTGAACATATTTAATTCAAGCTTATTTCTATAGTGCAAAATACAACACAGCACTTTCAAAGATGAAAGCCCAATTATTCTGCATGAGCAAGTAGATGAGATGGTGGAAAGGAACTTTTAACAGGAGAAACCTGCAGAACCATCACAAACCATTCCCAAATGTTACAAGTGTAACGCTATTTTTTTGACTATTTGTTAAAAATGTGCACAGGCAGTCGTCATTCTGGCTTGTTTCCCTTTCTCCTCAAAATGTTCCCTATTTCAATGTCAATATGAGGGAAATCTAGAAAACATATTTGCTTCAACAACATAAAAACTATTCAGAAGTTACTTCCTTAATGTTTCATGAGATGTCAGTAAAAGGTAAAATGGACAGATTTTGCATGTCTCCATTTTTTATCACATTCATTCGCTAACAAGTATTTGATGTTTGACGTTGTCAAATGATGTGCGTAGCGCCACGTTTCATGAGCTTTTCTGTGCACAAAGACCAGGCTGCCGATGCTGGGAAAGTGCACTTTAAATGAGCTAATACCGGCTTGATTCCTTGACTTCAGGAATGTCAAATATGTGGCCTGCAGGCCAAAGAAATGGCCGGCCGGAGAGTCGAATCCAGCCTGATTGGTCTCGTTCAAAGATTACAGAGAACACAATGCAGAAAAAATTCAACTGATTTAGTTGGCCTATACAGGGTCATTATAACTTTGAGACTGGTGTCAAATTACAAGCTCTTTCATGCTGCACATTGTTTGGCTCACTATTGTTGGAGGAGAGTCTTTTTTTCGCCTGGTTCGAGGAGTTAAATTGCAAACAATTTGAAAAATATCAATATAGCAACAAAAAAATTACAACATTGCACCAGTTTTCCAAACAAGAATCTCTAAAAATTCCACTTGAGCTCAACTTCTCCACCTGAAGTGAGGATTCATAGTCAGTCTAGTCACATATTAATGAATTCACGTGATCGTTAGATGAATAACTTATGATAGCAGTAACGGGAGATGCCCGACAGCCTTGGTGTGGGTCTTTATAAACAAGCTTCAGCCTTTTTCTTTACCTCGGATGGGACTGTGCACTCGTCTTTTCAACCTTCTCTGTTTCCACTTAATCATTCCTGAAACGTCTCGTGGGGTCGTGCTCCGGTGTCCTTTCTCAGCTTGTTGACCTCGGACACGGCGCGGCCAGCGACAGTAGATAACTGATGGACGCCCCGATAGCCTCGTCATATTGAATAAATATCAAACCGGAGCTTCTCGTTCACAGAGGGCATTTATTATTCAGATGCCCGATCCATTCCTCTCTGTCAGGTCTTATCAGATACCAGACAGAGGTCCCTCCTCCTCCTCCTCCTCCTCCTCCTCCTCCTTCTCCTCCAGTGCCATCTGCCAGCAGCTGGTGGACGGATGAACACGGGGCAGATTAAAGTGCACTGTATCCCAGAGGATTTAGACTTTCACTATTAGTAGTGTAGAGACAGGGAGCCCCCAACGTGACATTCAGCCTCGGTGTTTCCTTTTCCGTAGCACGATAACGTGCCAAAGGAAGGACATCAAATTCCAAACTGGAATAACGAAACACAAGGTATTGTCGTTAGTGTCGGCATACATCGAGAGAATTTGCTGCCATAAGAATGAATGACTGAAATATTGATGTGCGCAGACAGTCCGGCTGCCATTCAGATGCCGCAAATTACATTGATGCATCAGTCAAGATCGATATGGGCTGGCTTTAGTCCTTTTTGCTTGTAAGAAGGATTGTTGGAGACATTGATGAAATCCTCCTTTTTTGTGTGGCTTTATTCTGTGTTCTTTTCTGTTGTATTTGCTGAGCTCATGGTTACATCCTTTCCTCAGGGCATTTGGGGATTGTAGCACACCGGTTAGTTACCGTTGAGATTAGTCATCAGGTGTCAGGTATTGAAGTCTCTCATTCAGCATTTTTTAATACAAAGCTATTGGTGTCTGGAAGAGTGAATGAAAGGTCTATAAAACTGCTAGTTTACAGTTTTTGTGTTTCGCTAAACAAGTCACAGCTTCAGTATGCTTCAAGCTAAAAATAGATAGTGGCAGGCATTGTCTGACGGCCTCCGAAGGCAGAGTCTCTATGGTTACACTCAACAAAGTCAAGAGATAAGAGTCGGATAACTTACATCCCAATATACCCACGGCAATGCTTAAAAACCTCTGTTATCAATGAGAACCTCGAAGTAGCTCAATGTCTACATTCTGGGGGCAGTTCAAAATACCAAACAAAGTGACAAAGAAAGAGTACACCTGCAGGGGGGTCTGAGCACTGCGAGTCGACCCTGAAGACTGCAGGTTCACTACAGTCCTAATGCCATTTAATCTGGTTGGAGTGTGCTAGTGGAGTCCTACAGAGAGGAACAGAAGTGTGCTGGGAGGTGAGAGTAGACGGTAGGTTAAAGACTCACTGGCGATTCTAGTTAGAAACATTACGGTGTACTATGTTGAAAATAGAACCAGATCCTCAACGTTAAAAGCAGGTATGGCGAATTCAGATTTTCAGATGTTGATGAAAATTGAGATGAGCTGAACCAAATATTATTGCATGTTTAAATAAATCACTTTTCTACCGTGATAAGTTGTTGACAAATGTCTGAACAATCTGCCCATATTGGTATAAACATTTGTTGTTATTAAGCATGAGCCATGCAACTCATTCAGGAAGTTTTATAAAAAGTGACCATTTACATTACTCTACACCAGAGGTCTCCAATGGTCCTTGGGACACAGTGTTTTGCATGTTGTTTGTCTTTCATGACTGAAATAAACCTGATTGCAATGAGAGGCTTGTTATTGGGCTTTCTTACGAGCTTATGAGGTTTATTATTAGATTCAAACCCCGTTTAACTAACAATGTTTTAAAGTGAAAATGGAAAAGCATTTTAGGGGCCTGTTTACATGGCAACAGTGCTTGGAGCAAATGAAAACACAACTTTTTGAACACAGCTCCGAAGGTGGAACTTTTTGAAAATGCTCCAAATTCGTCTCTATGGAAACGGGGGACAACACAACCTTTTGAAGACAATCGATGGACAATAACAAAAATGTTTGCTTCCAGAGTGTCATTACTCCCAGTCCACATTCACCTGGGACTGGGAGCAATCCAACTTTGTTATTTGTCCATACGAATGCCCGTGTTGTCATTATTGTTTGTTTTTATAGCATATTCTCTGCACGCATGTGTGTGTGGTTTCATTACAAAAACAACTAGCAGCGCCAACTCGTGGCCTGCCGTGCTAACTACATTGTTTTCAGCTTTTCTGCTGTTTCCATGTAAACGGATATCATTTTCAAAATGTTGCCGTGTAAACTCTAAACTTTTCTGAAATTCAAATGCAAAAACAACTAATTTTCACTTAAAATGTTGTCGTGTAAATGGGGTCTTAGATGTGTTGAAGCAGGGAGAAATGTAAAACATTCCAGAGGGAGGATGACCACGATCCTGGTTGGAAACCTCTGTTTTATACCCTTGAAATCAGTTTCACAAAGATTGAATGACTTTCAGCCTGGTGCCTTGGACCAGTAGACTGTGTTTTAGAGAAGTGTTGGAAAGATTTTCTTTCTGTTGACTACTTTATCATGATCACCTTTTTTCCTGTTTCGGTTTTTCCCAGATATTCCTGTGATCAGGGCTTCATCGGAGACAAGAGGAGCATGTTCTGAAAATTTGGAGTTGACTCACAACCCAGCCATGAGCCATAGGTACCTGGAAGATGAAGCAGGCGAAGAGCACAAGGCGGCACCGGCAGCTCCGAGGAGCAGGCAGCCCAATGGGCCCGCCGGAGAAGCTCCTGTGCGTCGGTCCTGGAGGCCCTGCCAGATGCTCAATCAGGACGGGGAGATCAATCCCCATCATCATCACCATCAACACCACCATCATCACCCTCATCACCCCCATCATCCACCTGCAGGTCGGGGACCCCCTCGTCACCGCCGGCGGCCTCCATCGGAGCAAGGGCAGGGTCAGAACCAAGCTCGGAGTCCTGGTGTGGCCCCAGTGACAGCTCCTTCAAAGTCGGATGGAGGCGAGAGTCACGATACTGAACCTCGCCCTGTTCAACATCACCGACCAGCTGTAACACGCTACCGCCGTCATGGAGACCCTAACCCCAGACTCAGAAATCACAGACAGCGGCAGCCATTCAGAGAGATTCAGGACTCTTCCCCTGGTGCAGATGAGCGACGAGTTTCAGCAGAATTACAGGCACAGGAGTGCTCATCAGCTGATCCTGTCGTGGACAAATTGCAGGATAGTGAATCCATTCATCAGACTCCTGTTGCTGTGGTCGCTCCTACTCCGCTTTCCACTGATCCTGTCAGTCAGACTGTCCAACCTCCCTCTCAACCACCTCTTCCGCCTGCTGATGTGGTGGAGGACCTTCAGGAGCAGAAATCAGGAGGCGAAGAAGCATCAGAGGAAGTCAAAGAAATCAGCACTCAAGAAGAAGAAGAAGAGGTGGACTGCCATGCAGCCACAGGTCTGCACACCTGTAGCCTTGATGATACAGCTGATGAACGTGCCGAGCAGGTGGAAGAGGATCAGGAAGAAGTGATGGACAATGTAGAAGAGGATCCTGCAGGCCAGGGAAGTGAAATCACAGATCTCTGCTCTGACACAGAGAGTGCCGCCTCTCTCAGCATGGATGGGCCACTCCACAGTCCACCACCGCTCCAGTCACCAACTCCTCCTTCGTCCCCTGATGTTCCACCTTTTCCCCAGCTGGACCACTTCAGCGAGGACATTAGTATGAGTCCTGTACCCGACAATGATATGCTACCAGATGAGGACGACGAGGATTGTTCTGAATCATGCTCATTGTCCCACTCCACTTCTTGCTCTGAATCTTATCCAAAAACCTATGCAGAGTTTTATACTGAATCCCATCAGAAGACTTACCATGAGCCTGCCTACTCAGAGCCAAAATCTCACCCAAACTCTTTCCCCGAACCCCTCAAGACCTCTTACCCTGAGTTACACAAGGAACCTCGCAGGCGGAGGACTGAGCCTAACACAGTACCACAGGTGTCCCACCAAGAGCCCCTCACCAACTGGAGACAAGAGAATGTACAAAAAGGGACCCGTAACTCCCCCACTGAGAGCTTGCACCATGCCCCGAGGCCAGGGAGGGATCGCGGTTTACGCCACTCCCCTCCGGACCGCTCTGTCGGCTGCCGCTTGCACCACTACGATGGTCAGTCTGACGGGGAGAGTGACAGTGATGATCATAGCCCTGTTCCTAAAAGCCACAGGCATGCATCCAGACAGGAAACCCAAGCCAAGACCTCATCATCCGGGCAGAGCAGTTCAGGGGAGACCCAGGACGAGCGGGGGGAGGAGGGTACCAAGGGCTCAGGGGATGCCATCAGCCTGGCCATCAAAGACATCAAGGAGGCCATTGAAGGGGTGAAGACGAAGACGGTGCGCTCGCCATACACACCCGACCAACCTGTGGAACCAATTTGGGTGATGAGGCAGGAAGTGAGCCCCACAGAGGAGGCATACCCACTGCAAACTACGACTGGCCATGTGAGTCTCACTTCACCATAAGCCCTTGTTGTTTTCTGTTCTTTGCAGACGAGTAGGTGCAGGGCTTGTGTAAAAGAGCATGTTGTCCATCCTTGAAGACTGAGATGGAAAACTGAGCTTTTACTAAGCTTCCAGAAACAGACCCTTTCTGTCTTGTTTCTTGCCGTTACAAGGATTCTTTTGTGTTGGCGGAGGCTAAAAATAAGATCTATCAAACAGAAGCTGAACAGAAAGCTGAATCTGTGGCATTGTAGTGATGCTGTCCATCATGCAGTATCCCTCAGAAAGGGAAAATTGTATCTGCAGAATATAATCAGAATGAATCAGCATGAATCTTCAGGTAAACAAGTTTTGTCATACATAGGCTACAAGTCTCGGACATTTCAATGTTTCTCAAAGTTAAATTTGGATACGGTCCAGCAACTTGGAGTCGCACTACAACAAAAGTAGTTTGTTTGTAATGTGCGTTCCCCTCCCCCACACTAACCACAACAGTTGTACCTGCGAAAGGTTAGATTGATTGACAAGTGGAATGTTTTTGGCATCATTAGCATAATTTAGCCGGCTTCATAGAGTATTTGTCAGATGACTTTTATTTACTTTATTGACATCACAGACGAGATTATGAGAAGTGAGTTCACTTCACCTCCTTCAGGTTAAGTAGGAATCTTTCAGTGAGCGCTAGATTTCCTAAAGATACAACTGTTGATGGTTTTTGAGACCGAGACAAGTTGAAGTGTTCGCAGACACATGGTTGTTAAAAGTATTCATTTTGATATTACTCACTCAAAGCACTCGTTGAGTATGATTGACTTTTTAAAGCCTCCAGATCACAATAAAGTGAAGAAAATGTTCAGAGATCGCAAACCAGCATTAAGTGCAATGTTTATATTTACATAATACATGAAGGAAACTTGAGAAAAAGTCTCTTTATTTAATCCTGTCAAACAGTTTTTGGGTTGCATTTCAGAAGTTTTCCTTTATCTGTCTTTGAATACAGACTATATGGGTAGATGGAGACTTTGCCTGACATTGGCTGGTAGTCTGCAGTATTAAATTATGTCATTGCTTCCTGGAAGTTATACAAGAAATTTCAGCCTTGGCCGTCAATTCATTTAATGACACCTGGATTAGTGCCCAAATCTTGACTCATACGTCCCCTGAATTAGCTGCCTGCAAGAGTTGTTCTCAAAGATCTGCAGTTTTTTAATATCCCCTTTTCTTTTTCCTCTCCTCAGTCGTCTCCTCACTCCCCCTCCCAGTCAGTCGCGGAGTCTCCGTCCCACTATTCTCCCGTGAGTCCTCTGAGAGCCGAGTCATCCAGAGCGCCCAATCCCCAACACTATCACCAACAGCAGCCGCAACACAACCATCACCACCAACACCACCATCCCCACCACCAACAACAAGGCCCCCAACCACAGCAGAGGGACGCCGCGAGGCCGCCGCAGACGTACGCTCAGCCCCAGACGTACAGCGGGCACATGGCGCCTCATCAGCATCAGCAGTGTCAACATCAGCCGCAGGTTCCTGCTCCTCAGACACGAGCTCAAGTTCAGCCACAGTCACCTCCACAGAAGCCCACTGTCCAGGAGGTAAGACGTTCACCTCCAAGTGTCAGCGACATTCTCACAAATGAAAAGATTCCCGCGACGAGAAGGCGTCGCCTGACCCCAAGATTTAGGCCCCGAATACACAACGTTTCAAAAAGCGCACTGCTTACGCGTTTTCGTCTCACAAAAGTTTCACGTTTACAGAGCAATGTTTTGAAAACGATGTCAATTTCCATGGAAACGACAGAAACGCTGAAAACGATGTATTAATCGTGCCAGGCCATGAGTTGGTTGTTGGTTGTTTTTAGAGGGAAACTACACACATCGACAGAGAACAAGATGCTATAAACACTAACGATTGAAGTACACAGACATTCGTATGGACAGATGACCGAGTTACATTGTGTCAGGAGAATTTCCTAAGCTGTTTTTCGGATTCCGCCACCTTCTCACCTCCGGTGCAATCCGGCCTCTTTTGTAACAATTCAGTTGGAGGACTTCTCTCGAGGAAAGATCAGACTGGCCTTATGAAACTACCAAGTCCCAGGAGAGTTTGGACTGGGAGCCACGACACTATGCAGGCAAACATTGTTTTTATTGTCCATTAACTCATGCATGTGCAGAAGAACTTTTTACTACGGCCGTAGTGAGCATGCAGAGTAGTAGCGTTTCAGAAAAGCTGTATTGTCTCAGGAAACGTATGTTCCAATATTTGTGTTTTCAGTGGCTCCGAGCGCCGTTGTCATGTAAACAGACACAAAAATGCAGCAACATTTTTTTGTTTTCACTTGAAACATTTTCATGTAAACAGGACTGTGTTCATCTCCATAACACTTTCAACAAGTTCAAAATAGGAATATGTGTTTTAATGGAAATAATTCAGAATTTAACTTCAAATTATTTCCTTTGATTAGAAATAAATGAACAACATTTTTCTTTTAAATCCTGCCCAGAAAAGATTGCGTTTGTGGTTTCATTACAAAATCACCCGACATGAAAACGACATAATTTTCAGCGTTTCTGTTTTTTTCCATGTAAACGGACATTGTTTTCAAAACGTTGCTGTGTAAACATGAAACTTTTCTGAAACAAAAATGCACAAGTGATGCATTTTCATTTGACACGTTCTCATGTAAACGTGGCCAAAATCCCTGAGCTGTATATTTCCACTCAGCTGATATGTATTAGCCATGAGCCAGTAGAATTTATCTTTCCAGAATATTTCAAAATATATTTTCCGGGCTCCTGTTTTTGTACGTTGATGGCGGTGGGTGTATTTAACCCAGCTCGTTTACCTATGAGACCGCCAGTGTTGATCTCATAGGAAAAAAGCGTTCTGCAGCCCTCATTGAAGAAATCTGGGGGCTCCAGCAACATTTCAGGTGAAATGCACGACTTTTAGAACAAGTACAAGCTGGTATATGAACATTTCATATATTTAATAATTGTATATTTTGGTATGACTGAGCCACATCAAGGCCTACACGTCTCTACAACAGGAACTAATCTTATTTAAGTAGCGATACTTTTGGCTGGTGCTTGACTCTATCAGTCAGAAGCAGTTTCATTACGCTGAGCACCACGAAGCACGTGGATATTTAGATCTTCAACGATCTCTGGTCGAGCTGCGCAAAAATGAAACTCGAGCAGAGAGATAAATCTGCTGGAGGTGAGGCTTCTTTGACAAGGTGTTAATCTGTCAGCAGCCAAAAGGCTGACAGCAGTGAAAGACGTGCGGAATTTCAATGAGCGAGCCGCGAGCTGCGTTATGTGAGTGGAAATAATAACCATGTTTTGTTGGGTTTTTTTTCTCAGATCCGCAGATCTCTTCCTCCCTTTCCCACATTCGTCGACGGTGAGTGGATTCCCCCCTGAAAATCATCCTTTTAAACCTCACCTCTTCTCCGGTTATTTTCATGAGATCAATACTTCAACTTATAGTTGCTTTGGGTGTGCGTGGGGTTTTCTGCTCGTATTTCAACCATATCTTTCCTAATGTATGTCTGCAGATGCCCTCTGGAGTTTTATTAGATCAGATCGCTTATATTCAAAAGCTAATCAGCTCCAAGAAAACCAGTAGGATTTTCCTTCAGTCCCATTTGGATGATCAATCGTTTGATTTCCTCGCAAGCAGAGATCAATAACACGACTTTATCAAAGAAATGAACCATGAAAATGACAGTTTGCAGTTATGTTCTTGGTTCAGATTGATTCTAAATGACTCCTATGGGAGATATAAACACACCCCTCACATATTAAAAATGGTAACAAAAGATTAAAATGTAAGAAAATATATCCAATTTCAGTGAATTCATCTGTTTTACAGCTTCACACAGATTTTAGTTGGTAGAAAATTGTGAAAACGGCTCAGTTGACCGCTGCTCTCTAACTTACTTGGATTTAACTCCACATGTATACGTATAAACGTATAAACAATGTAGAGTAAACTTGCATTAATTGTGTTGAGTATCTGTTTACGCTCGTTGCAGGGATCTCTCGTCTTTCTGTGGACGAGATGAAGCCCAGATTAAGTAAATATTCATTTTCAACCTGAGGAAAATGATAATCAGTGCGCAGGAAATCAATGAAAGTCAAAGCATTACTTTGTGTGTGTGTGTGTGTGTGTGTGTGTGTGTGTGTGTGTGTGTGTGTGTGTGTGTGTGTAGATGAGTGTTTGTTCGTGCCTAACCCACCGGTGTGTCTCGTGCAGTCCCCGGACCGTGTGACCCCGAGGACCTGATCGACGGCATCATCTTCGCAGCCACGTACCTGGGCTGCACCCACCTGCTGTCCGAGAGGACGCCCACCAAGAGCGCCCGCATGCAGCAGGCGCAGGAAGCCATGAACCGAGTGCGGGTGAGAGCAGATTAGAGATTATTCGTGGTTCAGTTCTGTTTTTTACTCACCCAACGGTTACACGGAGACTACTGTTTCAATATCAAGGCACATTTTAGATGTGATGTAGCATTAGAAAGCATGAACTCAGCACGTTATGATCTTATTATTTCATTTAACATCGGGCAGTTCCATATAGAAGCTTTCTAAATACTAGGATCAATATATATTCTTCACTTCTCTCCTATTTTAAGAGCAAACATCCCTGAAGTCCCTCACAGCAGCTAAAATAATCTAGATTAAAATCAGGTTTAAACAGCATCCATGTCTACATCCTGATATTAATATGGTTATAAATAAGACTACCTTTTTATCTTAAATTAGATTTTTACCACTTCATAAGGTACATAGTGGACATGTAAAGTATAAAACTGATCAGAATTGCTTAATTTTTAGCTTCAGAATGTGTGTAAGTATGAATTATTCCTGAATGGATTTACATTAGGAATTATACAATGATTTAATCACATTAAATTCACTATGACTGTGCCTCAATATAATCTCCTTTTTACAGTAAAAGTAGCCAGATTTTTTCTTTAAGTGCACCGTCCTGAGACAGGTTAATTTTACCTGTCTGTTTATTGTGTCAAATATGGTGTCAAAATTCACGTATTTATTATATTTGTTACAAAAAAAAGCATTGATTTGGTGCCTTCACTCAGACAAGGAGGGTTTCATGTGATTGAATGCGGGTGTTTAACCCTTCATGCCCTCTTTACCATATTGAGAAAGGAGAAAGGAGAAATGAGTGAAAGTAGAAGATAAAACTATAAAAAATCCAAAGATCAATTCAAATGCTGAATAAAAAAAGCTGTAACGTGAAAAGACTGCTGCTCCACCATGTCGATCTAAATATCTGTGGATGTCAAACACCACGTGTTTATATGAAAACCTATTAGGAAGTTGAGCCTTTCTGGATGCGTTGCTACTGAGCTTGAGAAACACGCAGGGTGGTGATCATCTGTGGTTCTTCATTTAGACTCTGTTCATACGACAATTGAGTGTTTGTTTCCATGACAACCGTGCTCGGAACCACTGAAAAAAAAACGCTCCAACTCTGTTGCCGTGGAAACGGGGGGAAACGCAACTTTTCTGAAATGCTGCTACGGTGCATGTGCACCACAGCAGTAGTAAAGAGTTCTTCTGCTGCTGTGCGAGTCGATGGACAATAACCAGTGTTTTCCTCAGAGTGTCACGACTCCCAGTCCAGATTCTTCTGGGACTTGGTAGTTTTAGAAATGAGAGTCACAAGTAATAACAATCCAACTCGGTCGTCTGTCCATACCAATGTCTGCGTACTCGCCACTTCTAATGTTAGTAGCGTATTGTTCTCTGTGTGGATGTGTGTGGTTTCATTATCAAAACAAACAACAACAACCTGGTCCAACGAGCAATCTACATCTTTTTAGTATTACTGCCGTTTCCATGTAAATGCGAAACTTCTCTGATGCAGGAACAGAGATGCAGTTCATTTGTAAAAGGATGAAAAAAACAGTTTGAATTGAAAGATTTGGAGTTGTTACTTAACTGGTTCAATCTAAACCTGCTGTGTGTGGCCTGTGATTTAAAGCACTTTACACCAGGATTATATTTCAGATGAGTAGTGTCAAAGTATCGATGCGCACGGCGCGTCACTTCCAGGAGAAATCAAAAGCGAGCGGTGCAGAGAGCAGCAAGCTGTTTCCATGTTGGAATCTCATGTGTATCTGAGGTTAATGTAATCGAGCTGGGTTAAATGCACAGAGTGAATTTCCCCAAAGGGATCGATGAACGTATTTAGAACAGAGCTGCAGTTACTGCGTATCACCACCGGTGGCACCAGCGAGAGCAAGAGCGTTGTATTTTAGAGCTTTTTATGTTTGGACTGAAGAAAGCTCAGCTCTGCTGTTGCTTCCGCGTCTCTGGTGGGGAACTCTGTGATGAGCTGCACGGAGGCTCGCTCTGCATTCAGCTCCCTCCCCGTCCCGCCCGTGGCTGAAAAGGCCGCATCATTCACAGATCACCGCCTCCGATCCGCTTCTCTCCGATACTCCACTGCATGTTATGTAAAGTGTGGCACTGGGCTGCCAGCGCCTCTCGCCTCTCTCCCACTCTCACTGTGTGGAGTCAAACATGCAAAGAGTACAGCGGATGTGACTTGTGGGAGAATCCGATGGAAGCTGAGAGGCTGCGAGTGTGTGTGTGTGTGTGTGTGTGTGTGTGTGTGTGTGTGTGTGTGTGTGTGTGTGTGTGTGTGTGTGTGTGTGTGTGTGTGTGTGTGTGTGTGTGTGTGTGTGTGTGTGTGTGTGTGTGTGTGTGTGTGTGTGTGTGTGTGTGTGTGTGTGTGTGTGTGTGTGTGTGTGTGTGAAGGACGACGTGTGAAGCTCTCCCAGCATCAGGGAGAGAACGAGAGCTCGGCTTTCAGGCCGAGATGTCCTCTGCTGAGTGAATCCAGGGAGAGGAGGAGACCCAGAGAGGGAGGAGGAGAGGGGGATCCAGAGAGAGAGGAGATCTAGAGAGGGAGGAGGAGGGGGGGATCCAGGGGAGTCCAGAGAGAGGAGGAGATCCAGAGAGAGAGGAGATCTATAGAGGGAGGAGGAGGGGATCCAGGGGAGTCCAGAGAGAGGAGGAGACCCAGAGAGGGAGCAGGAGGGGGGGATCCAGAGAGAGAGGAGATCTATAGAGGGAGGAGGAGGGGGGGATCCAGAGAGAGAGGAGATCTAGAGAGGCAGAAGCGGAGAGATCCAGAGAGGGAGGAGGGAGGAGAGATGACAGTGAGGTGGAGGAGAAAGTCGGAGGCAGAGAAAAGCCTGGAACCACTCCCCACTTTCAGCTTCACAAATGATTGAAACAAAGAAAACTGACAGTAACAAACTCGTCTCAACTAATAATTCTAACAAAATAAACAATATAAATACACTCGAGAGGCACCGACACCTATATATGGTACCGATACTGCATTTAATAAGTACTGGTATCGGTACTCGGTATCTGAAGGTAGCTAAACGTTAGCGCTCAACCTTTTAAAAAATGGTGTTGGTGCATCACATATATTGTCGCTTTATTTTTACACTCCAACATTCTGTCAACGTCCCTCGGTGAACCTGAAGGTTCCTTTCAGATTCTATTAATACTGATTAATTAAGTCCATGAAAAAAGTGACTTTTCTATCAAGTACAACAACAACCGCAACAATTCAATTCAATTAACTTTATTTATATAGCACCAAATACAACACGGTTATTTCTAGGTGCTTTTAACAACAAAGTAATATTTAATCAAATGAACGAGGTTACTTGGGACTCTCTTGGTTTGTTTATAAATATTTCCCAAAAAATATAATTTATAAACATATCAAAGCCTTGTAAATGTGTTCAGCCAAAACATTAGGACCAGTGGCCTGTCACTGATTTATGTCCTTATCATAGTACCTGAGGCTGGGATGGATTCATCAAGCAGAACGTCAACATCTTCTTCTCAGTTTAGGAGATAGAAGCAAAATTTATGTAAAAAGGTAATAACAATCCGAGTGAGTCAGGACCAGGTTTTGGAGATTTGGGGGGGTTTCTGATCCACAGTGGTCAGTTTTTTAATATAAGTGGGACAAGAAAGGAAAAAAAATAATAATTCATGACATTTCTATCATATTTGAAGCTCTTCTGTATCAGTGTGTCAATCTGATCAACCTCACTGTGGTGCGAGAAAAAACTATTTTAATCTCAACAAATAATATTCAAATCTAATTTTGTGAGGTGATAAATTACAATATATGTTTTTTTGTAACTGACTGTAAATAATTCATACAGGTATCCATATTTTACAATGTTTTCTGTGACTCAAAAAACAGAAAAACATCCATAAGACATAAATATGTGATTCCCCTCTTCAGACGCTAGATGGCACTGCTGCTCAACATGGATTAACGTTAATTGATCAATTCTATACATATATACAGTCCTTTTTACTAATAATCATAGTAGTGTGATTCGAAATACACAATTAAAGATCAGGAGAAAAAACTAAATAGAGTTTTAAGCTGCATGAATTAATTAATGCTTTATTTATGACATTTTTAATGATTTATTGTAAAAGAGTTCAAAGTGAGAGATTTGAAGCTGAGGATGCTTATGAGGATGAAGAAGAGGGTGATGATGATGGTGCTCTTGACACACAGATGTGTTTTGTCCTCGCCACTCAAGTCGCCCTAGGGTTTTTTTTCCCCTCTTCCTTTCACAGTATGAAGCACAGCGATCTGTTCGTGTCACATTGGATTCACTCATTCTTATTTATAGGATGCAGATTTTAAATCTCGGTGAGTCTGCAGCGCAGATACAAACTACTCCGAAACGTCTTGGATCATCTGTTTTCAACCCGGTACCAGACATTAAAGTATTGTTATTCATTTTAAGTCTCATAAAAACCAACTCAGTGTTAATAATTTGCCTTGAAATGATATTTGGAAGCGCTAAAGTGATAAAAAAAAAAATCACCTTTGATCGCTAAGAAAATATCTAAATAAGCTAAAATTCTCACTGTCACAGCTCTGATTTACAATTATTCACTTCATGCTTGTTTTATTAGAAATGTTAAGAGTAACTGTTATTAACTTACAAGTGATTAACTTAGAATTTGACAGTTTTATCTTCAATCATCAATTCAGAGGATGTGAAAAATAAATCCATCATAAATACTTAAAATATTATAATTAAGTGGTAATGATAGTTAGAATTCAATTTCTTAATGGATATTTTGATTTTCCTTTTTTAGATTTCAAATACAAACATCCCACTTCCCCCTACTTCTTAAAAGAGTTTCAGGCTTTGTTGCATGTTACAAGTGAAAACACAAAACCTTCACACTATTTCGTGACTGTGTTTACGGGACAACGGTGCTCGGAGTTACCGGAAATGCAACTTTTTGAAAATGCTACGACTCCTGAGCCTTATGCTCACACTCATTCACTCCATGTTTATCTACTTCACCACTAGTAAAATCACCCACAGTTAGAATTGATTATCCAACATCATCGATCTGCATTTGTTAGTTTTAGAAAAAACACTTTGAGTCCAGATACGTTATGGTACTGTGTGGGATGCTGTAAGCAAAGTATAATATTTCACTCGAGAGAGTTTTCTATTGACAGAATATTTGTGCATTCATGTCTCCTCTTTGTAATTCCACTTTGTCTTCTCCGCAAACCACAAAAATCCCAAAGGCTCCGGATTCTTTGTGATTTCTGACTAAATGTGATGGAACCACTGCAGCTTCATGCTGCTGCTGTTAATACAAGGAGAAGCTGTTTCACTTCCAGCAGCTAAATCCTCTTTAACGCTCACTGTCACTGTGATGAAGATGAGCTCGTCTGATGATGGCTGATGGTTATAACTACACACACACACACACACACACACACACACACACACACACACACACACACACACACACACACACACACACACACACACACACACACACACACACACACACACACACACACACACACACACACACACACACACACACACACACACACCCCCGCCCGGTGTCCTTCATCCTCTGTGTGTTCTCTCGTCCCTGCAGGCTGCTCAGAAACAGGCCAAGAACAGGAAGAAGGTGAGTTTAAGTTTTTAGGCAAATAATGAAGTTACGAGAGAATAAAAGCTCTTGTTTCTTTACAACACTGATTCCAAACCTTTTTCTTTGAAGGATCCCAAATTGTCACCAGTGTACACGTCGGCAGTCACTCACCACATCCTGTGTCGTTAGAAAAAAACAAAACAAAACGAAGGAACCTCATGACACTTGTGAAACACAGTTTCTTTGTTTTATTCTGTAACCATCTCGCCACAAAAGCTCAATCCAGCTCTAATCTTGCTCATCGCTTCAACGAAGCCATGTTCTATGTAGTTCTCGTGGTACAACCGTTGTTCCTTTTTGATTGAATCGTCTTTCTCTTTAGCCTGATGAGCCACCATGTTCCTCTCTCTCTTTACTTTGCAGTTTACTTTTACATTTTTTAAATAGTATTTACTGAAATAAATTATACATTTTTAATACAAACACTAAAACTTAGTAGTTTCATGACATAAACGAATTAAATGCAGACTATTTTTAACGACATATCAAGAGGGCTTCACGACCCCCACCATGAATCTTTGGCGCCCCCTGGTGGGTGTCGAGATATCTGGTTGGTAATCGCTGCTCCACAGGTTAAAACACTGTTCTTCTGTCAGAAACTCCAAATGATTTAAAGGTTCAAACAGAAGAACTTTTTCTTGTAATGCAGTAAAATTCAATCAATCTTTAGATGAATACACTTTTTCGGTCGTTGTTTATATAATTACTTGTAACTAGTGACTTTTCATTTCAAGCAGTATTATGTTGATGGTTTTGTTGGATCTGCTGCTGGTGGCCTCCTGTGCTTACTCCCTGCTCTCTCCTTCTCCCCCTCCTCATCTCCCCCCCCCCTCCTCCTCAGAGTCCTGATGGAGAGCCTCCGTCCACAGCTGAGGTGGATCTCTTCATGTCCACTCAGAGGATCAAAGTTCTCAACGCCGACACTCAGGTGAGCGAAACTCAACAAGATGTCGTGGAAAAAACAAAACCGAACACGAGTCCACCAGCGGATCAGACAGAAAATGAATAGATCAGGTTTAAGATACTTCAAAATGTGACTCAGGATTCAGAACTTATTCAATAGATGAAGAAGAAACTGAATTTAAGGGGTTTAGCAGTGAATTGAAACTGATTTTGAGTTGAATTCATATTGACAGAGTTCTTTAGAAACAGTCCGGTAGGAGTCTATACAGTGCAGCTGAAACCGGGTCCGTCTTTTCCAGGAGTCCTTAATGGACCTGCCGCTGAGGACCATCTCCTACATCGCAGACATTGGGAACATGGTGGTCCTGATGGCCCGGGGGAAGATGGTACGCTCCCGCAGCGCTCAGGAGAACCTGGACCACACGGCGGAGCAGACCACCCTGACCCACGACGACCGGCGGCTGTACAGGATGATCTGCCACGTCTTCGAGTCCGAGGACGTGAGTCTCACCTCTCACACGTTCCCGGTTCTCAATCTTAGTTCCCGAAAGCTTTAGAGTTACCTGAGTCTAACACTAAGTGGTTCCCCAGGGCTCTGTGCTTGGTCCCTTCTTCTTTATTCTTCACCAACACAACACACAGTTTGATACCAAGCTCGACCTCTCCGTTGGTGACGGGGTCCTGTTGTGTGTGTGTTCCAGGCGCAGCTCATCGCTCAGTCCATCGGGCAGTCCTTCAGCGTGGCCTACCAGGAGTTCCTGCGGGCCAACGGCATCGACCCGGAGGACCTGAGCCAGAGGGAGTACAGCGACCTGCTCAACACTCAGGACATGTACAACGACGACCTCATCCACTTCTCCAAGTCCGAGAACTGCAGAGACGTGAGTGAGGGGGCAGCAGGGGGCAGCAGGGGGCAGCAAGGGGGCAGCAGGGGGCAGCAGTGGCTGGAAGAGGGCAGCAGGGGGCAGCAGAGAGCAGCAGGGGGGAAGCAGGAGGCAGCAGTGGCTGGAAGAGGGCAGCAGGGGGCAGTGGGAGGCAGCAGTGGCTGGAAGGGGGCAGCAGGGGGCAGCAGTGGAATGGAAGGGGGCAGCAGGAGGCAGCAGTGGCTGGAAGGGGGTAGCAGGAGGCAGCAGGAGGCAGCAGTGGCTGGAAGAGGGCAGCAGGAGGCAGCAGTGGCTGGAAGGGGGCAGCAGGATGCAGCAGGGGCTGGAAGGGGGCAGCAGGGGGCAGCAGGGGGCAGCAGGGGGCAGCAGGATGCAGCAGTGGCTGGAAGGGGGCAGCAGGGGGCAGCACAGTTAGAACGTCCCTCTTTGAATATTCATATTTTTTTTGTTTTTCTCCACGACGAGCTGCTCTGCCCTCAGCGGAGGTTTTCCACGCCGTTAGTTTTCCCTCGCAGTGTTTTCGCATGAGCGGCTGCTTTTAGAGTCGCAGCCGCAGCAGGAAACAGAAAAACAAACCTGGGATTCATTCGTCTGGCCGCCGTCCGTGTGCCTCAGGTTTACATCGAGAAGCAGAAAGGCGAGATGCTGGGCGTGGTGATCGTGGAGTCCGGCTGGGGCTCCATCCTGCCCACCGTCATCATCGCCAGCATGATGCACGCCGGCCCCGCCGAGAAGTCCGGCCGCCTCAACATCGGGGATCAGATCATGACGGTGAACGGAACGAGCCTGGTGGGCCTACCGCTCAGCACCTGCCAGAGCATCATCAAGGTACGCCAGGGACTCGAACCTTCGACCGACAGCAGCTTCCATCAATTCCTAAGAATATTTGCTATAGAATGTTTGTGGTTTATTCTATCAGGGCCTCATGCAGGGAAAACAAAGGTTTGTTGCAACACGGGTCAAAATGTAGAAGAATAGACTTTTATAGAACAAAAGGCACATTTTCACCTTCTTTTTTTTTAACAACATTTTTGCACAAACACAGTTTGAATGCTCATATTTGGACTTTTGTCTAAAACAGAAAAAGAAGCGACAATTTGTATTGATGTATTCTAAACTACAGGACAACACATTCTTGACGTTCTCTTGTGTGTTTCTTTGAGTTTCGTGTGAAGATTTCAGATCATTACAATCAGTTAACCAGACAAAAATCCTCTGAGAGGAACTACGGATGAAAAAAACGGACTGTTTAGTGTTTTCTGTTTGTTCAGGGTCTGAAGTCTCAGTCCAGGATCAAGATGAACATCGTGCGCTGCCCCCCCGTCACCATGGTGCTGATCCGCAGGCCGGACCTCAGATACCAGCTCGGCTTCAGCGTCCAGAACGGCATCGTGAGTCTCCGCCAAGCGCCAGACATACAGACTTTATTTCTTCTTCTACTGCTACTTCTCCCATTAATTCCTCATTACCTTCTTCTTCTCCTCTGTGCAGATCTGCAGCCTGATGCGGGGGGGCATCGCTGAGCGGGGGGGCGTCCGGGTCGGCCACCGCATCATCGAGATCAACAGTCAGAGCGTGGTGGCCACGCCTCACGAGAAGATCGTCCAGATCCTGTCCAACGCTATGGGGGAGGTATGGAGAATCCAACGGATGAACCCCGGTTCGATCCCCAGGGGCGCCACAGAAGAATAATCCATAAATAATCCAAACATCACCATGAATCTGAATATTTCCCCTTTGCAAACACACATGACAATTTCATTCAACATCTTTGAACAAAACCATATAAAGTTAAAATTTTAGGAAAGAAAAGTCACATTTTTTATATTGTTCTGGTTTAATGACGCAAAATACAGAAAAACTTAAAATGTGATTTGTCCGTTTACTTCCTTGCAAATGTAACAAAAGAATTAACGTTCACTTCTTTTTTTGTTGGTCCTGATCTTTTGTTGGACTTCTTTAGTTTTTTACAAAAGAAACTTTGTTCGTGGGACAAATTAAAATGTGAATTACAAAGTTGGTCATGAATCAGATTTTCTCACTAAAACTTCTTTTGACCAAAGTGATGGAAAAAGGACAAAACCGTCCCTCACGTTGCCTGTTAGGATTATTAATCTGTGATCAGTGTGGCTTTGTAATTTTGTTAAACTGGGATTTCTCTCTGCTGCAGATCCACATGAAGACGATGCCTGCAGCCATGTACCGTCTGCTGACCGCGCAGGAGCAGCCCGTCTACATCTGAACACACACACACACACACACACACACACACACACACACACACACACACACACACACACACACACACACACACACACACACACACACACACACACACACACACACACACACACACACACACACACACACACACAGAGATATGACTTGCCTTAATCTGTACAGTGCAGCGTGGCAGCAGAGGCAGATTATCACAGCGGGCCAAGTGTTGTTAGTGTTTTTCTGTTCAACCAAAGAAGAATAACCGTGGATCTTATCGTGCATATTTAGGTGGAAAGCAGAACTCAGTGTTATTAGCTTTTGTTTTGGGTTCAGTAGCTGTCATTTCTGAATGTACTCTTAAATCATGTTGGACCTAGAGATTATCGGAGGAACGAGTCAAACTGGAAGCCGGAGAGGAACGCATGTACAATTCTACTGAATAAAGGAAAAGAAGAAACAAGAGATCAGATTTCTGCTTCATTTGTTCGGAAAAACTGATTAAAACAACACAAATTACTGGGTTGATTTAATATTAACGTCTAATCCTGCAACTGCGAAACGCGTCGAGGCATTTATTCTCAGTTAAATCTCAAATTAAGTGAAAATTTGTCTGATCAATACTTTTTCACATAATTTCTTATTTGTAAAGATTGTTGGGATCTATAGGAGGGAAAAAGAAAAGTTACTTTTTTAGTTATTTAAAGAACAAGCGTCTCAAACTATACCAGTATATACCATCTGTGGCCACCAGATGTCACTGCATGAACAGAAAGCTGCTACAGAACCAAGGAGAAACCTCTCGTGCTGCTGTATTTGACAGCAAAATGAAAAGAAATTAAACTGAAATGATTCATTCTGCAGCATAAAAATGAAATATCTACATCAGACGTGCCAGAATATGTTCGGCTGAAGCAGTCAGCAGTGAGGAAATGTGTCCGTCACAGAAGAAGAAAGAAGATTGTGAAAGAATCAGATCCGGAAAATGAAGAAATCAAAGCAGATCTAGATTGAACACTTGTGATCACAGTCTTTCAGTCGAACTAATGCAGAACAAACAACAACCAGGAGTTTCAACCTCATATCAGGTCTTTATAAACACTTAAATATAAATTATCTGACTACGACAGTGGAAACTCACAGTCAGTAACTTGTGTTCACTGCCTGTCGACCCACGCAGTGCTGATTGGACATAAATGAAAAATAAATGGGGCTTATACTTGTTTTATTCCCTTTTATGTTTTTTTTTTTTTTTTAAGCTGTGAATTAACGTGCGGAAAATACACTAACGTGTACTCATGGTTTTGTTCTGAGCTTATTTCATCATTTTAACACACTGCGAACTAATCAACTGATTAAAAAGTGTTTTAATTGAATAATTCACAGTTTTACTTTTCACTTAAAACAAACCGTGCTCGGAAAGGAATCCCCATGAAACCCACATTTTCACGTGTTTGACTGGATTGTTTCCATCTCCAATGTCAATCTTTGCAGATTTAATATTAGATTTAATATAATTTGCACATTAAAAAGTAGGTTTGTGTCTCTGGAAGTTCTTAAAGCTTCTCCGTGCTCTCAGATCCTCACTTCTCACCTTGAACCCTTTTAAAAAGCCTTGTTATTTGGACATTTTCTAACAAGTCATGAAATGATCAGATTCATGAAAACTAAATCTCAATGAGTGTGTGTGTGTGTGTGTGTGTGTGTGTGTGTGTGTGTGTGTGTGCATCATATCAGCTCAGAAATAAAACTACTGAGGTTGTTCTACATGTTCTCCCTGAGCAGGCATCTTCTTTAAGAGCTGATCAGAGCAACAGCGCAAATAGATTTTTCCCACTGTCACTTTTAAATCTGATTCTTTAGATATTCAGTCAGTTTGATGGGCTCATCTGCAGAAACCGTGGCAGCGGGACACAAACTGCTTCAAGATTTTCTCAAGATCATTGAAGCTCGGCAGATTTACATTTAGAAATAATAATAAAATGCTTTTAATTTACAAAAAATGAACTGAAACATTGTGATCGCCTGAGGGAGGAGTGAGGTGATTTGAAGAGTAAATCTCAGAGCATAAATACATTAATATAATCTACTTAAGCGTTAATCCCACCCGATATCGTGTAGCCCCACTTAATTCCATGTGTGCGTGTGTCCAGCAACCAATAATGTAATAAATGTGTCCATTTTAAATGCAATAACATCAATAACTTCTATAATTAAATCGGCTTGAAAAAGTCTTGATTATGTACCAACTGTAGATTAACAAGATTAACACGGCTGCATTCAATGGAAATGAAAGATGTTTTGTGCAGTTTGCTGATCAGAAACAGCCACATTCTGGACTATTTATTACACTTGTTTCAGTTATTTTTGGCCTCATTTCATTTAAAAACAATATCGGTTGATACTCTCAAAACTAAAGTAGACTCGGACACAAGGTTAATAATAAAAAAAAAAGAATCATTTATTAGAATTTCCCAAGAGTCTGTGGTGCAACACTCAGGAGATCACAAACTAAAAAAAAAAGAAAATCACAGACGAACGGGGACACAGAAGATAAACCGACATGATTGTCACCACATCTGTGAGCTGGTGAATAATCAGTATAAAAACCATAAAAAGGATTGTCTCCGTTTGTGTGCAGCTGCTGTAAAAGTAACACGTTTCCACTTTAAATCTGTCTTTTGGTTCTGGGTTCAGATGATCACGACGATCACGACGATGAAAAGGTTAACATTTGAGTGAACAGTCTGCAGATGTTTGATAGCTGAGGCTGGAAGAAGAGCTGAAAGGCACTTATGAAGATTCACAGCTGGAACGACGAGAACAACAAAACGTGACTCGGTTAACAGTTTCAGTTTCTGCCTCTCGTGCCGTAGTTGGATTTAAAGATCAAGTGTACGAGATCCGCGTTATGCCACGTTTAAGTTACTGCAGCATCTCTGCTGCCTCGTGCAGATTAAACACCGACTCCCTACACCACCTGGTGGCATGAACTAGTATTACAAGACAAAATGACCCGACGTTTGTCAGCTCACGATTGTTAAATATCTGCTAAAATCATAATTTCAGGTGCAATGCTTCTGTTTGCATGACTTGTGATCAATAGTAAGCGTAAAAATCAGCATATACCTAAATATTTGATTGCATTTGTAAAAGTGTGAACATGTTTCATAAAAAACTGTCAATGATTCAGGTTAAATATCTTTTGGTCAAAGAAATACAAAACACCTCAACATCGACGTCACTGTTTTGTCGCAATTTCTCACTATTTCTCAGTGTAAACAAAGAAAAGGTTTGTGCTTTGTACCGTTTTACATCTTCAAAAACTACAGAAACAGTTTTGACATAATTTTAAAGAATTATTAGTGTAAACTATCCATCGCAATACTACTTTATACCACAAGATGATGTAGAGAGTCTATTCAGCAAATACTGAAGTGACTTGGCGCTGCCACCTAGTGGTCAAAAAGGAATCACTCACTGTGAGAATCAAGGAGAAAATCCACAAACACCCAGAACGTCCAGCTCAGGTTTTGTTTTCGTGTCTCAAAAAAAACTCCAAAGTTTCAGCTTAATTTCTTCCAAAAAAAAAAATCAACAGAAGGGAACTCAAACTGACAGAAACGTTTCATGACGAAGGTGTGCCAACATGTCCTGTACAACATAAAAAAAAACGACATCGGACTACGAATGAAAGAGTTCAGAGTTCTTTTTGTCGTGAAGCTACAAAAGCTGTTGCCATGGCAACGGGTGGTCCACTTGCGCGCCTTCGCCCCCTGCTGGGCCTACAGCTCCGTGTCCTTGTACTTCTGCGGGTTGTAGTAGCCTCTCTTGTTCTGGTCGGCCAGATGCCGGCGGTACTCGGCCTCGTCGTCCTCAGCGTACGGCGGCCGGGAGGACGCCTGCGGCTCGGCGTGGGAGCTGGACCTGGACAGACACAGACACAGGAGTTAGTCAGGCGTCAGGCAATGGAAAGGTCAGCGATGACGCCGACGCTCTCACCCGATTGGCTGAGGACGGTTGAGGTTGGGCTTCGGCAGCTTCACGGGGACGGCGTAGATGTCCGGATGCTTCTGGGCGATTTCAAGCTGGATGAAGGGTCACAAACACAAATGTCAGACTACCTACAAATAAACAGTTTTAGACACAGTTACTGTTTCACTACTTTCTCTTTGTATTTTACTGACTCGGGCGTTTTCCGCCTCCTGCAGCTCCAGAAGCCTCTGAGCTCGAGCCAGATGGTCCATCTTCTCAA
Source organism: Lipophrys pholis (assembly GCF_963383615.2). Classification (NCBI taxonomy): domain Eukaryota; kingdom Metazoa; phylum Chordata; class Actinopteri; order Blenniiformes; family Blenniidae; genus Lipophrys; species Lipophrys pholis. The sequence continues at coordinate 17,978,656 of NC_137641.1, read as the reverse complement.
ACGCTTGGATCTGAGCCAGAGCAGGAACAAGAAGGTCATTAGTCCTTATAGAGAGGAAATGAGGGGCGAGTGCACGTCCACATGAAAGGAGCCGTGATGAAACACTGAATGAGATGAGCTGTGATCACCACAGGAATGCAAAGGTTGCAGTTACCTGATCACCCATTTTCTATTTGATATTAGAGGCAGAGAAAGAGAAGCAGGAAGAAAGAGCAATAAAAGTTGTTTAATGACTCAGTAAGAGGGTGTAAAAGTGGGTGGAGCTTGTAAAGGAGGAAATGTGAGCGGATGGGGGAAGACGCTCACCTTCCCCAGGAAGGACTTGCTGGCGGGATCGACCTCGTTCTCCATCCCCGGGCTCTGCTCCCCGGACGACTGGTTCAGACGGCCGATGGCGGGCTTCAGGGCGACGGGCGGTGGCAGCGGTTTGCCTACGCCCACTGCGTCGCTGCTGATGGTGCTGCTGGAGTGCGACTCGTAGCTCCGCGTGGAGTCGGTCCGGGTCTGAGCACGCACCTGCAGCAGACAGGAAGGAGACACGGAGGACGGTTTGAATCAGCGAGGCGACGAGCGAGAGCAGCGGAGGCTTCATGACAGTTTCATGATGGACTCAGGCTGGATCTCCTCCACGAGATTCAGATGTAAGAATTTCGAATTTGTCAACGCATTAAAAAGAAGCATATTCTTAATTTCTGCCGGGGACCCTAACCCAACCCGAACAGGAAGGACGTTTCAACGTTCATAGCAGCGATTATCAGACTTATTTCTCCACGCTCCGTACTGTAGGACGGTCTGGAACATAAGATGGAAGAACTCACTTCACTCACAGAACTAACTTTTCCTCCCGATTGCAGTGCAGTAGGATTTAAGTATTAGTTCCCATTTCTCCTTTCCTTTAAACATGGCCTCAACGATCTCCTCCAAACACCCTTCTCCTATCAGCATCAGAGCAGCACCCAGGCTGCTCACCAACCAACTTCAGCTGCTGTCTCTTGTTGTGTCTTTGATCCGTTTGTTTGCTGCTTCAGAAGATGACTTCAGTTGTTTCATAGTGGAAATGATGTAACTTTACATGGAAACAGCAGAAATCCTGAAAACAATGTTGTTTTCCTGTTGGGCCACTAGTGGGGGCTGTTTGGTTTTGTAATGAAGCCACACAGGCACAGAGAACAATACACTATAAACATTGACAATGGTGAACACACAGACATTCGGATGGACAGACAGAAGTTAGATTGTTGGGCCTTAGAGGTCACATGATTTGTTAGAGGAGCAGGAGGAGGAGGAGGAGGAGGAGCGGGGATTCTCACCTTGGGGGGTTCGGGGACAAAGGAAGGTGGGGGACTGGGCTCTCTGTGCAGCACCTCTCTGCTACCTGCCCTCCTCATACGAGCTCGGGGTTCAGGGTGAAGCTTCTATACACATGGACACGGACACAGAGACGGACAGAGACGGACACAGAGACGGACACAGAGACGGACACAGAGACGGCGGACAGGGTCAGGTCAGGATGTTCGGTGGTCAGGTTTGATTGACACAGGTGTCAGCAGGAGGCCACGCCCACCTCGTCCGGCAGCACGGGCTCCGACGAGCGGCTGATGGCCGAAACGGGATGGGGCTCGTCCAGCACCTCGTCCAGCTCGTTGTCGGTATAAGCCCCGCCCTCGTCCGCCGTGTCCTCGTAGTCGCTGGTCAGGCGGCTGTCCATGCTCAGGTAGTCGGCGCTCATCGCAGACAGGTAGGACATGCGGTCGTCATGGAGATCCAGGTCCTCCTCTGACCCGTCCATCTGGAGAGAGAAACATCAGCACTTATTTCTATGGAGACGGTGAGCGTGAGCTGCAGAGATGATGAGGCTCACCTTGCCCTCACACACCCACACGGCGCGGTCCTGCTGCTCCCGGATAGAATCCTTCACGCTGCCGTACCAGCCGTCATTCGCCGAGTTCAGGTTGATGGACGCTGGGAGGACAGAAAAACAAAGTCTGAGAAAATCCAGCGCGAGCAGCACCGACGATGACCAACAATCTGGAGGGTTAATGGAGTTAAATGTCACATTTTATGGATTGTTTCAGTGTTTTAAACCTATAAAAACACTTTAAATGCCATTCAATCAAATTGATCTGTTCATTACTGTATTAACATCTGGCTCCATGAAAAGACTGTATGATGAGCAGCAAACTACATTCATGTCTGTCCTCTTCCTTTCCTTCTTCCCTGTCAAAAGCTGGTGTCTGTATTACCCAGCATGCAGCTGGGATCTTGAGGGGAATGATATTTTTAAAACACGACCATCATTGTTAAATATTTTAACTCCGGGCGCCTGTGCAGCTGCAGCAGCATCTCAACTTTATTCTATTTGTGGAAGTTTGAGGTCGGCTTGGTTAAAAACGCATCTAAACAAACGAACATTGAAGCGAGAGCAGCACAAACAATCTGAATCCATTGTTACTTAGAAATGTTCAGAAAAACGAGACTGCAACTGGGGATGCACTTATACCACCTTTTTTAAAGTACGAGTCACGATACAAGTACTTATTGAAGCCATTAATACTAATTTATACTCCTTATGCAAACAATATGCGAAGGTTTTGTGTTTCTGCAAACCACCTCCACACAGCCTGTGTCGATGCTACGTCACCTTTAACAGCCTTAAAGGCTCGGGTAAACATAGCGCAGTGCGTAGCATCTCTCTACACACTGGCCTGCGTGTACTGGAGACTGCAGACCGAGGGACTGAGTTCGCTCCAGATTTCCATTACTGAGTCTATCATTCATACTTTAACCACGTTTAGCATGCGGCACCACTGTTGTGTGAGCCTGAAACTCTTCAGCGTGTCTCTGGTGATTAAGTTGCTGGTGTACAAACTAGTTTTCAGCTCGTACTGAGATTTTAGCAGAACATAATATACAGTCTGTCTTACTTGTGTCATTCTCATGAATATTAAAGAATCTCCAAACTGCTGACATCGCTCGTCTTTTCCTGTCTGCCTGCTGCTGATGAATGACGTCACGTAATACTCGCCGGGCGGTGTCAGGGATCTTTTACAAATACGAGTGAAAGTGTAGTATAAGACCTGATAACTGTTATTGGCATCGATGCACTCCGAACTGCAGCCATAGTGCACATGTGCACTCTGCAGAGTTTCAGAAAAGTTGTGATTTCCCCATTTACATTTTGCATTTTGAAAAATGTGAACTCTGAAAATTGTTTTCAATTACTCCCGATGCCACAGAATGTTGCTGCTGTCTCTTTGAAAACGTTATGGTGTGAACATTCCATAGAGCTCTCTGTCTCGGTAGAAAAAAATAATGGTCGTTCATTGTTTTGATCACCGACATACGATCATATGACCAATAAACTGGACTAGTTGTTGCAACTTTGAAAAACCGGTCTTCTCAATGAACTCTTCAGCAGCTTATTCCATCAAATCTTCCACTAACTCAAGACGTTTTCTGCACTTTGAGAATCTCCTAGAGAAACCTCAGCAACCACAGCTTTCTTCTTTTTAAAAATGTTGTGAATGGTGTTTCTCTTCCATGAGCACTGGATTCACAATATATAACATTATTGGTACGATACATCCTGGAGTCTCCTTCCTGCCTCTGCAGTGGCTGAAGGTCTGCGGCCGTACCGGTGAAGAGGTGTGAGCAGGTCTTCCTCAGCTTGACGGCCTGCTCGTACAGCTTGCGGGCGCTGCGGTTGGACCCGGGCAGGAGGCGGTTCCTCATGGTCTTGACGCCCTGCTTGCTGTCGGGGTTGAGGAAGATGACGATGGGATACCACTGGGTGTAGTTCAGGGTGTCCACGGCTTTGGGGGTCACGTCCAGAAGAGCGTGACGGTCCTGTGGGAGCAGAGCGAGGAGGAGGAGGGTGAATGTGATGTTATGTGACAGCACTTTGCCTCCTCCTGCAAGGCTCCTCCACCGCTGTGTACCTGCTCGATGATTTGTCGGATGGTGTTCAGTCTCACCACTCCGGATGACTTCTCACTCCCTGCATCTTTGGGCTCCGTTTCTGAAAGAGAGAGCCAAGCAATGACACAAATCTCCACTAATCTGCTCTTCTCGTTACTAACATGCCCTTTAAATGACACTTACTCGCAACGACAAACTCATTGGGAAGGTCGTTGGCCAGTTTCTCATTGACGGTGTCGGAAATGGGACCAAATATCACGACGGGTCTCCTGAAACCAGCTGAACAAAACCAGAGAGGAGATTATTTCACACATGAAGAAAGAAACGTGAGACTACCAGTCACTGGGGTGTGGAGTGTTTCTGAAGCACCTTCCCGGAGCACCACTCTCTCATAGGCGGGGAACCGTGTGCTGACCGGAGTGGCGCTCAGGTCCTCTCGGCTCTTGCGTAGGTCTTTCTTCTTGGCCGCTCTCTGACCTCGCAGCCTCCAGAAGTCTCCTCGATCGTTGCCGGACGCGGCTCGGGCGGCGTTCTGAGCGTTGGCCATCTGCTCGGCTCTGTGAGACAAAGCGAGACACATTGTGTGATTTCTCTGAGCTTCAAGGATCCGTCCAGTTGACCGGGAGGTTTTGAATCTACGTCACTCGCCTGCTCTTTGCCGGGATGATCCCTTTCTCCAGCAGCTGGTTCTCTTTGTCCATACGGATCGCCAGCCAGCTGCCCAGCTTGCCGTCGTACAGCGTGTCCGTCACCTTGAAGATCTCTCCTCTGGAGAACGGCAGGCTCTGCGGCGCCTCCTTCTCGTACTCAAAGTGGGTCCTGATGAAGAACGAGTCGCCTCTGCCTGATTCCAAGATGTCCTCGTACACTGAAACGAAAGGAGGAAACGGAGCTCATACCATCTTTATACTGAGGCCAGTCTAGTTCTACTGATGCTGGTTCACCATTGAGCAAAGATTTGAAGAATTGCACTCAAGACTAATGAGATTAATTTGTCTGTTCTACACTTAACTTTGTTGTCATTATAATACTGTCATAACAGCCACTTGAATGATTTCTGCAGAAATGTTTCCTAAAACACTTTTCAATCAAAGCAGAAATCTTCTGTGGTTTCACGCCGGCTCCATCTGTTCTTCTAATCCCAAACAGGCTCCGTGTTGTCGGTTCAGGACTCTGTGGGCCACGTCGTCACTTCCTGGACTTCTAATCTGACTTTACTCTGCGACAAATCTGCAGCCGATTGGATATTTTGTGATGCGATAGTTGTTGTCCTTTCACATGCCTGAAACTTCTACAATGTTGTAGATTTATCCAGCCTTGTCCAGCCCACTGACAATCTGCGAGAGTAAAGTCACTAAATTGAAATAAAATAAAAGGTTGGATTTCTACTTATATATATTTAATCAAGCATGGTGCACCACACGGCTTTATTGTTGGTCCACTGATTAATTTCCATCACTGCATTTCTAATTCACTCACACTTGAAGTTACAGTCACCATGTATGTGACCTGTGAGGAGACTCTTCTTAACACAAACATCTCAGAGGCAGGAAAGTATTATTCACTCATTTTTAAAAGAGCAGTCTGTATTAGTTACTGTCAGTTTCATACCTTCAGGTTTACTCTGTGCCAGAATGGTTACGTCTTCTCCTTTGGGGATTTCCAGGAGGTAGAGGACAGCGTCTTCACGCACCATCCCTCTAAAGTCCATGTTATTTACCTGAAACGGCAGAAAGCGCAGAAAGAAAGAAGATTACATGAAAGAATCACAAAAGAAAAGGTTGATGCAACATTGTGCATGTCATATCGTTTTTATTCCCCCATTCCTGGATGTAGTTTGTTTATCTCTGCAGAAGTGGGAACACAAACAGCTTTGCTAGTTTTAAAGCAAATGCTAAAAAGACTATTTGGAAATAGTCTTTTGTACACCTATGGGTTAAAGTGAGGTGTGGTGAGGGTACTGGTAGAACTGAAGGACTAATGTGAATCTGCAGGATTTTAAAAGTTTGATTCAACAACCTTCACGATCTGATCTCCGGTGTGGAGCCCCTCCTGCTTGGCGGCGCTGTCGTCCTGAACGCCGGCGATGAAGATGCCCACGTCATTTCCTCCCGCCAGCCTCAGACCCACGCTGTCGCCTTTCTGGAAACGCACCATCACCGTGTTGGGCCTGCAGCGCAAAGTTCATCACAATAAAGATCAGCCACTTCCTTCCTGCAACTGTGTCCTGAAGTTTCTTGGTGAACCACTGACCCGTATACTTCCTGGTCATCCAGGTTCGGCTTCAGAGGGACTTTGGTAGGAGCGTGGGGCTTCGGGGCCGCGGTGACTGCTGGTGCTGCACAGACACAACAGTACAGTTTAAACCTGATCCACTGAGTTTGTGTCTTCACAAGGAGGCGCGGTTGTTTTACCAGGTGGCGTCTCTGATCGGGGCTCCTCCCTCTCTGCCTGCAGAGGGGGCGTGTCCTCAACACCTCTGTCTGCGCCTCTGAATGGGGTCGGCATGGCTCCCATTTTCGCCAGCCTGTTTGGTGGATCCTCTCTGGTTATAACGCAAAGTCAAATGTTGGAATTACACATCGTTTCTCCCACTACCATCCAAGAGGAGCAGCTACAACTCAAACCTTACCCACACTCGTTCTAATATTAGATGGGATGATGGGGAAGCTTTGTGGAGCATGAATAAACATAATCCTGTATTATCCTGATTGTTTTGTTTTTCCTGCCGTCTTTATCAACACATGAATAACAGAAGCAGTGCAGATTTCTCATTTCGTGTTCATTTATTCGACAGCGTTGAAACTGAGGTCAACAGATGTTTAATGGAGCTTTGACAGATTTACATAAACTTACAAACCAAGACTACACGAACACTCGGTTAATTTCATGGCCTCTACTACTCGAGAGAAAGACTGCACAGCTTTTTAATCCTGATGTTTCTAACATTAGTAATCCAACACATGCTCTCTGCTCACATGTGTGTAACTTAAAATAGACTGGAAAAGCATCTTTCATTGTTTTTCTGAAGCCTCCGGGAAGTGTTGTATCAAGAGGATCAGGATTCCAACAATCATGCTTGTTTCTTATAACAAGCACGAGAAAAAAACTGTTTTGTTTGGAATTGTGGTTGCAAAGACGTTAATTGTCCTAATGTGGAAACTGGATACAGTACTGTGGATGGTAGGAATGGAAAATACTAGACATCAGGAGAGACTGAGATTTAATGACAACAACACAGGAGATGTGTTCGATAAGCTCTAGGATCCTGTGCTGAAAGTTCTGCCAGGAAAGGACAAATATCAAGATTATGACACTTGAAGCAATGTATTGATGTTCATGTGCACAAAAAGACGGCTTCATTTAATGTTACGACTGTCGCCACTGTTATATGCTAGATGTGCTTTGTTTATAGGGAGTGTGTTCCTTTCCTCGTCTGTTTGCTTGCAAGTTAGTTTTTATTTTGAAATAGGTTTTTAAAAAAAAAAGAAAAAGGAAATACATGCAGCAGTCCAACTGGAAAAGAGGACAACCCTCACAGACAAGCTTCTGAAATGACGAACAAGTGAAGGCAGGAATTGACCTTTTGGTGAAGCTCCAGCTTTGAACACAAATGAATCAATAGCATTCAACTACCAACGGTCTGGACTGGGACAAACTTTCTCACCTCCAGAGAGAAGCAATTGTTGTTTTCTGAGCTGTTCCAAGTCATTTAAAATGGTTGAACAATGTGCCTGGGGCTGCGCAACAGCGATACGAGTTATCGTGACAGAATATACAACTAAATTGACTTAATCTCATTTCCCAAACACAAACCAAACCTGAGCAAACATCTCCTGTAGATTAAGATGTGTCAGACCACACAAACTCAACGCCATAACTACAAACAAGAATGTCAACATTTGGTCCAAACTAAGGCAGTGTCTTGTATAATCTAATAATCTAGTCGTAAAATATCAATCACATAACGCGAGCAGCGATAAGCTTCCTGCAGCTCGCCATCTAGAGTACCTGATGAACACTGATGTTAAGATAGGTGGTTAAACGCAGTCTAGCGCCTGTTGCAGTTTGGTTTCTACACCGACAGCTGCCATGTAAACTCCAGTTTTGACGGCTTGTTCGAGTTAGTAACTAATGGGAGGCGGGGCTTAGCCAAGCTCAGTTGGACTCCGGTGTTGGCGAATACCTGGGCTTGTCTCGAAGTCTCTCATTGGAGGAGTGGGACGAGAGGTCGGAGTGGTGCCCACGCCGCTCATCCTGTGGAGAGTAGGAGCGGTACGACTCGATCTCTGAGATATCTGCCAACGACAAAGACGGTAAAACATCACAACCTCTCTGATGCAACAGCACGCTGGCGACTTCGCTCTACAGATTACATCACTACGCTTTCACAGATCTCGAGTGGCCCACAGGCGGTGAAGACAAGCCAGCACAGGCGAATGAAGGTCAGCTGAGCGTGCTCAACATTTACACGCATTCACAGCTCTGAAGACCTCAATCGGGAGATAAAAAAAAAAAAGTGGTTAAACTCTAGCAGCCCTGAAGTGCACTTTCACAGTGGTGATGCAGCACAGAAATATCCATCAGAGTGAGATTAAATGGATGCACTCGAGGCGACTTGTGAAAAATCCTCATTTCCCCTCCCTGTCCGCACACACACACACACACACACACACACTTTTGCGGTGAGCCTCTATTGTTCCCAGGGATTTTTGCAAAGAGGGACGCTGGACGGCTGAAATCCAGAAGGCTGCTGCTGCAAAACCTGAGTGTAATGAAATTCTGTCATATCCAATAGCAGGATTATGATCGGAGATTAGATCACCCTACTCGAGGCGAGTGAGCACTTTCACACATGCGCACACACACACGCACGCATTAACACACGCACTTTCACATACACACATACACACGCACAAAGACACGCAGGCCCAAAACCAGACAAAGTGGGTCACAAGTCCTTGGGCGATTCTCCCCCCCGTCTCCCTCCCCCCTGCAAACATTTGGTCAGTGAACAATCCACTCACACCACTCATCCAGATTGGCGGGGACCAATCCGGGCAGAGCGTTTGGTCATGTGACATTAAAAACAGGTATAAAAGAATGAGTAATCACGATGAGGGTGGAGGGATTACGGTGATTGTTTGGTGAGCGGGTGGTCAGCGCTGTGTGTTAGTAGAAGCTCGAACATGAAAGAACGTTTAAATACGACTGAAAAGTGATTAAAAGCTTTATTTTATGATTGGTTGACAGATACAGCAACATCAACAGTTTCCACAGTCGATTTAAATGACTTTCAGACGCAGTGGATTTTTTTCTCTCTATAGAATGATGATGATGGTGGAGGTGGTGATGAAGATGGGGTCGCCAGCTGTGCCTCTACACTGGGTAGGACCTGCTGCTTTTCAGTGTCGATTGTCTCTCACCATCGAGCTCCGAGTCGCTGTCGACCATCGGCGGGACTCGGATCAGCACCTGGCGCTTGTCTCTCTGCACCACCAGCTGCAGCTTCCCGCGCGACTTTTCGATCAGCTTCCCGGCGTCGCTCAGAGAGAGGTTCTCCGTCACCGTGCCGTTAATCTGACCGACGGGAGAGAGGGGGAGAGAGAGAGAGAGGACATGAGGAAATGTCGCTTCTCACTGCACACAGTTCAAAAGCAAATCTGTGAATCTGCTGCTCCACCTTCAGGATGATGTCTCCTTCCTGCAGGTTCCCGTCCCTGAAGGCCAGTCCGGTGCTGGTCATCTCTTTAATGAAGAGCTGGCTGCCCAGACGGAGGCCATACTCTGGAAAACACACACAATAAACCAACATCAGCACATCACGACAAGACAGGCAAGCTAAACCAACATATTCAGTCGCCTAAACGCGACTGATTGGTTTGTTTGTGATCAATCGAGTCTCACAATAACATTTCACAGGTAAAGCTTGTCCTGAAATCAACATTTTCCATTTATTCTGAATACAATATTTATATTTATTTATTCATTTAATTCAATGTTTATCTAAAATACCCACATTTTTCAATTGAATATTGAGTTGGTAGAAATAACTACTTTTCTAAGACTAAAAATAGAACAAGTGAGTTTCTCTTATGTCGGGGTCTAATATTGATATCCTGATGTTCTGCTGAGGTCTGAGGAAAATGTTGGACTTTATGAAGGAAACTGCTTGTTGAGAAAATGTTCAGAGGCGTTAAAATGCTGCATTTCAAATTCTCTGGACGGCAGCGGGGATCAGATGCTATGGGAGGAGCAGGCTGGACCAGGGAATTAGAGGTGGGAGACGCTTACCTCTCTGTTTTTTTTTTATTATTATCAGTCCTCTTGTACTAGAATGTGATTTACAGAAACACACTAAAATCACCAATTCCATATATATATATTTTTAAACACTTGCTGCAAGTCCAATTGGTTGTATCAGAGAAATCTCTGGCAAAACCTTTGTGAGAGGTTAGATTTAACTTTATTATATATTTTATGTATTTATTTTTTAAAAACGACAATCACAGTGTGTCATGGAAGGGAAAAAGTGTATCTAGATCAGATTTAGTTCAGGGTCCACATATAGTCCAATTTCATTTTGAGTGGGCCAAATTTAAACTTCAAAGCTTTTCTTTGTTGTGACACAGCGTATACCTGAGGAAAACTTTGATAGTTACACAAAACCAAACAATTACTACCAGAAATGACTACAATCTCAACATAAAGCCAATTTTAAATAAAACTTGTAGTGGAAAATACAGTGAAATGTCCAAAAACCTTCTCCTATAGCTGTTGCATTATGGGTGTTTTAACTAAGTCACCCTGACAGCCTGGCTTTGAGCAATGAGGTAGCGAGCTTCCACAACAGCTATCTCGTCACTGATATCTCAGCTCGGGTCTTCGTGTCTATTATACCTGTTCATTTCTGAATCTGGTCCAGATGGGAACTAGTAAGAAGGTCTTGATCTCCTCACCTTCGTTGGGCCGGTTCTTCAGCAGCACAACGTTGACGGGCTTCTCCAGCGGCTCCAGGTCTCGGGCCGGGCGGGGCAGAGGAATGGGCGGTGCGGCAGGTGACGGCGAGCGATCCAGACGGTCCCTGCTGCCGCTGCGCTTCATGGGCTCGTCGTACCTCCGGGGATCGCTGGGGGCGCGCTCGCGGCCCCGCTCGAAGCTGTGGTCCCGCGGGCCAGGGCCTCGCCCCGGGCTGCCGCGCCCGTAGCGCAGGTCGGGGCTGTTGGCACGTTCCAGCGGCCGGTCGTTGCGGTGGCGTCTCTCCGGGCTGTGGTCTCGGTCCAGGGTTCGCTCACTGCGGTAGCGCCGGTCGGGGCTGTGGTCGCGGTACTTTCGGTCCAGGCTGTGATCGCGGTTCAGCCCGTGGTCGCTCTTGTAACGGCGGTCGGGGCTGCGCTCCCGGTCCAAGGTGCGGCCCCGGCTGCCATCCCTCCTGTACTGCCGGTCCGGGCTCAGGTCCCGCTCCATGCTCCTGCCGCGCTCCTGCCGGTCGTAATCGCGCTCCCGCGTGTGGTAGCCGGAATCCATGTAGCCACTGCCGCGCTCCCGCTCCAGGCTGGGGTCCCGCCCGCCGCCACTCCTGCCGCTGTACACACTGCGGCGGTCCTGGTCGTAGTTATAGTCGTCGTTGTAGTCGTTGTTGAAGACTCTGTCGTCGGGGGACGGGGGCCGGTTCATCATATTGAAAGGGACCTTCCGGGGCCTTTTCACTGTCTGAAGGTTTACACAAAAACAAGAGATTACTACTGAAACCAACTAGTCCTGATGTTGTACAGATTAGAATGACCAAGGAGTAGCTTCAGATTGGAAGCAAGAGAGAAACATGTAATAAAAGCTCACACCAACTTTGTGTTTGAGAGATATTTTGCACCGTTAAACAAAACCAGTAAATCAGGGAAGTTTGGAACCTTTTTGAAAAGGGGGCCACATTTGGTCATGTGGGCCAACATCCCAGAATTACATTAGTTTAAACAATAAAAACAATAACAATATTTCCAATACATTAACTATTTTTCCGTCTGAGTCCGTTCTGTCTGTGAAAGCCACACAAAAGCTGTTGGTGTCCAACTCGAGAGTGTACGCCAGAAGGCTGAGCAGAGAAGACGTCAAAGTACTTATATTTATGTATTGTATACCAGCGATGCATAAAGGCAATTTCCTTTCTGATGTCATATTCAGCATTCATGGAATCGTGATGCTCCACATGGGTCAAGCAACATCTCCCCTCAAGAGAAGGCCAGTGTGAAAGTAACCGAAGCACCAAACTACTGTGGCACATTTAAGTGTTAAATCAAATATATCTAGACTGAAACACAGGCTGTTTACACAACAACGTAGTATAAACAAAGTGAAATGCAAAACTTTCACAGTGCTAAACCTGCTCACCAATCACTATCATTTAAGAATGGGCAGGTCATTTTCCAAGAGATCTGATTGGTCAGGAGGCGGAGCTCTGAGGTCTTATCGAGAACGTAACCTGCTCGGGAGCAGGTTAGACATTCAGCGCAAGTTGCAGTGGTGATTTATCCCGGGGAGAAGTGAGCAAACGTCGTAGTACGGAAAAACACAGGGTTAATCCTTGTAGTTATCTTGATAAGAGAAAATCCCTTGTCGTAGGGACTTGGTAGTTTTTTTTAGTTTGAGTCGCGTGGAATAACAATCCAACTTCATCGTCTGTGTTCTTGCCATTGTTAATGTTTATAGCGTATTGTTCCGTGCTTGCACGTGTGTGTGGCTTCATTACAAAAACAACACACAGCACCAACTCCTGGCCTGGCATGCTAACTACATCATTTTCAGCGTTTCTGCTGTTTCTGTGTGAACAGACATCGTTTTCAAAATGTTGCTGTGTAAATGTGAAACAACAAAAACGACGTGTTTTCACTTGAAACGTTGTCGTGGACAGGACCTCACTCTAAACCGCTCACAGTATGACATTCAACTCTGTTTAGCCGATGATCCAAACAAAGCGACGGCTCGACTTACGATCTTTGCCACTTTTCCACACTTCCTGAGGGCGTTGACGGCGAAGGAGTGGAGGGCGCCCTCCATGGGGATGGCGTTCACCTGGATGACTCTGTCATTCTCGCTGAAAAACACACATTACTTTGAGTTCAAACTGTTCACCAGGCTGCTCTACGTGCTGTGATCTCGACAGATGACGAGGTACACACAACAGCAGCCCGTCGCCGGGTCCTCCCTGCAGGACGTCGGACACCACGATGGACGTCTCGCCGCTCTCATCATTGGGGTTGTCCCGTCCTCCCGACACCGCGATGCCGAAGCCCATTTTTGGATCCTGAGGAAAGGAAAAGAGAGAGCGTGCGTAAAAGCAGTGTGGGAGACAGAGCCGCTGTGTAATCCCTGTGGCTCACACTGTACCATCGTGCTCCGGTGGGTATTGAACATCATGATTAAAGAGATTTTGCCTTCGACTGCGATTACAGATGCGTCTCTTAGCGTCGATCTTAACTCTACATATTGTGTTTGACTACTCAAAATACAAAGCTGGCCTCCAGCTTCAATATAATCTCCCAGGTGTAAGAGCGCATGTGTGTATTTTTTGAAACAGTTCTAAAAAGCTCCTGATGTTATCAGGCTCCTTAATTCTTGTGGGACGTTTTGGGAAGCTTTCTACCTGGTATTGCTCCAGTTTGTGCACAAGAGATTAGGTCCGAGATTTGATGACCTGTCTCTTTATCCGCTCCATTCCATCTGCACGTAGCACACACACACACACACACACGTACACACACACACACCACTTCCCTCTGTCTTTAGCAGATGGCCGAGTGAGTTTTGCCCCGGAGGGAGGGAGGCAGGCAGAGATCTGACCGCTCAGTCTGCTCCTATTCCAAACCTTCTGAAAAACGAAGGTAATAATCTACGACTTCACTACATGAGACTAAGAAAATCAAACAATTACCAAACAGCTGGATGGTCAGCTGCAGCTACTGTTTAAAAACAAAATGTTGAAACTGATGTGGGCTTTTCTTCCGTCACTCCGATACCGAAGGGGTTTCAAAAGGTTTTATGTTACATGTAGGGCTGCACAATATGTCAAATATTTATCATTATCAACATGACCAATACACATATTGCATGAGACTGACTCAACTATGATAAATTATGTTTCATTAATGCTCTGAAGATTCAAATTAAGAGTTTTAGTTTTAGGAACAAAAGACTCAAACAATTATGTACTGACAGAGAAAGAGCATTTATTTATTTGTGAGAATAAATCACAATAACATTGAAATAGTCTGTTTAGAAGTTTGCATTTATCGTAAAACATTGTTATAGTAATACTAAACCACATCAGTGCATGTTCTCCTGCATGTTCTCCAGCACACGTTATGCCCGCTGCACACTGTGCGATTTTAACAATCGTATAAGTTCACAGTGAGCCACACGGTACGACAAGAATCGAATAAACTCTGGGCATGACCTGAAGCCTGCCCTGTGCAGATCGCATGATGGAAACAAGCTGAATCACAGCCTACGACGACGCAAGTCGTCAAAATTGCGCAAGAATAAAGCGTAACCATGCGACATCCATTCAAGAAAGAGAAACAAGTGAAACATGAACGGAGAACTCACCCTTTATGTGTTTGGAGACAAAAGCCCAAAAAAGTTTTTCTTTATAATCTTTTTTTTTTTTATGCGTTTTACCATTTTAACTGTAAAGCATCTATTTGGGTTCAGTGCCGGTGTCGCGCTGATCAATATGTCATTTCAATTGGTTAGTTAGCTCATGGAGGTCGCAGCTGCGCTACCTTCCTCCCAGTCAAGCTTTCTCTTTTATTACTTAAACAGTTCAGCAAAACGGATTTCTGAAAACATTTGAGGCGAGAAATAAGCTGTGCAGTTGCTCATTCAGTCGTTTTGCTTCCACTGTGACTAGTTTTGACTTTTTACCAAAGTTTAGAGATACAGCCCGTGCTCCGCTCCGCATGTCTAGTTTGCACAAAGTTGGCAGAATTCAATTTTATGCGAATGAGCTGCTGGCAGCTCCGGGGCGACGCACGGCACCCAGCATGCAACGCGGTGCGTTTCACATAGACAATGAATGGGACGCAGAGAAAATGACGGATCTTATTGTACAATAATAATGTTGATAACAATTTCATAATGTTGCTGTTTATTGTTTTCTACAGGTCTTGCACTTGAGTTTTAAATATTTTAAGTTATGCAATTCAGGGTAAGCACTATTGTATATAACTTATACTTAGTTGCTTTTCTGGATGGTGTTGATATTTGTTTTTCATCTACAGTTTTTGCACTTTAATTTCAAATATTTAATTCAAAATTGAATGTATTCATTGCTTCCCTAATTTTTAGTTTTTTTAAGAAGAGGAGCTGAGTGGTTTTCTATAGCCTTGTGTAAGCTCACACATTACACCAACAACAATATACAGATATATATCAGAATCAGCATCAAATCATATTGATCGGAATCGGGTCGGAACTGAAAAAATTATTGGATCGGTGCGTCCCTATGGAGCAAAGAGTCTACGTTAAAGATGTCATATTATGAATGACGGCCCAGAGTGAAGAAAGTCTGTCCTCTCTCTCCTTGGCTTGTTGCAATTTTTAAAAACTGTGATGCTCCAACGAGCGAATCAAAACTCAAACCCAACATAGTGTCATCTGGGGTTTACCCAATCCCAATCAAGGTAGGCCCTCCCTTTGACCCTCCCACAATTAGGCAGCTCTGCTCTGGCAAATGGCACCACGAGAGGAAGTATTTCCTCCTCTTCTCAAGATGGGGATGTGTGGGCGGAGCCAGTCCAGCTCACACAGACACAGCAGATTCTGAATGCAGCTCATCTAATCCAACATTCAAAGCTGGATGGGGCAATAAACTTTGAGTGCAATGTTTTTAAACCAACCAGACTCAGGTGAAAATGTTGAAAAGCTGGATATTGAGGGGTCTTTAAAGATCAATTCCAGATTTTGTTATTCTGATCATAATATTTAGCCTAGAGTTAGCCTTCGATATTATTGAGTTCCATCTACATGTGGCTAAATGTTTTCTGCCTTTGAAGATGTCAATGATGCAATAAAAATCCACTCCGATATGCAAGTTGTAAAACATACAGTGAACTGAGACATCATATTGTTGACGTCGCAATTCTATTATTCAAATTTGTCATGTCTTGTTAAAGGATAGTTCATTAAATGTGAACTTCTCAATTACATATTAACACTTGGTTGAACTAAAACTAAGACAGATCTAAAGCTCCAGTTATTTATATATTACAATGCTATTATTTACTGGCCCGGGACTCTTGAGATCAAGTCGCGTTGCCTGTGGCCCCTGAAGCTAAACGAGTGCGACACCCTGGACTGTATTCATCGCATCGGACTGAGAGGAAGTATCCAAACCAGCAGTTCTCCGAGTTACTGTGTGATGAATATGACAGAAGCAGCAGTAAGATGCTAACACACAGCAGTAGAGGGTAAAAAGTGAGACAGCTGCCGTGCGACACCGAGGTCACACGCCTGCAGCGGAGGACCTTTCTGAACCTCGCCGGGCAGCGGCGCGGGACAATGAGCTCGTCACAGAGGTTATCTAAGATAAACACGTGCTTCATGGTTAAAGAGCCAGAAAGGAACCAACTGGTCTTTATGCTGGTGGCAAACATGGAAGCTGACAAAATGCATCTCCTTGTTTTTCTGTTTTTCTTTTTAAATCATAAAACCTACTGGCTTGTGTTCATTAGCTGTTTGGGCTTTAATCCTTTACTGGGAACTTATTAAAATACTCGACCCTCAGGTTATACAGATGTATAAACATGTTTTTATACTGCTGTGGTCCTTTAAAGTTAGTAAAGAGAACTATTTCAGGTGATTTAATTAAAATGATGTCTTATTTGCAAACATTATCCAAATTAAGACTCAACAGATGAGAAATTTAGTTTTGTATGACTGTGCACCTCAAACATTGCACAGTGAAGCAGTATTAAACATGCGTCTCATTTCTAAAGCAAGTAAGGGACACTTTGAGCCAGGGTGTCAAACTCGTTAGTCCAAACAGCCCAGGTTCATCTTGAGAGGGACAGATAGACCCAGTTTAGACCCAATAGTTTATTTCCACTTGGGATTAATAAAGTATTTCTATTGTCTTCTAATTTATTAGCAATGTGACCAGAGTTCCCAATCATTTGCTCTAAACCAGAATTAAACCACATACTGCTGACTTTTGTGTAATTAATAAAAAGAAATGTTGGCTGAGATCAAGAAACATTCATGCATCTGATAATTTTTTTGTTCATGTCCTGATTTTGGGTTCAGGAACAGGGTTTTTGACCTTAAAGCCTCCCGGGGTAGGCCCACACTAAAATGACTGAGATTGCATTTCAAACAATCCATGAAGGAGTTCCTGATCTAAGCTGGAACTTTTTCTCTGTGAGTCAAGTACGGGGGGCTTATTGGATCACATGACTCACAGTTCAGACCAACTTTGTACCTTTCATTTCCAAATCGGATCAATTTTCTAAACAAGAGGGAGGAACAGACCGGCTGGGCATTGAGTTCAACTTTTAACTTAAAGCGGGCTAAAATATACACAGTTATTTGATTACATACATTAATGTTCACTGTTGATCATTATCAGCTGCAGTTACTGAAGCTCACTGCTCTGGTTTAAAGAAATGATTAATTTTGCTAAATAAAAGAAAAGGTAAATTTACACAGCAAACTGTAGAAAGTGGTTGACCAGTCACCACTGTAATTTCAATCAACGCTATGTTTTTTATCAATGCAGTGTGACCCCTGTCATCACTATTAAAAACACTCTGTTAAAACTTGTCTCAGAAGTTTTCACTATGCTTCTTAAGCTCATTTAAAGTGACTGTTTATAAATTATTTTATTATTTATTTTGTCCTCAAACTTCTCTTCTGATTTTTGGATTCACTGAAAACTTTAACCAGACTATTTTCTAAACATATGCTGCAATAATCTCGACAATCTTTTGATTTCTTAACTGTAAAGGACTTTTGTGTTTTATCAAAGAAAGAAAAAGTTAAAAACATCAACAAATAACACATTTACCCTCAATTTCTTGGTTGTCTCACAATTGTAACTAGAGATGAACCAAAAGGAAAAAATGCGGCCGATACCAATATTCATATTGCTGCTATGGCCAATAACCGATATACCACTATGTGGATATTGAAAGACTCTGTGTGAGTGTGTGAAAAGATGTTTTGGACTGAAATATTCACTCGCACTGTTCATGTCGGCTCACCTTTGTTTTTTAGACAGATAACCATTTTTATTTAAAATGACGGCTCACATATTGTGTATCTCTAATTGTAAATGTATAAAAGTTAGAGACTGAATGAATGCAGTCTACCTGCTGACGTTATAAACAGCCTAAATAGTTATTAGAATTTAAATAATTGTCTTCTGAGGTCGGATTGCACAGTTCTATGTGACCCACTGATGTAAATATTGTAAATGAGATGAGGCGGGACCTGTGTGTGTGTGTGTGTGTGTGTACACGCAGATGGACTCACCCTCTGCAGGGTCACAGTGTACTGCTCCCACACGGTCTCCTCCATGACCGGGTTCTGTGGAGAGAGAGAGGGCGAGAGGGAGAGAGATTACCGTGGGTGGTTTCATTTCACTGCACAGATTAATAATGTATTACGTGATGTAACGACAAAGCCAGTTCATTAGCCTCTGCTGTCGTTACACAACCAGGAGCTCCCACAGGAACAATGGCAGGCCTCTGCTGGGGGGCTTCAAAGCTCCTCGGACCAGCTGGCCGGCCGACCGACCGACTTCTGACTGCAGCTGATTAGATGACGAAGACGCCTGAACATCAGTCAGCTGACTGTCAAACTCAAAGTGCTTCCTGTGAGTGAGCACCAAGACGCCATCAACAGGTGAAGATGCACAACAACCAAACACAGACAGCTCGGGAAAGTTCCGCCGCACTGCACTCGTTTTTAGAATCTGTTATTCAGAACAAAGTGATGATGCCAAAACAATCAATACATGCGTGTGTGAAGTGGAAGCGACTCAATCAGAACAATCCGGAGCAGACTCGAGAGCACAGCAAGTATAAGTTGGTTTAAAACACATTTGTACCACTAAAACCTCCTTTTCTTTCTTTTTGCAAACTACTTTGAAAAAGCCTGACTGATTTTTCCATCTTTCAACTTGGTGCCACTTTCTTCTCATTTAAATACAAAAGTGGTTCCCGGTGCATCGCGGTCCCGGTGAGGCTGGAGCGCCTCAGAACCCCGCTAAGCAGAACGTCCACTCACAAGTCCCTGCAGGATGCGGATGGTCTTAACCGCGTGGGCCCATTTCCTGTGCAGGCTGAGGACGGTCTTCATGGTTTGTTTTTGGGGGCGTGTGCGCTGTCCTCCCCCGTCTCTTCCTATCTGCGTCTCTCCCCGTTCACCGCCAGCGGTGCTCTGGCGGACTGATGTGCGCCACAGCCTCCTCTTCCTCCTCCTCCTCCTCCTCCTGCATGGCCACAGCTGCACAACAACCACCAGCAGCAGCTCTCTCCCCTGCATCTGCCCGCCCGCCTTTGACGTAAGAGGGATTCTGCTGGCCTACATTCAGCACAAATCCCACCGTCTGCACAAAGTGTAAACATGCAGACGCGCCCACTCCTGCGCTGGCACGCGCCGACAAAACCGACCCAACTGCACAAAACGAGTCGCGCCGAGTAGCGAGGGTCTCCTCGGACCTCCGCTCACTTCTACTGATCTCTCTCCTCTAATGAAAGTTTGCAGAATGTGAGCATGACTAGGCACAATTGTGGTTTGTTTTTCCACTTGGTAACTGAAGTGGAAAGTGAAATCTGTGAGCGGCTGACATCTCCAGGCTCAGTGAAACGGGGGCAGCGCGCCCATCACAACCCTACCAGGAGACACTTCAGAGAGCAGGGGCTGCAGGCGGCCCGCAGGACAGAGAGCAGCACAACATGCTTCAGTGTCCGCAGAGGAAATTAAAACAGTGCCTTTCATTCTGGGAATTCGACTGTAAATCCACAAACTCTGGGCCAACAGTCGTTTGAAGTCATTTAAATAAAAGGACTGTGGCAAAAGAATCTGCTTCGAGGGAGGAAATCAAGTTTAAATCTGAGAGTTTTCCACCACCGTGCGACATAACTGCTTCGTTAGCTCGCAGGCAGACCTGCTGTATAAGTCGAATCCTCTTGAGTGGAGGTCCATTACGTAACGAAACAAAAACACAACTTGACTAATGAGGAGCGAGGCTGAGATAAATACTGGGTGTTACAGATGGAGTCCACTCCTCACAGAGGATGTAGGTCATAATGTGGTCAGACTGTAAAAACCTCAAAACCAGAATCAAAGACGACTGGAACTTATCGACTTCACGCAAACTCTTAAAAAAATTTTTTTATTAAAAAAAACCACAAAAATTAAACAGTGTAATAACCTGGGAGGACTTAAACATGGTTTTTATGCAGTTGGAGCTCTCAGCTAAACAATCATTCAGTCATACATGAAACACGTGTCTCTCACATACACACACCCAGAAATATTTACTTAAAATAAAAAAAAATATGAACATGTATGCTGCTATTAATGTGGGATCAAGTTATTGATTTTGTTTTATGAACGAGGAAAAATGGCAAAAAAAAAAAAAATAAATAAATAAATAAATTTCCCATTCAAGTTATTGGTAAATTATAAAAGTCCATTAGTGTTTTTAAATCTCTTCATCTATGCGCATTTTTATCTCCACATTAATATATGCTTTATTCATTTCTTATTGGATTTATTTGAACATTCAATTCAATATTCATCTGTTTGTTTTTTGTATTTATCCCAGTGTTCAATAATATCTTTTCTAGTCATCCGACCTGTTTTAACAGCAAGTAAAAAGCTGGAAACAACCATTTCTGTACTAGGAAACAGAATCATCTTAAATTCCACTTCAATGCTGTGCAATGAGCTAGAAGTGCTCCTGGGATTATTGTGGAGGGGTTTTAGCCAGACGAATGCTCACAATAGTTTGTAAAAATGCAGGAAGGAGACAAAACATTGGCACCAGCTCTTGTGACACACATATCTAAGAGTATACCTTTCATTGGCTCGTCAGATTTGAGCTCAGAGGTGCTTACATTACTCTTTTACACATGTTTTTTTGGTGCTTCAATCTGATCAACACCTGCTTTTGAAAAAGTCCTGATCTGTCTCAGGTCCAGTTTGTATGACAATATTTCAAGGGAAAATGCATCGTCTGTGAGGTTTTTTTTTACTTTAAATTATTATTTACTACGACTGTGGTGTGCATGCAGCAGTAGCAGTGTTTCAGAAAAGTTGTGTTTTCCACATTTCCGTTTCCACAGAGCATTTTCAAAAAGTTCCACCTTAGGAGCCGTTTTCAAAAAGTTGCATTTCCAGTGGCAATGAGCACCATTGTCTTGTAAATGGACCCCCAATACACAGAAAGGTTTCAGTTTTCACATGATACCTTTGGTGCGTAAACGCAGCCTCAGAGTTCAGGGAGCGGTAGGGAGTGTTTACGTCAACAGAGGCGCAGCACCAGAATTTATTGTAATCTAAAAAGACCTCACATGTGTGAACACACCAGACAGGCATAAAAAGAAAAATCTGTTAAGCAATATGACAAAGAAACCAAAATTAAATAAACAAACTGAAATCTGATTGACATGATGCGCTAACCTTTGTTTTCTGAGTGGGAGACCCGACACCGAGACTACCTTTGGTAAAGCACTACTGTACTATGCTAAAGCTCAAACAACACTTAAAAAGCCAGGTGAAAACAAATGCATAGGAACCAAAAGTGCATTAAATTCACATACATTGTGCAGCAAACCATTAGGAAAACCATGTAACTAATTGGTAGCCCTCATTTCAAAACGAGTGGCCAAAAAGTCAGAAGCCAAAAACTAGACGAAAGAATAAAAATGATAACAGGAACAAACTGCTTCACTTCTGTAACACTAGGAAATAAATCCCAAAGCACAAACACAGTAACTTGATGAACTTATATTCTTAGATCTTTTCTAATCTTATTGTTATCATGATCCTCCCATATTGTACTATCTCAGTAAGGACAACAGTCTGTTTAATGTGACACAATCCAGTGTAGTTACAACACTGTTTACCTGTTCAGCTTTTTCTGAAACTTCCCAATTTGAAGAAAACAACTGGCTAAATCGGCCTTTATGTTCAAAACTTCATAAGATTGAATTATCTTCCTATCAACACGAGATTTTCTTTGAGACACTAGTCTTCTTATTTTGAGTTGGATTGTTATTCATTAGGCACCTTGAAAATCAGATCACACTAAAACAATGGTTTTATCCGACTACAAACTTTTACTAAAACTCGAAAACTAACTTCCAACATTTGCAAAGTAACTAAACAATCAGGGACAATTAACCAATAACATGGACAATTAGGCACACATCACTCCCTATAGTTCAACACTGTTCTATACAGTATTCATTTATTTATGTATTCTGTGATATAAGAATAATCCCTGGTATAATTCCAATCACTACCAACATTATCATGCAACGACATTGTCAGTTATTATCTTTTTGTAATATTTATTATGATTATTGTTCCTATTGTTTTGCTACATCCACTTGCTGTGGAGACAATGAACATTTCCCTATTGGGGAAGAAATAAAAGACGATCTTATCTATTATCTTATCTATGATCATACTTCATATTTTTGCATCAACTCCAAATCTTAAATGTTGTCTATTTGAGTATTTTTAAAGATAAATATTAGTTTATTGTGGTTCTATTGTGCGGCCGCTGAGATAATCCTTGTGTAAGTCTGCCCCCTGCTGGTCACAACGGTACATTACAGCATTGCACAATAACGCCACATTAAAAATCCAAAGAATAGCAGTACAAATACCAAAATTGTTGGTTTTGTTGCTTTTAACAAAAGGATTTATAAACGTTTTGATCTTGTTCTCAGTAAAAAGGTTTTTTAAAGTTCAGATCAGAAATCAAACGTGTTTGAGACTAAAGCACAAACTCCGTTTGATCAGCGTGATAGACAAAAAAGTAATTAAGCATCGCTCATATATTAGATAAGGTGTTTAAACTACATTTCGGGTCACATCTATTAATTCTAGAAGCGTTTTCACTGAGAAAACAGTTTTCGTGCCTGGCAGCAGGTGCAACAGGATGCAACAGGCTTCACCAAGAACTCCGGGACACTCCCAAAGTTTACCACTTCTCCTCAAAAACACACACACAAATACTTTACCAAGTCACTTCAAGTCTTCTTGGAACATTCGCCGACAGTTTGAAAGGAGATATTTGAAGCACTCACGGTGAAATAGTGACTTGTGTATCTGCTCAGAGAGACCACCCCCCCTCCGTTCACAGGCATCACGCACTTTGAACCGTCCCGAGTCCCGACCACCGCGGAGGATTTTGACCCAAATTAAACCCCTTCCAGCGGGTCTGTAGTCTCTCAGGAGAAGGTACGAGGGCTTTCCAAAGTCTAAAAGCAGCTGATATAAGGTGTGGTTCACTCTAGAGCTCCCACTCGCCTCACGGTAAACATTAAAATCAAACATCCAGGCCAAAAATTAGCGCACAGCACTCCTAGCTTGGATCGGATTATACCAAACAGAATCTCGGGGGGGGGGGGGGGGGGGATTTAAATAAAACAAGCACTCTAAAAGAAACGGAGTAACTTAAAAATAACGTAAAAACCGGAGCAATATTGTATTTCAAAATATTCTTAAGTGCTCTTCGTAGTGACAAGCAGTTATCAACACTGTAGATGGATACGTACAAGATGTTTGCGCCTCTAACTTCCCTGAAGTGGATGCGTCCAAAATTCCCATTGATTTTGGAGATAGCATGCTGTGAAGCTCCAGACAGACAACAACAAAAACACACAACTGAAGGTACAGACCACATTAATAAAGCATGCGAGCTTCATCTGAAGCTCCTGTTGCATTGTAACTGACTAAATTGGACAGGCAGACTACAGAAAAGCTCAATACAAACACAAATATGGCCTCAAATAATCATGATCAGGAAAAAGACAGTTTATAAAGCAAACTTCATCTGAAGCTTTATTAAGTCAATATATAAATACAAACATTTCCAGATATATGATTAATTAGAGAGAGAGAGAGAGAGAGAGAGAGAGAGAGAGAGAGAGAGAGAGAGAGAGAGAGAGAGAGAGAGAGAGAGAGAGAGAGAGAGAGAGAGAGAGAGAGAGAGAGAGAGAGAGAGAGAGAGAGAGAACCAGGATTCATTGGGATGGAAAGATGGATACTTTTAAAAGTAGCGTAAATATTATACATAAGATATTTTTAAATTGTATATTATACAAAATGTGTAAGCGCACATGTATGTATCATTATTCACCTGTGAGATTATTCATAATAAAAACGCATTACAATCAAAATCAGCCAACAACACTTTTGTATGTTTAGTTTGATCTATACAAAGCCCTGAACATGACACACACACTCTGAATATTGGAACCTTAATGAGGTTACACACTGACGGGAGCTGATAAAACCTGTCTTGTTTATGTTTCAAATCATCTAAAAGGTGTTGTAGACTTCAGATAGGAGATTTTTTCTTTGCGGCGCTGACCAGAATCTCCACACCAGGCTAGAAAAATCATTTTGTAATGAACAGGTCTTTATGCTTTTTAACATATAAAAGGGTTTAAGCGGTTGCCATGGAACTGGAAGATAAGTATGATTTAATACAATGGGCGAAACAAAATACACACAAAAAAAAGTCATAGAGGTCCTACATATGAGCAGCTGAGCGAAAGGTCAAAATGCACATGTAAATCTCTTTGTGTGCGACTCACTGTCCAATCAGGCCCGCCTTCTCTGGTATTTTATCAAATCACAGATAAGAGCACCAGCTGACCATGAAAATGTCCAAATCCCTCACAGCACATCATATTCTACTCCGTTTAATATCCTCGATTTTAACAAATGATACACCGTTCCCACACAACAGATAAGCAAAAGTACTCTGTCCACTTTTTTTTTTTTTAATTCCTAAGTAACTGTGCTTAATGAATGACATAACAATGGAATTCCAGCTAACATTAAGGTCAGTCCAGTCGAAAAATAAAAAGTGCACTGAAATATGGTGAAAAGGTCTTAAAATAGGACATTCTAATGCAAAACAGCTTCAATGGCCTGGATAATTTGTGAGAGCAAGTCATTAAAACAATGAAGCTCTCAGGATGCGACATTTCTCTGTAGTTAATCATCATCCTGGATGCAGGAGGATGGGGGAGGGAAGTCTCTACGGCGCAGTTGTACGAGGGAAGAAAAGACAAACAAGATAAGTGAGAAAGAGGAAAGAAGTGCGTCCGGTGCACACAGTGAGTCACAGAACTTTGCATTTTCGAATCATCAGCGTGTTGGAGGAGAAGCCGCCCCGTCAGCAGCATACTAACTATTTTTGGGCAAAAAAAAAAAGAAAAACAAAAAAGAAACCACTGCAGTCATTCTCGGCATCCACTGATGGGATTAGGGAGGAGTTTCATAACAGCCACGATCATCAAATTTTCATCAACGGGGAAACTCAAAACCAGCCCAGTGATGTTCAAGGAAACAAACCATCGAACCAAGCGGTATCCTGTAAACAATTCAACAAACTGTGGCTGAATCCACTTTATATGTTTACAGAGACGCTCCATAACCAGGGACTAAGGATACACACATGTGAAAAATTGGTCCAGTACTGAGACAGTCAGGTGAGAAAATTAGGACATCACATTTAATGTTGAGTTCTTTATCAAGAATTGTTCCCATATTGATTTCTAATCTTGTTTTAATCACCTCTGGAAAAGAAACTGATTTAATAGCAGATAAACAACAAAAATTAACCTTTTTTTTTATTTTTTTTATGTGAATTCTAACTGAGTAAAGGTTAGGACACCCTACCCACCAATAGCTAGTGTTTCCCTCCGTGGCTGAAATAATCAGAATCAGCTCACTTTATTAATCCCTGTGGGAAATTCTTTGACATGGCTCCACATAGCGCCGCACAGAGTGAAGTGATTAGAAATAGAATTAGATGATTTTAGTAAAGTTAAATAAGAAATATTAATTCAACTAAAAGTAAAGTTAAATAAGAAATATTAATTTAACTGCCCATATATACAAAGTTAAGCTCAGCGGTGATGGCGTCGCAGAGCAGACTGAGCTCAACAAGCAACACAACACACACTATTTACAAGGAGGAGTTCTAGAGTCTTATTGCCACAGGAATGAAGGACCTCCTGGGACGCTCTGTTGTGCACTTTGCTGGAATGAGGCTGTTGCTGAAGGAGCTTCTGCTGCTGACCAGGACTTCATTGAGGAGGCAACTAAGTCCTGTCCACGGTGACCATTGGTGGGCAGTCATTTTCAAATCTGTCCAGAGATTAGTTTTGAGTCAGGGTTCTGGCTGGGTCATTCAAGAACGGTCACAGAGTTGATCTGAAGCCATTTATTCGTTATTTTAGCCGTGTGCTTCGGGTCCGTCTTGTTGGAAGGTGAACCTTCAACTCAGTCACTCCGGAAAAGGTTTTCATCAAGGATCTCTCTACTTGGCCGCATTCATCTTTCCTCCCATTGCAGCCAGTCGCCCTGTCCTTGCGGCTGAAGTCTGGGAGTCCTTCATGTGTTTTTTGGCAAACTCTTGGTGTCTAACCCTTGAGAGAGGCTTAGAGTTGGGCCAAGGTCTGGAACCATCTCAAGGATGATCAGAAGAAATAGACAGCACTTGTGTTGAACCTAAGAGTGTCACAGCAAAGCTCCTGAATACTTCAGGCCATGTGACATTGCAGCATTTCTTTTTAAATAAATCTATTCTGTGTTTTTCTGTCAAATGGGATGCTGCGTGTGCACTGAGGAAGAAAATTTACTTAAATGACTTTAGCAAATGGCTCCAATATAAGAGAGTGAATAAGTTATAGGGGGACTGAATAATCTCTGTACACACTGTAAATGCGTATATTACATTTATGATTGATTTGAATGGATGCAAGTATAACTGATGCAGAGTTGGAAGATTTTAAACTTTTATAAAGGAGAGCCTGATAGCAAATCAGGTAAATTCAATGTCAAAATGTTTCCCAATAATGAAAGAAAATGCATCTAAATAAGATACTTCATAAAATTCCAAATCATTTACATGTTATAATAAAAAATGTTTGGAAAACATTGACAAGATCCCATTCTCACATTTGCACCAATGTCGAGAGAGCTGCCATGTATGTTCCACTCAGATCAACCTCTGGCGATGCGTTATGTTTGAGAAGACTTTGCACAAAGAGAAATGGAGATGTGGAATAAATGAACAACCCTAGGATAGGAAGATGAACTGCTGCCTTACCTTAGCTACAAACAGCCAATTATCCAGCACATTAACAAGAGTTGCTTCTCTGTAGCGCCTCGAAAAATAACAGTGTCACACTGAGGATCAGTAATCTGACGCTGGGGAAACTGTGATATGCTCAAGTTGCTTTATACGTAGAACTTCAGTTCATTATTATCTGCAAGAAACCACAGGAGCTTCTAATTCTGAGTCTACTTTCTTCTTTCAGAAGTGCTCACATGGAGCACCGGCTGGTCGTAATTTAACACAAGCCTCTTCGTCTTATCAGCTGCAGCTCAGTTCACTGTCTGGAAGACCACCAGAGGGAAATATAAGACAAGCTGGATCCTGAGCTTTCTCCACACAAAAACAACTTAGGGCGCCTTTACAAGACAATGTTTCAAGTGAAAACGCACCGTTCCGCGTTTTGGTTTCAGAAATGTTTCGCGTTTTGAAAACGTTGTCTGTTCAGACGGCGAAAAAACGGAAGACAATGTAGTTAGCCTGTAGAGCCACTTGTGGGTGCTGTTGGTTGTTTTGGTAATGGAACCACACACATTGTCTGCAGAGAACAATACGTATAGCACGTATACGGACATTTCTTTGGACAAACTAAAGATTGAAGGAATCAGGTGTTAAAAACACGTGAAAGTCGTTTCAAGCAAGCCGAATTTGTAACCATTTATCTGTGGGAATTCTTGTCCTCAAACCATCAACTCATCTAGTCGTTTTTCAACACTACGAAGTCCTGGAACACTTTTCACATGGATGTTAAAACATCAAGAAAACAATCTAAGCTTTGATTTTGATTTTAAGATATTGTGTTAATCAATGAGCTTTCTGTACTAAATTGGAGACACCGAGCTGGACTTCTTCACTGAAACAAATGTCTGAGAATAGACAAGAACATTTTTTCCCTCGCAGGGCTTAATTCTAAGAACAGCTTGTTTCCTTTGGTTTGAGTCACACGAGTTAAACAGTACTGACATCACGCAGCCGAAGACACATTAATATTCAAGACAAGCGACTTACCATCATGATCGCCGAGTAGCTGCGTGAAGAGAGGCGGCGAAGGTACAGGTAGTGGGCTTCTCTGGACCAGCAGAACTTGCGGCCGGACTTGAGAAGGTCTGTGCTGGTCTGGTCAGAGCCTGGCTGGTCCCTGAACAGAAACACACACACACACGCACACACAGAGATGAACGCACACTCATATCAGCAGACTTGATAAGAAAGCGCTGCTATTATGAGCAACCCAGTGATTTCTATATAGGACACAGCAGCTCTTTGATATGAACCTTTAAAACTATTTTCTAGACGAGCTTGACAACAATTCAAAAGGCTCGTCTCAGACATAATGCCATCAAAGAGAAGTTTTTCACAGAGACTGTGGAGTGTGAAGCAGTCACACGGCAGGGACGGCCTATTTTTAAACTGTATGAAAATTAATTAGCAGGCTGTCTCAACTTGCTGAAGTTGTGTAATCGCTGCGTACTTTCAGTGTACACTTTTCATACGAATCTTCTATATTTCACAAGCAGTGCGTGATGGCATGTACTCACTCAACGTACATGTAGAAAGATCCTCTTTTACTGCATCAGGTGAAAATAATATTTGTACAATAGTACAACAACAAAAGTTTGATCTTCGGTTTCATTTCAGGAACAGTATCTAAAACCTGATTGCGAACAACGTGCCCAAACATGTAGCGCACATGTTTTCGGTGAGTCACAAAAGCACTGAAACGGTGTGCTCGGATAAAGACAGATATCACAGTACATGACCGAGTGGAGGAAGCAGGACTAAACATGCTGCTTTGTGAACTTGAACTATCTGTGGGGGGAAAAAAACAAAAAACTGTTGTCACACTTCTACTGACTCTCCACTGAATTCCCCCCTGTAATATTAAAGCCACTCACTCATAGGTTTCATTAGATTAAGCTTTTGTTTTCATTTTAATGGTCTGGAACAGTCAGAAAACAAAGATTCACATTTCACAGTGGAAACTTCAGCTTCTGCAACAATGTGGTATGTTAACACTTTTATCATCCAAGAACTCAGAGACACAAATTCAGCAGAAAGTCCTGTGTTACACACCGATAAGGATCTGCCACAAACACAATGAGGCTCTGGCACAGATCACATCCTGCATTTGTCGTCTTTAGTTTGTATTCAGTCCAACTTCCTCAAAGTTTGTTTGAAAGCAGACCAAGACCCCTTGGTGTGGCTTCATATTTACTTATGAACTGCATCAGCTTAGCAACAGACCACAGAAGGGTTTGTTTGATTCAGAAGAAAACTTTACACAACGTTTTCTAGTGAAAACGCACAAGTTTCGTTGCATTTTGGGTGTTCCTGAACAAAAGAAAGGCGCTGAGAGTCACTGAAAACGCAACTTTTTGAAAACTGCTTCCAGGATGGAACTTTTTAAAAAAACGCTCCGACTCCATCGCCATGTCGACGGCAGACACTGTACTCGCACGAGTACCGGTTGATGCACAAGTAGATGGAAACGTTTCAAAAGTGGCTTTCCTCAATGTGGAAAAGCTGAAATGTGGAAGAGACTTTATTGGTTGAAAGTCTTTGAAAACCTCACGCTTTGAAATAAATGACAGTTTTGGTCGGATGAGTCTGAAAAGGTTCAGCTGATGAATCAGTGAAGCTCCTCTTCAGCCACCGGCAGGTTTCATCACACATTGTCCTGAGCTGCTCTTTCATTCACTGGATTCATCCACACACAGATCAACTCAATGAAGCCCTTCAGGAAGTGGCTCCTTCCAGCCCGTTCGCCTCAAAACATGACTTATTTTCAATGACATAACCTTTTTTTGTCTGTCTCGCACTACTGAAATCCCTTTGTTGAGGGTGTTCATTGACAGAATTAATTGCCCGGCCCCTTACACAAACCATCACAACAGAGAGTTTAACTCAACCCTTGACTAAAGTGCAACGTCAGCACAAAAACCACATGTTAACCCTCAAATTTGGATTAAACTTATGTGGTGCCCAACAGAAAGGGTTGGACCTTACAAATGTTGTGTGTTTTCAACACAATATGCTTGTAATATGACTCCACTCCTCCTAATGCTAAAACTTTAACGAACTGGCTTTCATATTTAAGAACTTCACATTGGAGATCAAACTGAAACAAATCTGTAAGAACTAATACTTGTGAATTAATTGTATTTAATCACACTGTACTTTCAGTGCCATTTTGAATTTGCAGATCATGAACATACTTTCCATCTTAATTGATCACAGATCAGGCAGGCCCTGTTCACACCATGTTTTAAGTAAAAACACAGTTTTTGTTTGAGAAACGTTTTGAAAACAATGTCCGTTTAGGCAGAAATGATGAAAACGATGAATGTTGGGCAACTCATTTTCAGAAAATCGCTTTTTTAGTGGCTCAGAGCAGCATTGTCGTGTAAACCGACGACCATAACACAATGAAAAATTTCAATTTTCACATGGAAACGTGTTTCGTGACATGTATATTGCAAAGGTTGTGATACAACCCTAATATTGGCGCTCCTTAACAAATCATTTGTAACAGCAAACCTTCTCGATAAATATCTAATATAACCCTTCCTCTGATTAGCCAAAACATGACAGTCAAGCCAAATATTGGAGGATATACCTTCTGAAATTAAAAATGAGCAGTTCCCCAGGGCTGCAAAGTGTTTAAACTACTTTGGTAGAGTAAAAGTTCCCATTACACAACTATAAAAAACAACAAAAAGCAAGGATTGATGAGTGAAATGGTACTTCGAGGATCAAATTAAAGACTTCATGTGATCTACACCAAAACTTGTTAAAGCTATGGACACTTTAGTAAACTGTAGGAAGAGATCGTTTTTATTTAATTCATGAACTTGATAAAAAAGGAACCATTTCACAAGCTGCACAAAGCATACGATGTGTAACTGTCAGTCACGGCCATGAGCACGATCCACAGTGAGCATCAACAGATTATATCCAGTCGGGCAGATCAGCTACTACAAAAATCCACCATCGAACATTTGTTTACATTTATAAAGGGCTGAAAATCCCAAATACTAATAAATACACGCTGTTGAAGGATCCACTCCCTGTGGTCTCTTCAGACAGTTTGGGGTTTTGTTTGTTTGTGTGACACATCTGTGAGAGCTCTCTACGCTCTACTCCTCCGTGGATTATTCACAAAATCTGGAACGAAGACAATTTCCTGCAGAAAAATCTACATGGTCAGTCGGGCTGCCCCATATTAAATGAACATGCAGTAATCTTGTCAAGTATTGAGTCTTTCTGCATTGAGTTCTGTTCCTTTTTCTGTAGTTCCCAACAGAAGCATCTCATAAAAGGACCGTGTTTTGGGCAATTTCTCTGTTATTTTTGTACCTTTGCGTCCTGACTACCAGGTATGAACAAGCTCAGGCTGTAGATCAATGAAATGTTTTTAATTAATCAGAAAATGAATCACACTTTCCTTTCATAGTTTAAAGTCCATTGTGTTGAGTTTGCAGAGCATGAATGCCCAGTGCATGGGAACATCATTTCAGTCTTTTACATGATGCATGTCTCCCATGTTGACATCACGACAGGGAAAGATTTGTGTATCCTTGATGGTCAGAGTCCATCAGATGGAAGCATTGAAATGAGCACATTACAGGTGAAACACATTCCACCTGTAAACAGATCTTACTTCCTCGATCTGGAACATTTTCTTTTCCTTTTTTTTTTTAAAATCCCTTTACATGCATCAAGTGAACAAAGTGCATGTAAATGTCACTGCGACTCACCCCGGGGGTCTCCACAGCTTCCTGCCGGGTGGCAAAAGCTCTCTTTTGTTGAGGGGCACGATGCCCATGGCTGCCTGCATAATAGTGATGAACTTCTTAAACTTCATCTTCCAGCTCTCCTCTCACAGCTCATCACTGTGCCCACGGCCGTCGCTCCTCCTCTAATAGAGTATCAGACGCAATTTCTGAATCTCAGACCGTGTACTTGTTTCCCCCGTCAAGACTCCCAAACTTGTGATATTGAGTGTCGAGAGCGGCAGCATCTCTCCCGGTGCCGCCGTCGCACCACGACCGCCGACTCTTGACAGATGTCCTTTTGGCTTCTCTGAGCGGGAGAGGATAAAAGGAAAACAAACGGCCACGTTCCTGCCAGGCGGTGGGCTGGCCGAGAGGGGATGACAGCACGTCACTCTTACATAATTCCGCGGCTTCTCTGGACATTACACTAATGAAAACGCAGCTCCTGCCACGGCCGCGGCGGCGGCTGCTGCTGCTGCTGCTGCTGCTGCTGTTGCTGCAGCCGCTCAGATAATTGTGGTACTAAGCCCTGACAGATCATGCATGCTCTCCGCCCCCTTCTCTAATAATCCCCCACCCTTCCAGGCTTAGTCTTCTCGCCATTTACACCCGGACAGACCCTCTTGCTTCACCCTCACACACCCTTCCACCGGGGCTAACCCCAAATGGAAGATTATTAATGGCAAAACAACTTTAAGCCGCGCATCTCTGCACTTCATGATTGGAGTGCACGGGCTCAGCAAAACATTTCAAAACAACCAACTCAGGAGGGGAAACATGTCTTTGGGGCCATACACCGATTCACCATAACATTCTAACCATTTGGTCCTTTCTGGACATTTGGTCCTCGGAGTTGAGTAAGAATCAGGAAAATGAACAAATATATGGAATTGAAGGAGACTGAGGCCCCGTTTACACGATATTTCCAAGTCCAAACTTAAAACTTTTGAAAATGGCTCCCAAGGTGGAACTTTTCAAAAACACTCAACTTAAGAGACATCATTTTTAAAACATTGTTGTGTAACTGTGTCACTCTTCTGAAAAGAAAACGCAAAAACAAAGCATTTTCACTTAAAAAGGTTGTGTAGATGGGGCTTTAAAACGGCCAGATTGTGATTGTTATTGGACTGGGTCAGTGCACCGCCAAACTGCAGCACTTGTGCGATGTTTCCAGTGGGAAGTGGTTGGAATCCATCAAACGTTGGTCCAGAGGTAGAACGCTCCCACAGTCACATAAAAGCTCTTCTTAACAACTTCCAAGACGTAAAGGGTGTGTCGCCAACATCTGCCTGTAACCTCAGCACACCTTCAATACACTCAATGACTCGCTGTCTACACAGAAAATGGACAA
This sequence comes from Lipophrys pholis, assembly GCF_963383615.2. Lineage (NCBI taxonomy): Eukaryota > Metazoa > Chordata > Actinopteri > Blenniiformes > Blenniidae > Lipophrys > Lipophrys pholis. The sequence continues at coordinate 17,945,244 of NC_137641.1, read as the reverse complement.
CCTACACAATTTTAAGATGACCAATGTATTAGAATGACAGACATTTGATATTTCACATCGAACATTTGAATTTCAAAATCATGACCCGGACACCACCATAACGAGTAAATATTCGGACATCCCGGTACGGCTCTAATTATCTCAATATATTTAAAAGCAGATGAGTCACATGTAAAACAGTTTCATTTTCATGGATCATTCTGTGCAAACTAATTAGGACTGGGCATTCATTTCTGAAACCTTTGAAATTGAGGCTCTTTTGTTCTCTGCTGGAGAATTGTGTGGCGCTATCGCACCACGATCCAAGAGCTCCCTCCAGAAGGCTTTTTCAAAGGGGAACATATGGTTGCAGTTGAGCCTGGCAATTTATTCAAAACCTCTTACATATTTTTTACCTCATTACTGTGAGGACAATTATTCTCAAGTGGTCCAGGACCACCGGCCGCCCCAGGAAACTAGGTCCAAGAAAAAAATTTGTTTAACTCTAAATGTTAGTTAGTCAAACAAAATATTTTTTTAAACATAGAATGTAAGTCAATGTCAAACTGTAGCGTCACCTGAATATTCAGACGACAAAAGCCTTTTCTCTCATGCAGGTCAAAATAGTGAAATCTTGAAAAGATTCTAGATATCTGGAAGCTATCTGTGGAAAACATTTCAGAGCACTTTAACATTTAATTTAACTACTTTATTGAAAGGCACATGATCGATTCACTCTTTGTGAACCATCAGTTGATAGAAATCAACAGATGGGGCACCCGTGTTCAAAGTGATCATCACTTTCCTCAGAAAGAGATTGCCCACGTTCAGGTTTGAGCTGACTGCCTTTGTGAAGTCTGGATGTTCTCTCTGTGTCTGCCTGCATTTTTTTGTGACTCCAAACTGTCACTTGTTAGGCTCTTACATCCCCAGTGGTGAGAAGATAAGACAGCTCCTCATGACAATGACCTCACAGGATCCACTTCCATATAACTAATGATGGTTCCAACCAGGGTGTCAAACACATTTAGGGGCCACACACAACCCAATGTCATCTCGAGTGGACTGGAACCATAAAATAGTGTTGTAATAACCTCTAAAAATGAACCTTAAATTTTTTTCTTTGTTGGGGTGCAGAGTATACTTCATGCAAATGTTTATCTTTTCACAAAACCAAACTATTAATATGGCAAACAACGACAATCTCAACATGAAGCCAAATGAATTGAAATCTTTTTTCAGACATTTTAATCTCTTTTGCACCAACTGTCCAAAAAACGTCTCCCGTTACTACTGCATTATGCATGTTTTTACAAACTCACCCGACACAGCATGGCTTTGAGGCTAATGCTCGTTTGCGAGCTTCCATGGCGGCATCACCGATATCTGAGGCACACGAGCCAAAATGATCTTTTTTCTTCCTGCATTCTTAAAAATATTCTATCAACATGCCACTATGAACACGGCTCAACCTAATGTAGTACATATGCCAGGCCTTTAGGTGGTGCTGTGACTCACCAAATACACCAGAAACGCAGAAGACATGGAGAACACATAAAAAGGAGATGATGATACAGAGAATACTCCAGCTCCACCTCGTACTTGAGAAATCCAACATATCGCTTTAATAAACTGACCAGCATCAGTAGCTTCTGCAGCTCAACCCGGAGCATGTAGTCCGCCATTGTTATTTAGTGACATCCCGGAGGGTATCGCAGCGGGGGGCAATGACATCATCGTTTTCCGCAAATGTGTGTCTTTACCCATCCACACCTCAATAATGCAAAGCCGGTGTTTTTCATTTATATATATATTTTTTTAAATCAATACTTTTTTTAATATATATGTTTTCTTGCAGGCTGGTTTTGGCCCTCGGGCCTCATGTTTGACTCCTCTGGTTTAAATGCTACACGAAGCAAATGGAATTCGTTGAGCCCGAGTACACTGTGTAAGGATGCTAAATCTCCAGCGTCCAGCCTGTAGAAATTTTCAAGTCTGTGAATAAAGACTTTGAATACACAGAAAGTATTTGAGGTGTGATCTTTAAAATACTCAACTTTATCCTAAATGTTGACTGATGAAAAAGGGAAAAACGCTTGCAAAGCTAGTCAACTAGTTGCCAACAACGACTCAGATTCAGGTTATTATATTTCTATCCTTCATCGACTTTGTTAATGGATATTTTTTACTGTATTTTTGAATACAGTCATTTTGTTGAGAAACAGTTTGAAGGACGGTGACAAGAAGATGTTGCACTGGCTTCATATCGCGTCTGCATGCAGACGTTTTAAGATGCAAGACATCTTAAAATCCTGGGTCAGTTTAAACGCCTTGATATCGTTTTTTTGTTTTGTGGTTAGCTCGCCACGTCGCTGCCACAAGTTGTTGTGTTCTCACAGGAGAGTGGCGGCGCCACAGGAAGGTTTTGCTTGAATTTCAGCCGAGAGTTTTGGTAAGACGACACCCTGCCGTGCAGGTTCATGCAGTTTCACCACAGAGCCTCTCTGATGCGACCTCGCATGGCTTCTCCGTTACTATCCACATACTTTTTTTGTCGCTGCAATTGTTCAGCATAAATTCCTGCAACATTCATCTGAGACCGAGTGCATTCCTGAACTCTCAGGTCTCGTGCAGACCCCCCCAGTGTGCACGCCACGCCGCTGCACAGATTAAATGTCTGTATCTTGTCATCCCCGAGTCACCAGATGACAGCAGGCTGCCGTGTCCTGAGAGGCTCGAAATAAATAAATAATGTTGGCGGGCTCTTGATGAGTCGCCAGCCAATGCGAACTCTGGACGGGATTTATATTGGAGCAGCTTGGACGTCTGGATTACGGCTCTGGGTGGCCGTGCCATGAGAGCTGCTGCAGATTTCACTGAACAGGAGAAATCCCTCAGCACGGCGAGGGCGGGAGGAGGAGGACCAAAATACCAGGAGCACAGCCAGCGGGAGACACAAAAATAACAAGTCTCTCTTTGGAAAAACAAAAACAAAAGGGTAACTGAAAAGGAAGGGGTGGGGGGGGGGGGTTTGTCCTGTCAAACAAGCCCAGATTAAAGCGTGGTCTGGACTGTCAAAAAAAAACAAAAAAAAAAAATGTTTTTTATATATACCCACGCAGCAACGTGACATCCACAGTGAGAGTGATCATAATCCAACACCTCCACTGTAATCTCACAAACAATAATCATCCTACAAACACTGCAGCCGCACTAAAACAGCGCTGATCAACACGTGCACGGACATGCACACCGACACCTGTGCACACCTGATGAATGCAGGATACGTGCCACATTTGGTTCTCCATTTCCCACAATCCTCGCCAGTTGCTTGGCAACCCGATTATATTTCTATTTTAGTAGCAATTATACACAAGCTGGCTGACTTGCTGTTCTTTAAAGGCTCGGATGGGGGAAATGTGTTATGTTCGGGTGCAGCCACACAGAGATTGTCTTTGTTAGCCAACTGCTAGCATCAGTTCTGTGTTTGAAATGCAAATATGGGAGATGAAGCCTTCGCATCTCATCTACAGCGAACATCAGCGCTGAGCTAATTCACAGTGGTGACAGGAATGTTTCATCAGTGCTGACATCAGAAACAAATCTGTCGGAGAAACAAAGATTGTTGATGTCAGCATATCGGGTGTATTTAAAGCCCTTTGAAAGCATCAGTCACGACCTCAGGCCTCGTTTACGTGACGTTGCAAGTGAAAACACATCTTTTCTAAATTTTGGTTCAAGAAAGGTTTCGTTTCTACACAAAATCATTTTGAAAACGATGTCCGTTTCCATGGAAATGGCAGAAACGCTGAAAACGATGTAGTGGGCATGCTAGGGGCCACATGCTGGCGCTGTTGGTTGTTTTTGTAACGAAACCTACAGCCACTGCGTCTCAGTGGCCCCGAGCGCCGTTGTCATGTAGACAAAAAACCCAAATCGCGAGGAAAATTTTGCATTTTCTGTTTTCACTTGAAAACACCGTCATGTAAACGGGGCTGCAGTCTTGACATGTCTCAGTAAACTTCCTGGAGTTGTGTGGAAGCAGATCTTGAGAGGTCAATGTCGTAATGAGCTGCATCATCATCTCAGAGTTTCGCCATCTAGTCTGATTGTTGCGAACTTGCGTCATTAGCATCAGCTGACATTTTGTGACGGTTAAAAAAACTAACTAATCTTCAGTTGATGTGATTCTAGCAGTTTAACTTGTTTTCATTTCCTTGATCAGGAGTGTCAAACACATTTTTGGACAGGTTCCACATTAAGTTCAATTTCATGTCGAGTGGGCTGAACAGGTAAAGTAGAGCCATTGTGATGCAGAGGATACGTGATGAAAATGTTGATATTTTCACAACAGTGAACATTTACTACAGAAAAATGACAATCTGAATTTAAAGCAAATTTTTAATGAAACTCTCTGGTGCAAAATAGAGAGAAATGTCCATTAAAGGTCTCCTATTGCTGTTTCATTATGGTTTTCTTTTTAAATCACCCGACAGCGTGCCGTTGGGGCTAGGCTATTAGCAACAAGGTCACTAGCTTTCATGGCAGCAGCACGATATTTCAACAAGAGTCTCAGTGCTGTGTTGTGTCCACTACTCTTAAGAAATTTGTTTAAAGATCAATGGTTTTTGAAAGTGACTAATATTTTGGGTCCCGATTAGTGAGTCCAAACCCTGACGTCCCATCTGGTTCATCAAAACAAAAAAAGTCATGTTAACATTCCTGGCTTATTCTGCCCGTGATGCATTTTCAGACCTAATACACGAACCCGTTCATCCGTTTAAAGGGCGGCAGAGGTCGCGCTCAGACACTAATACAACAAGACGCTGGTCAGCTCATCTGGAACTGGACGCTGGCTCCAGGGGATAAAGACCAGAGGAGCTCGAGCCGAACGCAACCCAAACAACCTGCTCAGTGTCACCACGCAGCTTCATGAAAAGACCGGCACGGTTCTGTGGCTGCAGCAAGCAACATCTGGAGTTCACATTCAAACAATCCACATTTCTTTGAGGATCATTGTAAACAAATATTAAGAGTCAGTGATCATATAAAACAGCAGCCAACACGCATGTGAGGTTTGTTAACGTTTCAGAAAGCTTGATTAATAAATTATGAAAGAGGACGAGGTGCAGCTCTGTCTTCCGGCGACTTCCTTCGCCGTGTCTTGTTCTCACTTTTTAATGAACTCAGAGAAAGCTTTCTTTTGTCTCCCCTTCTTATTCCACAGGGTGCGTGGATGTGGCCGCAGTGGTTTGGTCTTCTTAATGCTTTTACATAAGCAGTTTGCTTCTCTGGCCCCTTGTCACTTTCCCCACGTGTCGGGAGTCGCGCTGCGGCGCCGCGTTGCTATGGCCCCGGGCCATTACGCAATGTCCATATGCAATGCATGTGCGAGCCAGATGGAGGGACACATGCCACTCACAAATCTGCAGCGGTGGAGCAGAGAGAGGCAGAGAGAGAGAGAGAGAGGCAGAGAGAGAGAGAGAGAGGCAGAGAGAGAGAGAGAGAGAGAGAGAGACGGAGTGCTGGAGGGAGAGAGGATCAGTGTGCACATGCCCTCCACAGGTGTAATCTGGATCACCAGCCAGCGTGAGGCGACCTCGAGGGTCAACTACAAACCTACAAACCCCCAAATCATAAATGCATGCTTTCTTTCGCTTAAAAAAAAAAAAAAAAAAAACTGAGCATAATCGACAGTTCCAACTTTACTCTTAACTAAGAATACTTAACAGCACAATAGCTGTTCCCTTATGTTGGTCAGGAGCAAGTTTTTAAACTTCTAATCAGCTTCTAATAGCTTCACTAAATCCAATTTGTATAATCTAAGAATCATTTGACCATACTTCGAATGTTGCAAGATGTAAATGTTGATCCCTATTGCAAACGCTAAATTGGTCATGTATGCCTCAGTTCCTCAAACTAAAGAGAAGTTGCTTCCGTCCAGACAGACACCTTAAATACGCCTTCGGGGTTAAGAGAGATAATATATTAAAATAAATCACAATCCTATTTACTGCGCCCATCTCTCTGGCATCCTGCCACTGACGCGTTCCTTTCAAAACTCTGAAATTGTCATAACTAAAGTCCAGCTGCTCTATAAATGTCATTTCTGGAAGCACAAACAAAAATGCTAATTTTCCTTGAAACATTTCACTCTATGTGTCATGAGCCTATATCATATATGAGTTTGACTTTCTGAAATGAGTGACAAAAAACATTGAATATTTTCATGATATTCAAATTTTTTGCGATGTACCTGTAAATACTCATAATGCACCACAAGATACACACTTTTAAAATTGATCAGCATCACCAACACAAAATTAGCGAGAGTGGAAGCGAGTTAACATGTAACAATCTTTTATGGCCTCATTCCAAGTGCCTGCAATGCTGCCTTATCAAGATGTAGTGGAGAAAGACCAATATGGCACTATTAATAAGGTACTTTCTTATTTTACTCGGGAGTTAGCTCAAACTACTTAACATATATCAATGAAGTAGATCCAACCTCTTTTGTTGACATCTGTCATTGCAGAAAAGACAAACTACATTTGTCTTTTACTGTATTCACACTGTAAACACAGTTCACACAAGAGTCACACAGACAACTATTAAATACAAAATAGTGAGTAACAGGACAATATTTGGCCAGTTTGTAGTTTCAACCATCTGAAGAGAAATGTTGGGCTGCAGCTTATACCACTACCATGATTCTACAACAAATTGTGAGGAAATATGATCTATCCCTGCTCAGTGCGTCCTTTCCGATACAGATACCATACACATTTATATCGCAATAACAATATATTACGATATATTGTGCATCCCCCACACCACACAATAAACAAACCTTTCATTATTATATCACTTCTGAGTCTAACACCCTATATACTCACAGTGGAGAAGAAATACACCACAAACTACACATTTTGAAATATACCCAGGTATATAAGTCTACCTTTACGAAGCAGGTGGTTAAGATGAATTTTAGACTAGATTATAGTGGGGTTTTTTAGCATCACTCCACCACGTTGTCTTATCAAGATGTAGGCAGGGAAGTTTAATACAGCGCTACTATTAAAAGGTACTTTATAATCAGTTGAAGAGTTATTTGGACTTTTCCAAATACGTTTTGAGATACATCAAGTCTAAATAGTGATATTTACAGGCCTGAACTATGCCTTTTGTTGACAGGTGGAGAAGACCAAACTACAACTTTGTCCACTTATACTCACTTGAACACCAACACGGCTCAGTTTAGGTTAAATGAACAAGAATTAAATAACAAATCGAGGAAAATAAGAGCTTATTAGCGCAGTTTGGACTCCAAAGCGACTCGAGGAAGCCGCTGCAGCGCCACAATGTCCTAACATGGCAGTGAACGGTGAGAAAACATGTCGACCGATACCGCGGCCTTACCGGGTGAAACCGCCTCCGTGACCCCTCCGTGAGTCCCCTCGGCCGGGTTGAACCTCCGCAGCGGGCCCCGGACAAGTTGGAAGGCGAGTAAAGAGCGGTTTAGGACAAGAGAAACGATCGCAAGATGTTTTCTCTGAAGCCTCGAAGACGGCAGCTTCCGGGTTCTCTCAGGTATGTGGGCGTGGCTTACACGCTGCAGGTGTGTCGAGCGGCTTCCGTCGACGCGGGGCTTCGCGTGAGATTTCCTCTGCAAGCGCCGCGGTATAGTAAGGGGGGAGAGCTGATCCAATGACTCACAGAACAGGACGTGAAGGACACTTTCAGTGAGGATGACTCAGTCTGCCATTAAGGACACATCCGTAAATGACATAATGAAAGAGTGTCGCTGTCCCCCGGGTGTAATTTAGGATGAAAGCACAAGGGTGCGCGCGGGGTGCGCGGAGGGGGGGTCCAGGAAGTGAAGTTGATATCAGGTTAAAAAGAAATTCAACTCAATTGGCGGATTTGGCCCATTTTCAGCCTTGATTTTGAAAAAAAAACAAAAAAAAAGAAATCAATGTAGCTGCATCTAATCACACTCCTTAATGTTAGTCTGTGATAATCCCATATAATCTGATTTGAAAACTGTAATTTTACATCGTAGGACGTCTTATACTTTCAGTGTACATGTGATGATCGAGCATAGTGAGAGAAGAGTTTAACAATGCCCTCCTCACTTGTGGAACAAACGTCCTGAACTATTATTGGCTTTATTTCATCTAAAATAGTCACATTTCTAACTTTTTAATGTTGAGTTTTTATTAACTTGTGTACTGAACTAAAAATCTTGAGGGAAAAAAAAAAAATCATAATTTCCATACAAGACTGGGGAAAAAGTGTGAGAGCAACATTAGCTCATAAAAATCATGTTAAAAACTTTAATTTAGAGATAATTCTTATTGAGTTCTCAGAGGTCTGGGACCTCAATAGTGATAATTTTTCATGTGGCCCCTTCCGGTAAATTAGTTGCCCACCTTTGCCCTAAGGACTGCTCAACACTTGATTTTGGTGTCATAGATTCAACAAGGTGCTGGAAACCTTCCATAGAATCTATCACATATTGACATGATAACTTCACACAGTCTCTACAGATTTATTATCAGTACATCCATGATGAGAATGTCTCGTTTCATCATTTCCCAAAGAAGCCGTTTACAATGAGGTCTGGTGACTGTGGAGGCCAATCGGAGTGAACTCCTCCGGTTTGAGACGATCTGTGTTCTCCTATTTGAAGTGTCTGCCAGAAATAGACGGCGTCAGCAACAATAACTCAGGAAGGCTGTGATGTTCAAACGGTGTCGGATCCATTCCTTCATGTTGTTTTCAGCAAATCCTGACTCTCCATCTGAATGTGACGGCAGGAACTTAGACTCATCAGACCTTAAAGGTTTATTCAATCTTCTATTGTCCGGGCTTTGTGAACTGTCCCTCAGTTTCCTGTGTGGTCGTCTGCTGCTGAAGGCAATCAGCTTCAAGCTTCACCCTGTTGGAAATACCAGAGATGCTCTTCTGCATACTCTGGTTGAGAACCCGTGGTTATTTGAGTTCTTGTTGTCTTTCTATGATCTCCGACCAGTCTGACCCCTGACCTTTTCACATCAACACAGCTTTTTGTCTCAGTTCTCTGTGAATTCTAGATATGTGTGTGTGGTTGTTGTTGCTGCCATCTGTATTGAAAGAAAAGCTCCTTTTCAAACTCACTTTAATCACCTGTGTGTGTGTGTGTGTGTGTGTGTGTGTGTGTGTGTGTGTGTGTGTGTGTGTGTGTGTGTGTGTGTGCGTGCGTGTAAAAGTGACCAGTGCGACCGGTTGGGCCGGTTCAGGTCGAGACCCTCCAGTGTGTTGAATGAACAGACACGCCAGTCTCTGAGTAAACAGAACAACCATTGTATAAAGAGCTGATAGTACTCTGTAATTAGTCTCTCTCAAACTGAAACCTTACTCACTGCCGAGAGAAAACAAATTCTGTTGTTTAATTAGAGGGTCTCATTTACTCGATGGGGTTTCAGTCTGGAGTCACTCATGTTCTCAAGACGACCATGTTGTTCTGTTCTTGCTGATGTAGTTCTGGTAGAGCTCGGACTTCTGCCATTATCTTGCTGTAGGATGAATCCTGGCCCATGAGGCTCATGCCAGTAGGTACCTGCAGAATGCTGAGGCAGCCATTCTGGGTCAGGGTTCCTCTCACACTGTGCAAGTCACTGAACCGAGCCTCAGACCGTCACACTTCCTCCTCCATGTTTGACAGTTGATGTCACTCACTGTGCAAACATCCTGTCACCTACTCGACATCCATAATCCCTTCTTCCAGTCTTCAGTAGTCCAATGCCGGGGTTTCACGGCCCATATGAGGATCTCTGTCTTATTGTGACGTCTTAGCAATGAGTTTGTTTGTGGCTGCAGCTCATCCTGTCAGACCTGCAGCTCCAAGTCTTTGAAACTGAGACTTTCGACCACCACTATTTATCTCTGCTTTCAGCTGTTGTTCTATGTGCTCCTATCACTCAAGCTGTAAACTAGAAACTTCAGACTGCCAGACCTCTTCCTGTCAAGAGTTTCAGTTTCTGTCTTGTGATGCTGAAGCAAACTTTACTCATTGGCATCTTGACTTTCTTTGCAATTTCTCTGAAGGAAAGATGTATATTTTGAAGTATTTTGGTGGTTTGTCTCTCTTCCAGTGTTCATCGCTTTCCTTCCCATTTCTTGTCTTGCTCCCTGATAAAGGCCTTTTTGTACATTTCGGAAACGTACATTATTTTTTCAGTTTTAAGTAACCTTACTTTTCTTTCTTTCTTTTTACCCCTGACAGTTCACTACTTACCTTTACACCAGTATATTCATAATTATTCACTGGACTTGAACAACTTCAATTGCAATGAATAACTGGAAGAATTGGGACGTTCTAATCTAAGACCTTTGACTGGCAGCGTAAATGACCTCAAACTACACCTTGTTTATGAGTAGGAAACAGATTTCAGCACAACATCGGCCCACAGGTTATCTACCTGAAGTGTTTAGTGACTTTAGACTCAGATGACAGCTATGATGAACTGTAATAACAGAATAATAATTGATCATGCATCTATGAATGCACACTTCATTACTATTAGTTCATGTCGATCATGAATTATTCTCTTTCTGGTTCCAACATGTCAGGGAAACTCATCTTCGCTTCATATTTGGATCAGACAGTGGATGTTATATAGTTGGCTGTTCCCCAGTAGAGTCGGAGTTTGGCCGAGCTTCAGTCTGCGAGGACAGAACCGTGTTCACCACTGCGCTGCACCAGCTCCTGTTTTAGCTCCACTCCGGAGGCGTTTGAGGTCTGACAGAGTTAGTTCTGAAGAGTGAGATCTTTCCCCAATCCTTGCAATATGCAGGTTTTCAGCCGTTCAGCAGTTTGCTGACATTCGTTGTCATTTCTCTTCCTTGATGGATCGAATGTGTTCAGAATGTGGCAGGTCTACTCTGCAGGGAGCCCAATTTAATACTCAAACGCTGCTATGATGGAGTCATGCTGCTGAGATACATGAAGAATATGTTGTGGTTTCACCTCGCCGAAACTAACTGAGGCTGCACAAAGGGGGAAAAAAAAAAAAAGAGCTTACGTTGCGTATATGTGTCTGTAAATGCTGTATGTTCTGAAGGATGCAGCGTCCGCAGTCTCCAAAGGTTATGATTTCATTGAAAGCCACAATATAAATGCCCGTTTGGAGTTTTCCTGTGGTTTCTATTTGTGTGTTCTTCCTGTAGCTTCACGCTGAACCTTCTGTGTCGCTGTATTTTTCTGCTTCGCCTCCACTTTTTGAACAGCAGTGCTTTTTAATGGATTTCAGGATTTCTTCTGAGGTTTGTCTCACATTGTTGCAGTTATAAACTGTGTTGGTGGACGACGGTTGACAGAAGTGTTCCTCAGCCTATGCAGTGATTTTCAATAATGCTTGCCAGAGGTGGCACAAGTACTCGGTTATATATGCGTTTTACAATGTAAAATAAAAAAGACATGTTATTGTTCATTCATGTGAAAATGCTTCATTTTTGCGTTTTCCTTTCAGAAAGGTTTAAGGCATCGTATTGAAAACGATGTAGTTATCATGTTGGGCCACTAGTGGGAGCTGCGGTTTGACTTTGTAATGAAGCCACACCAATGCGAAGAGACAACAATACGCAGTAAACATTAACAATGGCGACAGACATCCGCATGGACGGACGATGAAGTTGGATTGTTATTCCGGTGACTGTGAACTATAAAACCACCAAGTCCAAAGAGAATCTGAACGGGGAGTCATGACACTCTGGCTGCGGTGTGCATGCGCAGATGCATAAAAGTTGCGTTGTACCCCATTGCCATGGAGACGAAGTCGGAGCGTTTTCAAAAGGTCGTGTTTTCAGTGGCAAAACGCAACGCAAGTTTTCTGTTTTCACTGGAATGACACAGTACAACATTTCCACAGAAACAAAAAAAGGAACACCAGCACATTAAATAGGCATTTATTACTCAAATATTACTATGAAATATTGCTAAATCCCAAATGAATACCTATATAAGCCTAACATTTTAAGGCATGTGGACAAGAAGAAGAAGAAATTAAAGTTTATTTGTCTCCTGAAAGATGGACGTTTGGAGACAGCCATTATCTCAATAGAACCAAGGTAAAATAAAATCTGTATCCAAAGCACATTTGAGAAATAGACTCACTGTCCTGATGACCAGCTGGTATTTTGCTGCCAATACCACCGTTTCACCACGTCTCATCCTGAGTGTGAAGCGGACTTCGGTCCAACCATCCAAAACATCTAACTGTGCCAAGACAGCCCGTCCTTTGCTCAGTTTTGGATTTATTATCCTCATTGTTTTTCATGATAACGATTCGTCTTTATGAGATATGTACAAGTTAAAGTAAAGAGTAAGTGGAATATATGAAGTGTAGTATTAACAAGAAAGAAATATTGCGAGGAGAAATAAAATGATTCTTCATGTTTGGACTGTAGGCACAGTGGTGCTATCAGCTAAATGGCAACTTCAGCTTAACACGTTTCATACATCAAAAAAAATGTAATTATACAATATTTTCATCCAAACATAAGTGAACTGCTCACCTGTCGGCTTTTTATGCAACCATAATCATCAACATAACTTTCTACAAACACACGATTTTAAAGTAACAGCTAATTTTTTTCTACTTCCTCAGGGAGCCAGCCTCTGGGACGTTTCAGCACCTCACCACCAATCAGAAATCAAATATGGCTGAAGTGTACAATCACAGCAGATGAGGCAGCTTCATAGTGTTTTACTCTTGATCGACACAGTGGCGCAGTGATTTGAACGCATAGACCCACGTTGGGTTTGAGTGTGGAGTGAAAGTCGGACAGTAACTGCTTCTAGTCGGCGTTCTGTTGAGGCGAAGCCGAGGTCCTGATGTCTCCGTGCTGCTGGAGGTCAAAGATCAGAAGAACTGGGAACGTCAGTCGTCCGTCCTCACTGGAAAACACAAAGATTATTATTGTCCACAAAGACGTCACAGAATGTCAAGAAGCAAAAGAAATGACGTGATCTGACACGCGTTTCTGTTTTGTGCGGTGATCACTTTAAATGTTTGTCACTGGCGTCCTGTCCGGTAATACCTCTTTGTACCACACGATGGTGTATTGAGTCTGTGCCTTAATACAGGCTAAAGCAGTATGTATTGACCTGTACGTGACAATAATGAGCCCAGATGGAAATAATATAATGAAATAAATAAAATGGAAACAATAATGACAAGTTCATTTTTAAAATATTCACAATTTAAGCATTCTTTTTACAAGTTTCTCTTTTGTGGCTTTCACACTGGACTTGTTTGGTTTCTATGCCGATGATGTTTCTGCCAGGGACTCAAACCCAAGGTCCTCACATTCATGGCTTTTCTTTTTACACGTTGCTATGTCATCTTGTGGGGTGGAATGCACCAGCTGGTAGACGAGCTTTGGCCCGAGGGCTGCATGTTTGGCTTCTCTAAATTGATGGTTTTGACAAGTTTGTACGATCTTTCATACTGAGAATCACATCAAAATGTCCTAAATATCTCATTTAACTGAACTCAACTAAACTCAATGTCATGTTTCTTGGGTTTGCTAAAAAAAGAAAAGAAAAATATAATATAATATAACATAACATAACATAACATAACATAACATAACATAACATAACATAACATAATATAATATAATATCAATCTTTACAATCTTTGGAGAATTATAACTCCAACATTTTAAGCATAAAATGCATCAAAAACATTAAACTATTTTTGAATATACAAAAATGCTTGAACATGTTTGACTAATAACTGAACATAAGCATCTATGCTAGTATCCAAATGTAACGGCTTCCCAACATCGCCACCCATGGCAAGACGTGGTATTACAAGACGAGATTTAACGCATACATACCATACATTTAAAGTTAGTGCACAGAACTTCACATAGATGTGTTTTATTCTGTGTGTAGGCTTTTTTATGAGCTTTGGTTCACAAATGCAGATTTCAGCTTATGAAACACCCTGAAGTGTTTTTTTTTTTTCTTTTTGGATGAATTTCATTTTGTCGGTCAGACACAGAATATTTCCAGAAGTGACTAAGCTGTCCATCAAAGTGAATGTTTTGTAGAATTAATGAGCAGATACTTCGTGTAGACAACACAAAAATATCTTCCTGAACCAGTTCGGATGGTGATTATTTAATTCAGGGCTACAAAATATTTGGCTCCTCAATCCTTCTGTAAGTTTCATGAACTTACATGTACATAAACATTTTTAACTCGAAATTCAATTTGGGTTTCAAATCTTTCAAGGGGACTCACACTTAAATATAAACCACACCAAGTGGATGTTGCCTCTCACTACTGGTGATAAATGTTGAGTCTGAACCCCAAATATGGGAAAGATAACAGAATGAATCCAAATAAAGAAACGTTTTGAAACTAACTATAACATATTGTTATGAAAAATAAGCAAAAAAGTAATTTTCAAAGTACTGAACTCTGTAATGTACTGTCTCAATGTACTTGCTCAAATCCTCCAAAAACAGCTGAAACAGCAAAAATAGCTATACCTGCTAAAATGATTAAAAAGCTAAAAAAAACAAACCTGTTTAAATAGTTTAGATTGCTAGAAATAGTAAAAAAACAACAACAACCTGCTAAAGTAGATAAAATGATTAAAACAGTCATTGTTTTTTGTTTATAAAACTATCTGAATAAGCTTAGATTCCCAAAAAATTATTACTGTTTAAATCTTTAAATCAGTGAAATGACCAAAATGACAAAAACGGCTAAAGCTAAAGCTGCTAAAAACACTTGAACAATTGAAACAGCAAAAGCAGAAATAATTGCTCTGACGAAATGTCAAACAGTTGGGAAAAAAAGTTCTGAAACAATCAAGACAGCAAGAATGGCCGAAATGATGAGAAGGGCAAAAATGACCAAAAATACAAAAGCAGGCTTCAATTTGTTAAACGTTTTTAAAAACTTTTTTTTTCCCCAATTGTCATTTTAAAGACTTAAATGCAGCCTTCATCTACCACAATTTTGGTAAATACAGCAAAACTATATAAACAGAATAGAAATCCTTTATTAATCCCAGAGGGAATTTGTTGAAACTTTTGACCCGTCCTATGACTGAGAGCGGTGGGCTGCCATTATGGCGTCCGGGGAGTGGGTGAGACCAGGGGCTTTGCTCAGAGGCCCACAGTGAAAACCTGGTACGGGATTCGAACCAACTATTATCTGATCACAAGTCCAACCGCTAGAATATCACTGTTCATCATTAATATTCAGAGACTTATCTGCATTTTGAAATTTCAATAACTTTGATCGAAAATGGCCGGGAACGACTCCTTTCTTTGTAACCACTGCAGACCTCGAAATGACGAAATGACAACCCACAAACAAAAAGGGGTGAGTTACAGGATAAAACTGAGCAATAAATAAATTCACCTCCTCACCATCCTGTATCGATGCTACGTTTGAGAGAAAGATTCAAGCAGCTGGGAAGCTCATGTCTGATCCAAACACAGTCATTCCGCCTCTTTTTGCTCGAGGAGAAGAAGTTAAAGGCCTGGATTGTCTTTCTATCTACGTGATGGTATTTTTTTCGAGCCCTGCTGTGTTCTGTCAGAGGCTTTGGGAACAGATTAAGTGGGACGTCTGCGGGCTTCCCACAGAGCCCGAGCAGGACCGCTTAATGTGGGCTGAAGAACGGCTTCGTTTAAGCCCGGACAAGGATTTGTTGGTTATGTAAGAGAAGTGCTGGAGGAAAAAGGGGAATTCGTGGAGGTTTCTCGGGCTAGGACAGATGTGAGGACTGAGGGGGAAGTTAACAGGACTGCAGCGAGGGGTCTTCAGGACCCCCGGGGGGGGGGGGGGGGGGGGGGGGGGGGGCAGTGCCACAACAAGCAGAAAGGCCCAACATGATGGCGCTTATCAACAAGAAGCATGCAGACCAAGAAGCAGATGAATAGAAATCAATAAGAGATGCATTTATCTGCAGCTTACACTTTCTAGATGCGTGATCAAGTCCAGCTGGGTGGTCTGGGTGCGACTGTGTGATGCTGAAAATGTAGAGACACCCAGTGACCCCCTGAGTTCAAACATCTTCTCAAACACACCAGAACAGAAGGAATGAGGGCAATTTGAATGGGTTCCACAGGAAAGTCCTAAAGTGTTTGGAACAGGTGACAGTACTGTCAGCTTACACGTCAGAATGTGGATCTGAGAGGATTATACTTTGGGATACTTTGCGCTTCGCCTAATCCAATATTTTGCTACCCCGCACCTGGCAAGTAAATGCAAAATACATCAAGCAATGCTAAATAAATCGGACCGCTTTCAATCCCGTATGTGCTCCGACCAAAGAATCAACTTTTCCCTCTGCACCAGACTACTTTGTGTATGAACTTCCTCCTTCTTTGGTGTGATCCAGTTGCCTCAAACATTCAAGATCATCAGGAACTTAATGAAATGTGTGTACAAAAGAATACAATGAATTGAGAAATCAATCATACCAAGTAGACGTCCAGCTCAGAGTCGGATTGGCTTCTGCTGAGGGAAGGCAGAGGATCGTCCAGAGCCAGCGTTGAACTCGAGTCTCGTCTGTCTTCACTGGAAAAATACAAATAAAATCACAGCAAATGTTTCCTGGATCCATCAGTAATATTTAAAAAAAAAAAAAAAAAGAGCAGATGCTGAAATTGTAACACTATCTTATCATTTCATTATATCTCCATTACTTGTTGTTGCCTCATGGCTTCTCACTGAGGAAACACCGTGTTTCACTACACTGCTATGCAGATGACAGTCAGATTTATATGCCTCTAAAAAAAAAGTCTGACTCTTGCAGTACCAAACCGCTACGTGACTGTCTCCATGACATTAAGCGTTAAGCTTTACCAACAACAAGACGGAGGTGATGGTTTTTAGCCGTACCTCGTTGTCCTTCGAAATTGAAAGACATCACATACATATAAGTTTTGGTACGGCATATAATCGGAGCCTGGGTCTGCGGTGCAAAACTCGGAATTGCAAAGATCACACTGCCACAAAACAGGCCGGATATGGCTCACCTGTCAGCAGAAAATCGGATTTGGGTCGCATTTACCTGTAGTGGGAACGTAGCCTAAGCTAAGCTAATCCAGCTTAGCCACCGGCGCCCTCGCTACCCGGGTTTTGAACAATTAGTTCATATTCCAACATGGACGGTGGGAAATATTCAAACGCTGTGTGTCTCGGACAGAACGGGGCAGGTGGTTTTATCAGGAGCTGGCTATAGATGGTGTTATTGCCTTGGTGAAGCAGGTTCCTTCTGGCTGGCGGCTTGCTGACCACTGTTTTACAGTCGGCATTAGGGCAGGGCGTAGATAGACTATACGGAGGTGGTTCACGGCAACGCATAGACTTCGCATTCACTTACATATGAAGTATTAATAATGGCATTTATTAAGTACTTGGTACAAATAGCTAATAGTACTCTAAAAAAGTGGCATCCTTAGTTCTTTTTGTTTATTTCAATAACCTCTTATGTTGTGCTTGTTGCCAAATACCCCGATGTGCCTCTGCTGTACCTGTTGTCCAGGTCGTCTCCATCTACATTGGTGGACTCAAAGGAAACGGCGGTTCTTGGGAGCAGGTCTGGCTGTTCGGACGAGCCGTAAACTGTGACAACAAACAAGGCCGTGAATCAGTCAGTCAGTCAAAAGTCTCATCAGAGGTCTGTCTGAGGGAATATCGTGTTAAGCTTACAGTTTCCATCCAGGTTGTCCATGCTCTGGGCCTTCTTCTCCTCCTTCTTCTCCTTCTGCGGGGACAGAAACTCCTGCGAGGCCGACTTGGTGGCATAGAGAGAATTCCTCTTCCTCTTGGAAGACGCTCCTCGTAAAGCTGGAGCACACAAAGAGGGCAGACTTTAAAGATAAAAGCTGAGGGTCTGTAGCGCAGACAAGCCGAGGCAGTCAGACTTACGATGGAGCTTCTTAAATACAGTCGAGCCCATAAATTTCAGGAATCTGTCTGCGTAGAAACCGGGCCTGTGGACCGACACTGTGTCCTGAAACACACAAAAGCCTGTCAGAAAGGAATTCACTCGCATGTTTTGTATATAGATACATCACATTACACACCCCATCATGGACAAGAGCCTTCCAGGAGTGCTCCACCTTCTTGATAAACCTGAAAACACAGAATAGTCAAAGATTTCTTAGCCTGTTTGATGATATCAATCACATAGATAACATAAATAAATAAATAAATAAACAAACAAACAAACAAATAAATAAATATTTAATGGTGTCAACTCCACATTGCAAAAAATGTTTTACAATTAGAATATGACATATTAAATATAATACATATAATATTACAAATATTGAAAAAAGTAAGTTAAACACGCCATACCGACGTATTAAATTGAATTGAATTGAATTGCATTAGGTTTCATTAAATTAAATACAATACAAAACTGAAAATTATATCACAAAATGTAAAACTTTAAAAAAAAAAAATTCATTCCTGTCGTTTTATTTTAACATTTTTCAGAATCAGAATAATTTATTAAAATAGGAGAGACATGTTTCAACATTTTAACTACCATACATATATACGTATTATACCTGTATTCATTTGAAGGTATTTATTCAAACATTCCCCCCAAAGTGTGTTAAAAGATGAATATTCTTCCACATATGATGATGCAACAATAAAACAACCATATAAGCAGTCAATGCTGAGCTCACCGGTAAGACTGAAGGATGTCGATGATTCCTAGAAAGATGAGCAGGCTCTCATCCTTATGTCTGGCAGGAATTCCACCCAATCTAAAACATGCACATTTCATTCAGATTGTTTCATCCTTCCTGATTATTATGCATTTTCAAAGTGTTAAGTGGTTGTCATAGCAGCGCCATCACATCTATCAGCTCTCATCATTTGAATTAGACTAAAGTGGCAGTGATGTTGCGTAAGATGCTCCTAGAAAAACCTGCAGAAGTGATTTCAAAGTGAAGAGAAAGTGTGAACTTTTTTTTTTTTTTTTTTTCTTTCCAGAATATCTGCCCTGGGAAGTCATTAAATTGAAGGACCATGTTTATGGAAGGTGTCCTCACGTGTCATCGTCAGCCACGGGCTCTGGGTCCTTCACTGTCCCCTGGATGGACTCCAGGGCGGTGGAGTAGAGGACTTTCTGTCCTTTCCTGCTGTCGCATCTGCTCCCTCTGCTCAGAGGCTTCCGGTCCAGAACATGAATCCCCAGCAGGAGGCTGTAGTCCATGATCTTAAAACTCTCCAGAACCTGACGACACAGAGAGAACGTGCCTCATGGATTTCACTCAAACAAAGGACAATTCCACTGCTCCACCTGTCTGGAAAGTCTTCACACTGTTTGTCACGTTCACCCATTGAAACAAACAGTCATACAAGGTGCTCAACCTCCATTCTGAACCACGCCATTTCACTGAAAATGCAAATTGTTTGAGAATGGCTCCCACAGTGGAACTGCATCGTTGTCAAAACGTTGTTGTGTAAAGGCAAACCTTCTGTGAAATGATGCATTTTTACTTGAAATGTCATGTACACGAGACCCTTCTACTCTTCCCTGATTAATGATGGACGTTCTGGATGACCAGTCAAGCACAATGCTCATTGACCAGCTCTGTGAACGTTAATCTGACACAAACAGCCCAGAGGATCGGTCCAATGGATCCTTTCTCACGTTCAGGAGCTGAAGAAAGAGGAAACAAGTGTGTGGATATTTTCTTCCCTGTTGTATCACACGCCTCCTGGTTCTTCCCACTGGTTCCCAAAGATGAGTTGGATTAAGTAGTGATCCCCTCAGTGTACATTTTGTTTTAACCCCGCATCCCAGGAAAAAAATCATGTGATCATGAGCACATGTTTGTGCATAACCACCAGTCGCTGGTAAATAGCTTTGGAACTGTGAAATCTTGAGAAGGGAATGTTCAGAATTTAAAAATCCTTTCAAAAGCTTTAATCCCTGGAGCTTGTTCTATTTTTAGAACACCGTTTGATTGTCACATATAAGCTAAACATCATTGTTTGTGCTTTCTCAGAGCACTTCGCTGATGCAGCCGTAGATAAGAAGGCCACATTAATGCATTGCATTTTCTAATGTGGTAGACAATTTGGAATTATTTGATCCTTATCTAAACCACATTTGTTTGTGTGTTTTTCTTTATTTTTTTCAGGGCAATCTAACTTATGGCAAATAGAAAATTATATTTGCACCTTTGGGACGACTACCACTCTTTAGTTTCCAGATCTGAAGATGTCACTTTTAAAGAACTCCACCTTTAGAAAGCTTGGAAAGAGAAGTTGCAATATTCTGTTGAATAGTTGAATGTTCTTTTAAAAAATCTGGGAATTGACCTTTTAAACTTCTAAGCAAGTCCCGGTTAAAGAGGTTAAACCTGGATATGCAAACGAAAAGGACCCTCCCTAAGCCTCTGACAGAAACACTGATGTCATGCGGCCACTTGTGTAAACAAAGAGGCCCTTAATGTTCCCGGTGTTACCTAATGCATCCGCCGCAGCCCGGCGAGGGCGTATTACACCCAGACGGACCATTTTGTGCCCCAGAGTCCAGCTGCTCAGCCTGATCATGAGTCAGGTGCTTCACTCTGCTGCCCGTTAATCCTCCATCAGGCACCCTCTGTTGTTCCTCACTAATGAAATAACAAGCTGGCACTGATGGGGTTATCGTAACAGCTTTGAGATCGGGCAAAGCTCGCTGGCATGCCGTGGTTGCGTAATGTTAACAAAGTAGGTGAAGTGAGCAGTGGTGGTTAGTTAAATGTTAAATTAAGCACTATACTATGATTTTGCTCATTAAAGACCAAACATACCCGACAGTCTCTCTGCAGGGTCTTCATCAGAGCGTTGTAGGTGTCTGGGTCGAAGTGCAGACCTTCATGCATCTCCTGGAAGTCCAGGTCTTTGAACGTTGGGGAGGACTTCCCGCGCTCTTTACGCGAGGCTCTGCGTTTATAGGAGGACCCCTTCAGGTCGTACTTGTAGTGCATCTTCATCGCTCGTGGCAGCACGTTGTTCATCACCACCACCCGGACAGTGATGCCACCACAGTTGATGCAGTACAGGCCGTAAAACTTGGGCAGCAGTGTCCTCGGGTTCTGATTCAGATTCTACAGTGACAAAGACAAAGTTCTCTTATGTCCACATGATACATTTACGATACGGGACGGGCACGTGTTGCAGTTAAAATCTGGATGAATAAGCAAAGACTTAGGAGCTTAAAGTACAGCACATGTTCCATCTCACTTGCATGTGGGCCCAAAGAAGCAAGGACTTCCTGCATTTGGAGAAGGTTCAATTGAGAGGACGACATTTTCCATCTCCATCCAGAACACTTTCATATATAGTCTATGGGCCCATTCACATTTCCCACTTTGTGAATCATTTCAGAGAAGAAAAGTTACCAAGGGTAGATTTGAACTTGTTTTGATGCTACGCATTAGAGTTGACTCTTAAAACCAGCAAGTATCAAGATAGGTTTGTCTTTGGGTTTCATCTCAGGAGGTTTTCTTTGTTCGACAGTGCAACTCACCATATAATAACCGGGAAGCAGCTTCTGGAGGAACTCGGCTTCTTTATGCTGCACCGTCTTGATGATGAACTCGTCGTCGCTGGTGAGGTAGAACCAGGAGCTGCTGGCGCCGGGGTTGGTCAGCTCTATCAAAGGCTCGTTACACATGGAGTACTGAAATCGTCAACGATGCAGAAGTGTCAGTGAAAACCTGAAGGCTATCATTCACAGAATCGTCCAGATGATGTGAACTGATCTTTTTCTGAGTCTTCACGCTCACCAGGTAGTCATCTGGTTTGATGCCAAAGAGCTCACGAAAGTATCGGAACGCCAGTGGAGCGTAGGTTTTCAACCGGAAGTCTGGGTAGTGATGAGCTGGAGTGAGGTTGCTTCCCTCACTAGAACACACAAAAGGATGTTTTCAGTTTCTTCACCGCATATAGAAAATATGAAAGATTACAGTGAGAAACTAGTTGGTGCAGACTATAAAAAATCCATCCTATTTTGCAACGTTCTCCTATATCAAGGTCCTACATCAACCGTTATGACCAAAACATATCCCCCCCGCAGCAAATGTTGATAACTTTTATTTCAAAATGAGTTTAGCAACTCATAAAGTTGTAAACACCATTTCATATCGATATGTGTGTGGTTTTCATTACAAAAACAAACAACAGCGTCGACTTGTGTCCTGGCATTGGTAACTACATTGTTTTCGGCTGTTTATGTGTAAACACGAAACATTTCTGAAACGGAAATGGAAAAAATTTTGTGTTTTCACTTGAAACATTGCTCTGTAAACAGGGCCGTGGTATATAAGCGAGATTCACTCATTCACTGTAGATTTTTCTACAATCGTAAAAGTGTGTGAGGGAGCATGTACCTGGGCAGGAAGACGCTCTCCACTACGGAGAAGTCCTGCATGAGAACGTCTCTGTCCGGTTTGGAGCTGAGGTTTCCCACAGCGTAACCGATTCCCAGCTGGATGGCTCCTTTCAGGGCGGCCGCTGTGGGCTGCGAAACACAACCACTCATGTCGTTCCTTCTTTTCTTCTCCTGGTCAATTGCAACTAAGAACTATTCAACAGTTACGGGATGGATAAACATGATCTTTCTAATCACATTTTTCACCAGTGAACAAGCTCTTTTACATGATACAGCCTACTGGGAAGTAAAAACAACTGCAGTGGTAGTCTATATTTTTAATAAAGTACAATATAAGGTTCATATGTGCAATGATGTTGAGTTGTGGATATAAAATAGGTAAACACACAATATTGAGATTGTTGAACTTGAATTTGATAAACTACCACGTGGGCTGTTCTGATGACGAGTTCCGTAAAAGCTGCTGTATCTGGTTTCCAGTCGGAGGATGTTTCAGGTCTTTCCTGGTCCGAGAACAATGTGGTGGCGAATAACGACACTTGCTTACCTTTTTATGATCATTTGACACTCTGGAGGTTTTGGTTCCTCTTCCCACACTGCCGGCGGTGTTTGTTGACATCTTTTGGGCAGAGAGAACTCGATTAGCGGGAAGCTCGGCTGACCTTCCTCCCAATCGGAGGACCAACGACTTCCTTTTTCCCCCCCCTCAGCTGTGAATGGAGCGGCTGAACTTCAACAGGCGTCACAAAACTGCGTTTCCCAGGTATGGCGCTCCTGTAGGTTCAGCAGAGAGAAGTAGAGTTACTCAACTTGGTGCATTTGCATGAATGCCAATGCAAAGCACCAGCGACTGCGGGACGTAGCAGCTCGAGGCTCGACGCACCGCTCCGTGTGAGGCACTGCTTCGTTCTGATTTGTCTTTAACTCCAGACTCCTTTCCTTTCTCAAACGACCCTTGATCCCAATTAGGAAGGATTGGAAAACCATTACATACCAAAATCCCCCCGGTTTTATAACAGTGAGCTGGGCTTTCTCACTCATTGGTAAGGCGCAACTTTGCAAAACATTGCTGAACGATTATCAAACCACGAAGCATGATGAATCAGCTGGAAACACTGACTAGATTCTCTCTGTTGAAGGTGATTGAACAACACCGGGCCACTTTTATGGATATTAGAAGGTGATTTTCTATCATATTTTTAGATCTACTTCCACAGGAATCTATTTGTATACAGGAAACAGTTTATAATGAGATGACAACATGTGCACTATGTAACTCTCTTCATATTATACTACAAATACAATTTCTAAAGGTCCCATATTATGCAAAATTCACTTTTTGATGGTTTTCTAACAGTAATATGTGTCCCCATAGCTGGTTTATGAGCAACAGCATTTTTACGAGCCATATCGATAAATCCATCGTAAACATTAGCGCTTGATAATGTAGATCTATGTCTGGAGTAGGTGTGGACAGACGTAGCTCATTGCATCGACACAGAATCAGCCTGTTCCCAGTAGAGCTCAGCGACTTTTAGATTGGCTGAAATTCAGGACCAAGGCTGAATTTATGTGAGATTGTTGAAAAACTGCATAATATAGGACCTTTGAATGAAATGGTGAACAAAAAACAAACAAAAGTTCATCAGAACAATGAGGTTTGGGATGATGGGAAAACTAAAGTCGGAATTCATGACATTAATGTTTGATGCTATAAAAGCAAAAAAAAGCCATCCTGTCCTTTGTACTGACGCTCAGCTGAGTACCTGAAACAGTTTGGATGTTGGTCTACTTCCTCCATGAGGGTGAACATTGACACATCTCTCGACAATCAAACGTTTGCAGACCCTTATCTGCACGGATGAGCCGCTGTGTGTTCTAAATGCTGCTCGGGGATGTGGTGTTGTGGTGTTGTGGTGCGACTGTTTCATGAGGGGGTCATGCTGAGAGCCGGTTGTTTTTGCGAGGCTCCTGCTCAGCTGTTCTCCGGGTTGTTGTGCATACATGAGCCTAAGGAGATGAAGGAAGGTGCTGTGACATCAAGATTAGACTCAGAAATGCGGTTTAACATACAGTGCGTACAAAAAGTCTTCAGCGGGTCATAACGGGTATTCTGTGTTACATACTGAAATCCCACTGAGGTACATAACCGCACGTTTTAGAGAAAACAGGAAGTGATTAGCATCATTTGACTTAGTTCAGTGGTCTGCAAACTACTTTGGAGCCACATGTGGCTCTTAATTGTCATTCTATGATTTGATCAATTAAACGGTTTTGCTATAAGAACATAACTGTACTGAAATGTTGAAAGTTAAGTGAAAACACTTTTAAAGATGCAGACTTCTGGACTATTTTTTGTCAATTTTTTATTATTAATGAGAATAACAAGGGTAAGACAGACTATAAATGATGTTCTGCCAAAATATCAAGAGGAAGCCAAAGCTAGTTTGTACAACACAGGTAACTTACTCACCGGAGACATTTGGACCGGCAGAGTTAGCCTTCGCACATTGTTTGTGTGTTGAGTATAAATTGGGCTTAATGGCATTTAATAAGTACTTGTATCTTTACTCTGTCGCTAAAGGTTAGTACTCATACTTGTACTCATCCTTTAGAAAGGTGATATTGGCGTATCACTAATTTGTTAAAAAGTGGTAGCCATGTCATGGCAGATTTAAGTATAAGTACTTTATTTCTTTAATTTCATTTAATTTTAAGTTCTCGGCCAAACAAGACACTGAACCCCAAACTGCGGTTCAAAGTTCCCAGGTCCCAGATTCAATGTCTGGCATGGGCGCTGGTGAATTTGCAGTTCACAACAGAAAAGTAGGACACGCATGCTTACCAAATCAGTACAATTGATCTTATGAAATCCTTGGTTAGATTTCATGACAGCGTTAAAGCTGAGATAATTCACTCTGACCACTAATGTCGTTCTTCTCGTCGTGTTACGACAAGAAAGTCTTCAGATTGACGGGATACAGCCTCTATCTGATGTTAAGTTGCACTGTTAAGCAAAATCTGGACTCTTGTGCACTCAAAGAAAGATTATAACACCGCACTACTTTAAACCCCGATTACGCCATGAAGTGAAAACGCCTCGTTTTTAAGCTTGCGTTTCAGAGAAGTTTCTCTTCTACACCACAACGTTTTGAAATGGAAAACGGCAGAAGCACTGACAACAGTGTAGTTAGCATGCAGAGCCAGGAGTTGGCGCTGTTGGTTGTTTTCGTAATGAAAACAATCAGGTTGTCGAATGTAACCGACTTATGATGAATTCAATTCGATTCGACTTTATTTATACAGCAACACGTACGACACAGTACTTTCTGAGTGCTTTTAAGAGAAACCCAAGAAACCCAACACATCAACCTGAGCAAGCATGAGCAGCGGTGGAAAGCAAAAGCTCCTCTAACAGGAAGAAACCTTTGCAGAACCAGACCCAGCGGTGGCGGCTTTCTGCCACCCCGGTAGAGGTGAGAGGACAGAAGGAGAGAAAGGGAGAGGACAGGCAGACCGATTGCGGGAGGGAAACAGACAGAAGATAGAAGATGGATTAAATCATGTATATTGTTAAGAATTAAAAAATTAAGAGTTCGTCTATGTGGTTTATGTTTTGCTTTTCTGTTTTCCCTTCATCTAATCTTATTTTCTTTTTTTTAATCATTTTTGCACAGCGCTTTTTAGCTTAGGTGTTTTTTGAATAAAGATGGGATGGATTGGTTTGAAAAAGATGAAGCTTGATCAATTACATTTAAGCAAATATTAATGCAAAGATACACCGGCTTCTCCGAAAACGTCATATCGTCATTAAAGAGATCTACCTCATTAAAGTTATACTGTCAGAGTTTCATCACGTATACTCTGCGCCACAACAAAGAAAAACTCTAAAGTTAAAATTGAAATATTATTATGGTTCACTTCTTTTCCCTTCTTTGGGTCTCTTTATCTTCCTATTTACTAAACATACCAGGTTCTTTGTTCTCAGCACTGTAAAACAGTCTCTTCTACATTGAAAAGCAGTATCACTGCATGAAGCATTGAGATCTCTGATCTAAAGCACTTTCTGCTACAATATTTTCATGTATGAGTAGTTATCTATACATTTGACTGATTCACTGACAAATTGGTTGGATTATTATAGTATTCCACAGTAAACTATACTATCATCACTGAGTATAGTCAAGGTAGTGTGGTCTAGATGAGATGCGACAACACAAATGAAAGACACATCTAACAGCGCTCTGACAGAACTGCAGAAAAAGCTAAACATCCCTCCAACAAATCCCCTCAATGGACAGAGTCTGTACCTGTACTCCTCAAGCAGGTGCTCCCTTCACCTGCCCTCACAGCAACTGCACCTCTTTTGCATGCATGTAAACGACCTGAAGCGCCCTGCAGCTTTGGGCTGCAGACGTTTTTTTTTTTCTTACTCTCTCTCTCTCTCTCCCTCTCTCTCTGACTGAAGGGAAGTGGAGCCGATTTCCTCTCCAGATATCTGCTCATCGCTCTGTTCTGTCTCAGCAGGAGATGTAACGCCGACATCCAGCCCAGAGGGCCACATGAAGACACCATCGCAGTCTAAAGAAGAAGCCAGACAGTGGGAGACGATGATTCTTACCTCAAGGCGCATGGTGGTGTGAAGATGTTGCTGCTCGGGGACACATGGAGGTAATCTAACACCAGGACTGTTATGAAATGATGAGCAAAGAGCTGCAATGACTGTAGAGCATCCTCACCACTTCCTCTCTCTCTCTCTCTCTCTCTCTCTCTCTCTCTCTCTCTCTCTCACTCTCTCTCTCTCTCTCACTCGCTCTCTCTCTCTCTCTGTCTCTCTCTCCGCCTACCTGTTGTACGATTCCCCAGCACCTACATGACTCACTCTGAGCTGGAGTCGTGAGTATTGCATTGCAGCCGCGTGGGGGAAAACAGAAGGCCTGACCTTATGTAATGCTTTGTTTCAGCAGCACCGACTCAAACATCAGACAGCGAATGAGGAGGGATGACATGAATCGAAGGTCCACGATGGATCGAATGGTACCAAAATTCCTATCCGAGTCAGTTGAGCAACACAACAAATATTCTTCTTGTGCGTCAAAAAGGACACAAATACAACTACAATTGGATTCAAACGGCATATATTTCATTTTTGAAACACTTGCTTTCAAGATAGTCAGAGATTTCCTTCTATGGTGAGCTGTTTATTTCACAGTAGATGCTTGGGTTAGTATGAGGCTGACGTCAAATTACGACCTCTCAAAGCAGCACGTTGTGGCGAGAGCGATTTCCTGGAAGCCAGCCAATCAGAATGACGAGTGTTTTCAGGGAGGCAGTGGTTAAAAATAGCGAGTGTAAACAGGTTGGTGAAGAAAGTGGATGAACTGATGGATTCTTATGAGAGAATTAACTTAAATATGAAATATAATGAGTTTCTAGAATAAAAAGCAACATCAAAAGCACTTAACACGACTTTTTCTGTCCCGTCTCCATCTTCGTTGTCATTTTTTGTAAAATAAATAAATATTTGATTTTAATATAAATTAATTAAATACAATGAATGACTTTAAATTAGGACAAATCAACATCAACCTCTAACTTGACATGAAGCATTTGTTGATTATATATAAATTTTTTAGAGGATTTAGTGTTTTAACTGTAATCTGTGGACATCTTTGTGCTTCTAGTACCTATTTATACATTTGCCTATTGAATAAAAGATATTCAATACATTATGGACATGAACAGACATTTCTAGAAGCAGGGGTGTCAAAACATAAACCCGGCCCACAAGAGACGCAAATAAAGCCACCAAACCACCAAGATAATTGAAAGAAATTATAAGAAAACATAGTTGTTTTTTCTTTTTTTTTATAAATTTCTTAAGAGTAGTGGACGCAACACACCAGCTGAGGTATCTGTGACGTTGCCATGAAGGATGGCAAACTAGCACAAACCTCAAAGCCACGCAGTCAGGATGACTTGGTAAAAACACCCAGAATGCAACAGCTGAAGGAGAATCTTTTATTTTTTTTTACTTTTCACTGCATTTTGCATCAGAAGATTTCATTAAATTTGGCTTTATGTTGAGATTGTAGTCATTTTTATCAGTATTTTTTTTGGGGGGGGGGGGGGGTTTGTGAAAATATTGACATTTTTTATGTATACTCTCCACCCCCAACAAAGAAAAAAATGAAAGTTTAAATTTAAAGGTGATTCTGTCTCTATTTTACCGGTGGACCACCAAAGATAAATTTGAACTGCATGTGGTCCCTCACTATGTTTGACAGACCTGAAATGAAAGATCTCATTTTCTAAATCATGGGACTTTATCATGACTGTATTTCCTGGTGTGACAACTAAGATTGTCTGAATATTACGAGCAAGCACTTTATCTATTCTCACACTGATCGCCTTTTGCTCTCCATGCGCTTCTCAGCTGTTCAACCAAGAATAAAACATTACACTGAGTGATTTCATGTTCAAATGAGAGTTTGTCATGCATTAGGAACTGGTTCCATTACAACAACAGCTGGAAACAGCTCTGCTCCGAGAAGAGGTACAACAAGGGAAATACCTCATAATAAAAGCCAGATGAGGAAACTTTCTCAGAATGACAGAGGCAATTATAAGCAATGCAAATGAGGTAAATCCTGTGTGTGTAGTAAATGATTCCATTAGCATGTACTCCATGCAGTGTTTTGCATGATGTGGTGTACCTGACTGATATTTATATTCATGAAGATCAATGCTGAATTAATAGTGTTATTTTGCTCATGTGTCAGACATGATCCTCAGTTTGTCTTGTTTGTAGATCAGATTCTATATTAGTTTGTTTATTTTAACTCATGTAATCCCTGTGTAATGTACTGTAAGTCCTCCCATGAACTGAAGGAACTTCAGCTGAACTTCCTGCCATCAAGGTGACCCACACAGTGCTCCCATCATTACAATATTACGGCTGTGTACACATTATTAAGCCGGATCGAAACAGACAATTCACTTTTTACTGGCAGTGAGTCATAAAGTGAAAGAAGCAACCCAATACTGTGAATACTCACAGAATCAGGAAGTTGCACAGCACTGACCAGAACCCAGATGAGGAAGAAACATTTGTCTTTACAGGTATTTGACCTCAGAAAAAGGACGTCAGTGTTTCCCTCTGACCTGGAGGGGGCGTAGTTGCAGCTTTTGTGCCTTTGTGCATTTATTAATTAATTAATTTATTTGTACTGACAAACTAATCACATCAGTTTCCACTTTTCACTGATGTCTGATCTGTAAGAAGTGAAGATGCTGTGTGTCTATATTATATATATATATATATTTTTTTTTTTTTTTTTTTTACCGGTTCAGCACACTCAAGATGAAATTGGGACGTATGTGACCTCTGAACTAAAATATTTGCGTAAAATCGGAGCATCATCAACTCAATAATAGATTTTTTTTTTTCCTTCCAGTAATGAAAAATTTAAAATTCTGTTCTTCATGAAAATCATGCAAAGTGTCCGGTTTCCTTCTCAGGTGAGCAGCTTTGCTTTGTGAAACCATCAGATTACGGCTTTACGTACTTATTTCTTTATCGTATATGATCTGAATAACCCCAGTGGTGCAGCAGCAGGCGACATCATGGGTCACCAAGAAAAATATGATTAATAGACAGTTAAAGACTAATTTCATTAAACCACAAATGTTTGACACAATTTGTTGTGGGTGTGATGGAGATGAATTGAAAATGTTAAATAAGTTTTAACATTAGTAGACTAGATATAAAGAGTTGAGCTTTTTATTGGTTAAGGGATCCAACAGGTGTAAAATTCATATCACACACTGTTTTCAGACCGAGTAAGATTTGGGTTGGACATGTGAACTGATCCCTCACTTTGAAAACTCCTCAAATACCGTTAGTTTAGTCATTTTTCCCCATCATTAATTGTCACGTTTTTTTCGTTCCTTTGTTTTTGTCTACTTTCAAAGCTTCCCCTCTTTTAATACAATAACTAATGTTTTTAATTTTGAAGCACCTTGAGCTGCATGTTCTGTCTGAAAAGTGTTGCATAAACGAAGAAAACCATCGCTTGACTCCACAGTCTGTTAGAAAACACACTGTCAAAGGTCAGTGTTTGAATGAGTTACCTTTAGAAAACCGCTTTCTTTCCTGCAGGGTTTGACATTATCCAACGAGAAGCTTTGAGCCGGAGGTTTAGACCCCCTGAACCACGAGGATAAATTAAGAAAAACAGGTCCAGAAATGTCAAGATTACACAACGTTAATGCCACGTTATGTTATGTCACAGTACGTACACGTCAAAGTTGACAAGAAGCGTTAAAACCACGTATAATCCTGGATTTTACTGTAATTTACCTCAAACATGTTGTACTTGATCAACTTGTACGACTCATTAATGCAAGTAAAGCCTCGTAAAGTGTCATTTACACCTTGGTGGTTTTATTTCAGGAGATGGAGCTGCTAAGGGTGTGTGTGTGTGTGTGTGTGTGTGTGTGTGTGTGTGTGTGTGTGTGTGTGTGTGTGTGTTTTCACAAGGCGTTTCACAACGGCCTCTGACCACGACATTGTGAAAGTCCCAGCAGAAACACCTCAAAAACAGGAAAGTAATTATTTTTAAGCGTTTATCGAGCGTTTATCAACACTGAAACGGTGTATTCTC
This sequence comes from Lipophrys pholis, assembly GCF_963383615.2. Taxonomy (NCBI): domain Eukaryota; kingdom Metazoa; phylum Chordata; class Actinopteri; order Blenniiformes; family Blenniidae; genus Lipophrys; species Lipophrys pholis. The sequence goes on along the minus strand of NC_137641.1, from coordinate 17,914,172 downwards.
ACATTTTCGACCTCACATAACTTTGCTGTTGCAGTATTGGAAGAAATATCCAGAGGTCTTGTGTAGTGGAGCCACAGTTTTGCTGGCGTATTTTCAGGTAACCTCTGGGAGACTTCACTCCACTGAACCGTCTCTACGACTCCCTCCACAACAATCACCATCTTTTTTGTCTTGCCGACGCTGAAGCTGAGGTTAGATTGGCTCCGCCTCCATCCTGTATGCCCACTCATTGTGGTTTCTGATCAAACCGAACACAGTTGTATCATCAGCAAACGTCACAAGGTGGTTGTTGTTGTTGTTGTGAGTGTCTGCGATGAGCCTGTGTTCAGAGACTCCATTACTCCATCTACTGGAAAAGTTCATGCTGGTCCTGAATAAAAAGGAGTGAGCATCACATTATATTTGGGTCGTAGTTTGAGAAACATTTCAGGGGTCATACTATGAAGAATTCCCTTTCGTAATGGTTTTCCAACAGTAGTATCTGTCCCAGTACCTGGAATGATGCCCCAGAAGTGAAGAAAATCTGTCATCTGTCTCCTTGGCTTGTTTCAGTTTTTAAAAAGTGGATTTGGGGCAAGAAACGTTAAATACAACGTTTTTGGACCAACGAGACTCGTGTGAAAGTGTTGAAGAGGTGGAAAATACGACCCCTTTAAAGAGGAATGATGATGTTGTTCTCCGGCCCTGTTTACACGACGTTTCAGGTGAAAATGCATCAGAAAAGGTTTCAGAGAAGTTTCTCGTTTAGACGGCAACATTTTTCAAAATGATGTCGTTTTTTCAAGTTGAGCCACTAGTGGGTGCTGTTGTTTGTTTTTGCGATTCCACCATACACATGTGCAGGTAACAATATGCTATAAGCATTAACAATGGTGAGTACACGGAATTTCGTGTGGACAGACGACCAAGTTGAACTGTTATTCCAGTGACTGTCAACTACAAAACTACCAAGTCCCAGGAGAAGACGTACTGGGAGTCTTTACACTCTGGAGGAAACGTTGTTGTTATCTACTCGCTCGTGTGCACAAGAACTATTCACTATGGCCGTGGTGTGCATGAGCAGTCGCAGTGTTTCAGTGTTTTCACTGAGAAGTTGTGTTCAAACAGTTGTGTTTTCAGTCACTCCGACCACCGTTGTCGTGTAAACGGACCATCATGACGCAACGAAAGTTTTCCATTTTCATTTGAAAATGTCGTCACGGAAACGGGGCCTTAAGGCCGCCACACACTGCGGTTCCCGACCGTTCCAGACAAAAGATAACAATCGTGGCGATATCTTTGGTTTGGGCTCTAAATCGGTTGTGGTTCTACGTCAGATAACTAACCAATAGAAATGCAGAATGAAATGACGTATTGATCAGCGCGACACTGGCGCTCAACCCAAATAGATGCATCGCAGCTCCAATCGCCAAAGCCGTCAACAATGTATGTGGGATGTGAACAAATCCTTCTTTGGGATTTCTCTCCGAAAACATCAGAAATTCCCTCAGCGCGAGGTCTCCGTTCATTTCGCTAGTTTAGTTTGAATTTTTCGCGAATCGATGGCACACGCTTATGATGCTGTGTCGACTCACATACATCCTAGGCTGCGATCCAGGTTCAGTTGTCATCGTCCATTCTGCACACAGCGAACTTCACGTCGTCCCCAAAGGTTGATAGAATCGTGTCGCACAATGTTCACAAGGAGTTTTATAATTTTGGGTTAAAAAAAAAAAAGATCCTGAAAACCTATTGCACATTAACTACACTCTCATTTTCTTTCTTAGTTTCTTTATTGTAACATGAAATGTTGTGATGAACTGAAGTTCTACCTGCCACATTGTTTTTGTTCATGCACGTTCTCACACACTTAATGTTAATGCTATTTTCCTAGTAATAAGGTGGCTTGGCTTTCACGACTGCATCATTTATTTCTGGACTCGGGGCATCACTGTTCCGCTATGGGTCTCGAAACTTTCTTATTCACCTCAAAAGATCTTCTCTCTGTAATATAATCTATCTGAATGACGCAGACAACATTACCTTTTTTGTCGCTGTTGAAAAAGACAAAGGTAGAAACTCACAGTGTCTTAAATCTCAGAGGACTGTTCAACGTCAAAACAATTTACTGTGAAACTGGGAATGAAGCACATTTAAAAACTGTGTAAAAGGTTCTTGTGAGTGCCGTTTCAGTTCAGCTTGCTGCTTTGTAACCTGATTCCTGCCGAAGCTTGTGAGCGGATGTGTTGATGCAGCTGCGACCGTCAGGCAGATTCAGGGTGAGAGTTTGCCCTCGGCGCTGCTGGGAGGCTCTCAGACACCTGCAATAAACACAACCAGAGAAGAAGAAGAAAAAAAAACCTGTGAGCGTACAGGGTGAAAAACAGTCTTGATCCAACGTGTGAGCAACTTTCATCCTCATTCTGTTCTAAACATCTTAGCAAGAAGGCAAATGTGGATTTATCACCGACGGGGTGACGTCCTGGGAGAAATGAAGTTCCTGACCTGAAGCAAGCTGTTTCTCCAGGCGCTTGATGCTCTGCAGACGCCTGTTGATGACTCTGTCTCGGGCCGAAACCTCGGAGGTCAGGCCGGCGAGCCGCCGGGCCTGTTTATCCACGAGAACCTACCAGACATCAAAGATCCGGAAGCTGAGAGGAGACAGACGTCTCACTTCCTCGATCCTGATTCAGATCCTGATTCTAGTCTGTTTTTCTAAAACTCTCTCTTCTCACCTTAATGGTGCTGGCGTCCATCTCGGCCCGGCCCCCCGACCTCGGCTTGGCCAGACTCTTCCCGCTGTGGAGGATGTGGATCATGCGCTGCTGCATGGCCCGCTGCTCGGCCCCGAGCTCCTCCATCTCCTCCTGGAGGTCTCTGACGGCTCGCCACAGCCCGTCCCGCCTGGCGGCCATGACCTGCAGGTCCTTCCTCACCTGAAACAACAACAGCAAAGCCCCGTTCACAAGACGCAAAAAAACCCTTTGTTACATTTCGGGTGTCCGTGTACATGCCGACTGAAAACACAGGTCAGATTCCTTCTTTTCTTTCTACATTTTCCCATCTTTTTCTTCTAGGGTGTGGAGGTGCAGCCACATTGGGGCGCTCCAGGGAGCTGACGGGGCTCAAGGGTCACGCTCAAGGATTTACAGTGGCGACATGTCGTCTGTGGGATTGGAACATTTCACTTCAGGTTGGGATTGGAGCCATTTTAAGTAGTAATTGTTTGGTTTTGTGAAAATATACACGATTCCCATCGCTTACATTTTCTCTGCCACAAACCAAGAACAACTTTGACGTTTATATTTAAAAGTATTATGACATTCTTTTCTCGGTCCGGCCCGCTCAAGATGAAATCGGGCTGCATGTGGCCCAAAATGTGTTTGACACGCTTCATCTGAAGAAACACGACAGATATTCTTCAACTGTAGAAATAAAAACGCTAGAATTTGCGTTTGCTTTGCAAACACCCACGGTATGGAGTAGAAGTGTATTGCATGGAGGGATGGAGGGATGATTGCAGTCCTGCAGAGGTAACAGGAGCTGACCGTGTCCTCTCAGGGTCAAAGGGCAACCGATGACCTTTTCTCCTTGACGTGGGAGTAGTTCTACCTGCTTAATGAGGTGAATCTTAAGGTCACCTGTAAATAAACGCAGCCAGGGTGCAGACGTTGTGTATTGCACTTACAAGATGAAGCAAAAGGCTTTGACATGACCATTCAGAATGCTTTCAAAACATTTGATTCAAGCACACGAGCAGGATTACGATACATTAAAATCATTGAAACGTTTCAATTTTCTGGACATATATTCATTGTATAGAAAATGTTGTTGTTCAGAGGGTTGAATTCATTTTAATGGACGCTCCATTCAAACCAATTTGATCTTGAGTGAGGCAGAAAGAAATCTAAATAACCACCATTTTCACCAATTCCCAAACAAACGCTCCAGAATACAATACAAATAAATGGGTCCCTCTGCATGAAATCAACACAAAATAAATAAATAAATAACTAAATAAATCTATAAATGTTGTGCATGTACTGTACACATGAATAATTCTGAGCTGATTTCTATTTGAATTTTTCTGATTGAACAAGATTCCCAGTACGGGTGCTGGCCTGCCTCTTCTGACCTGAACAAGAACTGAGCCTCACGCTGTTCCTCACCAGTGGAAACTCACAGGTAAAATCTCTCAGATCACTTTTTGTAGCCTTCCTCGAAACCAGGGATCTGAAACCTTTATGAGCAAAAAAGCCATTTTTGTGATCCCCCCCCCCAAAGCAAATTTACCTGGAGCCACAACCAATGTTTAACCAGCTTGTAAAGAATTATATATACAGCAATTTTGAAACACGTACAAAAAATGTTTCTTATGTTGCATTTATGAAGATTAAATTGCAATTTAGGATGGTGAAGATTTTCAGCTGTTTTTGTACTTTTGTTTTTTCTGACAATTTTGACATTTAACAATAGAACAGAATAGAAAAGAAATACTAGAAATGTATTGAAGCATTACTCTACACAGAATTAATAGAAAGAAAGTTGAATATCAATTAAGAGAGGATAAAAATTCAATAAGTGATTTTAAATATTCATATGTACAAGGATTAATGGTGGCTAATATGAGCACAGAAAGGATGAAACTAACTAAAACACAGCCAACACTATTTAAAAAGGAGAAGCAATCGAGTCATGGCCACAGGAAGGAAGGACATTTTAGCCATTTTAACAATCTTATATCTTGATCTGGGTATGATTGAAGTGAAAGCTTCGGGGAGCCGCTACAAAAGAGCCGCAGGTCGCAGACCAACGATCTAAACCATTGTGCTCAACGATCTCTGGTTTCAGGTCATCTGAGATTTGTTTTGTGGCCCTCAAGTCGCCACTCTTCAGATGAGAGTGCAATAGAAGAAACACATGAGATTGGCCACCTTAAGTATGTTTTCTCATGCCTTGATTTACCAACGAAGGTCAGCTCCTAATGAGCACAACAAAACAATTTGTGTTCCAATTCATCAGTGTTAAGTAGTTAAGTAGCCTGTTGTTAACATCAGATTTACTTTCATACACTAAAAGTCTTTGTCTTCAAATCAGACTCAGCTTTTATTATAAAATGAACAACATTCCACTGTGATCATTTCCTGTGAAGACAGAGAAAATGATCCTGCCATTAATAATAATACCAAACAAAACGATCTGGCTTGTTCAAGCATCAAACAGCAAATCTGAAGTTGATGTTTTGGATCAGGCTCTAAGTTGCATTTGTAGGTACTCAGAAGTCTTCAAGACACATTGATGACAGTAGAAAAGTGAAGAATGACCATATGAATGGTGAATGTGTGTAGTTGTGGCTGCGTGAAGCCGTGTTGCTCCTCACCTGCCTGTGGGCCCGTCCGGTCTGTAAGCCCTGCTTCTGAAGCCTCTCCAGAGTCTTTGCACGCTGGCTGACCTGAACGGACACCATCTCCCCCTCCTTCTCCAGCAGAGCCACGTTGTCCCGCACCCCCTGCAGCAGGCGGCCCAGCCCCAGCGACAGGACCCTCAGGTGGGACGCGGGGACCTCGCCGGACTCCTGCGACGTGGACGGAGGTGCTCGGTGGGCCCGGCACAGACCCACCAGCAGAGCACTCAGCTGCAGCACTCGGATCACACTCATGGTCCAGGATCAAGTGTGACACCTCAGTCGGAGTGACTGGAGTGTGCAGATCCACCAGCTGGGCTGAGAGGAGGATGTCTCTGGTGTCTCCTTGGTGGGGGGTGGGGGGGTTGTTCCCACACTTATGCATGATCCAAACACAAACCCTCCTTCTCCATCCATCCTCCTTTGTTTCTTTCTCTCACTCCAACAGACTGTTTGCGCTGATTCCTCTTAATGAAAATACTAAATCCTTCATTTAAACCAGCTCCAGCTGTTGAACTAGTCAACTTTGTTGACCTTTAGTGACCCCTCTCTTCCATCTAACAGGCCTGTGCTGCACTGACACATGGACACAGTGCAACAGAGCCATCTAGTGGCTAATTGAGGAGCAGCAGCTAAAACAGCTTGTTACTTTGAGCGGCGTCAAACTCATTTTCTGTTCGCGGTCCGCAAACAAGCCTATTTCATCATACCAGTAACATAGCACTATAGTAACCTTAAACTTTAATGTTTTTATTTGTTGTAGTGTGGAGTATATATGATATATAATAAATAATTATATTTTGACAAAACCAAACAATGATTACAATCTCACCTTCGAGCCAATGTTAATGAAACCGTCTCATGGAAAATACAGTGAATTGTCCCAAAACTTCTCCTGTAGCTCTTACATCATGTTTCTACAAACTCACTGAGACAGTATGGCTTTAAGGCTAGTTTGTAGTTTTGCACCGAGGTAGCATTCATGCAGCATCACCGACATCTCAGCTCAGGTCTCAGAGTTGTGTTTTGTCCGCCACTCTTGAGAAATTTGTTTAAAAAGAATTGTCATTTTTATAATTTGCTTGGTGGTTTGGCCCTATATTGGAGCTTCTTGAGGGCCGGTTTTGACCCACGGGCCTTATGTTTGACACTTTGACAGTGTAAAACATGCAAACTCCACACAGAAAGGTACTTCAACTCAGCCTGGACTTGATCGGCCGACATTTTTCTATTGTAACCACTACACTTTATATATTCTGTAAATTAAAATGCTGGATGTTGTACTTAAATTTTTTTAGGAACAGACGAGGAAGTGTTCAAGTAATTCAATCCGTCATTATTAGGCTTGGTGTTACAAAACTCATTTACATGTATAGCTGTTGCATTATGGGTGTTTTTACAAACTCACCCTGACAGCATGGCTTTTTAGGTAGACATTTTTCATGGCAGCATCACTGATATCTCAGCTGGGGTTTCCGTGTTGTGCGATGTCCACTACTCTTAAGAAATTTGTTTAAAAATCAATGTTTTCTTTGTCTTTTTTACAATTTGTTTTGGTGGTTTGGCTGATTTTGGCCTGAGGGGCTCGTGTTTGACGTCCCTGAGAATTGAGTAAATGTGCAATTTAGCTCACCTGATGCTGATTTTTGGGAAATCAGGTTCATAGGATAGAAAAATGACTTGATACACTGAAACATTATCCAAATATTACACACTGCACCTTTAAATATTGTTATGATGATGATGTTAATGTAACAATCTAGTCCGAGTCAGGTGAGTGGAGAAGGAAAAACAACAACAACTATAAAACACCCATTAAGTTCTTACATTCACCATATTTAAGAGAACCCTTTTCCACTTTTTGTCTGAAAACATCAGGGTTTTTAGTTTTGTGTAAAAATGGCCTGAATTGAGAAAAACGGGGCCCCTAACACGACTTCCTACGCTCAGACTGCGACTGAAAGAGCTGCTTTGTGCCAACAAGGCGCAGACCAACAGACCATTCTTTGAATTGTTGTGGAGCCAGCGCAGGCCTAATGCACAAACAGCACTATGCCAACTCATAAAGAGAGATTTATACACGGCCTCAGCCCACCACTTCCTCCTCCTGTTCCGGATGCAGATGGAAGCTGCAGTCAGACAGTGTCAGTCTGCGTGGAGGACAGGACAGGACAGGGCGGCTCTGTACAGTAAGTCCACCTGCTTCCCTTTTTTATTCACTCAGAAACCTTTAAGCCTTTTTACATACCGTCAACATGTGCATATGAATCAAATATGTAACTTTTTAGTGTTAAACTGACTTCTTTAATTCTCCAAATGACATAATTTTCTCATTGTACTTGTGTAAAATAATTTCTTGTTGTAAGATACATTGGATTAAATGCACTAAGTATGCTATAACATGTTAAAAGATATTGGCCTCTAAATACGTAAACAACCACTCAATATAACAAATAGGAAACATGCCTGTAATGCAAATGTAGGTCATCCCAGTGTAATGCATTATATGCACGGAGCTATTTGCTGTGTAATCCATGTCTGGTCAACACATCCAATATTTCTGATGAATTATTTATATCTCGCAATGTGATCGCAGTCTCCCTCTCAAGTAAAGAAGGGCTGGTAACTCCATTATGTTGTTGGGATTCATCAAAAATGAAAAGCATCATCGGTGATGTGCAAGTTGTGAGGGTTTGATTTTAAAAGTAGAGGCTGAGTGACCAGGATAGATACTGTACAGTATATGTAGGCTGCAGCTGCCGTGCCTGTTGTTCAACTGCGTTATAGTTGTTCATTCAATTCTAAATGAGCGACTTTCACTACAATAAATGTCGGTCCTGAACTCTGCTCCTCAATACACTCATTTCCCCCTCTCCCCAAAGACTGAGAAGACATGTGACCTGTTCACTGACACTGATAAAAGAAACTAGTTGGACCAACTTAACTGAATTGCTTCAATTGGTAACATCTAAATGAATCATCAAGTTCTTGCACTAAGTGCAAGAACTTGATGATTCATTTGCTTCATTCATTTGCTTTGTTTTGGTTGATTTCATTCTCTCTGGGCTTATAATAAACAATATTAATTCTTTCCATTTATTCTGTGTGGAGCAATGCTTCAAGAAATTTCCCTCTGGGATTAATAAAGTATTTCTATTCTATTCTATATTCTATGAAACTGTCCAAATTGTCTGAAAAATGCTGCAAAAGAAGGATGAAACAGCTAAAATCAGGTACAAAAGCCGGTGGAAATGTAAAGAAATGTTCACCGTCCGAAACTGTAATTGAATTTTCCATAAAAGCAACAAAAGGTACAGTTTCTGTGCGTGTTTCAAAACTTCTGGTGATATGACTCTTCAGAAGAAGTGTTCACCTCATTTTAAAAGTCAAACATGTTCTGCGGCTCCGGGTGGATTTGATTTGGTGGAAAAATCTCCAAAATGGCTCATTTGGTCATAAAAATTGCAGACCTCTGCACTAGGCGTTTTTAACTAAAATATTTTTACATTTTGTTTATTTACTTGCTTCTCTGCCTTGTTTGGTGGTGATTATTATTTGTGGTTGAAAGAACACCACACAGATACAAACAGAGGGACTGCTGAGGATTTAATAAGCTTCTCGTTTTTGAGCAGGTTCAGTTTTATCTGTAATCATACAGTATATAAATTACTTTCAAATAAAGAAAACATTAAAAAGCTTGTAACAAGCGCAGATACCTTTAAATGTTTCTATCCTAAGTGCGCGGACGTATTCCAGGAATGTCGACCTCTCTTTCCGCCCAGGTGACTCTATAATGCTTCTTATACAATCGACTCCTCATTGAGGCCCCAGCAAGTCAAGCATGATGCGACTCTGACTCCCAGGGGTTTGGAGGTCAGAGGCCGCGTGACTGAACAGCTGGCGGGGGTCACATGCCAAGACGGTGCCTGGTATGTCATGCCTCGGCGGATCAAACGTGTAAAAAGTGAAACGGCAGCAAGTGTTATCTTAGTGGGATTCCCATCGGCTCAGCTCCAGCAGACACGGGCACTGCTAACCGCTAACCGCTCCGCACGCTGCACATCAGGTCGTAGGCGCCTTAAACGCCTTAAACTCGTAACTTGATTGTGTGAGAGCGAGAAGGGAATCCACGGTGAAGACGCTTTTCATGAGTTTGTGGGTTGAGCGGCGGCTTTAGGATGCAGCTGTGGAGCGCAGTCACGAGCCACAAATCATCTCTGACTGGCCAACGAGGTCGCTGATACTCTGCTGGCATCACCACACGAACATTCACACTGCGATGCAACAACAACTAACTCGGCATCATCTACCTGCAGGTTCTCATTTTCAGATCACGTCATCCATCCGAAACTGCAAATAATGTGCAGCCAAAATGACAACTGCTATGTGAGTCATAATAAGTAACTAAAATGGGCCAGTCGGCTGATTGGAGACTCACAGCTGAGCTCACAGTCGCTGTACAACAGGCAGCTGGCCAGCTCCATTTCTGGAGACGACTCCCATCCCCTGGCCAGAGAGTTCCAGCTCCTGCCATCTGGACCGAGATTTAAAGCCCCAAAACTCAAGACGAGCCACAGGAGCAGCTTTGTTCCTGCTGCTATTTCCTTTCTAAATCAGTCTTGAAAGCACTTTACTCTTGGGTCCTGTTATGTAATGAACTTCAACCTGATTTTTATCCATTTATTGTCCCTTCTTCATCACATTTTCAACAAGTCTTCATAGTGGTATTTTAATGGTTCCTTCTATTTATTCGCTCTTTAACCTGCCAGTGCCCGGCCATGTCTGTGTCCCTACTGCTTTTTTTTTTTTTTTTTTATACTGTCCGGCGTTTTAATATATCTGTATGTACTGCCAGATGCCCTCTCCTGCTGCACAAAAATCTACCTACGGGTATCAATAAAGTTACCTTTGAAGTAATGATTCATGTAAACTATCTGATGACAATTTCTTGATAGTTTGGGATTCATACTTTTAAAAAACAGTGCTCTTTCTCTTGGGCACACTTTTTACTCGGTAGTTCCCACCTGTCCTTTCGGGAGTCTGTAGTTAGTGCCAATTAGCATGTAGCATGTAGCATGGCACGGTGTAAACTCCTCCTAGATCCACTGAGGAGTGAAACTAATTAGCGACACCAGGGTAACTCTGCTGGTCCAAATGTTTCTGGTGGTTAAAGTAGCTGGTAATGTACAATCTTTCACCTCCTCTTCACATTTTGTGAGAACATAATTTACAGTCTGTCTTACTTTTGTCATTCTCATTAATATTAAAGAATCTCCGAACCGCGGACATCGCTCGTCCTCTTCTCTCTACCCACCGTAATACTTGCTGGGTTGCATCGGGGAGCTTTTATGTGTATGAATACACTGAGTGCAGTATGGAACCCACAGAAGAACTGAAAGAACATAACTAAATACTGTTTTTCCCTGATAGCAAGTTCATTTCAGTGGCCTTCTTGAGATCTTGAGTTATTTGTTTTGTTTTCTCAATATTATTGAATAAATGACCTTTTTATCTTGTTAATGAATGCAGCAAATGATACATACTTGTGCTTTTTATGCTGTAAACCGCATGTCGGGCACGAAATGCAAAATGGAGTCTCCGCGCCGCTTTCTCCACCCTTTGCTCGCCTTGAATGGATGAGGCGTTGTGGGTCACAGAGTCGTCTGGCCCACGCTGGTGGAGGGCCCAGACTATAGCGAGATAACGAAAGAACTTATTCTATAATGTTGCAAAAACAAAACATTTTCTGGAGAAAACGAGAAAAATAACACGAGATCTGGAGAGAACCACTGACATGAACTCGCTATCATGGCAAAACTGAGAAAATAAAGTATTTAATTATGTCCTTTTAGGGCTTCCGTAGGGACCTGATTCTGATATCGGTGTCGGTGCGTCCCTACAAAAACAACAATATAACTCCTGCAACAGCGTGTGGAAAATACCTACTTAAACGTGAGTCCAAGAGAAAGAGCAATGTGATTTGGAAGTACATGACCAAAACTACAAATACTACAAAGAATCTTTTATGATTACGAGTACTCAATGCAGTACTGGACCTGATACTGGTATCGGTGCATCTCTCGTTACTTTTACACTTGCTGCATTAGCAGCTTTGCTTCACTTGTATTTTCAAACCACATTATTTGATGTGTTTTGTTGAGTCAGAATGAATCACCGTGAGATAGACTTTATCATCGCCTCCAATTATTCTTATGGCACCGTCTGGATCTACACCCAGGATCAGCATGTTCACTGGTGACAGAGGAACCAGGCGGTTACGTCAGAGCTTTGCTGGGTGAGGAATGACTATGAGCAGACTGTAAGACCTTTATTTAGATATTTAGTTGTTTTATTTAAAAGGATTAATAGTTGATAGGCTGTGAAAACCTTCCTCTCTGTCCTGCCACAGCAGACTAAAGTAAGCAGAACCCCCATCCTGTCTCCTGATGGTTCCATCGTACACGTTTATCAAACCCAGAGCTAAATTCACTCTCGCAGACACACACTCCTCATTTTCCATAATCAATAACAGCTATAGCTCGTGTCCCAGAATGCCCCTGCACCTGCCAGGAGGGTGTCCAGACAGTCCAGTGATGATCATTGTCAGAGGAGCACGCCGCCACTGAAGTCCAGAGTGCCAGAGTTCCTCTGGGCCTTGCTGGAGTTCCTCATACAGGCGGAACAGTTAGTGAGGGAAATACCCAAAGTTAAACCGAGCATGGGAGCCTGATAGGAGGAAGAATGTGAGGAGGAGGGAGTGAGAGACAGAGGGAGGAACGTGAGAGGAGAGGAGAGGAGAGGAGAGGAGGAGGCTCAGCGGTGAGGTTCCTCTCTCCCGGAGGACGGAGCTGTGTGCCGTGGTTGTGTGGGTCTCTGGCATGATGATTTGGGACTGAAAGTAAAAATCACATTGCCAGGGATTACTACCCTGCTACGGTGATTCCCGCCGCCGCTTCAGGAGGACCTGCACTCTCTTTTCTCTCCATGTGCCAGACGGGAAGCTGCCAGACGGAGGATCGGGGGGGGAGAAGAACCTTTCTGAGGCAAGAGGATTGTGTTTGTGTGTTTCTGATCAGGTGCAGAGTTTAGTCTGCTGCTGAACAGGAAATCCTGCTTATTTGTTCACAGTGGCTAAGTTCTGCATTTGTACAGAGATGATGGGAGCAAATCTGAACCATGAAGCTTTGGAGCTCGTTTGAAAGAATTGAGACAAAAGAGGAAGATTGTAAGCTTGAATTTATCTTTTGATATTAATGATATCGGTCTATGATGTTACATATGTGAAGTTTGACTAACTCGTTTCAGAGTCAACTTTAGTACCTGCTTAACCCCAGTCAGGGTAGCAACGGGGCAAAAACCAATCCCAATGGACTGAGCCAAGACAGAATACACCCCAGACAGCTCTACAGTCCATCAAAAGACAACCAATATTAATCTGTGTATTTGTAACTAAAGCCGAAGTGTCCAAACCACGACCCCGTGGGCCATTTTTATTGCCCCCAATGTTTTTATTGTCCATCTACTCGAACATGTGCAGTTAAACTAGCAGCAATGTCCATCTACATGGCGATGCAGCCGAGCGTTTTCAAAAAGTTGCATTTTTTTGTTGCTCTGAGCAGCTAAACTGCAACGAAAGCTTTGCGTTTTCACTTGAAAATGTCCTGTAAAGGGCCTAAAACTTTAACGAGCGTCTTTAGGGTGACCCTGAAAGTCTGTACTGTACATGTACTGTATTTAATGTGATATAATGTGAATAAACTAAACTGAAATAAATTTGAATCCCACTTGTAGTTTTAATTCCTAGCTGTGAAGATATATGGGTCCATGTGGAAAAAAAAAAAGGTGTAGGCTTTATATATTTTATTCCCCTATGAAAGTGTACCAATGCATCTATCTTCTATATCGCTTCTCTGTCACTTCCTCCAGCTCAGTGTCGCAGGGTTGCTGGAGCCGATCCCAGCTATGCTCCCGTTGGTATGATGACTGACTGAAAAGGGGCTTTGTTTAGACATGATCCTTTCAGAAACCTCTGAAAACAATCGATATACAAACGGAAAGGCGAAAAACAATGAAAATGTTGTAGTTTGCATGTCAGGCCACTAGTTGGTGCTGTGTTGTTGTTTTTTTATTACAAGAACTCATGAGCATGCAGAGAACATTTCGATGGCCCTCTCAGTATCTGCTGTCTGTCAAAAATATGACATAATGTGCATGAGCGGCGCTCAGTGTTTCTGGAAAGTCACCGTGTGGAAGGAGAGCAGCGCGTTTCAAATCCGTTTTCAGGAGGTGCAGTTTTCCGCGACTCCGCAGCCCGAAGTTGTGCCAACGAACAACCAAAACACAGCATTAAAACTTTGATAACATAAAGCAATGGTAAATACAGATTAAAAAAGTACAACTGAAAAATATAGACTGCAAAAAAGAGAAAAAGAGAAAATGTGGACTATATAAACATTGAGATTGAAATTAGGCATATATATCACACAAAAGCAATGTCATGATATATTACCCTGTTATTATATTTTAATTACCCTCACTAAATGTTAACATGAATTGTATGTATAGTTTGCTGAATTTACATGTATGAGGACAGTTTGTCAAAAAGTACAAAATCACATTAACAAACAGATAAGTGTATTTATTTGTTTATAAAAAAAATTGTTTTATTATTGTTTGCAGAAGTGAACTCTTATGGTTATGAGAATAAAATAAATCAATCTCCATTCAACAGAGAGTTTGCACAACTAAATAAATTGAAGTAGTGGTCTTAAAACCTACACAAACACTGATTTCATGACTCAGGACACTTCTAACCATGATGAACGTCTCTTTCCCGTGTTGTTTGGACTCTCCAACAAGCATAAACTGTTTAGGCCAAATTGAGCTGTGATGGAAACAGAAAACAGGCTGAGTCATTCAAATTGTTTTGCGATGTTCAAAAGACTCACTGTGCTTGGTGCTCTACAAAGTTATGTCTCATTGTATATCGGACTAAGTAAATAAGGTTTATGTCTTCACAACCAAACAGGTTAATACTGGACCTATCATCAGCTGGCGTGAACAAGCTGATATTTAGCCCAAAGTAACCACAGTCTCAGGATTTCAGTGTCACCAACAAGCTTCCAATTATTAAGGAAATTTAAACTATTCACATATTATCATGACTTATAATGTTAGTTCAAACCGGCAGAGAGCAGCATGAAACAGCATAAAAAGGAATAGACCAGCACATAGGCTGTAATAAACCAGTTAAACCAGCATAAACCAACACAGGCTGTAATAAACCAGTGAAACCAGCATAAACCAACACAGGCTGTAATAAACCAGTGAAACCAGCATAAACCAACACAGGCTGTAATAAACCAGTGAAACCAGCATAATCCAGCATGTCCAAGGTAGAACTGTTGAGTCACATAAGGACACGAGTCTTTTTAAAGAGAGGATCTAGTATGTCTGGCTTCATTTTCAGTGAAATACTAAACAAATTAATATTTTATTGACACATATTGATGAGCAATTACATTTGAGGTATAAAAACTGCCAACGAGCAAAAAAAGCTCTGTTTATTGCCTCACTGAAAGTGACCACTTAAGAAAGATGGATTGTTCCTAAAAAAAAAGAAAAAAAAAGAAAAGAAGAATAGGAATCTGAAGTTTATTGAGGGGATTTTTTTTTTTTTGATGTGAGGCAATTCCCTGGTGACTTTCGGGAAAGCACAAATAGAATTAATGATGTTCCAGTTTAGTGAAACCACGAGGGCGAGGACACCAGAGTGAAGCCATCATCGGCTTCTGCCAGAAACTGTCTGCTATCAGCAGTTATCTCACTTGTTCTGTTAAAAAGAATAATAAATAAGCCTGCAAGAGGAAGACGCTCCAATCAAATCCAGGAAAAAGAGAAATTATGAACATTTTTAAATAAGCCCATCAACGTTTTTACACAGATTTCTGAAGAGTAGCGGACCAAACACACGTCAGTCACGCTGCCATGAAAGATGAACTTCCTCGTAAAAGCCATGCGGTTACTGCAAACTAGTTGTTTGTTTTTTTTAAAACTTTGCATTGTATTTTGTATCATTTCGGGCCCGTTTACACAACTACGGTTTCAAGTGTAAACCTTTGTAGCATTTTGAGTGTCCGTTCACACAACACACCGTGCCGGGAGCCACTGAAAACACAACTTTTAGAAAATACTTTTGACTCAATCTCCGTGGAAACGGGGGACAATGCTGCTTTTTTTGAAGCGCTGCTACTCCACCTGCACACCACGGCCGTTGTAAATAGTTCTTCTGATGATGTGCGAGTAGGACAATAACAACGTTTGCCTCCACAGTGACTCCCAGTCCAGATTCTCCCGGGACTGGGCACTTTTAATAGTTGACAGTCACTGAATCCAACTTGGTCGTCTGTCCATACGAATGTCTGTGTACTCTTGTCAATGTTTGTACCCTATTGTTCTCTGCATACATGCGTGGTTTCCTTACAAAAATAAACAACCGCACTACTAGTGGCCCAACATGAAAACGACCTCGGTTTCACCATTTCTGTGTGAACAGACATCGTTTTCAAAACGTTATCGGACACGGAAATGCAAAAACAATTCATTTTCACTTGAAACATGGGGTAAAACTGTCTTTATGTTGAAACCGTGGCACTTTTTGGTATTGATTGTATTCTCAGCATGACAAAGACAAACTATTTCATTCTTTACTATTTATGTTTTTGGCATCGACCGGGCCTCGGGAGCAGAATTGTGTTCCAGGACATGTAAACACGTGCATTGGTATTACAATAAAAATCCATGACTCCTTGATTTTTACTGGTCTGGGCCCACTCAAGCTGAATTTTTTTTTAACTAAAATGTGCCTGATTTAAAATAAAACAAGCAATGAACGAATACAGAAATGAAATGTTGGTGGATTGTTCCGTCACTGCTGGGAAAAAATGGGCCTCGGCACTCGTTAAACGCAGCACATCTGGGATGTGTTGCACCCGGTCCTGAACTAAAGGAACTCCTCTCAGATTGGTAACAACTGGGATCCGAGCAACTGTGCGAAAAACAATACAAACAGACCAATATTCGCTGCACATTCTCGTACAAGTCTTCAAAGACTTCCTCGAAAACATCTTAGAGAATCTATCCCCTTGGTGTTTGGCGATCTTCTAATAGACGTGCTTAAGAAGAACAAAGCCGGCTGGAATCAGAGGCTGTTTTATATCACTTGCTGGGCTGTGAGTGATTACACGGGGAGAAAGACGCTTTACACGGGAATTCAACTCCTGCCATGTTTTGTTTATTGTGCAGATCGGAGCATCCGGAGGGTTTCCACATGTGGCGCGTCTGGACCAGGCTCTCCACGGGGAACCGTGTGGCCTCCCCTCCTGTACCTTCTGAGCTGACAGCAGTTCTGCTCACACTGGCTCAGTTCAGCGGGAACAGGAGCTCGGTCAACGTGCAGCCCATCGTCACGGACCAGAGCCAATCAGATCCATGATCCCAGCAGGAGAAGACGGGGAGGGTCTGTCTATTTGTGTCAGAGCAGTGAGTGAGATTCACTGAGAACCAACAAATCGCGCCACAGAAGAAGAAAAAAGAAGAAGAGCCACAGTGTGTTTATTTATAACAAAAGGAGAATCGGGGCCAATAATGTAATATAAACAGTAACGGGATGAGACAGTGCTGCTCAGTGTGTATCCTTGGTGAAAGAATATGATGACTACCCCAGCTGTGCATTAATGACTGACTGGAGTGTGTGTGTGTGTGTGTGTGTGTGTGTGTGTGTGTGTGTGTGTGTGTGTGTGTGTGTGTGTGTGTGTGTGTGTGTGTGTGTGTGTGTGTGTGTGTGTGTGTGTGTGTGTGTGTGAGAGACCAGGACATGTCCTGCCTTCACACACAGCCGGCTGGAGGGGCCTCTGCGCCTTCTGACCTTCGGGTGGATAAAACAATACGAAAGATGAGGAGTGTTTGTACTCAGATATAAATCAGGGGAGTCAAACACATTTGATTTCAGCAGCATCACAGTGTCAGGGTTCTTGTTCCGTCTCGTGTCTTTTGTGAGTTTCTGACTGCTGTCTGATTGCTGCTCCCTGCTCTGATGTGGTCATGCTCTGCTCTGGGCTCACTTCCTTAACCTCCCTTAACGTTCCATAACAATCCTGAAAACATCTCGACTTCAGCTGCCCGGCGTTCTCCACCTTTCCTAAAAGTAGTTTATGTTTCACTTCCAGAGTTCTGAGCCATCTGGGTATCTTTATACGCTTTTAATTTGGGATTCTTCAGACGGGGAGACGGAGGATCTCCTCATACAGGCGACCGCTAGGCTGTGGCGCAAGCGTAGTCGGCGCGCGCAGTGAGAGGATGCAGTCGGCGAGGTCACAAAATTTGGGTTGCGCGCGGTCCACCGCTGCGGGGTGGAAGCGGACACTCGCACACGGGTGCGGATGACGATTTTGACGTCACGAGTACCGCGCGTACTCGCGGACATCGGTAGCACGAAGAGGCTTCAAATGACACACGTTGTCTCATGCTGATTCCGCACATCTAAGAGTTCCGCCCGTCACGCCCGTGCGTCAAGCATAAAACAGCCTTTGCAGTTCAATTTCATCGTGAGTGGGCCGAACCAGTAAAATAGCATCACAATGACCTTTAAATTTCAACTTAAAATTTTTTCTTTGTCTATATGTGATAAAAATGTCTCTATTTTCACAAAACCATACAATTACTACCTAAAATGACTACAATCTCAAGGTAAAGCCAGGTTTAATGACGCCTTTTGGTGCACAGTACAGTGAAATGTTCAAAAAACGTATATAACTGTTGCATTATGCATGTTTTTGCAAACTTATCCTGACAGCGTTGCTTTGAGCAACGAGGCTGCTAACTTTAATGGCAGCATTTCTGATATGTCAGCTCAGGTGTCAGTGTTGTGTTTCTAAAGAAATACGTGGGTTTTTTTTGTTTTGTTTTACAAAAATCAGTGTTTTCTTTGAAATTTTTACAGCTTGCTTGATGGCCAGTTTTGGCCCACGGGCCTTATGTTCCACCCCCCTGATTTAAAGTATATCTATGTCACAAATGTGCCATCTAGTGTTGTCAGTGTGGAACTGCAACAACATTTACAGGGAAGTGGGGGTTAAAAAAAAAAAAAAAATGTGCACAAAAACAATAGTGAGCAATTTGTCCTAGTAAGTGAATTTTGTATGTAGAAATGACTCTGTGTGGGAGGTTTTGATCTGTTTAATTATTTTCAACAGATTTTGTCAAATATAAATGACACATAAAGGCGTTTATTCACATGGCCTGAACAGTGAGATACGAAACTTTGAACCTTTCATTGCAAGCTCCTTTCTTGAAGCTCTCAGCCACAACAATGGGATCAGCATGGGGTCTAACACTGTTTTTGCCATTTATAAATGTCATTACATATCAAAAGTAATAAAACTAGTTCTTTTTGCGGATGATACAAATATTTTCTTTTCGGGGGTGATTTACAGAAGCTACTGAGAACCATCAGTGGTGAAATCACACAAATTCACTCTTCTTAAAACAAAAATACTCAAATTCACTGACCTGGTACCATTTCAAACTGCACAAATGATGTATGAAGCAAGAAACAACCGACTTCCTACAAATATTGCAAACTTATTTATTAACAGAGACGTGGATTATAACTGGAGAAGGGATTTAAAGTTTAGACATGGTAGGATTTGCACAGCACTGAAGTCATTTTGTCCTTATATGTGGGGTTAGGGTAACCCTATATGTGGAGTGAGGTGGTGGAACAGGAGGTGGAGCTCAGGCAGTGTCTGAGCATGACCCAAACTTGTTCATGCATTTATTTTCAGTAGGCTGGATTATTGTAACATGTTTACAGGTCTCAGACAATTGCAGCTCATCCAGAGTCGTCATCAACACAAAGAGGGTGGAGCACATCACACCCGAGCTTCGATTTCTGGATCCAATGGATCCACTTCTAAATCTGACTTCTGGTGTGTAAAGTTTTCGATGATCCCTCTGGCCTAAATACATCTCAGATTTACCCCTGAGGTCCTCAGGAAGAGGTTTACTAAGAGTTCCCAGTCAGAAGAAACAAGGTCAAGCAGCTTTCAGTTCCTACGTTCCTTATCTGTGCAACACACTTTGTGCCAACACACTCACTTCTTTTAAATCAGGACTGAAAACACTTTGATTTGCTCTCTTATTTAATTACATTTATCTTAATAAAGCTCTTGCTTTAGTGTATTTCCTTTATTTCCCTGTAAAGCACGGTGAATTGACTTGTGTCTGAATTGTGCTGTATGAATAAATTTGCCTTGCCTTGCTATTAATATTTGTTTTAGTAAAAACACAGAAATACAATTTTTATTTGTGTCAAATGCAAAGTATGACTACAACATGTTATACCACATTAGCTCCTGCAGGTGGCAGACCTCTAAAATGTAAATGTCCTCTGTCTACCGAAGAAGAAGAATCAAACCAGCCAACAACAACAACATAACGGAACGTGTTCCTATCAGGAGACATTTACATGACTTTCGTACGGTTCTATAACTCACCGACATGCTGAACCTGCAGGCATTCGAGAGCCAGATGCGCGCAGCGGTGAGGACTCTGGCGGAAGCGGCGGTGACGGAGCTCGGCAGGCTTCTGGAGGAGCGCTCAGCTAACGCGGCTAACAAGGAGGAGGAGGAGGAGGAGAGAAAAGTTACTTTATGTCGCAGTTTCAACGCACACATCCAGGTAACAAGCACCGCGTACTATCAAGTAGATATGTGGCTGTTCAAGCGTGGTGTTTAACCTATAAATGTGTCGATGAAACGCCTTAACTCGCATGGACGAGAAAGTTCGCTACTGTCATAAAACTACTTTACCCATAAGGCTTTGCGGTGGCGATAATCCTGGAGCAAATTTGAAAAAGTTTAAAACAGTGATTAGATCATTTTATTATTACATTTTATGTCTTCAGTGAGAAGACATCTGAGCCTTAAAATACATTAGAATTATAACAGTCATCAATATGTTAATGAAAAATACGGATACACACAAAACAGAAAAAATCTGAGAATTCATTTTCACACACACACACACACACACACACACACACACACACACACACACACACACACACACACACACACACACACACACACACACACACACACACTGTCTAATGTGAAAAAAGAATAAGAATCTATAAAGATAATACGAGGCTCACACACACTTTAGTTCAGTCAGGTTCGAGTTCAGTGAAACCACACACACTATTTTCCATCTACCAGTGGAACAACTCGTTTCAATATTTTGATTGTCATAAAAACTGGTTTGTACCACCTTGTTTTGTTTAACAATTCAACCGTATCAAGACGTTTTTTGGTATTTTTATTTCTTTGTGAGTGGAGACGAGGCTAATTCTGAGACATCGAAGCAAAAGGCTCCATTGAGTGGAAAACTAAAAATGTCTTTTGTGTGGTTTATAGTGTATAATGTTATTCTGCAGGCCGGATTGGAGCCTCAGGCTGTTATTAGAAAAACCCGGGTGTCATGGGAAAGCTTTTTCCCAGCATGATTATTTTTTTTTTTTTAAGTTTTGAGAGAAAAGTAAAAAACCCCAAAAGAAACAAGTGTGAAATATGAAAGAATACCCAAATTAAAATGATAAATTAAGATTCAGTGTAAAAACAAAAGGTGACAGCTACACATCCCTAATACAAACCTGTGAATATTTCCTATTAAAAACATTTAACCAGCAGGTGAAGAATTGAGCTTTTCATTTTCAGTGGATCTTGCTGTTAAAAATATTGTCTTAAAGGAGACATATCATGCTTTTAAATCCTTCCTTTTTACATATAAATCATACAGTTGTGGTCTATATAAAGCGGAACTGCAATGCTTGGGTCTGAATTCCTCATTATTAGAGCTCCACAGGCCCCTTTTCTGATGTGCTTCTGAGAGCAACTCGTTTTGGGGCGGTCTCTTCAAATGCAAATGAGACACTTCATACCCCGCCTCCTCTCCAGGTTGCAGAGGTGACACTCGGTTCAACGCCACCCTGTTCGGCCATCTTTGTAGTTTGATAGAACAGATACAATTATCTAGCGGCGCAGAAACTTTATATTCACACATTATTTACAAAATGTCAACAACGGAAGATTTGTCCATCCAGCCATACATGTTGGAGCCAGAGTCGGACCCGGCGGAGCGAGATGAAAATGACGATGATGCAGCTGCAGAACGTCTTCATATGGATGTAACGCAATGGTGTGTTACTATAGTTACACTAACTTCTCCATCCATGCCCACTACTACAATACTGCCTGTATTACAACGACTATTTAACACAGAAGTTACATTATAATCTAAAACGAGCACACAGCGCTAACATATGAAGACGGTGCTAATGCTAACAAAACAATGACAGGGACGTCTTATCATCACACTTTTTAGCGTTATATACAGCTTACCGAAGTGCTCTGTTCGTCGTCTCCATAGATAGAAGGAACTGACCGCTCAATCAGACCAAGTCTTTCGGCAAATCCTTCTTTATACTGGCGGAGGTTGCTGAAGCAGTCATTCTTGAAGTGCTTCACGCACACAAAAATGACCTTACCCACAGATGTGGGTACATTTCTGTGAAAAATAAAACTCAACCAGGCACTTCGAAAAGGTTCTGATGCTGGGAGACGGTGTAACGAAGCTTGTGGGTTACTACATCCAACAACCGAACATTTCGACTTATCCTCTCGTAACTTCGGCACCCTTAGGTTGGATTACAAAATCGCAGCGAGAAACAAAAATGGCGGATTGCTCGAAGTGTCGATGTCCTAATTTGGCAGTTCCGCCGGGAATACTGTGACGTAATAGTTCAAAAAACGTAATAGAGAATAGAAAAATCGAAACGGATCGCAAAATATGACCAAAACAGAATATAAAGATATCAACGGAGCACCTGAAGAGACTACTTTGAACTTTTCTGTACTTCTAAACACTCTAAATATACAACAACATGCATTTAAGGGCTAAAAAAGTGGATTTAGCATGATATGTCCCCTTTAAGAAAGAGAAACTTTCAGATTTCTGCTGCTAGACTGGGGTTTACATGAGGAGTAACATTTTTGCTATACAGTCTGACTTTAAAAAGCATCACTTTGCTTCTCTTTATCCTGTGAAGTGTGTTGAAGTATCACCTTCGTGCCTGAACGCAGCTCGGTGTGACTCCAGTGTACTTTTCACCTGCAGAAGCAGTTTGAATCCTTCCTGGACGAATGGACCAGAGACACGGTGGAGAAAATCTCTGTGATGTTCAAAGTGTTTGTGTGTGAGGCTGCAGAGGAAGATGATGCTCCTCCTGCAGACCACGCGCATCAGGAAGCATCGGCAGTGGTGGCGGAAGACGAAAGTAAGCAAACTCACCACTGAGGAGACTTTCATTCTTTTCTTTGTGTAACAGAGTGTCTTTGTTTTTCCTGTAAAGTAATAAAATCCACCTCTGGGACACACAAAAGGAGTGAAGTCCAGAGAAGAGGAAGAAAGGAGAGAGCTCACGTGTTCAGCAGAGGTAATCAGACAAGAGGAGAATCCACATAAAGTCAGTTCTCTCCATTAATTGGAGTTTGTGCTACTTTTGCCAATAATTTCAGACGAGCAGGAGACCAAGAAATCTGCACCAGACTCAGAAGCAGGTAACCGTCTTACACACAGTAGAAAACATTGAACATTTGATCCATGACTTCTGTTGAAGAAGTGATGTTTGATGCTTATTTTGATAGAAATAGAAGATTACAAATAACGAGACGTGAAATGTGTTGGATGTTTTTTTTTTTCCAAGTGCTTATCTCCAAATGCTTTAGTTTCAGCTGCTGGCGTCTCACATGAAGAGAGTCGCTCTGAACCTGAAGCGTCCTGCGACGTCAGCGAGGACGAGGTCCTTCAGGAGGATCCGTCCCCTGCAGCCACATCAGACATCGACAAGAAGAAGATTAAATGTCCTTCCTGTGAGAAAACCTTCAGTCAGAAGTGCTTGATGGAGCGCCACTACCTGTCCCACTCTAAACCTCACCACTGCTCGCAGTGCGGGAAGCGGTTCTCCGTCCTCCGGGGGCTCGACGCCCACATGAGGAAACACACCGGCCAGATGCTTCACAAGTGTCCCGACTGCGGGACGGAGTTCGCCTACAAGTCCACCTTCCAGAGACACATGCGCCACCAGCACTGCCTGAAGACGGCGAGCGCCTCCACCTGCTCGCTGTGCGAGGAGAAGTTCCCGGGGACGCTGGCGCTGCAGAGGCATCGTTGCGCCGCGCTGAAGAAGACGTTGGTCTGCTCGCTCTGCCCGGAGACCTTCCAGTGCCGACGGAGTCTGTCGGAGCACGAGAGTCTCCACCCGGGCCGCAGGGACTTCGTGTGTGAGGTGTGCGGCGAGATGTTCCTGTCCTTCTCGTCGCTGGCCACTCACCGCGTCGCTCACGTGCAGACGGAGGACTGCTGCGGGGGCGCCGGCGTCCTCGTCAAGCATCTGAACGGGCGCACGGGGGGGAGGAGCTTCACTTGCCAGGTCTGCGGGAAAGGCTGCAGCCACCGCAGCGCGCTGAAGCACCACATGCTCACCCACACGGGGGAGCGGCCGTACGTCTGCGACACCTGCGGCAAGCGCTGCGGCCACGCCAGCGCGCTGCAGAACCACCTGCGGGTGCACACGGGGAGGAAGCCGGGCCAGCTACCGCTCTGCCACGTGTGCGGGAAGCAGTTCCGACGCGCCGACCGGCTGAAGAGCCACATGAGCGTCCATACGGGGGAGAAGCCGCACGCCTGCAGTCAGTGCGGTAGGAAGTTCAGCGCGCCCGAATACCTCAAGGCGCACGCGCTGGTTCACTCCAAGACGAAACCCTACGGCTGCAGCGTCTGCAGCAAGAGGTTCGCCCACATGTACTCCTTCAAGATGCACCAGCGGATCCACACCGGAGAGCGAGCGCAGCGCTGCAACGTGTGCGGGAAAGACTTCGTCTACAGCCGCTTCCTCAAACTCCACCTGAAGACTCACCGGCCCGACGAGGTGGCGAACACACCGTCAGAGAGGACCTGAAACTCAGGACACGTCTACACAGAGCGGGGAGTGCAGGCCATTCCAGAACATTTTAAAAATAAATCTTTTCTTGTTTAATTTTCTGATTTGTGTTCACCAATAACGGGTAAACTATGAACATCCTGACTGGCACAAATTATATTAAATGTTTTATTTGGTCCAATAGAGACAAGATGTTTCGCTCGCTGTTACTGGGGACCAGGGGGACCAACTTAAGTAAATTTGTAAATACATTTTTTCCTATAAGTATAGAAAAGTGAAACTTATCAGAAATTTACCCTCAAAAACGATGCATTTTCAATTGAAACGTTGCGTGAAGGAAAACTGAGAAGAAACCGAGTCACGTGAAGGTTAAATGCTTTACGCATGAAAAGAGTTTGAAAGAGTTTGGAATTCTGCCTTCGGTTTTTATTAAATTCTTTCAAACGGTAAACTGATCAGGATCATGAGCTGAGGCGTTACAGCGCGGCTGAGGCAAAGGTACGAAAAGGCGTCAGAAATGTCTGATTTTGTAGTTTGATTAGAAAACAGATATTCCCAGCAAGACGTTTAGAAAGTCAGCCAATAACATTATTTTAGATAAGAACATAAGTGTTGCTTTAACAGCTTCATGTTTTCAGGCCTCCTGTGAAAGAAACGCCGCAGAACCACAGAACACAAACGTACCTCTACGTATCTCTGGTTGAAGATTTTCCTGCTCATTTCCATCCCCCGTGACAGGAATCAGTTAGAAGTAACATATAAACGATCAACGAATGAACCACGTCATTTAAATTAGCTTCCTTAAACATTTTTTTTTTACTAGTGTATTTAATCCTGTTTTCATTAGCGCTTCCAGCTTCACAGCGCTCTCCCTGCGAGCGCCGCTCTCGCTTCAATATTTATTCTCCGCCTGATCAGTTTCACTGGAATCGCGCAAATTACTTACATGTGGGTAATTTGCTTTGTCATTAAACAAAGGGAGGGAAGATGGGGCTAAATGAGAAGGCAAGATAACCTCAGCTAATTAACGCTTCATCATGTCTCGAGACCTTTTTTCAGAAGTAGCGCGAGGACTCTGGAGCTGCTCCGATTTATCACTTGAGTGTTCGAGGTGGTCAGAGGCGGGCGAATGAAAACGAACTCCACCTGAACAGGTGTGGATGCTGCCATCTGAACCCAGCCAAGTGGAAAAAATGCCTCAGAAAAGTTTCCCAAAAGTTTGGCATTTACACAGTAACATTCTGAAAACGGTGCCTGTTTACACAGAAACGACAGAAACTCTGCACATTGTTGTCATGTTGGGTCACTAGTGGGTGCTGTTGTTTGTTTTTGAAATGCAAACCACACAGCATGAACAACGGTGAGCACACGGACATTCGTATGAACAGACGAGCAAGTTGCATTGCCGCTACAGGCGACTGTCAACTCTAAAACCAATTGTCCATCTGCACGCACGTGTGCAGAACAACAATTCACTACGGCTGTGGTGCACACACACGCAGCAGCAGCCTCCGAGACAAGGTGTGTTTTCCTTTGTTTACATGGAGATGGAGTCGGAGCATTTTCAAAAAGTTGCACCTTGGGAGCGATTATCAAATTGTTTTTAGTTTTCAGTGGCTCTGAGCCACATCATGTAAACACTCAAAACACAACAAAAGTTTAGTGTTGTCACATGAAAGTGCTGTCAGATAAACGGGGCCTATGGCTTTAAGTGGGCTGGACATCAGGGAAGAGAAGCTGGACCTGTTTCATTAGATTAGAAATGCTGTCCCACATAAGACCAACACTGTGCACCTCCCTCTAAGACTACGTTTGAAATGTTTGTACCAATTTATACACACAAACGGAGCTTTAAGGACCTTTAAGACCAGGCGGGCAATGGCACCCTATATCAAAAACCTTCCAGCAAACCTTCAAGAGGCAACTTGTGAAGGATTCGACTCGACTCCAAGCGAACTGTGACGAGGCCCAGAGGTTGACCTCCGACCTGCAGGACCGCTTAGATCTCTGGATTGGTCTGGGGAGACGCTTCCAGACCCCTGGAATAAGCTGTAGTTGTGGAAAACTGGGATTTTCTGGGCTCCTTTGTGTTCTGTGTTACCATTGTGACCCCATGTAGACAAAGCTGCAGAGAAGATTGATGAGTGTTGTTCGGATGGAGGTCACCATGAGTTCATTTCTCCCGTCAGAACTTTGCTGGTGTTCTTTCATCCACTAGATGGCAGTAGAGGATCAACAGCACGGACATACTATCCACAGGCTCACCCACTGCCCACAGTTCTACTGTACTGACTTCAATATCCCCATTAGAGATTGATCAGACCTATTCTCCTCTGAAAATCCACTTTTGGACTGAAGTAGCGGGTCTTTGTGTCGTTCCAAATGATGGGAGAGCTTCAGCATGATCGTCTATCCTCTATTGATCCATTCATTTGTGAAAGGCGTGACGAAGAACAAGAGCTCTCTTTGTCAAATACTGCAAAGTAAATGGCAAAAAAATAAATAAATTATCGCACCAAGTCGAGATAGTAAGAAAAGACACAAAAACAGCAGTTTGAGCGATTGTTGAAATCAATCACGTATAGTCTCTTTAAAAAACTGGATGAGTTTGGATCAATAGTCATTAGCCCTCCAACTCTTTGTCCCTGTTTGGGAAAAAAAAAATAATCCAGCTGCATAAAGAACTGAAGTCAGTTTGTTATCTTAATAACAGAAACGAGTGAATGACGAGTGTTTCCAGATCAGGCCGCACTAAAGCTGCTTGCTCACGTGTAATACCAGTGTATTGCATTTAGTTCAAACCGTAGGACTTAAAGCTGCGAAGAATTCAGTGTTTTCACGGAGGTTAAGCTCCAGCCGACACCGAGGGATTACAGATACTCCTTGTAAGAGTCAGAATCATGCAGAATAACGATTGAATTCCAAATACGTCCTTGAATGTAAGTTCATCACACTCTAGGTCCTGTTTGCATGGCAGCATTTTCAAAAAGTTCCAACTTGGGAGCAGCTCTCTAAAAGTAGCATTTCACTTGAAAAAGCTCTCGTTTATTTTTAAGGTCTTTTATCGTGAAAGAGGTTTTGAGGATTGGTGGTTTAATGCCGAAAGAAGAATGAGACAATGACTATTTTAAAGTGAATTCAAAATAGGATAAATCAGTGAGTTGTCATAATTCCCAGAATTGGTGTCATAAAATGTAAGTAGCATGAGTCACTCTGCTGCTTCAGAGCTGGAGTCAGGTCAACTGGACTCGTTTTGCCTGTTATCCAAGCGTTTTCATCAACCTCAGTAATTCTATTTGACCCGAGTCAATTATTTTAACATGTGAAATGAGACCATGTATTTAGGTCGACCGGTTTAACATTTAATTGAAAATGTTGAACTGAGGAGACACTGAAAACGCACCTTTTCTTAAATGCCCTCACTGCACAGGCGCGCCACGGCTGCGGTAAATGGTTCTTCTGCACAAGCATGAGTAGATGAACAATAACGACAATGGCGGCCTCCAGAGTGTCATGACTCGCCATTGGTAATTTTGAAGTTGTGTTGTTCTTTGCATCGCGTGCGTGCGTGTGTGTGTGATTTCACTACGAATTTTTTTTTATTGTTTTCAGCATTTTTGTGTGAACGGACATCATTTTCAAAACGTTGTCCAGTAAACGTAAAACATAAGCGATGCGTTTTCACTCGCGAAACCTCGCCATATTCTCTGGAGGCAAAGAACCTGGATATAAGTTACACTTATTTTTCTATGCACAGACTTAACTTCAGCAAGTAGTAATAGACCTCTTTGGGCGGACCAGTCAAACAACAAGAAAAAGTCACTTATAGTCTGTGTAATACGGTAATGATGTCCTGATTTTTGAAATGATTTCATTTGGTGCAGCATTTAGACCAGAGCAGCAAAAGCTGACATGAATGTATTTCTCACATCTCCATGTAACTTCACACTCGGCGCTCCTCATTCACAGGCTTGAACACCGCTTCACAATATAGCAGGAATCCTGTAGTTTTTGGAAAAGCTGTATCAGCCAATAGATGCCTCCACTTTTGCTCGACTGTGCAGCTGCTGTGCCAATGTCCTCGCAGCCCAGCGCCGCTCCTGGAGGGGCGTCGGATCCCCATCGGTAATCCATAAGGCTGCAGTTATCTGTTTGCATACAAACCCGAAGCTCCAGTTTATACAAGAAACAGCAGCAGCCGCTGCCTCCGGGAGGAATCCGCTGCAGCTGCTGACCTCCAGCCACTTTTCATTTCTCGTCCGCCGCGGCTCCCCGCGCAACGTCTAACTGTGATTAATGGCGGATGGTTACATGGGTCAGCGCCCTGACGGTCCGCTGGAGCCGTGCAGTGACGGCGTGTCACTGACTGCAGAGTGATGAACTGGAGGGACCACGGGCAGCCAATCAGCATGCAGGGGTGGGGGCTTTCCCCTCCATCGCCTCGTCCAAGAACCAGATTTAACTGCACGAGTCGTCATAATTTTACAGTCAGAGCCACTGGACTCAACATGAAGGCAGCAAATGTGTTTTTCCTCTTTAAAAAAACTTCATTTGTAGGAAAAAAAAATAAATCAATAAATATGATTACATGGGTGGACGGATGTGTGATTGATTGAGCGGATGAACGGTTCTGTAGTTGATTATGAATATGTATAGCTGGGGGGATTACTGCTTAGTACGGGTGGATGGATGGAGGTCGGTTTGATCCCTCATAGGTCACTTATTCAAATATTCAGCCCTCGGGTTTCATGGAAGGATTTTAATAAACCAGAAAATGTCACAAAAAATGCTCAGGTGAAGGGTTACTAAGTGCTAAAGTGCTTTTGTTTCTGAAAAGAATACCCTATTATGACCTACATTTGTGGTATTAAAGTGAGCCTAATCCTGGGGGGTTAAACTCATTTCAGTTCAGGGGCCACATTCAGCCCAGTTTAAACTTGAGTGGGCCGGACCGGGAAAATAGTGGCCTAATAACCTTTTAATTTAAACTTTGGAGTTTTCCATTGTTGTGTCACAGAGTACACGTGATAAAAATAGACATTTTTGTAAAACCAAACACGGAAAAAGAGGATACTCTGTCTCGAGCGGACGAATCAGCAGGTTTGAACTGTTAACACACCTTAACGAGTGGACAACCTGCCAAACAGACAACCGACAGGTTTGCCTGGCAAATTTCAAGCCAAGCAAACGCTAAACCGGCTAAAATACTCCAATATTCAGTGTTCATCTTCCCCACGTCTGCCATCAAGGACTTCTCTGCATGACCACCTGGTGCATGCAGGGAGACATCTGATTTATTATTTTTTTCACAAAAAAAATGACTGTTACTTAATGTTTCCGTAAAGTGACGAATCCGATTACAATACATTATTGTTATATAGTTGTTGGCAAAATAGGCGGCAAAATACAGTATCAAGGAGACAACAGTAGAATCTGCTGTGATTCTCCCAGGGTCACTTACTATCAACCCTAATTAAATCATGCATACTGGGGCTAATATGACTTTATCCTGTACCATGATAACTTTGTTTTAAAATAAAACGCGGTTCATTCAATATCAACATTTTGTCCTCATGACCTCTGAAGAGGGGACACCTGTCGTCAGGGGACACTTGCCCTTGTGTCCCTACTTCACAGGTTTCACTGTACTTCATGATGCATATTGAAAAAGGTTCCTAAGATGCTTAATTATTCACAAAAGCCCGACCGAACTGTGATCAATTACGTTTCCATGCATTCATGTTCAAAATGACAGAAATTTAAATATGAAATAAATGTGTGATTAATTCACAAAAACTGCGTGATTACTAATTAAATCTCTTAATCCACTGACAGATAATTAGTGCTGCCAGTGTTTCTATTGCCTTTACTTATAATTAAAAGGTGGTTAATGTTAATTTATCATGTTTCACATTTGCAGCTCGTCAAGATCTCAGAGGATCGGTGATCAGGAAGTCTTTGTTTTTTTAATTATGCGACGGCGACGATGACGTCACAGACAAAGGAAGCGCAGACAGGACAGTACGAGGTGATTTATAATAGCCACTACCTCAGTCTGAGGCAAACAGTGTGATTTGCGGGAGTCCTGTGGATATTAAGGAGGCTCAGCGCTGTAGGTGTATATACAAGTTTTCTTCTTTTTAAACATGTGGTTGAGACCAATTGGCTACATTCTCATTAATCAGACTGCAAAACTCAAATAATGTCAAACAAAGCAGCCATTCCGGCCTTATTCAAACAACTTAGATTGGGCGTTACAGCAGCTTGTGACAACTTACATGAGAAGTGATGCGTTTAAAAAGCTGATTGAAGTCTTTTCACATAAGCTAAGAAAGCTAAAATCTAAACTACACACTAGGTACACGTCATGTTTAATAAACTTGAACGGAAATGTTGGAGGAAATCATAGCAGAAAATAAGGGACAATAAAAACCATAAACCTTTTGGGTTTTTTTTGTAGATTCAACAAAAATACGAGTCTTGACGAGCAGCAAACCTCTAACATTGGAAGAGCGAGCATGCCGAGATGACTCAATCCTGCTAAACAACAACCTGAAGTGGGATAATTATTCTTCCAGATGCGTGTTTGACAACAGAATGTGTGTATTAGGACTGGATGTTGATGATCCAGCAGATCCAGATCGATGTGCGTCACCTGAACGCGCATGTGACCACGGTCCATCAGTCGCGGGGCCGCGGCTCACTGACATGATGACTCCGACCTTGGATTGACGCCATTAATTAAAACTCTGTCGAGGCTCTTTATCACTCACTGCTCCCCCTCATCAGTCAGCGGGAGCAGCAGGCGCCCGTCAGCGGCTGGAGAGCTTACATCACGGCGTTACACAACAGCATCAGACACGTGTGGCTGGAACGGTAAACATAGGGGGGGGGGTCCCTGACAGCTTGGAGGCCGCGGCACTGTCAGGGACGGCGTGGACGCGCACAATTTAAATCAATGCTGAGTCTGCAGAAGAGACGTAGAGCTGCACAATCAGCTTCTTCTGTTCCAGGGAGAAAACAAGGAGCTTCATCAGATCTTCAGCAGACATTGTTTTCGAAAAATCGCAGTGTAAACGCAAACCTTTTCTGAAATGCAAAAATGAGGTGTTTTCCCTTGAAATGTCGTCGTTAAATGAAGTCTAAAGCTGCTGCGCAGTACATGCTGGGGCGGGGCAGGGCGGGGCGGGGCGGGGTCCTGAGTGAGGGTCGTCACTACCAATCAGCTGCGTTATTGCTCCTCCTTACAGACCCCTTCTTCACTGCTGGGTACCTCAACGGAGGGGTGATGAAAAAATATTCCGTTATTTCCGTACGATCTACAACTTTTGTCAGTGGCCCCACTCGAGAAGTCGTCCTGCCCCGTTCCGCCCCAGCACAGATTTGCATATTCAAAGGCTTTGGGCCATGACATGAAATTTGCAGATTGTGCGATTAAAACGCAGGCCGAGTCGCAGCCTAGCGACGACGTGAGTCGACGTGATTGTGCAGCAAAATGTGAGTTGCGCAATAATAGCATGTCCTAATCATAAAGGCGAACAGAGCCCTCGCCATGAACCTCACTGCACGTCACTTGGATTAACATATTAATATTCACACGTCTGCCACCTGAAGCCGCTGCACGGTTTCGACAGACATTACATTTACAATACCGTACTAACATTAGTAATCCAATGTCACTGTGCCTGCCTACGGTTTTTTCTTTTTTTTAAGCAAACATGCAAATTGTAAAACCAATAAAAACCAGAAAGGGTGATTAAGTTGCCCAGAACCACCAGGTTTTACGGCAAATGTGCAGCAGGAAATGATGCATTAATTTGTCCTGTGGGGTCCTGGTGATGAAAGGAGAGTTCATTTTATTGACTGGCAGGGAAAAGGTCAGAATGGGGGAACGCGGCCCCCGGGCCCTTAAAGATGGAGTGATAGTTCATGTGAAAAAAAAGAAAAAGAAAAAAACAAATAAATGGAGCCGATGGGGAACGGAGACCCAGCTGCACTATTGATAAGAGGAGAGGCAGAAGAGGAGAAAAAAAATGAAGGAGCTCGTTGAGAGGAAAGAGCCGGAGAGGGATCAAGTCTGACATTCTCATTGTCATTTAGCCGAATTCCCTGCCGGCTTTTATTTCCTCCCACCTGTGGAAGACATTTCATCTGCTATGCAAGCAACATTAATAATGATCCAAGCAAGGTCTCATTATAGATCAAAATGAAACTGCTGAGCCTCAACCATGCAATATTGAAGAGAAGCAAATACTTCAACTACAATATGTAGAACAAAGACACAAATTCACATTTGCTAAATCCATTTAAGGGCCTGATTAGAGCTGTCTCACAAGTAAAAAGGAATATATATATATATATATATATATAAAAATAAGACAGTAAATATAATAGTGTATTTGACAAGATTAAGACTCCACACGATGCCAGAAACTCTCGGAGGCTCCACAGTGCTTCAGGGATGCCATATTTTTCTAGAAGTCTCTGGACACAATGTCAATAGGATATTTCTGCTGGCTTTTGGATTATTGCAACAAATAAATACTCTGGCAGACAAAAACTTTGTGATACTTTGCAGGTTCCGTCCAGGGAGTTCACTGCTCCTGGTATCTGAAGTAATTCATCCACCCTCGACACTGGGGGAGTTAAACACGAAGACCGCGGCCCAAACGTGGCCGGCAGGAGGCTCCAGTCCGGCCTGCTAAAGTAACCACCAAGCAAATTATCTAAAAAAAAATTTAAAAAATTAAACTTAATCTTCAGGGCCATCTTTCTCTTAGGTGACTCCACAAACTATTACCTGCCCCAATGTGGCGCAATCAAAAGCAAAATGTTGATTAAAACATGCTCACACATCTCAAATGCTGAACTCCCAGCTTCTCTTGAAATGTCGTGGAAACGGGAGCCTCTGTCATTTCCATTCGCTGAAGAGTAAAATCGTGTGTTTCCCATTATCTTTTCTGCTGGAATTGGCTCCAGCGAAGACAAAGCTGATAAAGTGGATATAGTAGACGACTGTATAGATCAATCAGGTTAGATTATTCTCATCAAGACAACAGATTCAAATATGATCTTCCTGAAGAGTCTTCCCTGTTTCTATTTTTTTTCCCCCAATCTTGGTGGACTTTACTGTCCACTTCACCTCCTGCAGGTTGGTGGAAGATTATAGCTGCAAGGTGGTAATTCCAGTTTTCTTTTATAATCCATCACCATTTATTCAGTGTGTGAGGAGGACAGCTTTATGATGTCCATGTTCTGAAATGGTTTTTCAGGAGCCGGGGGGGGGGGGGGGGGGGGGGGGGGGGGTTGGGGGCAGGCCATTCTTCGACCCATAAAACTATTTCAGTAAAAGCATGACATCCGCACTTGAAGGTAACGTTAACATTATCTTCAAGGACTCGGCTAAAGAGCCAGCTGATGTCTACTGTAGAAAAAAGAAAAAAAATGTCATCTTTGATGTCGGTTGACCTTTGATATCCTGCGTTTCATTCATAGACGTGGCCACCTGCAAATACAAAACCTCTATAAATGGAGAGGAAATGAAAAAAGAAGAGCGAGAGCCTGCCGCTGCGGCGCTGCAGAGGCTTTCTGAATCTCCATCGTCTTCTAAATTACTTCTCAAGACCTGTCTCCATTTATTTAATTATGTTTCTGTCTCCACTGTTGTAAATAAAGTTCCTCCCAGTTCACTTCCTCTCGGTTCTTCCTGCTATTGGTTTTTCCCTGCCGCAGCCGTTCGATCGCCACAGCCGCGGTTAATAGGAATGCCTTTTCTTAATCACGCGGTGCTCTCAGGTTCACTTGTTCTACTATACGTAAACCTTATCGGGGCACGGAAACTTGTTTTTCTTCTTGTCTTTTTTTTTTTTTAACCTTAATGACACAACTTTCTCTGGAATCCTAAGTTCACTTACTTCTTTTCTTTCGTTATCTGACTGCATTCACAGCGTGAGCGGGGAGGTCGGGACGAGCGCATGCGAGCGCGCCCGCATGTGTGACTAATCAACCTGCCCTAATGGTGCCATTAGGGTGTTTCATTGGGGTCCAAATAGGCTGAAGCCCGCTCTTAATGGAGCCTGCGTGGCTCGGGACTGAAATCACAGTCCAGTGGCTGGAGAAAGACATTTTGCTCTGGCAATAATAAGGCATAACAAGATCTGCAAAGTGTTCAAATGGTAAAATCAATACTAAACTGAAAGGTTGCCATGGACACGTGGAAGCTCGCCGGGCTGCACGGAGAGGCGCCGGTGATCTGGGGGTTTGAGTGGTTTTATCTTGAATGACGGAGGAAAGAACAATGTCCAATGTGAAGGGGAATTAATAACGGTTTGATTTCAGGCGCAAAATTATCAAAAATGAAAGACGTCTTTCTGGCGCGTACGTAAATTCTTTGTTTCATAAATTCTTCCTGGATCAAAAAGAATCCAGGTCCTGTTGAGTGACAAAGAGTGATCAAGCATTTCTAATTCACAGGGAGACTTTGCCGTTTGAGCTCAGATTGACTGGCACATGGAAACAAACTAGAAATCTCCTCCCTGTTGATGCAGGCTCAGTTTACGCAACAACATTTTCAAGTGAAATCGCAAACCTGTCATTGCGTTCTGGGGGTTAGTTTACGTCACAAAGGTGCTCAGAGCCCCTGAAAACACACGGACCCCGTC
The DNA here is from genome assembly GCF_963383615.2 of Lipophrys pholis. Lineage (NCBI taxonomy): Eukaryota > Metazoa > Chordata > Actinopteri > Blenniiformes > Blenniidae > Lipophrys > Lipophrys pholis. The sequence continues at coordinate 17,879,068 of NC_137641.1, read as the reverse complement.
TCCGTGGAAACGGGGGGGAAAAGCCTGTTTTAACCTTGGAGCAATGATACACACACGCACTCTCAGAATAACGCTTTAAGAGAACTTTTAGTAACTGTCATTCATTCACAGCATATTCCACGGGAGCACATCGGTGCGTTTTTCGTCATAACAGTTCCCGGGAGGAAACAACACACGATAGAACAAAGGTTCCGGTGTCCAGCCTGAACTGCAACCTCAGTGACACAATCACTCTTCATGACAAGGCAACTTTTTGAAAACGCTCTGACTCAGTCGCCTTCTAGAAAATGGAAATGCTCACAGTTGATAATGTTTATGGCATATTGTTCTCTCTGCACTTGTGTGTGTGGTTTCATAACAAAAAACAACCAACAGCTCCCACTAGTGGCCAAACATGAAAATGACATTTTCAAGGATTCTGCTGTTTCCATGTAAACAGACATAATTTCGTGTAAATGTGAATTTTCATGAAACAAAAATTCAAAAACAATGTGTGTTCCTTGTTTTATTTTTTTGTTTTTTTACATATTGCAGGTATTGTTTACCATTGTTTTATTCTTGTTTAGCAGTTTGTGACATAACATTTGCTTTTAAAATGCATTTGCCAAAATATCAAAAAACCTTTGCTTTGTTAATTCAGAACAAGTAAATCAGTAGAAAGTTTTGCTCTGAGAAAACGAGTTCCTGCAGCCATTTAGGCGCACCAGGCTTTTACCATTGTGAAATATTTCCCCCATATTTGTTGTTAAATATGTTCTTTCATTGCACACCACAGCTATTTCCCAGCGGATAGTTTCCTCCAAATAGTGTAAAGCCACATTATTACCCAGATCAGTTGGTTAAAACCAACTCAATTATTTCAAACAAACTTTCTCCAGACAGAATTTACATTTTTTTTTTCAGCATTTCTTGCACAATTTTCATCCAAACGTTTTTCCATAGAACAGATTTTGTTTTTCCAAAGTGAGACATCGGCTTCAAATGTGAGGCAGGGTGTATTTAAATGTAGCCAGCAGGTTCTAGTTGGCCTGGTGTTAAAATGTGGCCAGGTCTGTAGTATTGAACTATAATGGTTGGCTGGTGCTCTCTGGGTGCTTTGCACATTTTTATACCTGAGAAAAAACAGCAATGTAAAAGACATTTAAACAGGCTCAAACATGTTGGCTTTCTCTCAGTTTTAGGCATGAGAGAGACTGCACTTTTTAAAGTAAACTCAAACATTTCTTTTATGTTGGCTGTCCGTCTGTCCTTCCGTCCAACCCAGTTGAGAATTGCAATCTTTCAGTTTACTGGACCAAACCTCATTTTGTGTCCAAACCACTTCAACCCAATTGAATTTGGATCGACAACATTTTGAACCTGCTGAAGCTGCAATTTTGAAAATGTGTTCACATATAATGTCCCCCAAGAAGCCAGTTTTCTTCATCTTTAACCACAGTCTCAACACAAGTCGTCAGAAAAATGCCACTTGAAGCGGCCATATTGGGTTTAAGTTTTTCCAATCTGAGCAGATTAAGTCTGTACCGGAGGCTGTTTTTCAAACATAAAGAGACGACAGAGAAAATAAGAATTAGAACAAGGTTGTCAAATATAAGGCCTGTGGGCCAAAACTGGCCCACAAGAGGTTCCAACGAGCTACCAAGAAAATGGTCCAAATTTCTTGACATTTCACATGTCACATGTCTTTTTCAGTAGTAATTGTGTGGTCTTGGGAAAATATATACATTTTCATCATATATACTCTGTGCCACAACTAAGATATATTAGTTAAGTATCAGAATATTTCCAAGTTTTAATTTCAAAGGTTATAGTGGCACTGTTTAATTGGTCCGGAACTAAACTGTGTTTAATACCCGTGGTAACAGAACTTCAGAAGAAACTTTGGTTTGATTTCAGAAGGAAAAAAAAAATCTACAGAACCTGGTCCAAAGAGACTTCTCTGCATGTTCTGACTTCATGTAGCGAGGAGACGTTTCAAGACTCTACTTTCTGTTCTGGGTTTTATTATGCCTTTAACGTCTCTGCCTCCATACTTCTCTAACCTCACTCTTGTCTTCATAATGTCACAAATCAGACCGATCACAGTAAGACTCCACACGTTCTTTCTTTCCCGCAAGACGATTGTGGCGCTGTTGTCAGTTTCCGGGAAGAAATGGATCAAACGAGGCCCGATGGTCTCAAAGAGAGGAGGGAAAATCAGCTTTTTGGTCTCTCTGACAATCCAAGCTCACTGAAGGCCTTTACGATACATGACAGTTTACAATAAGAAGCAATGCTTTCTTCCACACGACAGTCGACTGGGTGTTCTTTTGTCCGAATAGATAAGAGGTATTTCTGGGACATATCTTGTTTTCACTTGTTGAAAAGGTTACATACAGGGTCCACACACACACACACACACAGCAAGACACGTACATATGAGGTCTGAAGAGAGCTAACAAACATCTGCACAGCAGCGAGACACAAACAGGACCTGATTAATACTGTTGACTCAGCCCGCGAACAAAGAATCACAAAAGGATAATGAAGAGGCAGCTTCTGTCTGGCACGTCGAGCCTCCACCAGGTTCCGAGGTGAAAAAGAGCCGCAGAAGAGCGCCGTTTTTCATTTTTTCCCCCCACTTAGAATGTCAGGTACTGCGTTAATGAGAAAAGTGTGGATGTCAGAGCCTGAACTCATGGGTAGTTTCTGCCCGTCTCCAAGGAAACAATTAAGAGTCTCTATTCACGGGCAACCATAACCCCCCCCGTCCACACAAAGCCATCTCTCTCTTTCTTTCTACTCCTTCTTTCTGCAAACGTACTGTTATTATATTTCTGAAAATCACTACATGCGAAGCAGCGCAATCAAGTTTTTTTCAGCGCGTTGGGCACTGAGCCCCCTTGAAGGTTATTGAGCGTTTCACCGTCCTTCCAGGCTTTCCTTGTTTTCTGTTTAGCCGAGAGCTGCTTTCGCACGTGAGCACAATCGGTTATTTTCTTATTCTCATTTTCTGTTGTCGCAATCACATTTCACACTGTGGTTCTATGTGGCCAAGATGTGAGGAAATCTCTCATTTGTACCCAACAAAAGCAGCTGATGGAGTAGCAGAAAGGAAACAGCAAACCTGTATTCGCAGCGTGCCATATTGAACAATTGAAAGCTTATCGCTGAAGTGATATACAAACACAAACAAACACGCAGCACACTGGCTCGCTGTTTACGCGACAATGTTTCAAGTGAAAATGCGACGATTTAGCATTTTAGCTTTTTAAACAGTTTTGCGTTTACTCAACAATGTTTTAAAAACTATGCAGTTATTATGCCAGGCCACCAGTGGGTGGTGTTTTTTTGTTTTTATAATGAAACCACACACATGCTTACTGAGAACAATATGCAAAAAACTTCAAGTCTTCTTCTTCTTCTGTTTAATGGCAGTTTGCATCCATAAAGTTGCATTACCACCATCTGCTGGTTGCAGCGAGTCCACACTATTCCAACTGTTAAAAAAAAAAAGAAAAAAGAAAAGAAAGGAAAGTGTGCCGGAATAAAGCTCCCTCGACCAGAGAATCTGGACTGGGAGTCATGACACTCTGGAGGCCGTCATTGTTATTATTATCCATCTATTTATGCATGGGTAGGAGAACTATTTACTACGGTGGCAGTGCACATGCACAGTAGTACTGTTTCCTCTGTCTACTACAGCTCAGTCAATCAGCACAAGTGTTTTTGAAATGTTGCGTTTTCCCCGTTCACACAGAGTCGGAGCATTTCAGGAGCTGTTTTCACAAAGTTATGTTTTCAGCCACTTTGAGCGCCGTTGTCATGTAAACAGATTCCCAAAACACAACAAATGTTTTCTGTTCTCACCTAAAAAAGGCGGAACTTAGTAAATCCCTTCCATCGATTAACTATTGATTGTCTCAAAGAGAACTTGAATTTCATGCAGCAAAACAAATACAATTTGTTGTTTCCTTTTCAAAAGATATAATCATGCTGATTTATTCCATCTTAAACACACTCATAAGCCAGTCGTTCGCTCGCACCAGCTACAAAGCAGCTTTATTATTAATCGTGTGTTTCTTCCTCCTCCTCCAGAAGTAGCCACAGCTTTCCCGCGGGTGTCCACCACCACTGACAGCTGAGTCGATACCGATGCCCGTGGCGTAAGTGGTCCCTCGCAGAGCTTTCATCAGCGTGGCTGCAAACTCCACGTCATGTTCTCCGTGTGTTCCTACAGTGAGATCCTCCCCTGCTTCATTAGTGCTCACAGGATCCTCCATAGTCACAATCGACCAGATGTTCTATAAAGAACTTTGTGTTGCCTGGAGAGCACGACGGTCATTAGGGAAGACCGTCTCTTTCTGTGTGTACACACACACACACACTCTCACACACACACACACACACACTCACACTTTCCATTTTCCATTCATGCACCTCAACCATTGTGGGATCTGTCTCAAGGTTATGCTTTAATTGTAGGTAGGTGTGTGTGTGTGTGTGTGTGTGTGTGTGTGTGTGTGTGTGTGTGTGTGTGTGTGTGTGTGTGTGTGTGTGTGTGTGTGTGTGTGTGTGTGTGTGTGTGTGTGTGTGTGTGTGTGTGTGTGTGTGTGTGTGTGATGCTCTCAGAACTTGTTGTATTGATTTCGACTGCAGGGCGAAGCTGTCAGCAGCCTTGACTCGTGCAGCCCTGCACAGGGACAGGTAACTAAAAGGAAATAGATTTCCGAGTTTAAACTGTATTTGCTCTGGGTTTCGTGTCCAGACAGTCTTAAATGGCAGAAAGGTATTTTAGGCATATCACCCGTTTCAATGAAAGCAGGTGGAACGCTTCTCGGAAATTGTAGAAATAATAAAGTTTTGGAGAAATAAAATCTAGTTTTCTGCAACTGGACTCTCAGATTCTTTGTGTTTTTTCAGGATTTGTGACGCTTGTCTTCATTTTTAACAGACGGCTCAGACAAATGGTTCGAGGTTACATGGAGAGGAGTTCTCCCATTAATTTCAGGCCTTGTTTACACTACATTTCGAGGGAGAGCGCATCGTTTTCGCTTAAGAAAGATTTAGGATGTAGCACGGCTTGGATTAAAATCCTTCTGTTCCACTGAGCAGTTAGACCACGCGTGTCAAACTCAAGGCCGCATTACTTAATATATTAATTCTTTAAAAATTATACAAAGTGATTTCCTAAAAAAATAATTTTTTCACATTCTGTCTCTCACAGTTGAAGTGTACCTATGATGACAACTTTTGTTGGTGAAGGTAATTCAACCTTTTCTTTTCTTTTTTTAAAACAGCTTCACGTGCACCTAAAATAAAGATGAAAGCAAAATGTGTTTCTCGAGCCACAGGTTGCAGACCCCTGGTATAGCCTATAAATAATATAAAAGTGCATCTTTTTAATAAAAGCCATCATTGTCCCAAGGACTTCTAATGTCAGAAGGTGACGATCTTGACTTCAGACCCAAAACAGGAAGCAGATGATACATAGAAACTGTGAATGTGTGTGATCAAAACACTGTATACCGACTGTGATGTGAGCTAATCTTAACACCGTCTTACATGTCCTGCCCACACGTTTCCTTAGGTATGATTTAATTAACCACACTGCGTATGCTCGGCTGTCACCCTTTTTCTTTCTCTTAAAGCGACGTGATAAAGGTTTCACCTTCCTCCTTCCTCGCAGATGAATCTGTCAGCAGCTCAGCACGCAGCGGTCACCAGACAGACTGCTGTCTCCATCAATTTATCTCCAAGTCGTCTCTGCTGATTCGCAGTGAAAACCGTTCGCCGAGACGAAGCGCGAGGATCACAGCTTTTCAAAGCCCTCCTAAACAAAATCCTCAGAGGAGCCTGGCGAGTCGCTTAGCTGTTAACCTTTACTAATTCATCTTCGCAACATACTTGGTCTCAGAAATAGAAGCAGCTTCGACCCAGTGATGCTTCCTGCGTCTCCTCACCGACAACACGTAATGCAGTTAACAGAGTTATGTTTAAATATACAAATAAATAAATGAAGTAATTGATGTCTTTATGATGATGATTGGTGTGCATCGCTCTAATTAAGCGATGACATACTGGGTGCATGAACATGAAGGTAATAAATGCACATTGCTGATGAATGCTCTCAACTCATGTGTCAGTGTGTGGCCGTTTGAGCTAATGACATGTTTGATCTATTGGTTCATCTTCACAATAGCTGGGGTTTTTTTTTCTCCGGTATGTGATGGCTTTAACAGTGAATTGGAAAGAAGAGGTGGGTTTTTGGGGGGGTTTTTTGGGGGGGGGGGGGCAGGCCTCTGAAGGGTCCACATCCATTTTTTTCCTGATGGCAGCCATTAAGGTTAAAAAAAAAAAAGAAAAAAAAGAACATCAACCAAATATCTGATATGACTCTACCTCACTAAGACTGCATGATCTTGTGCAAAATGATTTTCTGAATGTCTTGATCAACAATGAAATCTTGATCTGTATTGGCACAGTTACCTTGAAAAATACGATTAATCTTAGTCCTGTAAAAAGTAACTTATTTACTTTAATGATTACTTGTTTTGAAAAGTAACAGATAGATTGTAAGTTACTTTTTTTTAGTTACATTCAGCAGCTGCCAACAACACCTCCCACAATCTCAACATAAAAATGACAACCGGTTTTGCCAAAAACTCAGTTCTGATCACCGCCTGACCTCCTGCTGATACATATTTAACCGATAGCGAGTCTGACGGGGGTTCGGACCGTGCGAGTCTCGAGCACTACTATCATGCATGTGTGCTAGTCTGTCTGTGTGAATGACAATAATGGAGAAAGAGGCTATGTGGAGATGAATGAATGGAGCAACATTGCGTTGGTCGAACCAAAACCTGACATAATTTCATCGTGGCGGGCGCCACGATTGTATGGAAAACACCACTTTACAATCAAAAACAGCACCAAATGCCAACAGCAGCGCCAATCCAATCCAGAGAAAGTAAAAACAAAACAAAAAAAAACTAGCACTCACCCATCACTTGTAGATGAAATCCATCCTGCGATCCTTTTTGATGAATGGCTCTATGAGGTTGCTAAAACCACTGCTAGTCCATGTTCCGGAGCTGTACTGAAGAGTCAACATGGCCAGCAGAACAGCTTGTTGTGCTCCCAGCTAGCTGTCTCCCAGTCGTAGTGTTCGTAGTTTCCCGCTGTAAAATGCTGCACAAAGTCTTTGGTCTTCCTCTACTCACAATTTCCATTTCTTCGGCAAACGGGCACATTGAAAAAGGCCCCCGAAGCAGGTCTGCTATCGTATCACCCGAGCTTGTTGTTAAATTAGCCGCCATCACTTCCAGAAGAGCAGAGAATAACAGTGCGTCATCACGCACCTGCCCATGGGCCAATCAGTCAAGCTCATTTCAATGACGACACCAAGACCAGCAGAGAAACTCCGCTTGCCCGAGGGCGTTCCGTCAATAACATATCAAAATTTGATTGGCTAATGATACTGTCACTCAACATTTTAACCCAATAGCAGCATCCAGCTTCGATCACAAGTTAGTAATACAGTTACTGCTGGCCCCAGCAGAGGAAAGGAGCTGTGATGCGTTTAGAGGACATAGGAGATTTGATCTACACAAAATATAACCAGTCGTTGTCTGGATAAAGTTGCATACTGAACACGTAGCCTAATTCATTCCAGACACAGATTTCAGAATCACATTTTAATTATAAAAAACAAGAAAAATCATTTTTGACAGGGCGAGCAGCCCTGCTGCCCCTGACTGCACACCAATGAGAATATAGGATCGGCAGGTTCTGTTTGATAATAAATCGGTTTTACAGACAAGAAACTTGTGCTGCGGGACGCTGCAATAGTAACGCACAGTGACTTGAAGTAACTTTAATCTGATTACTGGTTTGGAAATAGTAATGCCTTAGATAACTCGTTACTGAAAAAAGTGGTCATATGAGAGTAACGCGTTACTAAATAACATGTTACGGGCATCACTGATCATGATTATTCATCAGATCTACTCAAAACTTTATCTAATTTCAACTAAAATGAAAAACTCTCTGTTTCACCTTTTGATACGTCTTATGAAACTACAAATATTTCAACTGCTAAATGAAACTTCTCCAGCAAATATCAGTTTTTACCCACGATAAAGAGCTAACTAAAAATAAATATGCCATCAAAGATTGCAATCTCACCAAGATATTGAGTATTTTCCAAGGTAATAAAGTGAACTGTAGTCAGTTTCCAAATAGAAATGAGATAATGATAATGTGTGGTTTTCATATGAAAAATGGGAACGTTCACATACAAATCAGCAACCTATTCTACGATAGTGTGGAAAACAATCAGACATGTTCTAAACTACAAATGAGCCCCTGTGTTATTTACCAGTATACGGTATCGGGTCAGATACTGCATGGAGTCATGACACTCTGAAGGCCGTTGTTGTTATTGTCCATCTACTTGCTCAAGTGCCGAAGAAATATATACTACAACCGTGGTGCGCATAAGCATAAGCAGTGTTTCAGAAAAATGTAATTTTCATCCATCGCCACTGAGTAAGAGTGTTTTCGAAAAGTTCCATCTTATGAGTCGTTGAAAACGTCGTGTAAATGGGGCCTAATAAACTCGGTGATCAGGGAGAGACTCCAAGCGGAGCCTCTACTTCTCCATGTTGAGTGGTGTCAGTTGATCATGACGCCTCTGAAGACCGCTAATACTGTGTGACTTTCGGTCATCAAATGATAACTTATCATGACGATATCTTTGGTCCTATGTCGCACTGCGAGACTGGTTCAGAATCAGAATCACTTTATTCCCCAAATCCAGCTTTCCTGTGAGTCTTATTGTCACGGGAATGAAGGATCTGTGACGCTCTGTTGTGCACTTTGCTGGAATGAAGCCGTTGCTGAAGGAGCTTCTGCTGCTGACCAGGACTTCATGGAGGAGGTGAGAATCATTGGCCCTCAGTTTGGACCGGATCCTCCTCAGCTCTTCTTGTAAAGGCGCCAGTGTTCTTCTCTCAATCCCGCTTATTTACAAGGACGGCTGTTGTCATAGTCTTGTGAACAAAGACAACCTGCGATAAAATTAATCAACTGTCTCAGAAATGTGTTACGTTTACATGTAGTTTTTTTTGTTGTAAAATCAAGGACCATAACAGTCGTCTTCTCTATTCGAGCTACGATCACGTCCATATTCTTCTTCTGAACACATAAATGCCACAAGGGCGAGGGTTCCTCCCATTGCTCATGTGCAATCACCTCGACTTTCGTCATTGTAGGCTACAATTCAGCTTTTCACCAGGCAGTCTACGCACACCAAACTTCATGTCAAGTTAATTAGATTTGTGTCATACTGTGTAGCCAGGCCTTTCGACTTCCTCTGTAGTCCACAAACCCATGTGGACTGATTGTTAAAAGAGACTGATGTATAGAAATTAATTACTTTCACCATGAGACTAAACTCTTGATGAAAAACACAATGATTAGTCAACAACCTGACATTTGAACTGAGCTGAACTCTGCACAGTCGAAACAAACCAGGACAAAAGTCTAAATCATAAATACTCCAAAGGTACAAATGAAACACCAGACTGAACCTATTTTTTTTTTAGATTTAGTTTTGTTTTTAATAACAGTCATTTACAAGGGCTCCAGCATTTCAGGTGTTTATTATGTGATAAATACCAAGTAAGGAAGTCCAGTGATATTCTCTATTATTCCAGATGATCCTGTGTTTGAAAATAGTCCTCTGGCTGAGTAATGTTTGCTTTAAAGTGCTAAGGTGTTTCAGGAAATTACAAGGCCTTTTTTAAAAATTTAATTTTGTCATTTGGGAGCTGATTTATCGCTTCAACAAAAAGCTGTGGGCTCGGGGCACAGTGCCATAGACCGGAGTTAATGAAATGTCATCATTATGGTATTTGTTGGCAAAAAGAGGTATTAAAAGTGATGCCAGCTAAGAAATTGGCCTTGAAACATTATGCCCTGGGGACGTGGTGACCAAGAGGGCAGCCAAAACATTCAGCATTTCTTCTATCTGCGGGTTTGCTAATGTTCTCATGTGGAAGAGAGGGATGGGCTGTGTTGTCGTTTATACAGAGCCTTAATCTTTTCTGGGTCCTCACACTCTTGGTGCCAACGTTTCGGGGTTTCACGTTTGCCTCAGGTTTTACTTGATTTCTACTCTTTCGAGTCTTGCTCATGTTTTGGTCTCAAGTGACTCTGATTGATCTGTTCTAGGCTCTGGACCTGTTCTTCACTTGAGCTGAGCTTCTTCGAGTTTTGGCCCACAGTCAGTCTTCACATACTGCTCGTCATTTATGGCGTAATACTGCAGGTCATTGTCTTTTCTTTCTATCTATCATAGACCCTGATCCTCATCTTCATTTGAGATGTTCCCTAAAGAATTGGTTCATGGCTGATGGGGTTATTTAACAGTAGTGAGCATGACCATTCAGTGCACTGCACAAAGAAAACATGGTTTGGGCTGACTGCTCGTGCTGTTTAGTCTGACGGATCCAGATGCTGATAACAGAATAAACGTTCATGAGAACATCACCGCTACATGAACCAGGGTTTGAATCCCTCCCAACAATCTGTCTGTCTGTCCTCTTTTCTCTCCGTCTGTCCCCTCACCCCAACTGGAAGAGCAGGAAGTCTCCACCTTTGAGTCGGGTTCTGCAGGTTTCTTCCTATTTAAGAGAGGTGGTGTGGTGAGTGAATATACGAGCAAGTTTACTGTCAAGATAGTTGTTGCGACTCCATACATCACGGTGTGACAAAACAACGATAAAACCTCTTAAACAAAACAACGTTGGCCACATGTTCCTGTCGTGATGGGCTACACAAATAACCGAGATGGAAGACGCAATGTCTATCAAGTGTTGTGTCATAAGCTTTTTTTTTTCTGTGCTCCAACTACACTTTCTGGATGCTACTGTGTCTCCTCAAGTGTGAGAAAAGGCCGTCACGGAGCTAAAGCAGGCCTCCAGTTAATTTTAGGTAATTAATTTTAATTACCAGGAGGACAGACGCAGTTCTGATAGCAGATGGAGGAGTCTGGTGGCCTGACGTGGTGTGATTCACTCCAGTGACCTGTGTGCCTCCTCCACTTCCTCCCTCAACACCAACCCGGTTCCCCCTCCCTCCTCCCTCCCCCCTCCCGTCATCCTGAGGGGGGTCACCGGGTCACGGCGTGGCCCCTGCCCCTCAAACAAGGAGGGTGGAGGAGACAAGCGTGAAACACGAGACGGCAGCATCACTTCTGCCTCTGCGACGTGAAGATGTAATAAACCCCTGACAGCTGCTCAGAAAAAAGACAAACAGTAGGTTCTTAAATCTTCATTAGTCAACAGTAAATGAGGTTTGTCTTACACTGCAACAGAAGAAAAAAAGAGGGAGAGAGAGAAAAAAAGAGAAAAACCACACGGGCTGAACGTATGCGTATCCATTACGCCTCGACTGAGAACCGTAGTAATGGTGTCTATTGATTTCCTTTCTCCCCTCGACTAGTCAAGCATGTAGAGTTTGGATGCTGGGTAATGAAATTACCTTCACTCTGGAGGACGTCAAGGAAAATGTTACAGCTGGAGCGGGGCCCCTCGGCGAGCACGTGTGGTAAACAGGGCACCTGTTTGCATCGCGCCGTCTTAATTCACTGCCAACAGTGGAGCTTCCTGTCTCAATCAACTCTCTTCTCTTTTTTCCTTTTTACTTCTCTGCTCCCATCAGGACAGTAATTCATGTATTATTCATCTCATCAGTAGCACTAAATGATGTAAATGACCTTCTCTGAACTGTATGGGAGTCCATTTGGACACTGTCAGACGCCATTAGACATTCAGCGCCCGGCTGCTTGAGAGGGTCAACTCTCTTAGCTCAACACTGACAGATAAAGCGTGACTGAGCTTTGTGCCGGTGAAAAGATCGGGCTGCCCGTGGTCGGCAGGTGTGTGTGTGCTCGTGCACGTGTGTGTGCTTTTCAACATTTTTATAGCTTTTGGTTGTGCTCTCTGAGGGACGGACGGGCGCAGAAATGGCAAAAAGCTATGAGTCAAAATTGAACTCATGACATACAAGAGTGTGCTCCGGGGATATCTGAGTCAACAGGAAGTGTGTGTGTGTGTGTGTGTGTGTGTGTGTGTGTGTGTGTGTGTGTGTGTGTGTGTGTGTGTGTGTGTGTGTGTGTGTGTGTGTGTGTGTGTGTTTCCTGTGTTTGTTCCCCCTTGCCACTCTGAGTCAGTAAACACAATGCCGCCTTTAATTAGCTCCTCGGTTCTAATTGATTAAAATTCCCCGCGGCGCAATTATGCGATTTCATAGACATGCTTTCCCGCTTTCCTTTCTCTCCTTCCCTTGACTTTCTACCTCGCTGCATTTGCATTTATTCTGCTGTCTGTCACTGTTTACCTTCATTCTTTATGCCCACTGAAATTAGGTGGTCAGGTTGTACCAGTGCTGGTCACGGTCTTGGTGTTGTTGCAGAATAACACAGGTGACAGTGTGTGTGTTAACCTCAATCTAACGGTAATAAATGACCAAAACTGCTAAGGGGGAAATGTGTGGGACAAGTTTTGCATTGACACAGCACCATTTAGGAAACGATGCTTGTTTACATGACAGCTTTTTGGAACCAGCAGCGAAAGCTTTTGGTTTTCATGTAGGGCCATTAGTGGGTGCCGTTGTCTGTTGTTGAAATGAAACCACACACACATGCATGCAGACCACAACTCACTATAAACATTAACAATGGTGAGTACACGGACATTCGTATGGACAGAGGACTACGTATGGAGCAAAAAAATCTTGTTATTGTCCATCTACTCGAAATGTGCAGAAGAACAATTTAATATGGCCGTGGTACACAGTTGCAGCGTTTCCACCATCTACTTGGTGACAGACCCTGAGCGTTTTCAAAAAGTTCCACCTTAGAGTCATTTTCAAAAGATTTGGTTCTCAGTGGCTCCTCGCTAGGGGTGGGTAGTGATTTTGATCAATATCAATGCCATTGTCAATTCTGCTTTTCAATCCAATTCCTTATCAATTCTCCCAATGATTCCTGAGTATTTTTTTGAGGGTAAAAAAAGTAGTTTTACACAGTGTTCTGCACCAAAAGGAACAATTATATTTTTTCCAATGAAACTTGAATTATAATTTTTCCCTTTAAAAAGAACAGTCAAATGTGTATTTGCCTTCATTGGATGCCCCCTGGAATTTACACTTTTTCGAACTTTGCGCTGTTGACAAGCTAACCCTCTCTGGGAGGTCGGAGACTGGAGAGGAATGTGGAAACGACATGCAAGGAGGAACTCGTTCTCTCCTGTTGGGGCTGTTTTTGTGGGGATTTTCAACACAGAATGATCTAATACATAGACATACAGTAGTAGACCTGTACCTGATTGTGTATGTCTGCATAGTAGACATACTCCAGTAGATCGTTCATCATATGGTGTGAGAAGTAGAGGCTCACACATATATAGAACGATCTACTAACATATGTCTACGCTGTCGGCTCTTTGGAGGAGACATTGACTACAAGGGACAAATTGATGACAGAGTTAATTTATTAGTCCTCCGACAGGAAATTTCTTCACCAAATGGCCCGTCTTCAGCAGCCACGCAGCGTGGTGCTCTGAGGAGGTGATGGAGGCCGGGGGTGTAGCTCAGGGAGCCACGGTGCAGGTTGTTTTTACTATCGGAGTAAAACCAGCACACACCGAGAGAACATGAAAACTCCACAACTTTATTTATTTATTTTTTTTAACCTTCTGGCTGTGAGGCGAGAGGCCGTGGACTCTGTGGATTCAGGACGTGGTGAGTGGAACATGTATTAACATATTGTCTTATTTTGTCGTTTATCGTCTCCCACTTTAGATCTTCTTCCTCTCCATGTCTTCTCGTGGTTGACGGAGGTCTGCGTCGCAGAGTGTGTGACGTAATGCAACATACCGCAACGCGACTCGATGTCGTGCTGGGAAATGAATCGTTAAGAAGACTCGATCACATTTAAGGTGTACGATTCTGATGGAATTGATCCATTGGAACCGGTTCTAAGTTAGAACCGTTTTTCGATTCCCATTCCTACTCACTAGGCATCAAAATCATGTGATCTAAATGAAAGGAGCTACAGCCTGAGCATGCGCACTTACACTTTATTGCATGCAATACCCACTGCATACTGAGAGAGGGGCGAGCCCCACTAATGCACCACCGGTGTAAAACCGGAGGAGAAAACACAACCTGAAACAACAAGAGGAGACCAATAAGCAGGGAGTACTGTCCTCACATAGTAATTATGTGCTATATAGGAGGAAGTTTTATTCACGGACAGGAAAATATTGTAGATAATCTTCAAGAATTAATAGCATACTTTGCATGCAGTCCTTTCTGATGACACCAGGTGGGGCTCAGCCCCAGCTGCCCCGAATGACCAGGTGCCCCTGATCAGTTTAATGAGTGTGGATGTGTGCCAAGTGGGGAAGACGCTGCTCTGCCATTTTACATTAGCATCTGTCATTAACTAATTACAGTTTACTTTTGAGTTGATCCACAATTAAAATGTTGTTTTAAAAAAAGAGTTTTTATTGTATGTTTGTGTGTGGCCTGTCCTGCGGGCCAGGTTTTCTTTTGTCCCTCCCGGGAGAACTTCTGGACCTTGAGGTGGCTGCAGCATGAGGTCGCAGCACACTTGCACGTTACCTGGGACGGCGAGCCGGACCCAAGGATTTCTGAGGATCTGGATTGTCTTTAAAGGACAACACCTGGATTGCTGGATTGCTCAACTCAGGTTGATGCTGCCACATCCCTCTCGGGATAGGACTGTGTAATTTTGTTCACTCACTGAGTGTTTGAACTGAGAAATAGAACTGAAACAAAAAGATTATTCTAAGAACTGCAACATCTTTAAGATCTTCTGGATAGACGTTAATGTTTTTCATTTAATTGTTGGTATTCATTGTGTTCTGTATAATTAATCAAAAGGTTAAGACTTAAGCAGAGAAATCTAAAAAGGGTCTTTAAAGGTATTTATCTTTTTTTCATCGGCACTACAAAATTCAAGGAAAAGAGTTAACTTGAGAAACAATATCTAAACTATTACAATTCCCTTGTAATAAAAAATTCTAAATGAAATTAGAATTTACATTAGATCTGACCCAAAACAAATTTTGGAATTAAAGAAACTTAATCTGTAAATCATCAGTTTATTTGGAGTATAAATTCTAAATCAACATCTTGTAGAAAAAAAGAGTATATTATTTCATTGTGGTTGTTTTTTGCTTGATGTATCTATCTTGTGTATATTAGTTCTGAGGTAAACTGCCGGCTTGTTGTTTCATAAGCGATCTCTTATGAAACAACAAATGTTGATAATGTTGAAACTATTGATGAATCTAATACAATAATTTGTGATTCACCAATTACGCAAGAAGAAATCTCTCAAGCTATTAAAAAGCTTAACTAAATCTCCTGGCACGGATGGACCAAGCTCTGAATTTTACAGAATGTTTTCTAATCAGCTTGCACCCTTTATATTTAAAGTATATTGAGAAAGTATTGATAAAGAACAGCTTCCTCATGCACTATGTCAAGGATTAATAACGTTAATTACAAAACCGCAAAAAGATCCTTTAATTTCAGATATTTTAAGTATCTGCCGAGCAACCAAATTGAAAGAAACTACTGAATGATATAATTGAAAAATCTCAAAATGCTTTTATGTCTGGCAGATATATTATTGACAATATAACACTAATTCTTGACATATTAGACTATTCCAATTTCAGAGGACAGCTTCATTTTATTTTTAGATTTCCAAAAAGCATTTGATTCAGTTGAACATGAATCCAACTATATATATATACATATATATATATATATACATATATATACATATATATATACATATATATACATATACATATATATATATAGAGAGAGAGAGAGAGAGAGAGAGAGAGAGAGAGAGAGAGAGAGAGAGAGAGAGAGAGAGAGAGAGAGAGAGAGAGAGAGATAAGGGCGGGGCTAAAATCCCAAGATGGAAGGTTGATGACATCACATGATGTCACCACAAACTTTGGCTTTCATGTTAACAGAGGGATCAAAGTCACAAATTCACACCACCTGTACACAGTGGATCACTTTTTTTCTGTATAGAAATATCTCCAAAACGACGTAGAACCTTTGACTTCTAGGCGCTAGAAGTTACATTATCGTGGCACTATCCAATTGGAACTATTCCAGTAGTAGGTGGTGCAGCTTGGTGAAACGAGTAGAAGAGGAAGACGAGAAAGAATCACGTCAGTTATCAGAGACTATAAGAGAGGTAGGAAACAATGTAGATAGATAAAAAAAAAAAAATAGATAAAAGGATGCAAACTGCCATTAAACCCAAAAGAATAATAGTACGTCTCAAAATATGCAGCTTTTTTAAGACATTCTTGCTCTGTAGAAACTTTTCTACAATTTTTTCCCAATGTAAATTTAAACTTTAAAGTTCTTCATAGGTTTAAACTTTAAATATCTAAACTTTTTTAAATGATTTTTAACATTGAAGTGGATGGGAAAACCCTTCAACTTACCTTTAAACCCCTTGAACTTTGAACCACTACAGGTTCACCATACTTTCAGCTAGAGACTTCAATTAACTTTTAAAACGTTGCCACATCTGTCCACTATTCTGGTGACATTCTCAGTCGGAGTCCAGCAAAAAGCGAGGACCCTTTCAAAGCTGTTGCAGCTTTAATTTTAATATTAATATTAATATATTTTTTAGGGGCACTCAATGGCGCTTTACATAAAGAAACACAAATAAAGGAAAAATAAAATGAAGAGTTTATGGAAAAGCCAACGATGTGACAATAGCTTGAATATGCTTCCATATACATAAATATAAAACAGTTTTTCTGTCCGTATTTCACTGTAAACGTCCCGGTACAGTTCTGCTAATGTTGGCAGCATTAACAAGAAGTTAGCTCATCTTCGCTGTGGAATTCATGTAGCTTAATGTGGTTTTATTCCTCCATAAGTCACGTCCAGGAGGAGTTACAAAACTTCTGTTTTTCTTTCAGACTAGCATCGGACGCAGTATTACTGTAAATTACCAGCTTCTGATTCACAGCTGCGCTTCAATGACATCCAGGATGGACAACACACAGTGGATCATCGTGGACAACCAGGTGACCTGATGCCGTTTCCCACCTTTACTCTGTGTCCCGTGTCATGTTGCTCTTTTCAGTGAGGCACACTCCCAAACACTGGCCTGTAAGATTCCTCATCTGGAAAAACCCAGAGCAGCCTCATAGGTCACATCCACTAACTGATGAAACATCTAGAATGACTTGCCTCGCCAGTGTTCATAATGTTACAGCTGGTTTGTATATATTTATTAGTAACTGCGGCTGGAAATACATGTACAGGCTCTTTACTTTACATCACTTAACTCGGCTGGTCCCCATATATACAACAATGATCTCTAAACTGCAGACCTCAAGCATACCCACAAGTCTTTCTGTTTTTTTGAGGTTTCTGATATTAACTATGTCACTTTTAAAAACGGTATAAAACATTAGTTTTCAAAGTTCACAGAGGTGCACTAAGATATCTGTCGCTGCGAGAATGATTAGATGCTGCTTTTAAACGAAGTCCTCCTTTCTTTCTCAGACTCTTGACGGTGTTTGGGTGAATGGAAGGCGTATACCTCCGTCGGAAGATTTTCCGATTCAGGTTGGAGATTCGGTAGAGATTAGCGTGCCTTGGAACGGAAATGATCCGGAGTGTAACAACGGCCTCGCCCAGCAGCAACAACCTAACATATCGCTGTCCGTAACGAGGCAGACGGCTGGCAGTCGTAATAACCTCAAGAGGGAGCGGACAACGGAGGACGATGAGCCGTCCACTTCGCAGCCAAAGCGCCCCCGCTGCTCCTTTGTAGATCGGCCCTGTCCCCTCACCGTGAAACGTCAACGGCTGATAAGACACCTGAAGCAGAAGGTGCAGGAGTTGGAGCAGCAAGATGGTGACCAAAACAACGTCCTCGCCCAGCAGCAACAAGCTAACATATTGCTGTCGGTAACGAGGCAGACGGCTGGCAGTCGTAATAACCTCAAGAGGGAGCGGACAACGGAGGAAGATGAGCCGTCCACTTCGCAGCCGAAGCGCCCTCGCTGCTCCTTTGTAGATCGTCCCTGTCCGCTCCCCGTGAGACGTCGACGGCTGATGAGACACCTGAAGCAGAAGCTGCAGGAGTTGGAGCAGCAAGATGATGACCAATCTCACAGGGTTGGCAATGACACCCCCAACCTGCTGCAGATGTAAGCCACCTTTTTAAAAGGAAAAAAACCTCCTAACTATTCAACTGTGTTCATTTTTAACTAAATTTCTCATCGACTCTGAAAAGTTCATTTTGATGACAAAGATGTAGAGTTTAGTTTGAAATTGTGTTACAACTATGGTCAATAACACCAATGTAAAGATTAAGACAAGTTCCATTTGAAGGATTTTTCTCTGTGACTCCGGTCAAATAAGTGACTTAATGTTTTTAGCTTAACAGTTTTCCACATTATTAACGTAGATTATGGGGAAAATGCTGTTTTGTAAACAAATGTGGTGTTGGTGAAAGGTACCCATTCTAGTTTTGTTTGTTTCCAGGTTCAGTCAGGACATTGCGATGTTGAAACAGCAGGTCGCTTTGCTGGAAGGACGGCACAGCGTTCGAGGCCTCCATGCAGCAGATCAGGTCGCGGAGGAAAACGAGTTTCTGCAGATGGTCCATACCAGAATAGAGGAATTAGAGGAGTCTTTAAACAAACGTAAAGAACTGCTCGAGGTGAGATTTTGTTCGAGACAGACGTCTTTAAACAAGAAAGTAGAACTGGCTGCCATTAAGAAAGACAAGATTCATGTTACACACCAAATGTTGCCACCTCACATTGTTAAAGAGTTAAATTATTACAACTCTGCACGTTGTTGGTCTGAAGCAGTATATTTTAGAGTCATTGTGCTTCGTAAGAGCTTATCTAACAAACAGGTTCAAGTTTGTTGTTTTTTTCACATCCAAATGTCACGTCTTCCATGTCCAGGAGCAGAAAAGGAAGCAGCGGGAGCAGATTCTGAAGCATCAGCTGCGAGACGCCTTACAAGAGGTATGAAGTATAAAACGATAGAGAAATACTTATGTAAAGAAACCTAACAGTTTAGCAGGGCATTCAAGTATCCACACAAAAATATAATGTTTAATGTGCTAGGTTTCAAATGTTCATTTTGTGACGATAATTCTTCCTACTAAACTCTGATCGATTTAAAATACTGCTAACACTTCTATCTGATTAGATCGGCTCCATTTGATTGAAATGACGATAGAATAAGAGGAGTCTCTGTGATCCTGTTTCTCATCCGATCAGAGTTCCGACCCTCTGTCACAGCTTCTTTGTTTCGTAAAATGTTTTTGGTTCCCCTCAACTGGCCGATGCAGCGGACAAATGATTTCAAATTACCTTAATACTTAACAAGTGCATCTGCTCTTTTGCTTTTAATGCATCTTCAACGTCATCAGCAAAATAAGATGATGCAGGGAATCATGGATTATCAACAAAGATTAGAAGATGTTCTGCTGGCCAAAAACCAAGAACTCAAGGTACAGTCAAAATGATTTGATTATTTTTATATTATACATTTTTAGCAGGTTGCTGATTTTCTTCTTCTTTTTTTTAATAGAAACAGAAAGAAGAGGCGAAGGTGCAGATAGACCACATAGTGACACAAGTCACTGAAGTCTTGGAAGATGAACTGCAGTGTGTCTTCTGCATGGATTTTCTAATCGAGGTGAAGTTGGCTTTCTTCACAGTGTTTTTATAGAGAAGCTGAACTCGAGATGAGTCAGACTGAATGACAATTGTTCTGCGGGATGAACAAGTCAAACTATAATCTTGTGCTATTATTCCCTGCAGACCCGCGTCCTGAACTGTGGCCACAGTTTCTGCCGACAGTGCATCGATCAGTGGCGTGGCTTGTCCAACGACTGTCCCGTCTGTCGAACGGCCATCCGGTCTCTGACGCCATGCCGGGCGATGGACAATTGCATCGACAGCATGTTGGAGAAGCTGAGTCCAGATGTTAAGGCGAGACGACAGGAGGTCATCAATGAGAGGAACGCCATCAGGTGCGTTCAATTCAGTGTCCTTTAGGAAATCCATGACTGCCACATGTTTTTGGGGATGTCGGGCAGATGGAAGCAATCTGCTGATTAGTCTGATCATGTTCTGTCTTGTTATGGTGGAAAGGGACTTTTTCATTCCACCATTAGTTTACTACTATTACTGTATTGTAGGAGCCTCAATGCACTTCATTGATGTTGGTTAAAAAGATAAATAATAATTTAAGTGATTTGATTTAGAAGGAATTAGGAGGATTGTTTACAGGTATTTTCAGTTCATCTGTGCAATAATGTAATGAGTTCCAAATTTAAAATATTTGTGGTTAATCTAAGTGGATAAAAGGATAATTTATGTGATATTTGCACTGTTTGGAAATGGGGAACTGTTTGGTGTTTTCAACTAGCTGTGTACCTTTAATTGCTTAATTGAGGCTCAGGAGGGAAGAGTTATTGGGATTTACCTGAGGACAGGCAGTCAGACAGGCAGAGAGTGGAGCCACACCGTTCTCTCCCTCTTTTCTTCTCATTAATGATTCTTACCTGGATTTAACGGACTAACTTTATAACGTTGAACACCTTTGGACATCTTTTCTGTACCACCCCATTTTTTTGTGTGCATGTGTGTGTGTGTAAGTGAGCCTAAGTAAACTGTTATACTTTATCTAGGGATTTTATCGATATGGATCAATGAAGCTAAGGCTTCATTCAGTGGAAACGGCTCTGCACGGATTACTGGATTTTTGGAACGGCCTGACTGGAAAAGGATGCTGGAAGAAGGACTTTGCACGGACATTATGGAGGTTGTGGGAGGAGAAGATATCAAGCTGCAAGTTAGATCTTGGCTGGCTTTCACTACGGATTGTTAATAGAAGCCAGCTCACAAGCACATGGCAGCTCAGTGTGAGCGTCGCTTTAAAAAAAAAAAAAGAAGCGCAAACTCACTTAACAGCCGTTGCACGGCTCAGATACAGTCTTCAGAAATACGGTCTTCAGAAATGTATTTTGAAATGTATTTTTTAAGAATGGGGATTGGAGGCAGTGTTCCAACTATGGGGGGGCTCACACTCCTCAGCCTCCCCTGGAAAGTCTATTCCAGGGTACTGGAGCGGAGGATCCGGCCGTTACTCGAACCTCTGATCCAAGAGGTGGCGGTTTTCGTCCTCGTCGCGGAACACTGGACCAGCTCTATACTCTCCACTGGGTGCTCGAGGGTTCATGGGAGTTCGCCCAACCAGTCCACATGTGTTTTGTGGATCTGGAGAAGGTGTTCGACCGTGTCCCTAGGGACGTCCTGTGGGGGGTGCTCCGGGAGTATGGAGTCCGGGGCCCTTTGTTAAGGGCTGTTCGGTCCCTGTACGCCCGGAGCAGGAGTTTGGTTCGCATTGCCGGCAGTAAGTCGGACCTGTTCCCAGTGCACGCTGGACTCCGGCAGGGCTGTCCTTTGTCCCTGGGCCAGGGAACGCCTTGGAGTCCCACCGGAAGAGCTAGAGGTGTCTGGGGCGAGGGAAGTCTGGGCATCCCTGCTTAGACTGCTGCCTCCGCGACTCGCAAAGAAGACCATTCTTTGTGAGAAACAAAGCTTCCGACAGGTCGTGCACCTGAACGCATCACTCAAAGCCATCATCTATGAAGTGGAGTTTTAACTTTACGGGATTTTTGTTTTCAGAAATACATTTCTGAAAACCGTATTTCTGAAGACCGTATCTGAGCCGGTACATGGCTTGCGCTCTGAGCAGCTGCCAATGTTTATGTATTTGTGTCAAATAAACTTGATATCTTATGTTTTTGTGTCAAATATACTTAATAATCCTCCCAAATATGTCAAATATACTTTGAAATCCAATCCTTCAAATCAATAATGCTGAAAAAAAAAAAATTGTTGTGGACGAGTTGTCCGTACACCGATGCTCACAGCCACTGAGAGTTGCAATTATTCACTTAACGCTAAATAATAGTGAATGACACAACAACTAAATGACATTGAAAGCCACACCACTCACACTCATGGTTCTAAAAACCCTGATCTCATACATATATCCTCCCTTTTAATAATATTATAGCAACAATGTGGGGGACGATATGTGTGTGTGTATGTGGGGGGGGGGGGGGGGGGGGGGGGGGGGGTCTCTCCCAGCGTGTTGTGTTCAGTAGGAAACGGGTCCAAATAGCTCATTGAGTGATAGGATCAATCCCCTGGTTCTGACACTAAATCACTTTTTAAAAACACACAAAGCCTTCTGATCAGTTAAAGTCAGTTTCATTAATGTAATGCTGAATCATCTGGCGTCTCAGGGCATTTCTCGTATGGAGCAGGTCTACATTCTACTCTTCATTATAGGTAATATAATAATATGATCTATCCTGTGATCAGTCCCACCTGCTTGGTGCTGCTGGATCTTGTTTTCCAGTTATGTAGCGATGCATCATACTATTATTCAAATCATATAATTTTATATTATATGCCACAACACCACAGAATTCATTGACTTGATAATTAAATTGAACAGTGGTTTGGAGATAAAGTTAAACATCTTACCCGTTCCATCGATATTTGTTGTTTCTAGCTGGCTTTAATGAAAAAGTTGCTTGTCTTAGCACATTTTGTTGCATCTGTTTTCAGAGTTTTCCTCTTTTTAATTCCATCCTTCTCCACTCCACCTTGCTCCTTCTATCCATCTTTCAAACCCACTGACCGAGTGCACGGACGTGTTACGTCATCAGGGTGCGTCGGCAAAAAAAGAGAAGCTGCTAGTGGCAAACTTAGTTTATTTTAAAGAAAAGAAGCTGCCAGTGTAGGGAGGTGAAGGTGGCCCGGGAACAGCGGGGACAGCGTGTGATCAACCCAGTGCTGTGAAGGAAAAAAAAAAAGTGAACACCGGCCCGAGCGGCCCAAACATCAAACCGGCCCACTGGGAATTGGGTCTACATGGAAATTCCATGTAGTTGATCAGAGAGGAGGATGCTGTCAGGGTCCGAGGAGAACCCAGAAGCAGACTCGCACACAAAACTAGAGTTCGCAGGTTTTATTGAAGTCGGGAAAAACAGGTTTACGAACGGCGTTCGAGAAATCAGTCCAGGTCCAGTCAGAGGTCGGTACACGGGCAAAATCCAAAACACGAGTGAACGCAAGGAGATGGCTGGGGGTCATGAAGACAGAGCAACAATGACGATCAAGCACAGAGACATGAAGGAGCGGGGTTTAAATACATGAGGGGAGGGAAGTCACAGGTGAGACAAATCAAGCTGATCACCAACACACACAAAGAAGCAGCACACAGGAAGAGCAAGTGACAGAGACACAGACAGACGGAGGATTGCACAACAAAACAGGAAGTGAAAACCGAGTAAGAGACGCGGACTTGACGAACACACACACAGACACACACGGATCCTTACAGATGTCGCAGGGAGCGAATGATGTCACACATCAACACGCATCACAACTAATCCACACGCTCAGTTACAAACTTCACTAATACAGATGGTTCTTGATATTCTTTGAAGATTCATTGGCAGCCAATAAAGATGTTCCAGGAATATCAGGAATGTCACGCCCATTCAGATGCATTATGTCACATAAAGAATGTCAGGAATGTGCCTGGAATGACAGAAAATGGTATTGGTAACTCATCGTGCCGATGTGTAAAGGCTCTTTAAAGCAGGTGCCACTGTCGGATAATACTGCGACAAGAAGAGTGGAGGATTTAGCGCAGGAGTGTTCTTCACCTCTGATCACTGACTTAAAGAAAGCAGAATCCAGAAACAGACTTTCTGATGCACATCTTGGCCTCTGGGTTGAGACAGCAGGATACTTCAGAGGGATTTCCTCTTCCCATCACTGTCACTTTTCTCACTGGTTGGTGAGTGAATGCATTCATTTTTCTTTATTTGGCAATCTAACTGGTGTATTATAACAAAAATCACAACAGTAGTACTAATAGGCTCATTTATATGGCAGTTTTTATACTTCAAAAACAACAGACCACAATTAAAAACAATAAATGGATGAAATGAGAGAACAGAAAGAAAAGCAGCAGTGGAACAACAATTATGGAATTTAAAAAGTAACAAACTGTAAATCTCTCCCTGTGTTTCTGTCTCTGTCTCTCTCAGTGTGTAAATAATTAGATCGCTGGTTTTACACTTCCTTTTTTTCAAGAGTGCTTTTTTATGTGACCCTCAACACAAGTTGTGAAAATCCCTGGCTTAAATTATTACTACAACCACCTTGACTACAATAACTCATAATAATAATGAGAATAACAACAATAATACTAGTAATAATGGTAACATCTGCAATTAAAACAACCTTTACTGACAGTGCAAAAAACCTGCGACTGTTCCGGTGCTTGGTTTGGCACGCTGGTCAGATTCTGGCCGCCGAGGGAAACTTGAGGACCACTGACCTCGACCTTAAGAGATACAGGCAATGTGATTGTAGCTTAAATGTTTGGTCACTCTTGCAATCAGATCTACTGATTCTGATGAATTGAATGAGGATTTACTAAAGAGGTTTGGTCTCTGCATTTACAGAGATATAAACATAGATAGAACTCTGATTTCATGCAATGTGGACGGAATCACACAATCAAGAAATGAAGACAGTATTTTCATACCAATGCACAGATATTGCTTTGACAGTCTAAATCTTGGACTTTTTTTCCCCCCACATTTTGTGATTGCTCAGGCTGTGTAAAATCCTTAAAGCAGTCATCGCCAAAGACTTTTAAACAGGAAAGACTCGTGTTCAGAAGGATCAGGTTTCATATCTGTTTGTGCAGCATGTGAGTTTGTCCAATTATTGGACTAGAGGTGAGAGAAATGGTCACCACCGACCTGAGCAGGACGTCGCTCCAGATGTCGTGTCATTCGCAGCCCACTGCTCCCACAATGGATAGGATGGGTTAAATGCAAAGAAGTAATGACTCATAGAAGACCATTAAAGTACACTATTGTTCTTTGTGAAGTCCTTTCACATAATCATCCATCTTCTATACAGCATTATCCTTGGTTAAGCCCTCCGCGTTGGAACAGTGAAGCGGCACACTGCCGAATATGTCAGCAGGTTAATTAAAAGGCCTGTTGGAATTTCTTGTGTCTGGACGAGTTGAACGTTTTCAAGGTAAAATTGGTTCAAAATTGAGAAAAGGTCAAGACAAACAACAGAATAGAGAACTTTGACTGAATTCTGAGTCATAGTTCTCTCTGTAGGAGACCTACAACAGGCTTTTGCTTCCTGTTCGCTGGGTTGCTACCTGCCAGTTGGACAATCAGAACCTGACTGATAAATGTCAGCAGTAAAATTAGCATGAATGGGGTTCAAGGGAGCGGCGTTCCCCTCCGCAGACCGACCGCAGCCTGCTCGTGCAGACACGACACTCCAACAAGGCGCCCGGTCCCCTCATTTATGTTAGTGCCGGCCCGCTTGAACTCTATATGCCGGTGTGTAGTTGTGTGTGTCAAGAAGCCACCTCATCACGATTCAGCGAGGTGTATGCGAGCGCCCGGCAGCGCCACCGCTCGCCGTCCTGGCATTATCGGGGGGAGGAAGAGGGCGATGATGAGAAGCCATTTGACCGCATTGAAATAACACTCGGGCAAATTACTCTTTGAACTTGACTACAGGCTACGCAGCCTCATCACAGAGTCATTGCAGGCAGAATGGCAGAGCAGCAATAAAGCATCCTCACACGCGTCGAGACAGCTCATGAATAACAATGAGGACCAGGACACAATCAGGGTGACAGAGTCTTAAACAATGAGGACGGGAAGGAAGTCTTCATGTGACTCCTCCATTTGTCTCCCCGGCTCCCTCACATGTGTACGCCGATAATTAACAGCCGGCTCCCTATTGGCTGAACGCAAAGGTCGAGGGGTCACCGCAGGTGGAGTGCCTGATCGGGCGGAATAAAAGAGGGCGAGGCAGTGTTTTTATTAAATTTTTCTTATTTCCCCGTGTTAAAAATAGCAGATTGCCTCACCGGTTAGGTAAATAAGATAGTAATAACAGAGAGGACAGAGCATGGACGTCCTGCTGTCCAATAAATGCCGATAAAACAGAAATAAATAGTGGATAGCGGAATTGCATAAATGTCTATATATAGATATAAAAAGTCCGTATTTCATATTCATTATTTATAGTATTCCACAAGATTCTCCACCACAAAAAAACACAATAAAATATAAATGAAAATAGTTCAAACATAAATTGAGTTTAAGTTAAATGTGAATAAAAAAATGAATGAAAAACATATTAAAGCACAGGCAGACACACAGTGGTTTGCAGTAATAAAGCACTAATTCAGGACACTTACATTTTCAAAAGTTTCATCACGCAGCTCGAGACTAACTCCAGTTACAAACGTTCAAACTAATTTAAATCTAAATTGAAATGAAGCTACGTTTTATAGCCTATAGGTTGGCTCAGTATGACGCTATACATGCTAACATTGCTATAAGTCCGAAATCAAAACATCAAGTCGATGAATTAACAGATAACATCTTTAAAAGTCATTATTAAAATAAAGCTGTGTATACCTATAAACCAAAACGTCTTTGTAACAACAACAACATCCTGCCACCTATAACCAAAGGATGGCCGAACGTGTGGTTACAATCCACTTTTCAACCAAAATGCACAAATACAACTGTCAAAGAAAACATGATAGAACATATTCAGAAGCATATGAACAATACTGAGAGCTTTGTGAAACCCAAATTATCATGGATATTATATTTAATTAGATTTACCACCTGGTTACACATAACTTCATCCATCCTGGCTGCAACCTCCAAATTCCAAAAATCGCCGAACACAATGAGATATTCTCAAGATCCACGACCACATTCACAACTATGGTTGGATCAAAACAGAAAAAGAAAAAACGGACGACTGAGTCACAGGTCGAACATGCAAACTTCACACAGAAACCATTTGGCCGTGAATCAAACGCTGGTCTTCTCCACGTGAGGTGACGGTGCGAACCACTCCGGCCTTAGAGAGTGAGCCCGTGAGACAGTTGCCCGGAGCCGGGGCCGTGCTGCACATATCTGTCATGATGAATGAGAAGATGTGATGAGCAGAGCAGCAGGACTGTCCAGTCATCACTCACAGGAAATGAAAACACTCGGAGCTCTTTGGCTGCTTCTTCCTCCACCAGGCCGCAGATCCAAACAAAGCACACGGCGCGGCCCTCCTTTTTGATTTGCTCCTCTAAATATTGTTTCAGTCATTCCAGGGAAGCAATCCCAAACACTTAGCTACCAAGAAGTCATTGTTTCCTCTCGATAACCGTCGAGCGGGAGAGCACGCCGACGATAACAACTGTTCGCCTTACGAGCGGGATCTGCTCCGGACGACCTTGTTTTAGGTCAGACGTAGGAGGCGGCTAATCTCTTTATCAATCTGCATGCACAAACACAGCTGGGCCAGCCGTTTCCCAGCATGCCTCGCTTCACGTCTCGCTGGCCAAAACCAACTGATTCTGCACGTAGTCAGGAATAACTCAGGCACAGCTTGACATTTGGCATAGGGAGAAAAGATATTGGATTTATAATTGAATTAGGGTGAGGAGGAAGAAAATAAATTTTCAGGGAACTATTTTGCTAAAAAATAATGACCAGTGACTTGAGCCCATTCTTACCACTCTTACTCCTTTTTTTTTTTTTTTAGATAAAGAAATAAATCTCAGCAGTATTTCATTCACACACAACCTGGATTATCTTCCTGGTATCTCCATTTCTTACATTTGTTGCGTGACCTTTGGAAACCATGGGCATCAAGCTGATGCTTCTGTTGCCTTGTCACTTCTGATTTTCTTCTAGAACAGAGTGTCAAACATAAAAAAACAAAAAAAAACAAGACCCGTAGACCAAAACCAGCCTGCAAGAATCTGTCCACCAATCAAATGGTAAAGACATCAGAGAAAACATAGATTTTATTTTTTTTTCGATTTTCTTAAGAGCAGCGACACACGACAACACAGACCTGAGCTGAGATATCAGTCATGCTGCCATCAAACCAACCTCAAGGCCATGCTGTCAGGGGAGGTTTATAAAAACACCCATAATGCAACAGCAATAGGAGACGTTTTTTGGCACATTTGACTCTATTTTACACCACAAGGTTTTATTGAAATTGGCTTTATGTATTTATTTAGTCATTTTCAACATTATAGTTTGAAAGTTTTTTTTAAAATAAAGACATAAACAAATAGTGATTCCCCATGTTATTGAAACACATTGTCTTTAGACAGAAAGTTTTAGACAAAAGGTTTGAGGAGGAAACTCACCTTGAATTGAGGTGGATGGGAGAGAAGAATTAAAAGTATTTGTCGACTCCACAAAATATTTCAGTCTCCAAAGGGAGGCGATACCGTCCTCCTCAGGTCAGTATTGATTTTCAATCACAATCAATCTTCATGAAAACAGAACGCGAGAAGAGAAATAAGGAAGACAACAACACTTTGATTAAAAACAAAGCTCAAATACACACAAGTCGCATCCTGCAGTGTGTCGAGGTCAATCTTAAAGCAGCTGCTGCACTACTGTCTGCGAGAACAGGAAGCTGAAGATACATTTCAGACAGACGCATTAACACAGGAAGGTTGGGAAAACGTCTCCTGCTTTAATGTGTCTGGATTTCTGCCGCCACATTCGGACCCGCTCAGAACTTCACATGGAAGCAAATGTAAATAGAAAAGCACGGAGGCATCCAGCCACACTCCGATGATTCAAACGGCTTCTGTTTCTTAGGACACTTTGGGTCTTCAGTAGGAACCCAGTGTAGTTTAAACTCAAAGTATTGTTGCAGACCAGGACAGTGCAGCTCCTGGTTGGCTGCTTCCAGCAGGACAGAGCAGTTTCAGAGCATCATCCAGTGATTACACTACATTGTTCTGGAACCTTTATGAGCAAAAGTGATATTTCTGTCAAATAAAACTCATCTAGAGCTACAAAACCTGGTACTTATCTGAAATGAAGAATAATCTTTTGAAAAGAAATTGCTCGAAATACAAAAAAATTGAGGTTGCATTCATGATGTTTTATATTTCCAATTTTTATTTGATTTGTTTGGGTGATTTCTTTTCTTTCTTTTTTAGCAATCTTTCCTCATTCTTTTCATGAATTTTTCCCATCTAAGCTATTAGTGCAGTTTTACCTATATTAGCAATTTAGCAATTTAGAGTTTGCAGTTCTTGTTGTGTTGTTGCAATTAAAGAAATTACCTGGAGAAACAGCCTAACATTTAGTTATTCCTTACAGCCTGGTGGTTTGGTGATGATTTTAAAAACTTGCCTAATGTAAACCAAACAGTAATTATCATACATACCTTGAATAATGCCTGTGTATATGTGAGCAGGTATAAATATATAGATGAATTCATGTAAGGGTTAATACATTTTTTTCTTTTTTCTACATGTGTGTATTTTTTGTATGCACTGACACGTCTGGAATTAATTGATAATTAGACAAAATAAAGAATCACAAACACACCATTTATGTGCGTCTTGTTTGCCTGAAACAATAGACGCAGGCGTCTTCCATATCAATCTGAAAATGTTTCTGCACTGAAAATCTCACCATCATCATCATCATCACAATGAGCAAAACACAGTTTAGACTGCCTTAGAAGAGAAAGAATAATATCGAGTTATGAACATTTGACCTCCTGCTAAAGTTGAATCTCCAGTGCCGAGGTGAAACGGCCCACAGAGTCCACGTTCTTCTCGGAGTGACTGAAGTACTTTCCTCTCTGTCTTGGTTTTTCATGTGTCAGCAGATGGCTGGCGGTGAGGGAGCGCAGTCGGAGCGCACCTCAGAGCGACCTGTAGCGTTTCCTAACAGCTTCATTTAGTTCCAGGCATGGTGTCTGGCCGGGCGCCCTAACCTGGCTGGGCCTCTCAGGGCTGCCAAGCTCCACAGCGCCAGCCTTATTATTCCCCTCCTGCTCCCACTGTGTAATTTGATCAAGTTATTCATAACATTTCAGCTGACGCCTCTCCCCAGAGTTAGCGTGACATTGCTATTTGCAGAGGATAAATGCATTATAGGATGGCCCACTGCTAGGAAATTGAGCATTAATATTTGCTCTTGATGTGATGTATATAAACAGACAGATTTGCAGGCTCTCAGCTCCTCTATTGACAACCCATGAGGGGAAGGTGGCCCGAGTGTCGGCCGTCGATTTGAGAGACAGGAGATAGGATAATAATAATAACAATTCATGTTTGTGTTTATATCTGCTGGGAAGGAAGCCCGCTGCTTCGCGTCTCACCACTTTGCCTCCAGGTGAGGCGGTTGGCAGCTATCAGCGGGGTCCCGGCGGCACATCAGTCGCCACATCGGGCTAATTTCACTCAGAAAGCATGCAGATGCAGCCGGAGAGGGGGGAAATGCAGATGAAAGAGGCGGTGGAAGCCGACGGCCGCTGAGACTGGAATTCAGTCGGGCCTGGTTAAAATCCGTGCAGCCATTTTCCCTCAGAACACTAAGAACCTGTGCGAGGCGGCTTTTTATTCCCTCTTTTCTGAGGCTGGAATCCTTCGTTCAATCGCCCTATGAATCCATTCAAACACAACAATAAAAGGCAAAAATACATCATCCCGTCCATAACAACCCCCCCACAGTCCCGTGAGGAATGGAAAACCTTTCAGTCCTTTAGGGCAACGCAACACTCCTCCATTTAGCGAAGCCTCCTGCCAAGCGAAAGCACGGCCGTACGATAACTCGCAGCGAAAATAACACTGTCAGAGACGGAGGTGTGCCGCAGGGTTAATAAGGGTTGGACGACCATAATGTAAAGGCTGAACTCACGTTTCATCCTTGAATGCGAAGAGCGAAAACAGAGCGGCGCTGTCAGTAATAACCTCGGTATCAGTGCTGCTTCTCTCCTCGAATTAAGCTTTTACAAGGTCATTTAACTGTTGACGTCCAGACACATTACGCCTGGAAATTACAAAGTGCCCGAGGCGGAATCTATTTTACTCCCTTGAATAAAATGTGCTTCTAATTTTTATGTGTAAGTCGTTATCCTTCATGAGTCAAAATAAATGTACCTCCTGTTGTTAATATGGTATAAAAAAAAACCCCTCAAAGGACAAGAATACAATAATTTCCACATTGTTTATAGAACAAACACAATTCTTTATTCTGTCCCTTGGAATGAAACTTAAAAAGAAAGGTCAAGAGTCAAAGTTGTGTTTTCCCTGGCTCCGAGCACGGATACAACTAAAACGGAACTTGAAAAGCTCGTTGCGTAAACGGGTTTGATCTAAAGAATTCACCTTGAGTCTGATGAAGACTTTGATCTTGTAAACATACAACCTTTATATATCTCAGTGACAATTCTAATGTAATAGTTCTGTCTTAAAGAGTTAGGCCTAAAAAAAAAAAGACTGCTTTAGAGTCAGATTCTAGTTTAGAGAATCTAGATTTTCTTTCTTTATTTATTTTTTAATAATTTTGCTGTGTTTTCTTTCCATGGGTTTTCTGATTTGAGTGGTTTGTATGCGATGAATGTGTCTCCTTCTCCAGTAAACAGAACATTTGTTCTTATCAATATAACAGCTTTGGCTCATCCTGAATAATCTATATAAAGTAAGGAAAGTCTTGTAAATGCTGTACTTTGGACAGTGACGTGCTCGTAATGGGACTTTAAAAAAATTGACGTTTTTTTTTTTTTTGCCACAAACCTACCTCACGTTATCTTTGAGCCGTGTTGTTCATTGTTTTAAAAACCTGGGCTTGATTGAAAGCAGAAATCTGCTCTGGGCCGTCACAAAGGTTTACTTAAACATTGCATATCACATTGTTATGCATGTGTTTTACCACCATCATCATAGTTTTGCTTTATGCCAAGAACAACTCTGAAAAACAGATCCTTTCTTTTTGCCTTGGAAATAAGAAAAAAAACAGCTGGTCAGCATAAAGCTCGTACAATGGGATGGAGGGATTTTGTTTTGAGCCAATGTCAGTATTTGAACAGAAGTCGGATTTCTGATGTTGTGAATTTCTCTGGTCTGTTCCTCTGAAGAAAGAGACTGGTACATTGTCCGCTTTTTATTTTTTTGTTTTGTTTTGTTTGTTTTTTTATGTTATCATCAAATAGAGGTGGCTCGTCGGAGCTTAATATCCTGTACAGCTCTTCACCTGCTGTGTTGGCTTTTATACTTGCTCATGTGTGTCTTCGCTCGCCTCACTTTAACCTTGTGTTTATTTCTCTTAAAGAATCCACAGATGTATTAGATTCACGCTTTGTGCAATGTGCTTTCTCTCCTTTCCCACCATTATTCCCCAAACCTCAGGGACTGTAAAAACATTTTTATTAGGCGAGAAAAGAGTCAGAAGAGGAGGAAGGCTTTTTAAATGAGAGGCTCCAGGAAGCATCAGTACGTCTTAAAGAGGAAGCTGAACCCAGGTTCACACAGCAGAACTTTAATAAGAATAAGGACCTCTTACCATTGTTATCCGGATAATTGTCTCCTGTTGTATGTCAGGATACCCAAAGAAATTGTTTCAGTTGGTTTAGCTTTGAAATGTTGTCGGAAAGAGGCTTCTTCAAACTTGGTGGACACGTTCGCTCTCACTGAAGGACGGCCCGGCCCGATTGGCTTTACTTCATAGTTTGGCAGAGGCAGTAGACGACAAGATAATTCTACTTTATTCCGTGGAGCTACCAGGTGGGACACGTTCAGTTTGATGGACTCCGTCCGTCCCTTCATCTTTCGTCGATACCGCTTGATGGAGTTCAGGATCCCAAGTAGTCATTCCAGCGTGCCTACATCACTGTGTGGCTCTTGAGAAATGAGAAAATGACAATGAAAGACAACAGTTTTTTTCTCTTTTTTTTTCATGCGTTGCTCTGTCAGTGTCTTAAAACGGTCAAAAGATAAAGTTTTGTCAACTTCTGTGCTACAATATGCTTCAAAGCGTCATCATGACTCAACAGAAAATAACTAAAGCATCCACCAAACTCAAAAAGCCCCAAGAAGCCAGGCCGGCTCTGTCATATGACATTTGCTACAACCAAAGGTGACATTTAGATTTCAGCGGCAAAGCCAAAAGTGTCTATTTCAGCAACTTCTCTTTCCTCATATTCCTCGTATAGGCTCGGTTTTTGAAGGCTCTTGGTTTGGCGTCATTGTGTTTGGAAAGCGTCATAAACTCCACCTTAAAAATTGGCAACGTTTCATGTGTTAAAGCTTCCCAGTGGAAAATTCACTGAGATCGTAATTCCTCTGGCAGAAAGTCAGAAAAGTACCAAAAGGTTTCCTGCAGCAAAGTTCATGAGTGAGGAATCTGGCTGCAGGCAGGGATTTTTTTTACTTTTGCTCTGATTCACCCTCATTTCCAAAATGTTTCACCAGTGTCACATTAGATCTGGTCTGGTATTCGAAACTGGACGTTCATGCATATCCAAGTCAGAGTAAAGGGATGCGTAGTACACATGGTAGCTATAGGATCTGAGTAAAAGGTAAAAACTAACATGTTTTATGAGTGGAACCTCCATTTTCTGGTCTTTTTATATGTCATGATGGGAACTGAAAGCCTTGTCAAATCATTTGGACACATTAATGGCCAACAGCCCAGTGTACACATGATGATAAATAATTGGCCCATCATATGGAAATATTCAATGAAAAAAAAAGTACTTCAGATGGTTACATATCTGCTGAAGATTTCTTCATCTCCTTCATTATGACATCCATCTGTCTCTCTTGTCTCTGTCTGTTCTTCACTGTCACTTTAACGAAGGCGGAAATGTCCACTTAGAACCCGGGATGCGCTTTGAGGCTCTAAATATGACTGACAGGTATAACAAGCTTAAAGACTGAGACATGCCGTTCCCTCACTTACATCCATT
Source organism: Lipophrys pholis (assembly GCF_963383615.2). Lineage (NCBI taxonomy): Eukaryota > Metazoa > Chordata > Actinopteri > Blenniiformes > Blenniidae > Lipophrys > Lipophrys pholis. Next base: position 17,845,079 of record NC_137641.1, on the reverse strand, counting down.
TATCTCTTCCTCGATCCACTTTAGAGTCCCCCCCCCCCGCCTCATTTTGATCCCGTTGGGCGATCAGAGCATGTCCCCAGAAGAGACGGGTCGTGGAGCTGCACTGAGGTCTCCTCCCAGCTGGATGTGTCTGGAGTGAATGTGCAAGGGAGGCCTCCTATTAAAATGTTTGCACGACCTTAACAAACTTTCAGCAAGGTGTAGTTTTACTTTGTCCTGCTTTCAGGTGTCTGATTGCTCCCCAGGGCTCAGTTTTCCACCTCCAGTTTATCTGATGTATAAATCCACCCTAGCGTTTCCCTCAGACGGTGTCATTTTAGCAATCCTTTCAGTTTACGACTTGACAATCATTTCATGAGCAACACATCAAGCATGATGGGATTTTTGAAGCCACTTTTTATGTAAAAGTACAGGATTATTCTGCGGGATGATCCCAGTTGTCATTAGTGGTCTGATTGAAATCTCAGTCAGTTTTTGTGGTCACTCGTGAACTCGATGCTTGAACTCACCACAGGTCATTTCTGAATATTGGAGCGTAAGGCCCCCATTTTCATATGAAAACAGAAACTTAAGTTGTGTTTTTGGTGTAAGTTTCCATGAGAACGGAACTCAAAATGCAAGTTATTGAAAACGGCTACCAAGGTGGAACTTTTTTTTTTTTATTAAATACACAGAAATAACATACAACATTAGGGGATACTTTTCATTACACTATTTTCACATGATAGTCCACCTGACAACACACATCCCTATCTGTACATGAATACACTCACCCTATCCTTCATACCTAAACCCAATAAACAGATTCACCTACGTATCAATATCCACCCACATGGCATCCTTCCCATCTTCCCCCAATCCTCTCTCCTTGATTGCAGATTATAGATTAACAAAAATATTAGTATTTTGTTGTACGTAGACAAGTGCTTAAAAAAATACATAAAATTAAATTAAATCAATTCAGAATTAGAAATTATAATAAAGATGTGACGAGAGTTCAGATGATGTGGACACTTTTGAAAATGTTCCGACTCCGTCTCCATGGAAACGGGGGGGGGGGGGGGGGGGGTGCCCCTTTTTGAAAAAGCTCTGGCTCCATCTCCATGTAGAGAGCAGAAACGCTGCAACGTTTCCAGTACGTAGACCCGACTTTCTAAACATTGCTGTGTGAATGCGAGACTTTTCTAAAAATAAATCAAATTTTAATAATTGTGAATCCACAACCTGGATTGGTGGAAACCACGCTTCGCAAACACTCAATACGAAGAATGGACAAAACAATTAGTCTCTAAGAGCTGCAGGTAATTACCATCCATGGGAGGCAGCTCGTGTTCTCAGAAGGGGGAAAATGAGAGTGAGGAAGAGCAACAGGAGGAGAAACCGATAGGATGTGCGACAGTGAGACAGAAGAGTGGATGGGATGTGGACGAAAGGCCACGTTGTTGCAGGGCTGAGGGAAACACATTAAGAGAGAAAATAGACAGATGCAGGGATGGAAGCCAGAGCCGGAGGAGTCAAGTGGAGAGCATAATTTCCGAGGCGGAAACGGGCTGCGGACGACTGTGGTGCTTAATTCCACAGTCTTAGGTCACGGCCAGCTCGCACAGGGCACACACACGTGTACAGAAAGCGTCCAATTTTACTTCAGAAAGAGCGTGGGGAGCTGAATCAAACCCGGAAGAGTCATGACATGTTACTTGTGAAATTGCATGCGGAGGCTGTAATCTAGAAAGGTCCGGCTGTAGTTGGTGCTGGCTGATCGTCCCCGCCGCCTGCAAGATTACCTTCAATTACAGCGTGCTGACCAGCAGGCCTTGACGTAATTGGCACATGGCAATGCTTTCAACAACTCTTCTTTATTAAATCGAACGCTAAATTGGCTTTTGCCATTAAGCCAGTGAAGCAACACAGCCTTTCACTATCAATGCTGATGGCTCTGTTGCTCATTGGTTTGACAAATCTGCCCATAAATACAGTGTGAGGTCTCCAGCTCTCATTACGTCGTCCAGGTCTTCTGCATTGTGCAACATCTAATGGACGCAAGAGGAGTGCTGTTTGAGTGTTGTTACTTCCCGTCAGATGCAAGCTGCATCTCTAACAATGCTCTTTATATGTCCCACTTGCCTTTTCGCCCCGTTGTTCGGTCAAGTTTTCGTAAACAAGCAGAAGTGAAGAAGCCGGTGATGTTGCCCGGCGAGGGAGACATTCTCTCCATGTGAAGTTTGGCCTTTGCAGCGATGCCTGGGAATTCTTCACCCCGCAAATGTCTCAGCAAGACAATTTATGCAGGTGAGGAATTGTGTCCACAATCTTGCACCACTTTGGCTGTAAAGGGCAAAGCCCTCAAACAGTTTGTTTGTAAGACCCCCCTCTGACGGTAGCAGCACAGCACAATCACAAAGTGACATATACAAATAAAGGTTTTCTTTTGTCCACTGAAATGTTTCACTCGATGGAAGCAGATAAAACACCAGTGGCTTGGAAAAGGAATTAGTCATGAAGAAGTCTCAATTGGAACACTTTACTTGGTTTTTTGGGTATACGAAGTTACACGGAGTGTTTCTCAGCTGTTTCAAAGGACCAAAGAAACTAAATCTGCTGTTACTCCTAGAAAACTAAACCAGTCACGTTGTTGGTCATTAGCTGCATTGCAAGTCAGGATTTCAAAACGAAATCGATTTTAGTAGAATTCAGAATGAACAGAAAATTTTAAAAGCTAAAAAAAAGAAAAAAAAAAGAACTATCAAGGATCTCACAAGAACTGTGAATTCCATCCAGTGTCACAAGCGACTCGTTGAAAATTGAGTGTTGAATATTTCTCCCAAACTATTCATCTCTTAACACTAGTTACAAGCTCGGTTCTTGTTATACCGTGAACTCAGAACACACAGTGACGGTTCAGACTGAAAGCCACTAAAAAGCTGGGTCCTGTTCGCTACCAATGACGACCAATCTCACCAATCTTTGAATTTTCTCCAGAGCCACTACAGCAACCTGTCCTACGAGCTTTGAAGCAACTCAGCAGCAGCTCCGGTTTGTATCTTGGAACTGAACTCAGACTTCACTCACAGTACTCTCTCTCCTGGCCTATTAAACGTCAATGAAATTGTTCTACATGGTTTTAATAGACACATATTGTACAAGTTCGCAGTAGGTTTAAGAAGCACAATGACTCTGCGTGGGGCTTTAAATTGTCCATGTGGTGCTTAATTCCTCATCACATCTTCACCACTGGTATAATAGTTCAGATATGTACTGTAGTTACAATGGTCCACATTTCTACTGAGCGTCAATCAGATGCTATCCTCCATCTATTTTGATGTTGCGTCCTGGTGTTGAACAGCACTTTGGTTCACTGTGGTTAATTTAAAGCACTTAAAGTACAACTCATAGAGTGAAAAAATATCTACCTTGCAGTAACATGTTTTCTCTGGGAGCGATCCCATGACTTCAAATCTTATAAAAATGTTTTTAAACTTAAAGTGGATATCAATATTTGCTCGTTTGCTTATAATTCGACAATTTCAGGATTTCCATTTGTAGGCTATACAATAAGCTCGAGAAAAAAAAGCAACATTCTGAATTCTTGATGTGAGTTTAATTGACCTCCGTCACGAAGCAATTCTGGTTTCAAATGTGGTCGATCAAAATCTGATAACTTATCTTGTTCAATGTAATGTCCTTAAAAAAAAATGTCGTCACATTCATATCATTCCATATTAATTCATGTTTCTTTAAACATGATCATCTCCTGCTGAGTTTGCGCTTCATCTCGGGGGCAGGAAATGACATGTCACTTTCTTACGTCCTCCGTTTCCCCCCAAGGCAACATTAAAGTTTCATCACATGTAATAAGTAGTGATTTCAAAAGGCAATATGATGTAGGAGCGAGAGGTGAAGGGTTTGTGCTGAAGCGCTTTTGGGATTTACAGTTTCCTCGTGATCCCACTTGATCTCATTCCAGTCTTCCCAGGGTGCAGCAGGGACATCGGCAACAGGGAGGAAACCCACTGATCGGCAGCCAGAAGTTAAATACATTCATGTGTCACTCATCTGTGCTCTGAAAGCAAAAAACTTCTGCAGTTTGTGTCCAACTCTTTTGGGTCGAGGTATGACAGGTAATTTAAGGACAGAGGCTCTGATTGATACGGGCCAGTCAAGCCGATGGCACGTTATCAATCTCACATCAAACGGAATCGCTCTGTTCTCAGCTTCTATTGAACCATGAGTGTCTATCAGCGGCTCTGTCCAGGCCACATGTCGACTGTAAAACTGATCTGCACCGGCCTCACACAGCAGCCGTCCAGCTTTCTGTTTCTTATCAGAGACAACAATCAACCTCATGTGCAATTTTTGGGGAAATCTTATTTATGTATTTTTGCATTATTGGTTATTACATTTTCTTTTACTTGTTTTCAGCCTGTACAACAATCCCGCTGTCTAATCAGCATCTTGTACTGCCTCACCTGTGAGGTGGATGGATTAAAGGAAAATTGCTCACTTACACAGATTTAGACACATTTGTGAACAATGCTGTTTTTGAGAGAAATAGGTCTTTAGTGTACATAGAAAAAGTGTTAGATCTCATTTATAAAAGTTGCTTACGCACAAAATGGGTCCTCAAAGATTCATATGGCACTTCCCATGCAAAGTTTGTGATCTAAAAAAAATAAACTTTGCGAGAGTGTGTGCATGCCGATACGCAAACTTTGGACCTTGCACACGCATACTTTAGAGACGGGGAACGTGGCGGTGCAGAAGGTGACATAAATAAAGTATATATAGTTTTTTTTATAGGTTTTTTTTTATGTTAAGTTGTGCATGGCTCCCAAAAAATGATAGTCCTTGGGGATGAGCATCCTGAAAATACAGAATAAGAATAACTAATCACCTGAAGCAGTTCAAAATAACACGTGCACCACTTTTTGATGTCCACCTGCAGAGTGTAACTGTGAATCGGTCATTGAATCAATGCTGCTCCACAAATGTTGACATCAATAAATATTAAACTCTATAATCCAGAACAATTTTTCAATAACTTGCACAAAATGATCATCTTATGCTGGTGTGTTGGTTTTGAATCAGGCCAAATCTGGCACGGTCCAGTTTGTCTGCTGCCCCAGTGTGGTCTATTTGTTAAAGAATGGACGCTGCAGTCGGAACATTTACACACACCAAACGAGAAGATCTCTCTCTCTCTCCGTTTCCAAATGAACTTTGCTGCGATTCATTTGAAGTGTGATTGAAGTCTGAAGCGGCTCGGACAGCCGAGCTTCAAACGGACCAAACGCAGGGCGTGACGAAGCTCCCACCAGATCGTAAGTGATGCACACACAATGAAAGAATGCCTGTCACTGCGTTGAAGGCTTTTTACATTTTTATAGGCTGTTGGTGAGTCCGTAAAGCTGGCAAAAAATACCACCACAATCATCCCACATGAGTTGCGTCGCACTCAGTCCAGCACGCAACATTGTTGTGGACGTCATGTGGCAGGATAAATGTCACAGCAGCTGTCTGGCATGTGTTTGGTCTGATGCTAAAAAAGCCCGTGTGAGCACAAAGCAAAACTAAAGAGCAACATGTTCTCCTCTGTTCCAATTTAGTCACTGAACAGGGTGAACACTGCCTAAAGAAAATTTTAAGCATGTTGGGACACTAGTAGATGCTGTTGGTTGTTTTTGTAAGGAAACCACACTCATCTGCAGAGAACTATACGCTATATTGACATTAACAATGGGAGAAGACGGACATTCGAATGGACAGACGACCAAGCTGGACAGTTGTTACAGTGACTCAACTATTAAACGAGCAAGTCCCAGGAGAATATGGACTGGGTGTCATGACACTGTGGAAGTCGCGTCCCCCTCGTTTCCACGGAGACGGGAATTGTGAACGTTTCAAAAAAGTTCTACCTTAAGAGCCGTTTTCAAAAAGACGCGTTTTAAGTGGCTCCGAGCAACGTTGTCCTGCGAATGGACACTAACAATGCGACAACAGTCGTCTGTTTTCATTTGAAATGTTGTCCAAGACACGCAAACACACCAATTAACCTCGAATGAAAGTTTTTAAATGCTCAGACTTTGATAAAACTATCTAGGCTGTGATTAAACTGTCCCAACTAATTTACTATCGAGCTTTATTCTGCAGAACAATGTTGTGATTTCAACTTTATTACTGTAGGAAATGTCACACACTGCAGCTGGTATTGATGATTGCAGCAATATTACAGAGATCAACTTTAAAGCTGCGTTAAAAACGTGCATGACGGTATCGTGTGTATACAGAGCCCTTCATGATCTGCCACATGTGTACACGAATACATAGTGTGCGTGTGTGTGTGTGTGTGTGTGTGTGTGTGTGTGTGTGTGGCAGCAGTGACCAGACGCTACGACAAAGGGGCATCAGGTGCTCGACTCTCAGTTTTAAACACTTCAGTATAAACTGGCAGCAGCAAGAAGCGGTTAACTCGCCTGTGTGTGTGTGTCTTTTGTGGGTTCTATTAAGTGGGCTACAATTTGCCAAGCCAAAAAAAAATGATTCACAAACCTCTCCGCCAACAGTTTCCATCATCCACACGAAGAGGTTGCCACGGCACAAAGTGTGTGAACAAAACAGAGTTGATCGCTGGAGAGAGTCTGGTGGACGTTGCATTGATTTGGGATGTTTTTGCCATATAGCTTCCCCTAAAAGATGTCTTGTTATCTAAAATAGTCTTGGTATAAATTTCAGGTAATGCAAACAAGATGGTGACTAACACATTGCAGTTCTGGGGCAAACAGCTCAATTGCCTGAGTGTGTGGGAGCAGTAGAATAGTGCCATACTAACATTTAAATTTAAACTTTAAAGTATTGTTGTAGTTGTTGTTGTTGGTTTTTGTGTTGCAGAGTAACCAAGTTTAAAATGTCTATATTTTTTCACAAAACAAAACAATTACTGGTGTAAAATACAGTCAAATGTCCAAAAAAACCTGTGCATATTTTTACAAATACAGCCGGCCAGTTTAATTTAGTCTCAGTGTTGCGCTGTTTCAATTACTCTTATTAAAAACATTCTTTTCTTCTAAATTTTTACAATTTGCTTGGTGGTTTGGCCATGTTGAAGCATCTTGCAGGCCGGTTTGAGCAGCGTTTGACATGTCAGGATGCATGTTTCTGATCTTATATATCAATCTGTATTACTCGGCAGTGGACTGACCTTCTGTTCTGTTTCTTTCACTTCCAGCCCCACAACCTTCACTCAGTATCACAAAAACAGCAAATCCCGTGACTACTAAAACTGGGCTTTCGCAACACATTTTTCACTTTGGAATTGAATATAAATGATGCTAAAAAAGGGGGGATGGGAATTTGTTAACAGAAACTATATTGATGGCGCTGTTAATTGGGATTGATACCAAAACAACATGAATCCACCTGAGAAGCACGTGATCGGGAGGCGTGAACACACCACAGGTAAAACGTGTGGTTTCCTGCTGGATTCAGGTCCTGAAGGTTTTTTTTTTTTTTTGCAGGGAAACTGTGCTGCTTCTGATTTGAGAACTCGTCTATAGCTTCATCTCAAAAGGTGGAGGCCTTCCAAACAATGCGTTGACACAGCAACCACGGAACCAGAGATGAGGGTAAGGTTTTAACAGATCTCTTCACTTTCTTTACAGAAAGAACAAATGTAATGACACTGAAGATGAAGTATCAACCTTGGGATCAACCTTTATGATACTGCTATTTACTGTATATCTGAAGGCTTATTGGATGGTTTTTATTTTTTTTTTTGCCTCCCTGACGCACTCTATTTCACCCACCGTAATTATACCTGCTTCCCAAACACAGGCAAGATTGGATTTTGCAGCTATTGAGTTAAACTCTCATATCTACAGAAACAATTCCCCCCGACTGAGTGTTTTACTTCCAGATTTACTCTTAAGATGTCAAAAGCTGTTATGATGTCTAATAGTCCTGCTGTTTTTGCCTTTTATTCCTTCATTTTTTACGTGTTGTTTTATTGGCGTGGAGAAAGGGAGAGAGAGAGAGAGAGAGAGAGAGAGAGAGAGAGAGAGAGACAGTGGACGCCGCGGCGGTTTCGCCAGCAGTAATTTCCCCTGTGCTTTCAGGCCCACAGGAAATGATAGGACTTGACAGCTGCGCCCCGCTGTTTGATTTAATCAACTCCCTCTTTCTCTGTTTTATATTGATTCATGTAACTGACCCATAAAGGTTAATAAAAGAACTCAAACATCTGATACTGACGTTGGGGGAGGGGGAGAAAATATTTTCATGTCCGAGAATTCAAGTAAGTGACCTTCAACTGGGGACTGAAAGCTGTTCGACCCCGAACACAAACAATATTGCAGTGGTTTATCTGGACCAGATTACTGCAGGTGGGAGAGTGGCGTTGTGTTTCAGTCCTCGTCTCGCCGTGTTTTTTCATTTAGCCTTTATTAAGCCAGAAGAACCACATTGAGATTAATAATCTCTTTTTCAAGAGTGTCCTGGTGAGCTGGGGGGACCGAGGGTCTTGCTAAGGGACCCCCAGGGACATGTTTGTATGTTCAAATGTCCTTGAGAAGACATTTAACCTCCAATCTAAACTTGTTCAGGCAACATTTGGTTGTCCTCCGCATGGCGTCTCTTTCCATTGTTATGTGGACGACAGCCAGATTCATGTCCCGCTAAAAGAGAAAGATGTCTTCCTGCTGTCTTGTCATTAAAGCCTGGATGGCTTTTACCTTTCTAACTTTTAATGAGAACAAAACTGAGGCGGTGGACCCGGTGGCTCCTTTCACATGTGAAGCCAACGCTTTTCAACCCGGGTTTTGAAATGGACAGCGGGTTTAAATTGGACTCACAGATAAGGGCGGGGGTTCATCCCAGCATTTCTGTTGTGCTCAAAGGACCTTAAACACCCTGCATGGTCGCCATCAACACTGCTGCATAAAATGGGTGAATGTGACTCAGAATCTTTGGCTCTTTGAGACCCTTGAAGCAGCAACATTCAGCATTAAGAGGACTGCGAAAACTAGACATTTGTGTAGGAATTGTTTTAGCTTAATGCCAATTCGGTGTTACGCTTCCACTTGTGGTTGCTAATGCTAATGCTAATGCTGCACATACGGCCGCGTGGTGTGAACGAAAAAAGAAGAAAATGATACTGAAAATAACTAAATTAAATCATCATTCGAGGGTCAACTAAGGGCAAAGCAGCCTGTGACGTTTGAGACGTTCGCAGACGACCTGAATCTGTTGAACGGCACTTTAACACTGACGATGGAAATTGAGATTCACACATAAGCTTCGCCTTTCCACGGCAAACAGGCGAAAGAATAAGAAATGTTTCTCTATCTGATGTGGCTCAGTCAAGCTGATCTGCTTTTGTTGTCTCAGACTCTAATTCATCTTATCTGTCTTATCTATTTTTAATATATTCTTTTAAAGTAATGTATGATGTTATTGAGTTTTCTGTGTTATTAGAAATGTTCCTTTCATCTGATATGGCTCAGTCAAGGAGATGATCAGTTTAGGTTATTGACTTCTATAAGATGATTAAATGTAAAAATGAGACACACCGATTCTTCAAAAAGTTCTCACATGGAGGCTTTACAGCACTTTACAAAAAGTGGCCCACTGTTCACACAACTCAAAGGATTCAGAACACAATTCCTGTACACTAAGGCCCAGTTTACAAGATGTATCAAGTGAAAACGCAAATTCACAAATTGTATTATTATGGTGATTAATTTCAGTCAATGTTGCAATTAATTATGTCATGTTTTTAATTTTATTCACACCCTCATCAATAAGCTATCAATTCAAAAAGTTTTTTTTTTTTTTTTTTTTAACATTGATAAAAAAAAACAAAAAAAAAAACAAACTTTGGTCATTTTAATTGTTTTGTCACTTTAAATGTTTTTCCCCTTGTGGGTCATCTGCTGCCGCATCTTGTTAGAATATTGTTTGATTTACTAATCACAGCCGTAGACAGTCAGCAAACATTTCTCGGGTTAATTCTGACTCCTCTCGAGTCAGTGGTCCTGCTTACATATTTGCTATCCTTTATTTTGTTGTTGCTTTGTGAAAACAAAATGAATTAGAATTTTGACCACTTACTTTTTTTGGGGGGGCTGAACTCACAACACTTACGACAGTGACAACAAAGAGCGGCGGCACTTCAGTGTAACTTTTAAGTAGTAAGTAAATCTGCACAAATGAAGCAAACGTTTTGAAAAAAGGTGGAGCAAACATCGCTGGTGCGAATGTGAAGGATAGCTGCTGTGTTGTAGGCTATGGGCTGTTTTTGCCGTGGGGGTTTGCATGTTCTTCATGAGCATGCATGGGCTTTCTGTAGGTCCTCCTGTTTCCCTCAGCGGTACAATCACATGCATTGAGGTGGGCGCGATATTCCTTCATTCATGTCGATAAAACACTTCTTTTTAATGTTCTTTTATTTGTGGAAGACAAACGATTAGAACAAAACACTCAATGTTTCTAATGTAGACACAATCTCATCCACAGCGAATACCAGAGGCAGACAGTGTCTCGCAGTGTCGGTGTTAGTCTCCTTTGCCTTCCTGCACAGTGCAGCATAATGTAGAACACAAATACAGCATCACCATCTTCCACAACAAAGACTCTTAGGGATCCTGCAGACGCTGTTCAAGAAGCTCAGCAACCAAAAGTCGGTATATACGTTAAGGCTAATGGCAAAATGATGACTTCGACGCCTTAATTTAACACCACGGTGGTTAAAGCACAAAGAAAACAAGATGGTTATTTACACTTTTTTGGCTTTAGTTGGAACTCTGAACAAAATCAATGATAAATTGGGCCTTTTTGCACCTCACAATGTAAAAGAACCAATTAAATTAATTGGCTGTTTGTTTCACACCTTTGTCTCTGATTTCTTTTTTCAAGTAAGAAAAAAAGGTGGCGGAGTGTCTCAGACTGTTACCTCCAAACGTGCTCGGCTTCACATATCTCTAATTGGACACTCCCGGGGACCTTTGAACACACGGCAGACATGTTATTCTTCTTTGTCTCGCATAACTGTCTCTCACAGTAGCTATTATCATGTTGTTTTTTTTAAAAAAAGCTTCAATGCTTTGTGCTCTTCGATCTCGCTGCTGTTTTATTGGACGATGACTAATTAGAAAAGTGGGTTTCTGTGGCACATGCTGCGGGATTTGATTGTTGCTTGAGTGGCTGCTGCTTTTGACGTTCAGTGACAATGTCATCTCACGGAAAGAAGAAAAAAAAAAATCCTTTGATATATTTCACAGTGACTATTGTCATCTGCTGACATGGGTTGTTTTTTTTCCCCTCACTGGTGCTTTATTCAGCATCGGAGACCCTCTTGTATCCTCTGTAGTGCAGGCTGGAGTCGTCCTTTTGTTTAATGTTTTCATTTAGAAGACAAAGAATTGTTTGTCTGCTCGCACCCCCCCCCCCCCCCCCCCCAAAGAAAAAGTGACGTCTCGGATTGAAGAATCAGGACAGAAATGTGACGGGTTTTGTGTTCGGCGCTCAGCGTGACATGACATCTGTCTTTGTAGTGAAATGTCAGTGGAGAGCAGAAGAACCGTGTAGAATTTGTGAGGATCAAGACATGTAACGTTGAGTGACTTTTGAATCTTTGGTTTTTCTCAACAAAAAGGAGGCGCCCAATTTTGGGAAACAAAAATGATGCGTTTTAAGTTGAAAAGTTGTATAAACGGAGTCTGAGGCCATTTCCACAAAACGGGCGATTTTTTTTTATAAAAAACTAAATTCCATTCCCACGTCACTATGAACACTCATACCGTATGGCAGGCCTTTAGGTGGCGCTGTAATGCTGCCACAGAAATACACAAAAAAACAGAGTAGAAGACCCAAAGCATACTCCTGCTCATCCTCGTATTTGAGAAATCTAACATCTGGCCCTATCAAATCGACGAGCTTGTCCACCAGCTCCTGCTCAGCCTTACTCGCCTCGCCTCTACTCGACTCAGCCTCGGCCATTTTCCATTACAATGTAGTACGACTACGGCGTGGGCGGAGTCATCTGAGCTTTTCCCCGTCGTGCACAAGTTAACGGTTAATGGTGCGGAGCGAACGCAACATTGGATGTCAATGTCAAATAATAAATTGACAAATAATAAATTAGATAGTATGTATTTTTATATATTCATTAATATCTAGTGCTGTCAAAAATAACGTGTTGATTTAAATAATTGATTTGAAACTTTTAATTCATTGAAACTGTTTTACGGAATAAACGCAGTTTTGTTTACTTCTGTTTTTTTTGTGTGTTTTTTTTACCCCCTTACCTGTGCAGCAGCATGTACAGCATCGATGGGCGCATCACCGTGACAACAGAGCAGCACAAGACCGAGCGGAATAATATTAGGGCAAACATTTCTTCTTAATTTTTTTTTTCTTTTGTATTTTTTTTAAGTTGTTTTTCTTTTGGTACAGAAAAAAAAACAACAACAGTGAAGCAGGCGACAAATAACAAAACATTGCCTGTATCTTCATATCCTCTTCACATTTAGGAGTGTGGTTAACAAAAACAGAGAGGTATATGGCAAGGGGATACATACATGTGAATCTACATTCCTACGCACATATCTATGCACGCACGCACACACACACGCACAAACATGCCCACGCACACGCTCTCCCATACACACGTACACTTATGCACGTGTGCACGGTAAGACACACATAAATATATATGCACATCTCGGGCAAAAAGTTTCACTTTAAAAAGTTACCTGATGGCCGAGTGAGAAAGTGGAAGTCATTAGTTTTACTTTGTAAAGCTGAATTTAACGACCACAGAAGTAATTCTGCAGCAAAACAGCAGGTTGCCATGTTGGCTGACCAGGAGCCACCAAACTGCTAAAGCTGGAGGAAATACTGGTAAAATATTAATTTCTCCTCTTTCTCTCTTTCCCTGGCTCTCCTGTATACTGTGTGTGTGTGTGTGTGTGTGTGTGTGTGTGTGTGTGTGTGTGTGTGTGTGTGTGTGTGTGTGTGTGTGTGTGTGTGTGTGTGTGTGTGTGTGTGTGTGTGTGTGTGTGTGTGTGTGTGGATATTATAGTATATTATTGCCACTTTTTTAAGTAATAAGTTAACAACTTTGTTTCTTAGAAACATTTAGATTCTCAAAGTGGTGGAGCTGCACTCTAACAAAACCCAGACTTACGTTAGATGTTTATGAATTAATTAATTTATGTTTTTATTATTTTGCTAATCTTAGAGAGAAACAGTTTCGAATTTAAAAGCTAAAAGGACATAATTAAAATAGTCTTTGAATTTAAATATAGACTCTGTATGTTGAGCCGTTCATTTATCTCTGTCGTGACGCACCGGCCAATCAGCGGCCGGCCGTCTGCCGAATATCACATTTTCTACTCGTCTGTACCTCGGCTGCACAGGTACCATGAGACTACCTGGTAGTGGGGACTAACACGTGGTGGAAAAGTGTCAAAGGCGAGTAGTCGAGTAAGTCCGAGTTGGAACTAGTGGGAAAGTGCCATAAGTGACGTTGTTGAGAGGATCGCAGGGTTATTTTGTTTGCTCATTGCTTTCTGTCCTGTTCGATGTGTCTATCGCCGTTTCTATCGTTTATCCTTCCAACCATCACATGTACATTTTTTAAAATAAAATTCTCTCTAGAAATGCAACGAGATCTTTATGTCTGAATTGGTGCAATAATAATAATTAAAAAAAACAACCATCAGAATATCTTAGAAATTCTTGAGCAAACTCATATAAATACTAGTTGTTTTCTAACGTTTTTTAATTGATAATCATAATATGTGTTATTTTAAAACTCTTCCCTTTCAGCTCTCGGCACCTCGCATGCATTAAGTCATAAGAGCGTGGAATCTGAGACACCTGCTGCCAGAAGTCTCGCCTTCTGTGTGCTTGCAGTCTGTCGCTGTGTAGTGGACAGGAAAATTATTTAAAGAGGCTTGTTAAAAGGGCCATTAAGCAATTTAGAAGGCAAAGGGATGTTATTTCTAAGATGATGCAGACGCTCTGACTCGGGTCTCGTCTGCTTAAGGTTGTTTCAGAGTCAACACAAAGTAAATTTATGTCTCACCTTCTTCATAAAACCGTCTGCTGGAGGGTATAAATTGAAGTGTTTTTACAATCTGTGTTCATTATCAAATTTCACTGGGAGGTGCGTGTGTGCGTGCGTGTGTGTGTGTGTGTGTGTGTGTGTGTGTGTGTGTGTGTGTGTGTGTGTGATAGCTTAGGCTTAAAAATATGAGCAAAATCACCAGTAGTTTGGCTTATCATCTCCAAAATCCTCCAATTTACTCGTCTTATCTCTGCACTCACTCAAAGCCAAAGCCTGTGTGCAGGATTTAAAATATGGAGATGAAACCGGATCAGTTATCAAATAAATTGTTGCTTTTCTTGTTGTGAACACAGAAAAATTATTATCAAGCTTTTGTCTTTGAGTAAAATCTTTGACATCGTATTGAGGAACATCAGCAATACATTCTGTCCAATCAGATTGATTGATTTATTGCTGAGTCATCGATTGATTTTAGTGGTCTCACATCACACAGTGTGTGAAAAATACACTCAAGAGTAAAATTATTTCGCCTGTTCAGTCAAAGAAAATGGCAAGTAGATCATTAGACAAAAAAAACAACTCATTGGTTTGAGTAAGTTAGTTTTTTAAGTGAAAACGGAAAAACTTTTGTTGCATTTTAAGTGTTCGTTTGCAAGACAGCGGTGCTCAGGTGCCACTGAAAAAACTGAATTTTTGAAAATGCTCTTTCTCAGTGGAAACGGGAAAACTTAACTTTTCGGAAACACTGCAAATGCCCATACCCACTCCGGCTGTATTAAATAGTTCATACAACAGCACCCACTAGAGGTCCGACATGCGAACTACATCGTTTCTGCCTCTTTTCCATGTTAAACGTTGTTGTGTAAATGCGACCACAGTATTGGAACACAATTGGTAATATTCCTCCTCTTTCCAGTTTTGACAACGAGCCTCCTTTACCCCAGCAACAACTTAATGGACAAAAGCGACCAGTTGTACTCTCTTCCCTGCGTCTCCATCACCCTCACCTTCCCTCCGTGAGGTTGATCTGCACTATCTCCATTAAAACTCCCCCCCGATCTCCTTTTCCATCTCTTTCTCTCCGAAACTGTCCGATAGAAGACCGCTCCGGCTGTAAAGTCGTGTATCAAAAACAACTTTTTTTTATAATATAAATGGTACAGGCAATAAAGCTAAAGCACTCACCTGCTTAATCTTTCAAATTGTGATCCAGACATATTTAACTGCAGAATGTTACATCCTGTGAACACGAGCACAGTCTGAAGGCACCACTGTTACTCTGCAGATCAAAAGTCTCTCATTACGAACAAACGTTTGCCTCTTGAAAACCGCAGGATCGACCAACACTTCCCAGCATTTGGGTCATAATCACTTTCAAATGCACGGCCATAAACGTGTTGTTGTCACGCCTCAGATGTCTCTGAGCTGCTCGCACTTCCACCAAAGGGACATTCTGCCTTTAAACGTGTCACATGGATTCTGGTTTCATACCGACAATTTTCCCCGACCTGGAAGCCAAACTTGAAATGAACACCCAGATGTGCAGCAGAGGATTTCTTCCCATTTCCGGCGTTTTATCAATCAGCCCATAACTCATTTATATGTTTGCGACCGACACGCGTGTAAAGTTCACAGTTTAAAGCGTTTCAGGAAACTGGAGGTGCAGTTCTGTGGGGATTAAAGGGATTCAGTCATATTCTTTCAAAAAGTGGCTTAGCGCTTTTTTCACAGGACGAGAAATCTCCCCGGTGTTCCTCTTTGGAGCATTTCTACTTAATCATAAAATACCAGCAAGGTGGAAAAGTCATGTGTGCAGCCTTTCCCCGAAACCAGGGCCGCTTCTAACCACAAACGCTTCACCGCGATGTCCCACAACGCGACCGCCGAGCAGCGACGGGTGACCTCATGAGCTGGAGCCTGTTGTCCCAATCCAGCAACACCTCATGAACCGGTTTCCACATCCTGCTGCCGTGGGCCGGGCCGGGCCCGCCGTCCGCCGGGTGCTCCTCCAAACCCGGCATGGTCTGCTCCATTTCCGTCAGCAGGTCTCAGGCAGATTACATGACTAATGACTTGGAGCTGCCGTATCCCTCATAACACCGCGGTAAGAGTCAGAGAGCCAGAAAGGGTCGGAAATGACTTGAGACTCTCATTACATGAAAGTAAGAAGTAGATGTGCAATTACCTCCAGCACCTCCGGATGTGTGGAAGAGAGAAAAAAAAAGAAAAGACGAAGAGACAGGACTCGAACGGCTCCTTTGGGTAGAAAAAATATCTAACCCAAATGTTGGGATGGTGTGTAAAATGTCAAATGTATTTACAGTATATGGAAATTACTTACAGCCGAATTTCCATTGAAGATAATAGAACAACACACACACACACACACACACACACACACACACACACACACACACACACACACACACACACACACACACACACACACACACACACACACACACACACACTCACACAGTGTATCAAGAATAAAGAGGAAACGTTTTCTAACATCCTCTCCAGGAAGTAATAATAAGTATTCCAGGTATGGTGATGCCAACATGGATGGGCACCGTGGCCCTCGTCTGCTTCATGTGAGTATACATGATGGATTAACTCCGTGAACGACTTGCACATCATGGCGTTTCACCCAATATCACAACATCGACAACCAAAAGTGACTTTTCATTACCATGGATGGACCGTGGCGTTGGTGCATGAGTGGACCAAATGTGAATTTTCCTCTTTTCTGCTGAACTGGAAACGACAGCGCCGCTACTTTATATGCAATTCATCATCATGTCAAACAGTTGCACATGTTTGTCCGGCGTTTGTATTCTGACGGCGTCTGAGCGCATGTCCGGCGTCCTCCTCAGCTTTGACAGTCTAATGAAAATAAAACAGCATTGTCAAGCAAACATGGCGCGGCCCCTCCGGGAGACCCTCGGCCGACTCCCAAGCGCCATCGTAAATCACCGGCAGGGGAGACGGAGAGAAGATGTCCTTATCTGTACGCTGTGGCGCCGCCGTTACCTTACAATTCCAGACAGCACAGCCACGGTGAATTTATTCCATTATGTAGCGACGAGTGTGCACCCGTCAGACGTGCACGTGCACGCTTCTCCGGCCCGGGTTTATCAGCGCTGCCTGGCTGAGTTCCTTCTCAGGCCGCAGATAAAGCCGCTCGGCCTTCAGGCTCAAACTCTCAGACCTGACACACGAGCTGGTTGTCATTCAGACACGGCCGCTCCGTGGAAAAATGAAGCGTGCAGGTTGAGATTAACAGCGAAGAACGACAGCAAACCGTTCACGTATGAGTGTGTTGCCTTCATGCGTTTTACACATGCTGATGAGTGTGTGTGTGTGTGTGTGCGTGTGTGCGTGTGTGTGTGTGTGTGTGTGTGTATTTGTGTGCGATCCGGTGGTCACAAATGATTGTTTTTCTGGGAGGAGCGCTGGAGATTAGAGCGGAGAGAGAAAAGCAGGGTTTTGAGATATTTTGTAGGGATTTGCACCCGATGCTTTCACCCAGCAATCCTCTCATTCTTCATTCACCGCGCCCACGAATGTCATCCTCCTCCTAAAGCCCGCGCCACACTCATAAAATCAAGGATAATTTCACCTTTCAAAAGTCCTTGTGCCGCTCTTGTTACCTGGATTCCTGCTATTTCATTTTTTCTTTTTTCTTTTAATCTTGTCCCGCTTGTCCTTGATGTCTACGTAGTTTTTGGATTTCTATGTCCTGCTCTGTGATCCTGCAGGAGGAATAATACAACTGCAGATCAGGGAGTTAAAAATCAAAAGTCGGTTATATTTCAAAACAAGCAGTGCGACGTAAGTTAATCATCTGGAGATCATATTATGGGCTTAATGCATTGAACTGTAACCCACACGTTTACTAATTCTCACACATTCTGCACATGACACCATCCCAACCATACGCTGTCAGGCAAGTGTTTTGTATCGTACTATTCATGTGTGTCACATGTATTTGTTTCTTGCATTGTGAAAGGAGTGGCTATCTAACTTCATTATAAATAAATATAAGACTATTACTCTATTTTTCTTAATGTTCCATTTTTCCTCTTTTATTCCTTCAGTTGTTCATATTGTTTCTCTCAACGTTTATTCTCTCACTGATCATCTTATATTAGGAATTTTTTTATTTCTTTTTGCCAAATTCACTGTTTTTTTTTTAAACTGTTTTAACTTCCTCCTCCAACACTTCCACATAATCGCGTTTCATTTTGTGCTTGATTTCACTGAAGATCAATCAATCACACTATATTCTTAGTTGATCACCTGCAGAACGCACACAAAACAAACACTCCCTGTGTGTGCGAGCCTCCGATGAATCACTCTTCACCGAGGATCCTAATTATTTTAGGATCATATTATCGTCACACTGTCTTTACTCGCCTGTCTTTTATTTCATTCAGCTGCCTGCACTGGTCTAAATTGCTCTTGTATACTTGATTTTATGTGCTTGTGCAAATTTATTTGTGTGATGATTTCTCTTTTGCTTTTAGTGTCATTCCGGTATACTGCCTTCGATTTGCTATGCAGATAAATATTGACGGGTTAATAGGGTCTTATTAAATCAGGCCTGGATTCTTGAAATACCGGATTCCTTCATTCTGGTACCTCTTTATAGAAAATGAGTGGTAACTCATCCGTTTATCACTTTTCCATCCACCCGTCCATCCAGGTCACGAGTCCATCAAAAGGAAAAACGCAGTCACGCTCACATTAATCTACAGACCATTCAGAGGCAACAATTCACCTCACGTGCATGTTTTTGGACTGGAGGAATAAAAGTACCTGCAACCTCCAGACATGGAGACACGAGGCCCAACACAACGAAGCATCCTGCAGCAGGACATGAAGGACACGTTCAGAACGGAGACCAGGATACAACAGTCCTGTTGTGCATCAGTGCACATGAAGGAGACGGTGGCAAAACTTAACTCAGGTACATTTTCCCTCCTTTAGAGAAGAACTGTCGGATTCCAAACATCCTTATCTTCACCCGTTGAAAATGTCTTCAATTCCTGAAAGAAAAACCCTCTGATGGTCACCATGATTTGCCTAGACGAGACTTCCACTCGTGTCTCCTTCATCCCGGACGTTTTCTGCCCCCGGGCGGCTCCCCCGTCAATCAAACTACCGAGTTCTGCTTCTCTTACACGCGGGCCGGAGGACACAGATGCTGGCCAGCGCTCGTCTCGCTGATGCGCCGCCGCGATTCCCGAGGACGACTGTTGTTATCGACCCAAATATTATTGTAATGCAACAGCTGACCCCTGATGATGAATTCCCTTTGCGATCAGGGGTCACCGACCACATGGCACAGCTCCACGCCAGGAGGCAGGAGCGAGAGGGTTCAGCCTTCAGCTCGTGTGTGTTACAAAACAAACACGTGACGTCAAAGGAAATATTTTCACTTCTGTGAATTAAAAAAAAAAAGAAAGAAATAAAAAAAAGCACCGGCAGATCTGGGTTAGAATGAGCAGGAATAAAAACCTGCACTTCATTTATGTTGAACAAAGCCTGAATCTGAACATCAGTCCACTCTGATAATGGAATTTAGCCTTTTTGGTTCGGCTGTCGTTGGTTTTGCACCCCCGAATGAGACTGAATGAGTGCATCTATTCGAGGTTCCTCCCTTTGACAGGGTTGCCGTCCTTATGATCTCCACCGTCCACGATGGCACTGACACGTTCTATCTGAAGGGGAGGATTAAAAAAAATAAAAAATTTAAAAAGAAAATTGTGTTTGCAGGAAAATCTGGTGATGATCATAGTGTGTGGGAATTTTTGGCAGAGATTTGGGCTCCTAATGAAAGTCATCTGTTGGACTGAGATAACCCCGCCAAATGTCTGTTGCCTCTGTTGCTGCGAGGGCGAATCAGAGGGAGCATATGACAAAAGAAAACAAGCCGTCCATGTTAAAATTCATGCCATGAGCTGCGCAGCGCCGACGTGCACTTCTGCGACTTCACTATCGACGGTGCTGACAATTCTGTTTTGTGCTTTAGCAGTTTGTTTGCTTCCAGTCCACACTCAGAGAGCTGCTCTTATCACATGCCGCCAGTAGTGGATGAAGTAGCCTAATGTAGGCATGAATAAGAGAATTACAACACATGGCAGCCGCAGAACAGACGCACACATCACGGCTTCCGTCATGTGGAACACTTCAACACCGGTTGAAATCTCGTTTTAAAGGCCGATTCGATGCTGTGAAGTGAAATGTGATAACTGTTATTGTGCCACAGCATGCTAATGGGCGGACTCCAAAAAACATTACGGCCCAGATGGAACAACAGCCAGCGAGGGAAAGGTGGAAAAAAAAGAAAAGAAAAGAAAAGACAAGAAAAAAAGCCAGAAATTCTTGTAAGATTGACTTGTAATCTTCATCCATCCGTTCATTTTCCTCCGCACCAGACTAGTTAGTGGTGGTTGGGGCCTGCAGCCGATCGCAGCTGACACACGCACGCACGCACGCACGCACGCACGCACACACACACACACATATTGTGATTTCCAATAGAGAACCAAAAAAAGGTTCCTCTCGTGCGTAACTGAAAAATCTTTCATTAACTATAATGCCTCTTGTGTACAAAAAACACATACGTATATAACAAAACAATAAAGTCTTTCTTGATGTATGAATTATAATAAAAAAAAAAAAACTAAAATAATGTTCCTGTTTTACATGATCCAGCTTCAACAAAATGTTTTACTGGTTTTTAAATTTAATACTGCAAACAATGAAATAGTCACAAATTCACACATTTTCAATCAAGTTTTAATCAAGAAATGTGTAATTTTTTTCACAACTATACATTTCTATACGGATTATATATGGATTATGTAACGTGCACCAATTTGAACACAGGCTTTATATCGCATAAAAAAACAACAACAATGAAAATGTGACTTTCTTTTTGACATTTTTTTAGTTTCTAATCCTCCTCAGGCCCCGAACAGGATGTGGAAAGTAAACATTTCAGGGTAAAAAAAATTATATTTACTTTTAATAATGTAAATGCATTAATTATTTGTATTATTTATGTTTTCATCAACAAGGAAAAAGTCTGTTTTGGGAATTTTTGGAGCCTGTTGTTAAAAAACAAACTTCAGTCTCATGAGTTGAGTGTCGTCAGCACTGAGCACCCAACTTGTAATTTCATCGAGCGTGCTTCAACTCGAAATCCGTCATGTCGCGTGAGCTCAAACACACTATAAACTCGTGCATTTACAAGCTGGAGAGTTTAAATGAGATCTGTTTACAAGCGTCGTGATTTTTATACGTTCCCTGAAGCCCATTTGGTCTCTGTGTCGTCCCGCTCCTGAGCAAACGGCTATTTTAGGACACGTAGAAGCTTCAAAGTTCACCAGTGGGACGTTTACTGGACTGTTTTATGTCGCGGAATAAAATGTGTAAATCTTCTGAGCCTGTGAGATACACACAAAACCCACTTTAGAAAACCATCTCCATGTTTTTCTTAATATACTTTTTTTTTCTTTTTTCTCTTTTCTAAGGAGGACGTAGCAGCTGATTGCACCCGCCTGTGTTGTACAATGTGTTTTGATACTGCATACTGATTCAGAGTTCTAATAAATATTCTCTTTTCAGCTCTACAATATCTAAGAATTAAGAATCGTCATACTTCTAATTAAGAAGCACCTTCCTCGTGGCGTCCATGTAAAACGCTGTGTGCAAAGTGGCGTTTGGCGAGATCGCAGAGATTATAATGAAGAGATTGATGAATGGTTGCTGAGCTGTTTGACTTTGCCAACAGTGCTGGAAAGTCACTCACGCTCCTGCTGCCATGTTGGATGAACACTGACAAGGATACAACCCAGCGGAGACTCGCTGATGTTCTCGTCGATGTTCTGCAGGGAAACTCCGGGTTCTTGAGGAAATGACTTTGGCTTACACTGTCTAACTGAGCATGGCTGCAAACCATGTTACATCTCCATTACGTCCCAGTTAACTGTGGCAGGACACACCTGGACAGGTCAACACACACTCACCACAAGAACCGGTTCTTGTGGGCGGTGCTCATTTAAGAACCGGCCCTGGACTAGCTCCTGGTTATTGTTATTAGAAAAGCCCTAAATATGAGCCTGATAATGATCACATGATCGCTGATCCACCAACATCTAGAATGTGTTCAAAATATAACAATGGCACTTTTCAGGAACGCTCCGACCCGGTCTGCAGGGAAACGGGGTAAAGGTAACTTTCTCTGAAACACGGCTATTGTGCATGGGCAACCCGATCGTACTACACAGCTCGTTTGCACATGCGGCAGTCGATGGACAATAACAACAATGGCGGCTTCCAGAGTGTCACGACTCCCAGTTCATACTATCCTGGAACTTGAGGCTAATTTGATTGCAACAAGGTGGCTATCACCGATATCTCAGCTTGGTTATCAGTATTGTGTCGTGTCCTAACCTTAACCCTAACCTTAACCCTAACTCTAACTCTAACTCTAACTCTAACTCTAACTCTAACTCTAACTCTAACTCTAACTCTAACTCTAACTCTAACTCTAACCCTAACCCTAACCCTAACTCTAACTCTAACTCTAACTCTAACTCTAACTCTAACTCTAACCCTAACCCTAACCCTACTTATAAAAAATGTGATGAAAAGATGTATTTTTTCTTATATTAT
Source organism: Lipophrys pholis (assembly GCF_963383615.2). Lineage (NCBI taxonomy): Eukaryota > Metazoa > Chordata > Actinopteri > Blenniiformes > Blenniidae > Lipophrys > Lipophrys pholis. The sequence continues at coordinate 17,822,329 of NC_137641.1, read as the reverse complement.
CCAATTTGCTTGGTGGTTTTTTTGGGCTGGTTTGGAGCCTCTAGTGGGCCCGTTTTGGCCCACGGGCCTTACGTTTGACTCTGCTGTTTTAGAAGAAGAAGAGAAAAGTCAAGCTTTGCCTGAAAGTTGAAAGACGTGTTTTTAAAAATGACCCTGAACAGGACTTGGGGGGAGAAAAAAGAAAAGTACTTGACTGCGTTGTTTTGCTGGTTCCCATGTGTGCTGCTATCTTCCGTTACACCCCTAAAGCTAATCTTTAAACAAGAAAATAAACTATGAAACGGCAGCGAGCTATTCGTCATGCAGTATTCAGAGATTTGCAGGTTAAAGGAAAAGCCTTTGGCAAATATCTTCCCCTCTACGTGTATCTTTAAAGTTTAAAGGCACAAAGGGTTATTCATGTCGGGCCTGCACTCTCTGAGCCGAGGAGCGGCTTTGTGCCGAGGCCGAATGCGACCGGCGTCGTCATTGGAAAGCACTTTCCAGCACTCTCCTCCTCATCCTCATCCTGAAGCTGAAGGCGACACTCCGGCTCCATCATTGAGATTACCTGCAGATGCTTCTCTCACGATGGTTCTCATGTCAGAAACCAGGGCGGCTGCACACCGTGACAACAGAGGGAACCACTGAGGGCAAGGAGGAGAATGTCACCTTATTATAACCTGACCTCAGGGCTCCCGAGCTGGTCACTTATGGAAGTTAACACACACACACACACACACACACACACACACACACACACACACACACACACACACACACACACACACACACACACACACACACACACACACACACACACACACACACACACACACACACACACACACACACACACACGCATGAAATGAATCTGATTGTGAGTGGAAATTCGGGACAAGTGAAGTGAATAGATGAGCTGCCCTTGAGCAAGGCAGTGAACTGCAGATGCAGAGAGCTGGTCCAAGGGTCACTGTATGTATGAATACAAAGAAAGAAGTATGTGAAGAGAGAAGTATTCCAAAGAACAATGGCCACTTTTATAGTAATCTCCCAAAGAAAGTGTTGTAGTTGTATGTATATAGTGCCAAGTACCAGAAAGAGCTTTGAAGAAACCTCAACATTCGGATCTTTCAGCTCTCAGCTGCACCGTGTGAGGTTAGATCAGAGGTCTGTCACCTTCAGGACCTAAACAGACGATTTTATTTCCACATAATAACATTCTTCAAAAACATTAACTTCCAAAATGACGCTAACGCAGCTCATGAAGTCGTAAGGTTTCACTAGATCCACAAAAACTGTGTATTATCTTGCGTAGATTTTTATTAGTACGGTTTAATTACATTTTTATGTAACTGCCATACATTGTCATGTATGGCAGTTTTACCCCTTCTTAAAGCAATTTTTAAGGCCGTGGTTACACGACATCCGAACATCCAAACATGCGTTCGGATGTCACTGAATGAATATTCGCGACTGATTCTGACGTCAGTGATGATCCTCAGATGTTCCCGATGCGTCTGCTGCTCCAGTCAGTGCTGAGTGTGAGGGGGGAAGTAAGTGTGTAACCACTAATGATTTAATAAAGGCCAATAACGTCATAAAATTGAGCCATTCTGAATGCAAAAGCCGACAATGTCATAACTTGCCGAGTGTTGCAGAGTTTGAATGAATGAATATGGCGGCTTTCCCTTCCACTATAACTATTTATGATCAGTGAATCGCACCAAACCCGCAAAATCAAAATAGCCTTGTATTTCCAATAAATGCAGCCATATTCATGCATTACTACATTAATGGTTGCAGTTATTATATTTTGAAAGGATTTTTTTTTTTTTAATGTTCCTTCGATTCTTTAATAACTTATTAGATGATTGACTAGTTGTCATTATGATAATGGTTTGAATATATAATCACATTATTTGCTTTATGACATAAAAAAAGCTAAAATTATTACCGTATCAATTATTTCAAAGTCTATATATGAAATCTCCGTTTTATCTCATAGATCAGTAATATCTTAGCAGCCCATCAGTCGCCAGCCTTAGTTGGAGCCGAATAATGCTCGATGTTCCCGACTGTGATCATCTGTTCATAAAGTAACTTGTAGTTCTTCTCAATCCATCACTCAGCAGACTGAACCCCTCAGACGAGATCGAAAGCTTCCCAGACAAGAACAGAGCGAGAGTCAACGTCCCTGGTGACAATATAAGAGGCGGACATGGTCTGAATAGAAGCCGATATCGTCACATATGGTGCCAAGAAGGTGTTTTCTGAAAAAAAAAAAATCATTCTCTGACCTGCTACCAGGCCTGCATTAAACAGTAGAAATCATATTAGCCACTGCATATTGCTTCAGCTAGAAAAATAAAAATAGAATAAAAAATGTTAGATATGGTTTCCACATTGTGACTCAGGTAAAACTAATGTTTTTTTGTTTTGTTTTTTGATTTAGTCTGACATGCGGCTTAATATCTCAACTCCTACTTATTCCACAGTGGATTTTATTATTCTATTAAATATTGCTCAAAGTATTCCAAAGAAACTGCATGTCTTTCATATGATTTAAAAATATTAATGCAAATTATGGGAGAAACTGTACATATGTCAGTTTAGTTTAACCTTAATTATGAGCTAAATAGAAACTTTGCGGATGAAAAAGCAATTTTTCCAACACTGTTGCTGCACATGCATACCGCTACCAACAGACAACAGCACCGACTTGTAGCCTGGCATGCCAACTTTATTGTTTTTAGTGTTTCCGCCAAGTAAAACTGCACACCTAAAATTTGGGGATTTTTCCTGTGTGGATACTGGTAAAGTAACTTTAAACTGGACTTACCTGATATAACCAACTGGTAACAAACCCTCATCAATATGACTTTAGAGTGCGGGATAGAAGCGGCATTTACTATTCAGTTGGTCTTTGAATCTTTTATAAGTCATGTGACCTTGTGGTCCATCTTCTCTCACCTCTCGCTCCTCTGCAGGGGACCCCCCGAACTCTTTGATGGAGCGCAGAGCTGTAGTGGCTCACCTCATCTACAGTCTGTCTTTGAGGACTGTCTGCCTCTGAAAAGAAATACAGAAAAAAAAAATCAATTTCCCATTGACCCCTGGCTCCCTCCCTCATTTTACCCACAGTGTTCTGTTGTGACGCTTCCACATGGCGTGCATGGCAAGAATGAAGCACAAGATCAAGAGTCGCTCTCTCTGCCGCTCTGCGCTATTGACGTTTAAAGTCAAAGAAAAACTCCAACAGCTCTCATCTTGGTGGTCTGAGAAACAATATCGATATCAATACCTTCACTTTTTGCACGTATTCTAGAATATTAGCTTTTATTTAGTCACGTACAACATCACGGCTCCATTTACACGACAACGTTTCAAGTGAAAACACAAACTTTTAGCGTTTTCATTTCAGAACAGTTTTGCATTGACACAGCAACATTTGAAAAAGATGTAGTTTTCATGTAGGGCCACTAGTGGGTGCTGTTGGCTGTTTTTGTAATGAAAACACACACACACACACACACACACACACACACACACACACACACACACACACACACACACACACACACACACACACACACACACACACACACACACACACACACACACACACACACACACGCAGAGAACGATATGCTACAAACATTAACAATGGCAATAAGTCATGTTGAAGCAGGGAGACATGTGACACGAAATGTGTCGTCTACAGACTCTCTCAAAACCTGGTATTTGTGGTATAACTGGGCCAAGAATGCCCCAGACGGTCACCCTTAACAAACATTTACTCCAAACAGAGCAATCTTGATGTTTGAAGCCTTTAACCCCTGAATGAATTCACAGTGTTATTACAATACTACCGGTACAATCATGTTTAGCATGGATGGACCCAAAAGGAAATGGGAGCTTTATTCCTGACATTGTTGGTGCCATGCTATGATCTAGGAGTGTAATGCCTCGCTGATTTGAATCGATGCCCCGGACTTAATGTCTGAGATAAAGCCGTATTGATCCCGACCGCTTGAACGAAGCTAAAGCTGCAAACGAAGCAGAGGTGAAGTATTGATGCCGGTTTCTCTAAATCAGTAACAGTTTGATTTAATGTTTATCACTTGTTGTGTTTTATTCACCTCACCTTAACAACACAGTCAAATTTGTGGAGTTTCATGAAGCATTCCCGAACATATATTTTTCACATTTTGGTGGATTTCGATTGCACATTGTGGTGTTGTAGAGAAATGTATATTCATGGTATTGAATTGTGTCCTTGTCGAGACATGTATCGAATCAGAGTCAGGAGGTGACACACCTCCCAGCAGCAGTATGTGTCCGGCCTCCTAAGAAGCAAAGCTCAAAGACCTGCATCTTTCCATCTTCCTGTGCTTACACAGATCTCTGTGTGCAATTAATGACCGAGATCTGTAATTACCGGAGGACAGCTGATGCGCACAACATGAATGTTATTAGGCATCGTGACTTGACCTTTCTGAGTAGCGAGGGAACATTAGTCGAGTCCTGATATGGCAGAAAGGAGGTTTTTGTTCCTGCGGAAAAAATGCTTAATGATTATGGCGGAATAGTGAGGAAAAAGTTACATTTTGGCAGAAAATTAAATAATGGCTAAAGTGAGGAATACTGTAGAAAAAAAATGGTTTCCATTCAGATTTTGGGGGCAAACGTTATTCGACATTGCTGTTTTTGCATGCGCGTTTGTTCACAAGCAACCCTGCCATTGATATTACTGTTAGCATTTCTTTGCGCTCTGAGCTTAAATAAAAGAGAAGAAAATAATAGCTAGATAAAGATAAAGAGATTGTATTGTCATGTCAACAGGAAATAGGTTTCATTGTGGTAAGCTGTGCTCTGTTGTGTTTCATATCATTGTTAGATATTGTATTGTGCCATGAGCCTTCACTATGTCTATATATGAAGCTTTACAGGTCTACACAGTCATTATGCTACATCACCTGCACTTACTATATAATCAGCTCCAATAAACTACATTTGAGCTATTTAGAACACAAAAGTAGTGTAACATATTACAATTCAGAGACAATAATATTGTAATAGAATAGAAAAGAACTGTATTTAATGTAATGTAAGTCATCAGTTTCAAATGATGGTAGTTAATAATATATGATATATTACATTTTGGAAGTAACTTGCTGATAATCGCTGGCCGCACCCCAGCTCTGACACATTATGTTTTGTAATTAAGTCAGCTAAATAACGGTTTAAGGTTCCAGTCCTCGGTAATATTATAACAACAACAACAACCAGCTATATGCTCTTTATGTGTGTCAGGGTTATGCAGGGTGGACCCAATTGCAGACTCACAGATTTCCGTAAAAACCAGAGTTTATTGAGGACCAAGTCCAGGGAGCACGAGGAAAACGCAGGGACACAGGAGCGACACAATGAGAGGAGCGACAATATGACAAGAGGCGAGACGATCTGACAAGGACAACAGAGGGAGAGGGGTTTAAATACACAGGGAAGGGGCGGACACAAGTGGAACATAACGATGGATGCACACAGAGGCAGAAGGCCATCGGTTAATTGGAAACACGAGGTGAGACACACAGAGGCAGACCGAGACCTGACAATGTGCTATTAATGTGTTGCATATGGAAAGACAACTCAGCCTTTCTATGGACAATTCAGCAAAGTAAAGAGACGTTACATGAACAGTCATTGTACCAAGTTACCAAGTCCTTTGTTACTTCTGTTAGCAGTAACGTTCACATCACCTTTTTGATATTTTGATGTACTTCCTGGCCTGTGTGCATAAATCAATTTCAGCAAACAAAACCACCATTGATTAGCATTGTATCAGCACATATATCAATTGCTCTTATTAGGGTTAACTCAATAAAGCAGCATTCATTTTCAATAATGATGTGAGCTGAACAGTCTCTCGCTACATAATGGAAACCTTTTCCATTTTCAAATGTAGGATCTCCATCTATTAATGAGACTCTAAAGTATAATAAAATCCAAGCGCAATGGGCAGGCACAACCTTTTACCCGAAATTAATTTTCCTATCTCTGAGGCTCAAAGGAAGGAGAAAAGAGCAGAAACAAAATCCTCAAGAGTTGCCATCATTTCCTCTCCAGATGAGTAGTACCACATTCAACAAAGGACCCTCTTCAGACCTTATTTTTCTGGTGCATTGGAGCATCTGCTGCACCTCTCACCGGGACCGGCTTCCTCCTGACTCACCTGATGGATAATGTGCTTTAAACAGCCCATAATTAGATTGACATTTTGTGGTAATGGCCCAAACCTGTAATTGCTGATTGTAGTAGATTTGCCTATCAACGGTGAGATTTATTATGGGAGTGCAGTCGGCCTCTATAGCCGTACATTTATCTGCTCTGACCAGATTACCCATCAGTGTCTTTTTAATTGGTTGTTGACAGCATGTTTGGCAAATTTATTATGTTCTGCTTAAGTGAACGGGGTCACCGGTCAACGAGTCTGGACACGATGTGAAAAGCCTTTCAGCACCCACCACATCTGATCTGACACCAGCAGCAGTCCCGACGAGCATGAATGAAGCCAAGAGGTAATCATCATTGCCTTTTTACCTCTAATGGTTCTCTCAAGTATTTTTTTTAACACATCTGTCTTTGCCCACTGCCCTCCCTCTTTCTTTAATCAGCCTGTTTTTCTCCGTCTCACACCTCCACATCCTGTTGTCTCTCACCGGCTCCCCTTGAAAACTGCCCTTTCCAGATTTAGTTTCATCGAGTTGGGATAAGGTTGCAAATCGAGAAAAAAACAAAACATTGACTAGACAATCAATATGTAGCCACGTTAGCGAGTAGAATCGGTGCTGGGGATGGAGCAACAAACAGGAAGTTGTGGCTTCTATCTGATAGCCTTTCATAAACCGAGGTCTCGCCATCCATCTTCCACTTTATCAAACTTAGGGTCGCACCAGGCTGGAGCTGATCCCTGATGACTGTTGGAGGAGGCAGGGTACACTCCGGACAGCTCGCCAATCCATCACACGGCAAACAGAGAGAGACAGACAATCACCATCAATCATATTCATACCTGCGAGCAATTTAAGGTCACCGATTAACCTCAAACTCATGTTTGACTGTGGTAGGAAACCACTGCATGTACAGGGAGGACATGCAGTCCGAGCCTGGACCTGAATCCAGGATAGTTCTACTAACACCTCTACCTAGCTCATATTAGCATAGCTATTGATCTGGAACCTCCAGAGAAAAATCCTCAAGGAAAGGCTCCCACATCTGGACTCAAACCAGATAGATTTCCACTGTGAGGTGAAAGTACCAAGCACTACACCACTGTGCAGCCGAGGTCCAATCCAGATATTACTTATTGTAAACAATGTAGTCAAGACACAAAAACAAAACCAATTGGCTCAGTAGTACTCTTATTTCTTTGTTTGTGGCTGTGGTGTTTTTTCCGATGTCCTAGTTTTTTCCTTCACACAATGCAAATACAGAAAGATTTGGGTTATTTTTAGGGATTCATTGAGAACATTACCAGTATCAGGTCTGATATTGCATGAGGAGCTTGTAACTACTTGTGACAGCTTTCTGATACAACCCGGTGAGTGTCATGTGACATAATGTGACGTAATGTGACATCATCTCACGTCGCGTGATGTCATGTGATGTCACGTGGCGGCATCTGATGTCATGTGACGTCATGTGTCAGCAACGTCGCCCACAAGCATGTAAGAGAGGACGAGCGATGTCAGTGGTTTGGAGATTCTTTAATATTAATGAGAATGACAAACGTAAAACAGGCATGAGGTAGAAACTGTCTTTCTCCTTATTTCAATATTTTGGCAGAACATTATTTACATAGCTCGGTCCCTCAGTCTACAGTCTACACTACACACAGAGTAGCGCCATAACACAAGTGGGTGGAGAAAGATTGTTTGCGAAACTGCATGAAACTTGTTGATCGTGTTAGTTTTATGGTCAGAATGAGCAATTTGGCACAACGTTTGGTAGTGACATCTTCAGGTGGAAGCCAGCCGACTGTAGCATTGAGCTACAAGCTAGCTTCCTGCACGGTGTCGTCCATACTATCGGAGGTGTGCAAAGCATTCTGGACGGCGTCAAAGCCAGAATTTTTTGCTGTTCACTTTTGAATTTAACAGCTTCTCCAATGAAGTAAATTTACTACACAATCATCTGGATAACCAGTGGAGTTTCCTAACATGCTCCATGACCTAGTAGAGCGGACCAATCAAAGCCCTCGTGGTCTGCGTACTTCGCCCTGCGTTCTGTGCCGCTGTATTTAGCCATCTTTGGAGATGCATGTCGACCGACGCAGAGGCTCTGTGGAAGTAGTTTGTGGAAACAATTAGCCTTCGGGTATCCTTTGTGTATGGAGTATGTATTAGGCTTTAGAGCATCGTGTGTTGGACACATTCATTCAGGTGGAAGTTTCAGCTCTCTGGGTTGAACCAGAGAACCTGGCCTCATCCAAAATGAAAACCAATGGAGTCAAACGCCCATGTGAAAATGATTGGAGTTGTCGTTATTCAACTTCCCAGTGTTTGTACACACTTTGAATGGAGAACTGCACGGATGTAATGACCAACTTCTGTGTTTGTGGCTTCCTGTTGGACTCTCTGTGGTGGCTTCTTCCTGTTAAGACTTCAACATGTCGAACCAAAATGGGCGAGTCTCAGACAGGATCAGTATATAAAAGGTTATTGCGGGTAGTGGTAAAAACAGGATCACAGGCAATGGTGCTAAAAGGGCTTGGCCAGACTGAAAAACCAGGGACAGAATGTGGCTAGACCGAACGTATGAGATAATGGGGGGAATGAAATCACTGACGAGTCAAGCTGGAATGCCAACAAACAACAAGGACCACACTGGTGGAATACACAGAGCAGGAGTGAGGAGCAAAACAACATCTGACAAAAAACAACATGGCTGCAGGTATATGAGAAATATAAAAAAGAAACATTAATTAAACCAAGAGACATGATAACTTACCATGACTAAGTCTAAATATCAAGTGTCATTGGGATTCTGTTTCCTCTCTAGTACAAAGGAGATTATTGTACTCAACTTTTGGTTTTCAAGTTTTCAACCGCATCTAATCAGGCATTATTAGGACCAGTAATTTGACAGCAGACTCATTTTCATGACTGGAGCAGATGACCACTTGTATCAGGGGTGTCAAACTCATTTTAGTTCAGGGGCCACATACGACCTAATTTTATCTTGAGCTTGCTGGACCGGTAAAATAGTAACATAATATTTAATAACCTTTAAATTGAAACTTTTGCCACAGAACAAAGTGTGTAAACAAAATACAGCCGGTTGCTTATCCTACTATAGATAATAGCCAGCCTTGATAGCTGGAGAGAGTATTCTTATAATCTCTTATCTAAGGTAAGCATGCAAACAAGATGACATCAGACCAGGGGGGTCCAACTCATTTCAACGTTCAGGGGACACATTTTGCTCATTTTCATGATGAGTGGGTCAGACCGGTAAAATTGTTTATTTTTTCTATTAACCATTAACTTTAAACTTAAAAGTTTTGTCTTTGTTGTGACAGAGTGTACCTGATGGAAGCTTTAATTTAATGGCCAGCGAAAAAGGGCAGCCATTCAAAAGAAATACTGAATGAAAAGTGTTTACCTCTTAGTCCAGAAACTTGACAACAGACAAGCAGAGGAGAAACTATAAAAATGATGAACCATGATGAGAAAACATTACATTTTTCACAGCCTTTCCTCTGTAAATCTAATCCCTGACAATCCATTTCATTTAACTGAAGCTTGTGACTATTGGACATACTGCATGCATCAAGCGTGGCATTAGATAATGAAGCCAAATGCACCACTACTTAAAAAACATTTGGACCAGATTGCCATATTTTTTATTGCACACTATAAATTTTTTTTTTAAAAAACCAAAAAAAAAACCCCTACATCTGGATTTCGTGTGCCAACTATAGTCAGAGCAACCAATAAAAATCATGAATGAAGTAATACATCCAATTTCAAGTGACTTCTGCTCAGATCAAAATGACCTCGCTCAGTTCGGTTCATAAATCCAGCCGACTATACAAAAACACATCCTAATGTGAGATTACTGTATTCTACAGCAGAGTATAGTATTCCAGTTGTGTGCTGCTGGTGGGAGGGTGGAGGTGTGAAGCTGTGGTGTCACTGAGGGACGTCTTTTATTCATGAGGTCTCATGCTGCCCGGCCGAGTGTAGAATAATGGGTCATTCCCACAGTACATGCTCTCAGAGGTGGGCTCACAGATCATTACTTCCACATGAATGAACACAATGAATGAAAGAGCCAGAATGTGATAAACTATAAGAGTGCAGAGAAAAAAAACGGGAAGAAACTGCAAGGGCAAGTATGGAAATGGATGTCAAATCCACGTGAATAGAAAACTGGCCATCATGAGTGCAGACCAGTGATGGCCCAATTTGATCATATCGTTTCTACCAAATATGTTCTGTGTGATTGCAAATTGTAGACACTAATTTAATATTAAATGCTGGCTAAATGACTGAAAATGAAGCTAATTAAATCAAATTTAAATCAAAGGATAAAGTATACCCAGTTGTTTATCCTTTCGGTGTTGTATTTGCCTAAATAGCCCACAATACAACAAAAGTGCTCCCAGCTGAAATGCTTCTCTTTTATCTTTTGCGTTCGGGGGCGGGGCTTAGCTAAAGCTCAATACTTAAGTAATAATTGTTATTTAGATGGGGTTTCCTAAATGGTTGAATGACAGAAGGTCAATGGGGGGGGGGGGGGGGGGGGGGGGGGGGGGGGTGACAGCCACTCATGTCAATAACAAACTTGCAAAGTCTGGAGTAGCCTAAGTACTTCCATTTTTTCTCAACAGTCTCATTAAATAAGATTCCATTTTGCTCGGTCTCCTTTCTTAACATGTATTCGTGGCAAAACAACAGCTGGTAAATGGACGAGCAAAAAGGAACAAAACAAAAAGCAAAAAACACTTCCTGTGAATCTGGTGCGGCATTTTTTTTATGCATGAAAAACAGACTGGAGTGATCAGCATTCATGAGTTATAAAATTAGGACCAAAGCTCTGGGAAAAGAATCAAAGCTTCAAGGGCAACAAACTATTGAGAATGTCACTTCCCTGAAAACATCCATCAGCCATATCAAAGTAAGTCTGCAGTACGAAGACGTGGCAAATGTTCTTCCGTTTCTTTTCTTAAGTAAAAATACAAATACTTGATGAAAAACAAAGACTGGTGTTACGTATAGTTGAAATATAAATGATCTGAAATGCGGTTAAAAATACATGAAAAGTGAATTTTTAAGTGGATTCACGTCCATACACCTGAGAGACATTATTGGCAAATGTTCTCCGTGGATATTGTAAAGCCGATTTTAACGACCACAGAAGTAATTCTGCAGGAAAACAGCAGGTTGCCATGTTGGCTGACCAGTAGCCAACAAACTGCTAAAACTGGAGGAAATACATGCAGGTCAAACATTAATTTCTAGTCTTTCGCTCTTTCCCTGGCTCTCCTGTATACTGTGTGTGTGTGTGTGGACTTTATAAAAAAATAGTCTTTGAATTGAAATATAGTCTGTGTGTGTCGAGTCGACATTAATTCAGTGGTTTTCCCTCAATAAATATTCAATTCAAGTTTCAGTCTTCAGCAGAAAGACAATGCGATTAATCGCTTCTTTATATATATATATATATATATATATATACAGTATATATATTTTTTTTTTTTTTATTTATTTATTTTTTTTCCTAGGGCAGTAGCAGCATTTCAGAAAAGTTGTGTTCCCAGGAGACGGAGTCAGAGTGTTTTCAGTGGCTTTCGAATACCATTGTTGTGTAAATGGACACTCAAAACAAAATCAAAGTTTTCCATTTTCACTCTAAAACGTTGCTGCCTCAGTGTGGCTCAAGTTGTAAACTGGTGTGGTGCTTTTGTGTTTGGCTTGTGCGCCAGCTGCTTTGCGAACTCACAAGTTTGTGCTTAAAATCATTCCATAGTCCAATGAGTTATGCAACAACCATTAAACAACATAAAAAAATCATATAAACCTGAAGCCAAACCCACACGGTCCAATCGCTTCGTAAAAATGCAAAGCAGTGACGTTAACGTTGTGGTTAGTGAACAAGTCACAGAACGAGGTTTCATTTGCTCTGTGAAACACTGTTGCATGAAAGCCCCAAAATATTGTTCTCAGTATTAATAGAACATTACACAATTCACTGGAAGCAGTGTTGCGGAAAATGAAAACATGGTTTCAAAGGTTGCTAGTGAGGAAACTTCGGTCATAGCCACGTAATCATGTTCAGTCGTCATGGAAACAGGACACTCCTCCAATTGGTGCTAACCAACGTTTGGACCAAACCGCTAAGTAAGTAAGTGTGAACATGGAGCCAAATGACTGGCGGGAGTCAAGAGGCAGTAAGAGTTAGTCTTTCCTCTTTTAAGCACATTGAGCTTTTTTGTGTGTGTGCATGTGTGCGTGTGTGTGTGTGTGTGTGTGCGTAGGGTGTGTGCGTGAAGAGAGAGGGGACAGACTTGCTCATGCTGAGAGTGACCAGGCCATTTCTCTCCATCCCTGGTTACGCCTCAATTGTGTACTTCACTCCCATAATTTATCGCAGGTCTGAAGACGCCCACACCTCTCGACTCAATGATGCTATACTTCTTCACAGGGGCACGAACAGCACATCCTGAAAGTCTCACACACACACACACACACACACACACACACACACACACACACACACACACACACACACACACACACACACACACACACACACACACACACACACACACACACACACACACACACACACAGAAACCCTGTCACCCTCCACGCTGTGCATCCTGCCGAGGCCTCCATCAACCGTGACTGACGGGATGACAAGGGGACACCGTTATGATTCATGCCTGGGCTGGTGGCCTCACAGCTGGGTACCCCCAGCAGCACACCTGGGTACCCCGGCTGCCAGCCACGCCAGCCGCGACAAGCATCACTCACACGGATGCTGAGATTGAAAAGAAATTATGCGAGATGGAAGAGGGGGCGGGCATTGAATATGGATGTGCCACAGTCAGACTTCAGGGGTCTGTATGGTGAAACCGTCGCATTAAGGGGCAATCTGCAGGCGGCACAGCAAAGACAGAAAAAGGCAATGAGTGGGAAGTTTGAGGAGGGAATTTGGTTTGGCTTTTTGGGGCAGATTGTCGGATTTGAGGATTGTTCAGTAAATCTAGTTTGTAAGCCTCAGTGATTAGTCATGCTGACAAGTCTGCTGCAAAACTTCTCAGAAGTTGGATTTTGACCGCTTTGTGGGTGTTCGTGTTTATCAGTGATATTTTTGACCTGTCTCAAAGTCAGACAAGTGCATTTTCAAGGCTCTGGGAAAACTTTCAAAAGATAGGATTTTCTTATCAGCAACATCCGGGCACTTGAGGAACTTTGCTCACAAAGCAGGAAGCTTGTCTCACTCTGGAACTATTTAGAAGTCAACGTTTACAACCAGTCACTGCAGAGTGGTTTTCCTCTCCATGTACACACACTTTCATATACTTTACAGGCCTGTGGTGCTAATTATCTGCACCACCGGAGTCCTTCTTACCTTTGGGCAACCCAACGGCAATCAACTTTTCAATTATCCTGTTGCAGGCCAACTTTTACTGTCATAATGAAATTAGAAAAGTTTTGGTGGAATTGAAAGGTACTCAACACCGTCTTAAGTATGTAGAGTAAAGTGACCATCAAAACTGTTTTGATGGAGTTTAGTAATTCAATCCATTACTAGACTCAGAATTACTTCTTTAGCAGCTAGATTCGGCTTCAGAAGGTGTGCAAATGACTTTCACTTTCTCCAACGAGCCGTCTGGCATCTTGTGAAAGTGAAACTTTCCCTCTAAAAGTCCCTCCGCCATTGTTAAGCGTTATTCTGCTGCTATGCATCCAGGCTGGCCATGACCAAAGGTTAGGGAGTGAAAAACCCGGAAGAAGGGTAGGGAAGTATTTATATCTACTAGTATATAGAGTCCTTTGACTCAAAGTTTCATTATTTTTGATGCGTCACTACAGTCGCTCATGTCAAGCTAACGGCTAACCGCGCCAATGTTGCATGACTTCAACGTTCCCACCGTGAAGCATTCAAGCTGCTTCGCTAATTAGCTGTCACATATTGTTGTTACCGTCGTCTTGTGAACACTATGGGCCAATAAATTTACAAGTTGAGTTGCTTTTACAGTTCCTGTTTACCGCATATTGGCAACAACAATTTTGTGGTTAAGTGAAACCAGTGAAGAGTTGAAGTTTCGAATCGGGCGAGGGCTTCAGAAATCACCAAGATGAGCGATACAATCTATTGAGTTTATTTAAAGACAGCACAGTTTAGAGAGGAGGAAACCAGATGTGAAAAATTACACACTTATTTCTGTATTTTGGGAATCATTCATGTAAAACTGAAGAAGATCAGCTCAGTCAAGGAAGCTAATTTAAGTATTGTACTTTGGCCACACCACGCCATCCTCACTTCCTCATTCTGTCTCCATCACCTCTTTCACTGCTTTTCTGACTTGTTTGGTTTTAATTGTTCAGTTGGTTAAAATTGGGATTACAAACCTAGAATCAGTCATCAGTGGCGGATTTTAGTCAGTCATGGTTTGCCCACTCCGGATTTAAGACTTTATCCATGTCTTGAATCTGAAAATTCCCATCAGGCTCTTGAAAGGAATTGATCTTAAGGAAATGTAGTCGTTCCGTTGCAGAAAGTGACCCGTAAAGTGCTCCGGTCTTTTGCAAAGTGCGAGTCTGTAACCACAAACCCCTGACACATTGCTTTCAGATGTGAGAAGGTGTCAGACTTTTAAAAAGTAATTCATCCTCTTTTAAGAATTACAAGCAGCCTTGAATGATTTTCCATGAAGTGTTGTCAAATTGTAGAGGCCTGTTTTTCATTTTCCTGCCTGACGAGATGATCCAGACTTCTATACTTGCTTTATTCAAGTTGGGGTCTCGGGGTCAGGAGCCTCTGCACAGCCAACACTGATCGATGCGCAGAAGACACGTTCAGAAGGTCACTAGTTCGTCACAAGGACAGACAGACACCTGCTCTTATGCCTCCAAGCAACATAGAGTCACAATCTACCTAATCTGCCTGTAATTGGAATCTCAGGGGACATGCAAACGTCACACAGAAACTCCCATGATCAGAACCATCGTGACAAAAATATCCCATTGTCTAGCCTCGTCACAGTTCTCAGATCATAATTTAAATATGCATGTGGCTTTGTTTGTCTCCAGCTTGCATGTTACAGCGAATTTCTTACCGACACATACTTAAACTGCATCAATCACATCACTTCTATGTTCTGCAGAGCAGAATTCATGATGATTTATTGCCACGTTACAACATTACAAGTGAACATGTATTGTTGTTTTTTTTTCTTTCTTTTTTTTCATAAAAGTTTGATGTTTATCCGGAAACATGGAAAACAATGTAGTTTCCATGTAGGGCCACTAGTGGGTGCTGTTTGTTTGTTTTCGTAATGCAACCACACACGACGACGACCAAGTTGCATTGCTGTTACGGTGACTACAAAACTGCAGCGTGCCAAGAGAATAAGGACTGGGAGCCATGACACTCTGGGCCGTCAGGTCCATGCGCAACAGCGACATTTTCAAAAAGTTGCGTTTTCCATCATTTACATGGAGGCAGACAGTTTTCGAACAGTTCTGTTTTCAGTGGCTCCAAACGCCGTTGTTGCGTTATTGGACCCCAGAAACACAAAGAAAGATTTGTATTTGTAAAAAAACATTGCACAAACGGGGCCCGGGAGTTCTCTACGATTAGCAAGTATTATAATACTGATAATGATAGTTTGTCTTGTTAATGCCCAGATTTCACTACATTCAAACATCTCACTGGCAGCACGCACTCATTTTCTATTGGATTGTGAAACGTTCATCATCTGTAGAAGGTATTATTCAAAATAATAAATAGCAACGCAAAGAAAATTCTGGTGAGCAACAATAGTTTTAGTTTGGCTTTGTTTTTTTTTAAAAAGCACTTCACAAAATACCTCGCTAATAGATAATGGTAGATAGACTTGAAGCTGCAGTTACACCTGTTTGTTTCCAATCGCATCCTGTTTTGGTACCCGTCTCATCCCCCTCATCACATGCTGTCAGCTGCAGTAGGAAGCCAAAACTGAACCAACTAAATGATTGATTGATCTTATCAAGTTGAGCACCCGTTGGTCAAAATGCTCCTAATCAGCAGAAACGTGACGATCAAGCAGTACCTCTGCCAGTCAGCCATCTCCTCCCCCTCCTCCTCCTCCTCCTCCTCCTCCTCCTCCTCCTCCTCCCCCTCCTCCTCCTCCTGCTGTTTGTACACATAATCCATATCCCAGCGTCGGCCAAGAAACCCACGGCTGTGAGCTCATTAATTTCTCGATGAGCTGAGACACGTTGGCAAATGTGGAACACGGTCACCTTGTTTACCAGGAGGAGAAGTTGGCTTCGGCGTGAGACTTCGCCCATCAGCCTCCAGTCGTGGCGCGACGAGACACGAGCCCTGACCCCTCCGACGGACACCCGGCCCGGCCACCGGGCCTCAGATGCTGCTAATCTAATCGCCTTGTCCACACGGCAGTTCACCTCCAGTCACCTCATCCAACACGGACACACACACACACACACACACACACACACACACACACACACACACACACACACACACACACACACACACACACACACACACACACACACACACACACACACACACACACACACACACACACACACACACACACACACACACACACACAGACTCAATCCAGAACTTGTTGTGTCCCATCTGGGAGAGGAGCCACCCAGACACCCAGACACCACTCGCTGAAGCAGGGACCAAACCAACACCTGCTGCCTGGCTTGGAAAACCACAAACACACCGCTCAGTCTCAGAGGGAGCGTTTTTTTTTCTTCTCTTTTTTGTTTTTTTAAAAGAGAATTTTCTCCCTTATGAACTGACCTTCACTCACTTATTTGTTCCCTTCATTTCGTCCTTACTTCTTTTATTTGCCAACTTCTCCCTCGTTCCCCGTCTGTTTCCCTTCACCTGTCGTCATTCCCCTCCATAAATCCTTTTACTGCTGAAATACAAGCAGAATTATTGCCCATATTCCTCCTTTTCAGGGTTTTTTCTATTATGCGGGGAGAGTGTATATCACGTGGAATATGGCATTAGATCAGCTCCGAGAGGGTGGGAGTTTCATTTTTGAAACTTTTGCTTGCATGTTGGTGACTGTGACCTGCAAACGGGACAGCCAAAATTCATGATCTGATTTCTCCTGGCACATTTCATAAGGACTATTTTGTTCACGCTTTATTCAGTCGTTGTTCAATTTGTAGAGGGTTGAAATTGCCAGTGTTTGTCTGAGCTCAAAGACAAGGTCTCTGCTAAGTTTTTTTTCTTTCTTTTTTTGTTTGAATAAAGGAGTGAAAAACTTTTCCTCAAAACCAGTCCAATATCTCTCTTTAAATGATATTCAGACACAATCAGGACTAATAAGAGCAGAACTGAACTCATCAACACATAATGTAAGTCACCTTTTTTTGTTGTATTTTTGGGAAGAAATAAATAATTAAAAGAAGAGAGTAGGACACACTAAGGCACTTTTTAAAAAATATAAAATGTTTTTTTTTCTTTATAAAAACACACTACTTCAATATTATCTGTACTCTACCATACTGTATTTGAGAACTCTATATAAGCTGTAGTGCCGATCCATAAGTAATACAGGTTCCAAGATTGAAACACGCAAAGTCCTAATTATTTATAATGTCAAGAAGATACTAACTACAAAAAAAAATTAAAAAATAATCGTTTTAGAATCATGTATAAGAACCCGTTTATGTTTCAGAAAACCTTCAGGTGATCTTCAAAGACAAAAAAAACATTTGTATTTCCACTAAAAAAAATCCATCAAAACAAGTTTAACCTCCAAAATAAAGAAATGAAGATAACACGGCTCATGAAGGTTTTCCGTATCTACAGATGTGAAACGGGTCACTTCCAAAAATGTTTCATTTCAATGACTCTGAGGACCCAAAACCCAATGAAAGTTTTCCATTTTCACTTGATATAAGAATACATAATACATGTGTGGGGCAGCGAGCTCGATGAGGCTGATGGAAGAAATACTCACTCAGTGATTTCACTGGTTTTTACTATCAGAGTCAAAGTGAAAATCCTCTGGTCCAAATTGAATGTTTCACTCACTTCATTACCTGGAGCATTCAAATCAATATCAAGCATTATCAACTATACTTGTCCCTGACGTTCACACATGATTCTGTGACAAATAACAATCATTTAAACAATACGACAAAGAATGTCTGAAGAACTACAACAGAGCAGCTCCATGTTCTGCGGGGGTCCGTGCCAGCCTGAATCTTTAGAAATGATTAGAATAAATGAAGGGGTTGGATGGAGGAAGCCTTGTGTGGAGAAGCAACAGATCCTACATGTGTCCTGCCTCCACTGAAAGGTCCTGTAAAGGCTGCAGAAGCATTAAATCTGGGAAATGGATAGGTCCACCCATTTTCTTAAAAGCATGAAGAGCAGAGTTTGTTTACTTGGAAATGTTCCTGTGACATCGATATACCCAATCAGAAGAGGGTCAGTAAAAGAAACATATATGACATTAGGTCTCGTATGATGAATTCTAGATGCACTAACTGTAGAGAACACTTGAGCACTTTCATAAAGATGGTCCTCTGCTAATGCAAACGGCCTCTTTTAGCCAGATGATACACCCGGTCACTCCAAAATCCATATCAGGCAAAATCCAGTTCTGGAACAAGTGAAGATGTTTATTCAGTTCAATCAAACCATGTAGGAGTGTACTAGAGAAAGAAATGGCGGTCCTCTGATTGAAGCATCGCTATCATCAAACAGGAAGTGATGCGAAAACTCCCATAAGAAGAAAAAGAAAGTTTGGCAACTGACATCAGCCAGCTGCCGAACAAACATTTCTTGTTCGGTGGAAGAAGACGCTGTCAAACTGGCAGGCCACGCCCCCTCACAGCAGGCACACCTCTGTGAAGCAGCATCTTAACTTTTCAACTGCACTCGCTTCAAATGTTTTCAGAAATACATTTAGCTGATCTGTTTGGTCCCGTTTTAACTGCAGGTTTTAGGAGTGAGGCCACATGCTGAACTTGATTAAAACATGACTGATACAGTCGTTAGCGAGCTGGATTGTGTGTGCACGGCACTCGGCAGTGTGTAAATAGATGCCAGAAGTGAAAAAGCATAACCTGAAGACAAACAAGAGTTTGCGGACCATGCTGCCTACGATAGTTCGGCCCGGACGGTTGGCACAGCCGAACCAAATTTCTTCGGCCAGAGGGAGCTTGGAAAAGAAAATGACATCATTTTGTTTAGCAAGGCTCTGGAGTGCCGAACTTTGTTCTTGTTCTTGTGGAGGATGAATTGAATTCAATCTGACTAAAACTTTACATGTGTGAGCAGAGTGCTGCCCGGATGAACGACCGTCACACAGCCACAGTGAGAGTGCCACCTGGTGGATGGACAGGAAGTGCTGCTGAACAAGCCTGTACATGCTCCGCTCAGCCTGAAACTTTACATGTATGATCCCAGTCGGCCCTCATCACACCAGTGGCAGCGCCACCTGAGGGACACGCTGCCAACTGATGAACACCAAGGATGCGAGGACCCGTTTAACATAGCTTGCAGATTTTGTTTTTATTATTATTGTGAACAAAGTGTTCGATCTATGTTGGTAGAGTGGTTGTTTCCCCAATCGGAAGGTCGCAGGTTCAATTCCCATGTCTACTTGTTCAAATGGTGAAGTGTCCTCGAGCAATACACTGATCCCCAAATTGCTCCCAATGCATTGACAACGTCTCACATGGCAGCCGCCTCCATTGGTGTGTGAATGTGCGTGTATGGGTGAATGTCACTAATGATGTAAAGCTTTGGGACTGCTCACACAGTTGATAAGTGAAGTCCATTTGTTAGGGATAAAATATGATTTGCAATATGACATTTTTAATTTCTCTCTCTCTCTCTCTCTCTCTCTCTCTCTCTCTCTCTCTCTCTCTCTCTCTCTCTCTCTCTCTCTCTCTCTCTAAAAGATAGAGAATAGGAGAACTTCAGGGGAAAATAAATGTCATCTATCCATCCAATTAGAACGAGACACAGACACGATGAGATGCATTCTGCACTCATGTCTAGTTGGATTGATCCTTTGTGTTTCTGTCGTCGTGCTTCTTGAGGCACCTGAGCCCCCAAACCTGCTTTTTATTCTCCAACTGAATAGATCCTGCTTGCTATAAAGAAAAAAAAAAAGAAAAGACTGGTGGAACAAGTGATATGCTAACAAATGTATGTGCATGAAGCTGTACAGATCTGGGGGTGTCTCTGAATGATGGGGGTCTGTTGAGGGTCTCAGAGGTCCATGTGGTGACTAGTTTAGCTGTAACTGGAACATTTGAATTGTAGATTGAGCTGGCACAGCGGGCTGTGCTGACATCACATCTGCCGCCCCTTCCTCTGCTCATTTTTAGCTCATTACAGCCCTGAAGATTTTCCGGCCACAGCAACAGTCACAGTCAGCGGTCCAAGGAAAAGGCTGAGGAGGTCCTGCTGGGCACAATTGTGGTGTGCACACGAAGCACATCACACGGCTGGAGGGGCTGAAGAAATCACCACAACATTAACATGACCAACAAACCTGTATGATGGCGAAATACCTGCTGTAACATAAACTACAGGAACACAGGCTTCATCAGAAAGTCATCACAGGCATGAGGCCTGTGTCGGCCCCCTGCTGTGCCGCCTGACATGTTCCTTTCACGTTAACAGCGTCACTCTGGATGCTGACTAATGCATGCAGATCCACAGTAGCTGTTTACGGTAATCAGCCTGTTAACATGCCGGCATTAGGTGGTATTTACATCATTCCCTTTCATCATCTTCACTGGAAATCCAACCCAGCGATGGAAAATGAAGAAATACATTTCATTTTAATCCAGAGGTGCCAAACATGTGGAAAAAAACAAACCACAAGGGTGAAACCACAGCGTCGATGACAGGGTGAATATACGCGCATGAAGATTGCAAAGTACAGCCAATACATCATTGTGTTTTTCCCCATGAAGTATTCTTAAAAATGGAATAAAGTTGAAGTTATTTATCTTTACATATTTAATTAAACAAACATAATTTGCTATATTATATAATACTAAAACTTCCCTGAACATAAAATTTCTGCATATATTGTACTCCTCTCTTGTGCTACCCTATTTATTATATTGCTCAGAAATTTGGAGAAATGCTTGTAAAACACACCTAGACCCAAACGTTAAACTACAAAAAAAAAAAGCGATTAGAATAATAAATAACGCAGGATTCCGGGAATTGACCAATCGACTCTTTATGAGATCCAAACAATTAAAATTTATGAATATAGTTACGTTAAAATTGCCGGAAATTATGTTTCGTGCCGTGAACGGGAACCTTCCCATAAGCATCCAATCCTTCTTTACAAATTATTCAAATTAAGAAGAAATCATTATAATTTAAGAGGTTTGCTTTAGTTTGAAACAAGTAAAGTAAGAACCAATGTCACACAAAGGTGTGTTTCAGTTGTCGGAGTAAAATTATGGAACGGTCTTAGTGATCAATTTAAGTTAATCAGTTCTTTGCCAAAATTTAAAAAAATCTATAAAATGTGATATGATTAATACACATCAGTTATGTGGATAGTTAGTTTACTTTATCAGACCTGTGGTGGAAAGATTGTTCCAACTGCGCAACAAGTAAGAAGTGGGAAAAAGATCCGGGGGAGACGGCTAATTACTGAAAGGAAAAACACTGAAAACACACGATGTGAAGATCCTGCAAAAGACAAGTAAAAAGACTCCTGCAAATTAAAAGCCAAGACATGTACAGACGTTGGAACAAAACAGATCCGCAAAAAGCCGGGGCACCAACATCAAAGTCTCCGGCTTCGCTAAAAATATCTGTTTCTTTCCTCGGGAAGCAGAGATATTACATATCTATGGGCAACATACTAATTAATGAACCAAATATATGAAGTAAAAGGGGGGGGGGGGGGGGAGTATTTGCTGGTGTGCCTATAAGGCATGCAAATCACAGTTTGTCCCATCCACGGTAGGAATCCAACCTTCCTTAATGCCTCCAGGGTTCAACACTCCAAAGAATCGTCAAACAGGAGACAACTGTTTGGGAAAAGTGTGGCTTCAAAGAGAGTGGGAGGAAGAATCAAAACCCAAGACAGTCACAAAACTCAGAGGAAATGCCTCATTTTGGTTTGAGAAAAGTTTCCCATTTACACACAATGTTGAAAACAGTGTTTCCCGTGGAAAAGTCAGACTTTCTTGGTAACAGTTGAAGAGAAGCGGACAACAGGACGGCAGGGGCACAAAGCCACAGGGTCTAAAGTCAAATCACACCATGGCAAAGTAATTAAAGTCGGCAGAGCAAGCTCGCTGTCGTTAGCGACAAGTTACATCTAATTTATTAGCTCCAGGAAACGCTGCAAGCAGAGTCTAATAGAGTTAATAAAAAAAACTTCCTTCTCCCATCCTTTGTCTGACACAACCTTAATTGGGACGGGATTAATTATGACACGTGACTTCGCAACAACAAAAGTGCAACATGTCCATTAAAGGTTCCCGTAAAGTTCCTCAGACGTCACACACACAAAGCACATATGTGACTTCTATCACATAAGAGTTGTCAACTGACCAACTTTTTGTTTTATTCTCCATTTCCAATATGTTAAAATGTGTTTGAAGACCTCTGGAGAGCTGCTGTTTGTCACCTTTGGCCTGATCTATGTGAGTCTCCGTGGAGAAAAGTGGGTGTGGTTTTGTGTGTTCCTGACAAAATCAGTTTGTTTTAAACTAAACCTCCACGATAGGAATTTTGAATCTCTTCTGTTGCTCTTGACTTTGATCACAGATCTACTATATTGCAAATTATACAGTGTGGGCAACAGGGCTTGAGGTCACTCGTAGTCTTATTATCATCATTATTCTTAGTAAATCACCTGCAAAACGTACGCAAACAACAGTGAAAATGCATCGTTCTGGACTTACTTTTCTGAAAAGTTTTGCCTTTACACAGAAACGCTGAAAACAATGTAGTTTCCACGTTTGGCCACTAGGGAGCTCTGTTGTTCATTTTCATAATGAAGTTACGTAATTAGTTTGTGATTAAATCTGAACATTTGGGGGCGAGTAGTTACATGAGTAGTTACATCAAAGAAAGATGTATTATAATTGACCGAAAATACAAAATACTGTATAAAACAATGTCATATATTGTTATTATTTTTGCAGATTAAATAAACGGAAAACCACGATACATTTTTTTTTGTGTCATTGTAATGACATGTTAATCCTACAGAGGGCGCACGTGCTCGAGGATTTAGTGGAAACTCCTCTATGGGACCGTGTGCTGGAAACCTTTTAATGGAACGCTGCTCAGAAATCTGTTGCTCCACACCCCCGGACTGCGAGGACATGCTAGCCGCAACACGTCTCTGCAGCAATAACTCATCGGGGCTGTCGGCTAATTTTTGCTTTAGCGCTTTAAGCAATCTAAATATATCGTGTTTATTCAATAGAGTTGAAATGCAGTCGGCTGGTAAAAGCTGTTGGCACCAGGCAGGCCATTGTGTCATATGTCATGCCTGTGTGTTGGACAAGGGGCTCATGTGGGTTGAATGGAGTTAATAGGGTATATGGCTTTTGAAGAGACATTACTGTCGGTTAGATGCACTGCAAAAGAACCAGTCATTATTGAACAACAGGGCTAATGGAACCTTAAGGGCCTCCTATTGATCAATGAGCTGACACTCTTTTAGACTAATGTGATCAATAATTCAGCCATAGCCTGAAAAAAGAAAAAAAAAAAAAATTGTAATAGTGCCAGCGGTGTGGCACTTACTCTTCTGACTGCTTTCGAGAGAAATGTGAGACGTACACTTTCCTACAAAACATTTCCATTTGTGAGACTGCAGTGGACGCTGCATGCTAGGTAAGATGCTATTAATACCTTGTATTCATGGGAGGGAGAGAGAGAAAGCACTTTTCTATGAAAGAAGGGTCCTTCATCTCTGGGGGGGGGGGGGGGGGGGGGATCAGCAGGCTGCTTTGGTGAAATGGTTGGGCTGATGGGAGGGGGTACGGCAAGTGGAATTTGGAGAGGTGGTGGAGAATGTTAAAGAAAGGAGGGCCTACAAATAGAGATCAGAGTGGAGGGCGAAGAGCCAGGGTGAGAATGGTCTCAACCAAATCAGATAGATAAAAATGAAGGTGCTAAAAGCAGCTTCAATTAGTGACAAGGTGGAGAGAAAATGGAGACTCAAAGTTTAAGAAAAGGATTGGTGGTTAATTACCGGAAGCTTCACCTTGAAAACATGATGGAGTCAAATATACAGTGAAGAGGAATTAAGAGAAAGCAGCAGATTTGAAACACAATTAATACTATATGGTTTCGCCAAAGAGTTGGAACGCTGTGTTAAATGTAAATTAAATCCAAATGGAAGGATTTACAAGGTTTGTCCTATGAGAAAATAACTAAATTACCAGATGTCTAAACTGAGTAATCCTGGCATTTAATTTTGAATTTGATGGCAAAAACATATCATAAAAGATAATTATTGCATTCTGGGTCATTTCAATATCTCTTGGTCAGGGGTGAGAAGGTGTGCAAGTTGTTTAAGATCATAGATTTATTCAAGAGGGAACCGTTTATTCATTTCAATCTTCAAATGTTCTTGCTTGACCACTTTCCCATCATCGTAAATCTGCTCCATCTCATATTTCTGCACATTCTGGGTGATTCGTTTTGGAGCAGTTTAGCTTGATGTGTTGAATTATTCTGACATATCAGCAGTTTCAATCATTCACAGCTACGAGTTTCGTCAAAGGTGTTCCACATAGTTTTGCCTTAGGCCCCGTTTACCTGACAGCGTTTCACGTTTCAAAAAAAGGAGTGCGTTTACACTGCATCAGCGGACACACTGACAACGATGTAGTTAGTATGCCGGGCCACGGGAGGGCGCTGTTGCTTGAGTTTGTAATGTTTTGCTGATGCACTGGCGTTGGTTGTCGTGTAAACGAGGCCTTAGGTCCAGTCTTTTTGTCCCATCCAAAGATGTGCTCAGAGTTTAACATTTTTCTTATTAGACAACGGCTTTTCTATCCATTTGCACATAATTTGTTTTTTTAGTTGTTTCTTTCATCTCTTAACATAAACATACACATGTCGGAGTCATCGTGAGCCCAATTTGATTCTGCAATAATATTTATGTCTCAGGACTGAGCTCTCTGAGTATTTTTGTCTTGAGAAGGAACTGATCTGTGAGTAATTTATTTTGTTTTTTGGCAGGTGATTGCAGAAATGGAAAAAATACTTTTGAAAAAAGAAATGAAAAAAAGATTTCACTTGAAAAAAGAAGAAGAAAGAAAAACAAGGAAAAATAAGGGGGTCAAGGGAAAAAGTGAATTATAGTACAAAAAATAAATATAAAAATGGAAAACAAATGGAAAAAGCAGAAAAGGGGGGTAAAGTAAATAACAGTGCAAAAAAGGAGAAAAACAAGAAAAAAGGGAAAAAAGAAGAATTAAAAAAAGGGAACATCCTTTCCACACCAAGACAAGACTTAAGACTTCAAGGGACTGAGACTGAGTCAAGGTCAAGAGCTTGACAACATGGTTTCTAGACCCAGACTGGACTCTCATACTACAACATTATTCATTTGTCTGATCGAGCCACATTAACATCGTAGAATCAAAAGCAAACCATCATTAAAAATGCCCGTAAGTCCTTTTGTTTGTCATATCTGATGTGATCCGTGAGCTTTTCCTCTTTCTGCAAAAGCAACAAGCGGGAGAACAGGAGAAAGCCTCCCCGGCTGCGGTGCCACGAGGACAGTTCCTATCAGATAAGACGAGTCAGAGGCGGACGGTGTTCCGATAAACATGTGGTTCTGGTTGTGGACCTTCACATGTCCTGATGTTGTGGCTCACGTCAAGCAGCTCTTTCACTCCTGGCTATGAGGAGATTGGAATGGGATCATATCCGAGCATGGATAAAAAAAATAATAGTCACATTCATCTTGCCTTGTTTTTAACTGTCTGAGGGAAAATAGGAAGTAAGTCATCATCAATCAGGCCGCCTGTATCTCCCTCCGTTTGTCTGTCACTTCCTCCTGCAGCAGCAGTTTTTACTGCGCCGCCACACATCACACCGTCCTTCTTTCTTTGCTGCATCCACACTCACACATCACCCAGTGGTCCTCACACTTCTCTCAAAAAGCCCATTATAGTGCCCAGAAATGTCAATATATAATTTGTGCGTGGACGAAACAGACGATATACATCATCTGGAGTTACATTGATTTAATCAGACGTCCTCGAATCAAACTGTGCTCACTTTGTCCATTTGACTGTCCAGCTGGTCCATAACAGACACCACCAGCGTCAGCACAGATCCTCCACACCTAGTCATTATCTGGGCAGACACCATGCGAGGATGACTCCTCCACTTGCTCTTTTTCTCCTCCATCTTGCTCACACTCCTTCTGTTTCTCTCTATATTCTCAGATTTCTGTTCAGTGAAACACCCTGAGGTTTTCTTTCGGTCTCAGTTTACATATTTGGGCCCAAAATGATTAAATGTGGTCCAATGACACACAAAGCGTGCTAAATTACATGCTCTCACAGGTACAGACTGTTACAAATGACACAATGGGCGACATCACGCTCACAAAACACGAGCATTGAAATGAGGGTTTTGTGTGCGTTGGATCCCGTTTACATGAGCTGGAGGCAGTTTTGCTCATGGGTTGATCATGGAGTGACTGGATGCAGCCCTGGGCCCTGACAAGGCAAAAAGAAAGAATTAGTTGAACATGGTGGGGGAAGTTTTTACAATTAATGACATTACTAAAGGTATTGTTAGTGTTACGGCAAATAAGTTCAGACACTGTTTGCAAGACGTTTCAATTCGTTTATGCGTTTTTGTTGTGGAAAACTTTTACAACGTTTTAAAAACCGATGCGACCCGGAAACAGCAGAAACGCTGAAAACAGTGGAGAGAACGACGCCTTATAAACATAAGCAACGGTGAGCACACAGAAGCTCGTATGAGTTGGATTGACGTCACTTGAACACGCAGTGTAAACAGAGCCCTTAGAACCAGGCTGTGGTGTGCCAGAGGGGAGAGGAGGATAAAACCACCCTTTAGTCTAGAAACAACCTTCTACTCTTGAAAGTAGCTTAATATCTAAGTGAATCTGAGCCGTCTCCTCGCACTACTGATGTAAAACACACAAATTAATATTGTAAAATAAGTTATCACCCAGATCAGATGGATACCAGGGGCTACAGTTGCACTTTAAAAAAAAACAAAAAAACTTCTAACCAGCACATGTGAACAAATGCTTCCTCGTGCTTATGGAGCCGCTGTTGACAACAAATCCGTGTGTTATTGGTATTCTTATTTTTCTTTTTAATCTATTCATAATTTCATAAAAAAACTGCCCACTCCATGTATTCTTTAGAAATCAATCCATATAGGATCGATCACACATTCATTTCTTCACAGATCAATCAGTTTACTAAATTAAAGAACATGAAGTACATGCATGTATAATAAGCACAACAGTGCTGTACTAGTGCTATCAAGGCAAATATAGGAATGTTTAAAGTCATAGGGAAACATCTCCATTCATAATAACCTATTGTTCTACAATTCTTCTTTGTAAATAGTGTCTTGTTGTGCTTTCATTGTTAATCCTTCGCCACCCATCTACATCCGAGGTGTCAAACATAAGGCCAGTGGGCCAGGTTCCAATCCAGCCCGCCAAAGCCGAGCAAAGTGTAAAAATTTCAAAGAAAATTTTTTTAAACAAATTTCTAAAGAGTAGCAACACAACAGAACATTGAGACCGGAGCTGATATACAGTATCAGTGATACTGCTGTGAGTGACAGCAAACTGCAATCGCCTCAACAGTCATGTTTTCAGGTTGAGCTTATAAAAATATAGAAAATTAATTGTTCAAAGCTTTTTATTGTCACTTTTACGAAAACAATGAAATTCAGTTTGTCACTCTCCATATTAGCAGCATTAAAAGATGGCTTATATTAACGTTAAATACAGATTGGAAAATATGTAGGCTGCAAGTGAATATAAAATATCTAAAATAAAAAGATATATACAAAAAAGAAAATAGCAAATGCGAGGGAGATGTCATGTGAGCATTATATAACCATAACATTGCAATCAAGCATAAATATTGCACTTGACCCGTCCTAGAGACGAGGAGCGGTGAGACGCCATTACCGAGCTCGGGGAGCGGCTGAGGTGAGAGTCCAAGACGTCTAATTACGCTTCTGCAACCTCTAAGTATTTTGGACATTTTACTGAATTTTGCACCACAAGGTTTTACTCAAATTGTCTTCATGACTTTGTTGTCAGTTTCAGTAGTAATTGTTTGGTTTTTCAAAAATATCACCATTTCCATCACGATTACTCTGGACACAATAAAGGAAAACTTCAATTTAAAGGATAATATAGCAGTATTTTACCAGATGAAACTGTTCTCTTTGTGGCCGCTGAATTAAAAATGTGTTTGACACCGCCGATCCACATAAGCTGGAGAATTCGATCGTTTCGATTTGATCTCCATAACCACTTAAATGAAAATAACTCACAATCCAATAAAAAAGGTCCAAACAAAGAGCGGCAGGATGTCCTCTGTACCTTTCTTCACCTGTAATATCTGTAAGATGACATAAAGGCTTTCATTTTGCAGGGAGAGCCACTCTCACATCTCTCTCGGATGAGTTCAGGGCTTGTCGGGGCTTTCAAAGTGGACGGATGATCTTCCAAAGGACAACAGAACGTGTAAAATACATTTCCATTGGATTTGTTAACATTTTCAACAGTCAAGTGTCTCCCCACTCTTCATCTCCTAGCTGGTAACTGCTCTATTTCTATACTTGATTATACTAATGTGTTAGAATTACCTTTTTTTTCCTGCAGCCTCACACATCGAATTAACAAATCCAAAAACCAAGAATAATGTGCAGCAAGGTGAAAGAACAGAGAAACTTGAAAATCAAGAGGGATAAGTCTGTAGGTGTCCTATCAAGTCATATTAAAAGCTTGAAACATTTTGAAAGTTGTGATTAAACTGTGCCCTGCTGCAGTGACGGTAATGAAATCAAATATTAAATGCTTAGTTTTAGGAGATATTTCATGTTTGTACAGCACAAGACATCAGTACAACTTTGGTTTGCCTTGAAATTTACAAAACTTTTAATTTCACACCAATAACTTTTCTTCCACTCACAAAACTATGAACAGCAACAAACAAGCAGTTTGAAACTCTTTGCTTCTAAATACTTTCACAGTGTATTGTGATTTAAAATTGTGTGAATTTAAACCAAGTCACTAAAGATCTTCTAATATCCAGCTTTTCAACACTCTCACATGGGTCTCGTTGGTCCAAAATCATTATATTCAAAGTTTATTGCCCCAAATCCAGCTTTTCCTTGATTTTCAACCATTTGAATATTGGATCATAGGAGCTCCATTCAGAATCTGCTGTGTCTGTGTGAGCTGGACTGGGTCAAAGGGAGGGCCTACCTTGATCGGGATTGGCTAAACCCCCGATGGTCTAAGACTCCTTGTATGATGTAATAGAAGTCCACGGTTGTTATCCTTCATCTGGGACGGCTGAAAATCCCACAATGTGTAGCAACCTCCAGTCCCGTGGGCTTCCAAACGACTCACACACTGTCCAGGAGAAATGCTGTATCGTATCACCAGGATTTAAAAAAAAAAACATTCTACATGTTTGTTTTCTTTCAGATTAACGCGGTATATCACATGGTTGTGTTCCTCTATCAGTATATCAAAATAAAGCCGCCTCTTTTGTTACTTTTTTTGAGCTCTCTCCCTTTTTCACTAATTTGTCTTTCTCCCCCTCCTCTCGTTTCCGCTCTTTTTCACACTTTTGCTTGCCACCGCCAAACAAAATGACAGAGAGAAAAGCACTCAGGAGGGTGTTTGTTCACACACAGATGAGCAGGCAGGCAAACCGGCAACGTCCTCGGCACCTCCTGTACCTATTCCACGGCAAACAACAAATAAAAAGCTCTCCGAGTCTCGGCGCAGATTTGATCAAGGCCGCTTTTGACATTATCGCCCCCGCGGGCGCCGTTACTATTCTCAGCTCCATATACAGCCTCTTCAGACGGCACGCTCGCCTGGAAGAATTAGCAACCTGCAATAACAGAGTGCCAGGCTAAAAGCTACGGTCTGCTACTACGCCTCAGCGCCGCGCCGCGTCGCGCTTCAGCTGGCTTATAAATCTCCCTATAAAACATCTGGGCTTTCTATAAAACGTGAGGAGGGCCGAGCATGTGCGGCGCACCCGACACCTGATACTCCCGCTGTGACGCCGCGCCTCCGAGCGCACCCTGAAACGGCCCCGTGCTTCTCCGCCGACTCCGTCAGTGCCCCCCGAAGGTTTACAAAGGGAGTGGGCTTTTTGTCTGGTCACACGTTTGCCTTCTCGTCTTTACTGCAAACATGTTAAGAAAACTTAAACCATAACAAGCCCCTGATCAATTATGAAGCGTAACGTGACGCGTGCACGCTTTCAGGGTTTTCCTCGGTCGCCTGGCCGCACTCTGAACCTTCCTCTTAAAAAGGAAAGTCTGTCGGGGGTGAACGGCTTAAGTGTTTTCCCTTGTGTTAAGTACGGGATTATAAAAAAAGATGACTGACATATTAGCTGGTGACAGGATTGGTGTCGGGGTGCCGGTCCACTTCACCCGGGCCAGATCTGGGTTTATGAGACTCCGGGACCCTGCAAACCTCCAACACGACACACTTAATGGCTTCATGTGTTTAAAACGTGCGCTGCAGCGTTTCATGGCCCGAAATGCAATCGGCAGGATCTAACAACTTGATGCCCCGGAGGAAAGATAAGAGGCGATTTTCCCGGCCCGGTAGGATTAACCCTGTCCCCCCCCCCCCCCCCCCCCCCCCCCCCCCTCGCTCCGCGCTCCAAGGAAAGCGGTGAACGGGATCCAGCTGTGACGTTTCAGACGAGGCCATTGCAGATAATAAGGGGTCATTAATGAAGTTTTCTTTCACCACGAGCCCAGACGTTTCCTCCTTGGAGAAGTGGAGGTTGACAGGTGCGAGTCTCGGCCTCGGCCTCGGCCCCCCCCCCCCCCGAAACTAAAAGCTCAACCTCAAGCGTCCGTGGGGAATGTTTCTCCTGGCTGCCATTTCAGGCCGGCCTCTCTGTTGAAATGTGATTATGTAAACTATGTGGGGCTCACAAGGGGAATCTACACAGAAACACATTAGTTATGCCGTATGTCATGTGAAATGCCTCAAATAAACCGAGAGATAGAATCGTCTCCAAGAACAACTCTTTCTTCTCGCTGCAGCCTCTCAGGAAATACACACTTATTCATGTTTAATACAGTTTATACACACCGTCGGCTGCCAGTGCGTCTAGATTGTCATGAGCTCATTGTGTGGTAACTCATTATGATATGAAGCTCAACCGGAATCGAATGTCCGCCTTTTCATTCGCTCGGTTTTATATGTTGGCACCCTTTTTCCCTGCAGTCGTCCGCTGCTCCGCTTTTTACCTTTTTCTTCCTGTCCAAGGACATTTGGAGTTTTGTTAACGGTGGGCAAGGTTAGCCGTGTCCCTCCGCACCCCTGATTTATGTGGTACCAGGTATTTGTTGTATAAATATTAAAACACGGCGGCTCCATTGGCTGCCAGCAATAACAGGCTGACTGGTTTCCTGTGTGGAGTTAGATTGCCTCGCCTCGCGGGGGCTTCGGGGCCGGCAGGGCCGGCGGAGTCATGATGCGGGAGGGGGTTACTCAAAAAGAAAGGAAACGTGGAAAAAAAAAAAAACCTCCACCCAGCAAGACATAAAGACACGATGGGCTCGAAAGGTGAAAGTGTTTTTCCCTCTGAAACAAAGACGAAAGGCGAGGCGGGGTCAAGAACACAATTGCCATCAGTGGAGACGACGGCGGTCAAAACGGTGCCGTCGGGCGTCTCTGCAGTTTGAGAGAGAATCCTATGGCTTCAATATCACACGGTTGTCTCGTGTCCTTGAGGTGTAGCTCACTTAGTCACTTAGTCTGACTGGTTCCTGCGGTTTTCACAATAACACGAGCCTCACGGGCCCGACCAGAGAATAAGAAGGAATGAGTCTGACAAAGCTGTCGGTCACACTCTCACCCATCAAATGAATCCCGGGTGTTGATCTCATCAAGGACCACATAAACACAATTCAAGATTTTTATTTTATTTATTTATTTTTTTGCCATTTTTACACATAAACCGACAGTTTGGACACATAGCAGTTGGTGTGTGGGGCTTTCTTGGAAGTCAAGTTAAAAAAACGACACAATTTTCTATAATAGAATTAAGAGAAGACACTCTTGAATGATATAAGAAATAAATACAAAAGGAAAAAGTAGACCTGATGCTGCAGCTGAGGTACAAACATAATACTACATAAAATGGGCCTGACTAATAAAAAGAGTATTAGCATCTGTTTATACGGCAATGTTTGTGAAAATGCATCCTTTTGTGATTTTGTTTCAAAACAACAACAACAGTGTTTCATTGAAAATGTTGTGTAAACGGGGTGTAAATCTATAAACCACCGCAATTCCAAATATTCTCCTTCGTTTTAGTGCGAGGATAAGTGAGTACATGCAAGTTAATTCAACATATTTCTTTTGTAAAAACTGAAAGAAATATGTAAATTTGACTAAGAACAGGTAATCACTCATCAATAAGCCATTTTTAACTATTTGTCCTTATGCAATATCTGATGAAATGTTCAAAATATCTTAAAAATCAAAGTACTTAATACGATTGTGCTGCTTTAGGCTGGCATGTTGCCAAAATTGTAATGTGGAAGTCCACAGGTTTCAGCATGTACGTTTTCTGACACATTCACCTTCACCGTTACTCTGCAAGCAGTAAGAGCTGCTCATCTTTCTAAATGCGTGCCGGACACAGTAAATATACCAGAATGTGGACTTACTTCTATTAAAAAGTAAAAACTTCAAGTTTTATTTGTAATTTTAACACTTTACAGTTATCCCGTTGACTCAACTCGACTCTGGCATGGGGTTTGTTCTGCGGGCCTTATGTTTGGAACCGCCTGCCACAGACGTCACGCGAGAGGTTTTTATTGAGTTTGAAGCATATTTTTGTTTATTTCCCATTCGGTGTGTTTTGTAGCGACCTGCAGGCGGAAGCCGTCAAAGAGCATTAGCCCAGCGGGAGAGAAACACAGAGCCATTCACCATTTCCAGTGAAGTCACTCTGTTGGCACAGTGGGTTTGCCAAACACAATGGGTGGTTTGGGGAGCAAAACAATGCAACAAAATTCAACCACATACGGAGCTGACCCATCATCCAACACGCAGTAGCACAATCCCGGTTGATGCAAGTCTGCCGTTCACCTGGTGATCGTTAAAACCGAGGCTCAAATTATAACCCTTCAGTTGTAAACTCCTGCCTGGTGGTTCTATAAACAGTTTCGGAGCCACATCATTAGTTCACTGGAGCCTCGCAAAACAATTTCCCACCAATGTGATACCTTGTTTTTTGGGATTGTTACGACCCGCCTCTGGTTAATGATTGTTGGTGGGCCAGTCGGTCCAGACAGAAACCTCTCAGCAGCTTTTTATCCCTCTCTTGACCAGGACGCCTCTATCTATTTAGGTTTTATGACTCTGGAATCATCGAAAAATGCATGAATGAGTCACTGCTTCTGCCCTTCCAAGATGTATCTAATGTCCAATATGTCCTGCTGTATTACTGTGTGTTTTTGATGGTACAGAACGGATGCTGATGAATTGTGAATTCCACAGTTGAATCTCTGTGAGTCTCCACAATGACTAAGGTCTTGTTTACACGACGACGTTTTCAACTGAAAACAAAACTTTTGTTATGTTTTGGGTGTCCGTGTACGTGACAGCAGCGCTCGTTGCCACTGAAAACGCAACTGTTCGAAAAACCCTCCTGCTGCACATGGGCACCACAGCAGTAGTAAACAGTTGTTCGGCATGTGTGTGAGTATAGATGGAAAATAACGACAACGTTTGTCTCTATATTGTCCCGGGACTAGTGGCGAGTCACCGTAAAAGCAATCAGTGGTTTTAGGCATCATGTAATCATCTCCATTTATCTGCATCCGAGCTCTCTGAGATTGCTTCATAACTCTTTCCAGCTTCATGTGAACTACTGATTCTTCACGGTGTCTTCCGTGATTCCAGGCATGGCTCACATCAACAGTCGCTTTTCTTTTTCTCTTTTTTTCATCTTGGTCTTTCATTGACTTGGACTCCAGGCTCACTAACTTCTGACTCTACTTAGCTTTGGTTGGCGACATTAGCCCGGGGTTTCACAGACGTTTCCCAACGCTGCGAATGATTAAATGACTCAATATGGACGATACAATGGTCCGTGTGTTTTCACCCAGGAGACAGGAAAATTCAAAATATCTTCTTGTCTGTGTATTACTACGTCTAATAGCTCAACTTTTTAAATTCAACTTCTGAGAGAGAGGCTCTCTATTTATCTTTTTCTTCAAACATGGAAGAGGAAATTGAGTTGTTTTGGAAAAGAACCTGTAAAGCTGCAGATATTGCAGACGCAGCATTGTCTCCATTTTCTGTTCTCGGAGTTTCGTCTCTTCTTGGTTCTGCTGCTGGAGGTAGAAGTTAAGGTGACCAAAGCTGTAGATCACATGTCAAAGCTTTATTTCCAGATTCAA
Source organism: Lipophrys pholis (assembly GCF_963383615.2). NCBI lineage: Eukaryota > Metazoa > Chordata > Actinopteri > Blenniiformes > Blenniidae > Lipophrys > Lipophrys pholis. Next base: position 17,787,403 of record NC_137641.1, on the reverse strand, counting down.
AATGTACATTTAAGGAATCAGGCGGCACCGGGGACAGATCGTGAACCACTGACATGAGAGGTTAATACCTGAGCGATTAACAAAAGAGGTACAGGTGTAGATGAACGGTTCCATGTGAACGTGATGGGTGGTCATAGTGTGCAGATGTTTGTTTTTACATTGCCGCTGTCTAGTTTAAGCACAGCCACAGTACACGCATGTACTATACATTTACTGCTACTTACAAACCAGAACAAATATACCCTCAGTATCCTAAACTCAGTTACATTTGTATTTTCTTATTGTTACAGGTGCTGCCCTGAGCAGGTTCCTCTCTTGTTTAATTGATTGCTTTTTGGTATTTTGTATTTGGCTCAAAACGACCATAGTGAGCTTAACTATTGCTTAACGAACAATAAATATGAACAAATATAAACTGCTGTCTGAACCTGGTCTCAGTTTGCAGGTCACACGTCTTTTTTTGTGGATTTAGTGTGACGCGCTCTCAGACTTTTGGGTGATTTGTTTGGTGCAGTTTTCTCTCCTGGTGTTCAGTATCTCTTTCCTCCTTTTTTTAGGACCTTTCGCCAGGCCCCTCCGCCATCTTACTGACGGTGCTGCGAGGCAAGTAGCCCTAAACAAGGTCAACTACTGGCTGTTTGCTGCTTCTCCAGCTGCGGCGGTAGATTACAGCCACGGCTGGCTCATTACTACCACACTGTGGTAGCTGCTGGAACAGATTGGTAGAAAATTTAAAAAATACCATCCACTGAGGGTAAAATAAATCAATCAGTTATTAAGTTGTCTCAGGCCGATATGTGACGGGTCGGTTTGAGCGGACCCAAACATCATTGGCTGAAGAATCACCTGACCAGAGAACCAGGCAGCTGATTTGTGCCGCCATGGAATCTGGACGACCGCTGCTGGGCCAATTATCTTTGTTATTGTGTTGCTTAGTTGTTTAGTTCTTTTTCTGGCAGTTTTTCCATTCTGTTTTGTAAAAACCTTGTGTTTATTGTTCACAATAAAGGCAAATAATTAACTTAAATCGTTTTTCATCTCGTTTTATGTCGTGTCTCATTTTCCCACATCATAACACTCATTAATATCCCTGTGTGAGCAATGGTTTAAAGTCTATAAACTACAAAGAGTAAATTCAACTCGCCTGTGTGAATAAAATCTACTCATTTGCCTTTTATATATTTACGTGTCTATTTAGTCAGTTTTATTGAAAGATCAGCCTTTCAGGTCTCTGTTGGACGAGAAGCTCCGAATCAATGAATGTGATTATTGTATCGTCTGCAAACAAATATACAAACGTGTGTAGTGGCAATGTTTGATTATTTTCCAAGCTCTCTGTTCTCTTGGGTAAACTCAGTATAGTAGGATTTTCTCATGTTGTTTACATCGTCTCTATGTCCAGATATCCTTCCCATGACAACATCGTCTTCATTTCTACTGAGACGAAGAACATCTCCTCAATCCAACACTTATTCAGACCCGGAAGTTCATTTAGTCGTGGCTCTTTAGGACAAAAGCGATATTGTTTACCCAAAGTATCACTTCAGCACAGAGTGTGTGTTTTAACAGTCTGATGATAAAACCAAAATGTAGGATCAGATTCTCTTTGTTCCGCCCCGAGCGAACTCGATAGCACAATGGTCAGAATCACTTCAGCCACCAAGAACGGTGTAGGAGTTGGTATTGGCAGACACTTGAAAGCTGATCCGTCTTCAGCGCTCGCCATGATGAAGCTGAAGGTAGACGGACACCAGGATCTCATGCTGCAAAGCGATCCCTTTCTAAACTGTGGACTTTTTGGTCTAAATATACACTTTTTTAACAGCGTCTGTGTTTGTGCAGGGCGTTGTGCTCCCGCGGTGTTGGACCGTGACGCGAGTTCAAAGAAGATGCTGATTTTAAAGAGCCACGTATTTTTCCTGACTGACCACAAACTTACGACACTGTTATGTCTAATGGATTAGCGAACGTCTGCTTGACAAAGAGTGACATTAGCATTCATTTGTTGTTTGTGGGGAAGCTGACAAATGTAAATCCGATATCGATCCTCCACTCCCTTCGGCTCGGTTTTGATCTGGTGATTTCTCTCCTTTGTGTTTTTGAGCTGTCAGTTCGTCAGCTGAGATTTAGGCACGCCTGTCAACGTGTGCGGCCCACCCACGCCACCCGTCTGTGTGTGGATCTGCAGAGACGTGTCTGTGCAGGAGAATAATAGCCACATATTTTGTTCTTTAAAGCACCGGTCTGACAGTTTATTAAGTGTACTTCCTTGTTACAAAGAAGACTGTCTGTCACGAGCAGAATATAGGAAAAAAAATAGGATCAGTGAGTACAGTGTCAATAAAAATGATGCATTGGAAAAATGTCGGGCCAATTTAATTGTGATTTTAAACAGATTTTTGCTTTTTTTTAAGGAAAAAGTTAGCGCAGATACTACAAAAATGAATGTGGGAAGTTAACAGTAAAAAAAAAAAAAACATCTGGTACAACATCACTCAACAGAATAAACACAGGCCCTGTTTACACAACGTTTTCAAACGAAACAAGAAAACCTTCCTTACATTTTGGGCGTTACGCCGCCGCTCCAAGCCAATGAAAATGCTGCTTTTTGAAAACGCTCCGCCTCCACCTGACGTGACGAAAGTTTCGCTCTTGAAGCTGAAACTCGGAGCTGTTGTGCTAATGCACTTCAGGATTAGAAGAGATTCAATCAGTCGAATTGACTGCACGCACGTTGCTGCTGGATCGTCGGCGCGGCAGCCATTTAAAAGCAATGTGCCATTAAAGCAGCCACAATGACAGTGACAGCCATAATGGCCGTCTGTCTCATTCGGCCTCAGCGGCAGTTTGTGGCGAAGACGGGTCGACTCATCTCTTTTAGTCATCCCTCTAAACGCAATAACGGCGAGTTGCCGAGGAGACCCCCGCTGTGTCTGCGGTCGCCACCAGCGGCTGGACCACAGAGCATGTGCAACGTGAGGTCTCGCAAGACTTTTTACGAGTTAACCTGAAAAGTAAGTCAAGGAGCTTTTGGAGGGAAATGGAGAGCTGCACGTGGAAGCTGCTCTTGCGCAGGGCAGGTAGTCAGTGAAAACAGCTGCCAGCGGCTGGAAACAAGCTTGATGACAGCGCTGAGGCCGAAGCGTAAACACGTCTCTGAAGCTAAATCCAGCGGCGCAGAAAGAGAGCCGGAACGCTCCGCCGAGGCGCGCGGGTTTCATCCATTGTAAATATTAAAGTATTACATGGTGGAGCTTTAAATAAACAATGAGCATCTGAAAACATTACTGAAGCTGAAATGTGAGGTTGTTAGCCGGCGCGTAGGTAACACTGGGGGGGATTATTGGGTGGCTGCGGACCCACCTTGGTTTACATGCAAGCTCGCCCGAGGACGCTCCCGGGCAAGCAGGCATGTGAGCAACATTGGAGCAGACTTAACAACGCCAGATCCAAATCCCAGAACATCTGCACATGGGGGGCCGGAGGAGCAACAGCAGGATTATCAATAAGAAAAATATGCTGACAGCCATGAGGTGGAGGTCATTTATTACACATGTGCATGCACACCCGGGTAACATGTACGCGAACAGCATCTCCCTTCAGCTGGGGTGGGGGGTCGGGGTCGGGGGGGGGGGGGGGGGGGGGGGGGGGCTGTAGCTTCCTGCTCATTAGTCTCATATGGATTGTGTACATTTCTGAACACACACTCACACACACACACACACACACACACACACACACACACACACACACACACACACACACACACACACACACACAGCTCCTCCAGTCACACTGCAGTGACGGCGCTTATTCCAGGCTCACGGCACACATACGGAGAATAAACTGCACACATGCACCAGAAACCAAAAAATATGTTAAAGACTGGATTTACAGCACGAGCACTAAGAGCGACTGGGACACAGTAATCGTGAGCACACAGTGTCAGTTACACTGATGGTCTGTTGACATTTGTGGCGGTTCAGCTCGCACACACAGCTGTTTCTGGATCTGAGCGCGCCGCACGGTTCATTGCCTTCAGTTTTCGCGCCTTTAAATAGCTGCAGGCATATTGATTAAAGTATGTGAGTATATGGTGGATGTGTGTGAGGCTGGCTTTATTATGTATTGGTGGGGAAAAAAAAAACATTTAGCCTTGGTTTTTTTGGGGGGGAAAGATACTTGTATATTATTAGGTATTGATTTCAGTAAATGGAGTGTCATTTGGTGAACCATGCCTAACTTCAATCTATTCATCAGTATGCAACAAAAAACCAAGCAAACACAAAGATCGATTGCTGATTGATACAAAAACTACAAGCACAAGCTGGAAATAAAAAAAATAGTTACAGCTATATCTATATATATAGTTTTTTGTAATGAAACCATATATGCGTGCAGAAAACAATATGCTGTAAACATTAAAAATGGGAGTACACGGACATTCGTATGGACATACGACAAATTGGTATTGCTAATCCTGGTGACTGTCAACTATAGAACTACCAAGTCCCAGGAGAATAAGGACTGGGAGTCATGAGACTCTGGAGGCCACCATTGAGGTTATTGTCCATCTAGGGCGGCGCTCGTGCATTTTCAGCCGTTTCCACTGAGATGGAGCCAGAGTGTTTTCAAAAAGTTGTGTTTTCAGCCGCGCAAACAAACACCCAAACTACCACAATGGTTTTATATTTGCAGTTGAAAATGTAGTCGTGGAGACACCGACTTTCAGTTGTCTGGTTCAGTGTGTGGAGCTGGTCCGAATAAAGGTTGGTTGTAATTCTGTGCCAGCGGTGGAATAAACTCAAGATGTGCTGATGGTCAGAAATGTGACAAAAAGGTTGTGGCGGAGTGGGCTCAAGGCTCCAGCGTGGAAATGTGGTTTCGGTCGGTCAGATGAGGTTGCACGGCTGCGACCAGTGTTGAAATGGTTTGAACAAACCACCCAGAGACAGAACAGAGGGGCGGTATTATGTTACCTGGTTGAAGAAAGACCATCAATATATCAATGTCTGTTTAGAACCATGTCGAATTTTTCAATATCCTGTCATTTCAATCGTATTAAGTCAGTTTTGTGATTGCTTTACTCTTTATTGACTGGTCTCTTTTATGAGTCCACTGTTCAGTTTATCATGACCTTGGTAGTGGACACAGCGTGCCAGACTGTCTCTCTTTGATTAATCGCAGACCGATCAATACGGGCTGATTGGCTGTCTGTGTTTGTTTTCCATGTGTCAGTGTATCTCCAGCTCAGCCCTGCTCTCTGTTCTCTGCACAGCCATGACTTCATATTCCCCCGCACATCAGCTGATTTATAGTCCAAGGAAATTAAATTATCTGTCAATGCCATTGTTCCACTTAGAGGAGCGTTTGAGCTGAAACTACGCTGAACAGCCCGTAAAGACGGATGGCTTTGCGGCCGTGTTTTGTGCCCACATTAAGTCCCAGAGCCTTTGTTCTAATTGTGAAAGAATTCCTGAGCTCATGTGCTCGGCTGCTTTTCTTTACGTGGGTATTTCCCAGCACCACAGCTGTGATCCGTCATATGATGTTTTTCCGTATTTTAAAGACCACACTGACATTATTTTGCATAATAGTTGGAAATACAAGGGAGGGAAAAATGAGCAAAGATGTTTTTTTTTATTGTACTGCCAGTGGATGCAGGGTAATTTAAATCATTATAACACAATGGTGGGTAAATGAAGGCACTCATTGGTCTCAGATGGAAATAATTTAGTTATTTGGCTCTGTTACCCTTATGTCTTATTTCCCATTTTTATTGTTTGGGATTTTTATGTTTTGCTTTTTTTATTGTCATGCAATTATCATTAAGTAAGACCAATTTAACTCTTCAGTGCATGAATGTTTTTGCTCTCTCTATACAACTATACTATTAACACTAACACGTATAGAATTGTTTCTTTAATGGATTCATAGTCTGTGTGACAGTCTCCTGACCTCCACAAAACAAATTTTAAGAAAAGTTTAAATGCTTTTTGAAATGTAATTTGACTAATTCCTGTTGTCCTGTAGTCTGTGTGACAGTAGGGCCGGCTCAACGGCAAGGTCAATAACCTTTAAGGATGTCATAAAAGAACACTGGATACCACAAAAAACAAATCCAACATGTACAATTTTAGCATTTCTAAATTAAAAGCTATTCTTGAAAAAAAATATGCCCGTTTGTCAATTTGATGGCACCTCTCAATAAGGTTGGGACAAAGGCAACAAAAAAACAGAAGTATTTTCTAACTGTGTTGGAGACAGTATGAAAACTGTATGAAAGTCATTTCTTCTATGTATTCAATCACATAATCTAAAATATATAATAGAATAATAAGTCAATTCAGATACGAGCAGACAGGTTGAGATGAGACGGGATGCATTTATGGGGGAAATACAAACGTTATAGTGGGATAAGATGAATATTAATTAGGCCTGACTCAGCTTATTCGACTCGACTCTGCTCTACTCGCCTCTACTCGACTATGATGATCGTCGCCACATGCCTTTGATTGTTATTGTAAGGTGGTTGTTCTCCTGGGTGGTGCAGTGGTTAGTAGTGAGACTCCTGCCTCACAGCAACACAATCCAGGAAGAGTTTGCATCTTCTTCCTATGACCAGCGTACATTCTGCGTACATTCTGCATACATTCTGGTCACTTCTGGCTTTTGTTTTTCCCCCAATCACTCGCACCACATGGTGATCAGAAACAAACAGTCAAACTTCGTCGTCGGTTCATATGAACATCAGATACGCACCATTGTTAATGTTTGTAGCATATTGTTCTCTGCACACAACAGGAAATATGCATAGTTTTCAGCGTTTCTGACGGTTCTGTATTAGCAGACATCGTTTTCAAAACGTTGGCGTGTGAACATGTAGCGTTTCTAAAATGACAACACAAAAACAATGTGTTTTCACTGGAAATGGTGTGTAAACAGGGTCCAAGAAATCAAGCAGAAGCTGTCCGTTTGTCTTTCCTACATGTGCAGACGGAGCAGTGCTTGTCTTTCTGTTTTGTTTTTGGTGGAACTTCTTCTGCAGAGTGACTTCCAGGACAAAATAAAGCTTCAATTAGCTGCTGATAGTCATTGATCCAGCTTTTCTTCTTGCGGGCATGGCTGCTGCTGCAGCTGAACTGAAGGCTTTTCCAGGTTCGTCAATTCTTCTGGCGTTCGGTTTGGGGAATGTTCTCTGGAAAACCACTTGTGCTTTTAGATTTTATAGCATCAAGGTGCAGGCAGCTGTGGTAATATGAGAGGTTGTTACATTTGGCCTTGACTGATGTCCAACTGAGAGTTCATGATGTTGGATTCTGTATGTCTGTCCTCCTCGTCTGCTTTCAAGTTATTAGTTTTAAAAAGGGATTCACTCTCCTCTTATATGCAGCCTCGTGTCCATCCTCCATTTGAAAAGCTGCTTCTTTTTTCTTTAAACTGCTGTTTTACAATTTTTCATTTGTATTTTTCGGTGAGGTTTCTGATTAAGACTTGATCCAAACGCTGCAGGGGGAGAGGCTTTTAAATACAAAGTGGTTGAAGGCAGGGAGACCACAGGTGCTGCACATGAGTGCTGAGCAGAGGAAGAAGACAATAGGATAAGTGAAAAGGCGAGGTGAGACACACGGGGGGGTAGACCCAGACAGGGACCTGACAATGATAAGTAAACGATCAAGAATTGTCCCCTAAACATAGAAAATGCTAAATTATTTCCATATATCTTAAGTTTCATCAGTGATTTTACTATTGTGAAATTTGACCAAATTTTAAAAAGTGCTGATTTCAAATAATAGAGGCACCACAACAGTTCCATGTAGAACTCCACTGACCATGAACATGAACAAGTACAAGTGTCAGTACTAACCTTTAGCGCTTTCCTCATACTGAGTACCAATATGAATACTTATTTATGTCGTAAAGCCTACTTTATTCTCCATACGCAAACTATATGTAAAAGCTTTGTGTTGCAGACGATACAAATATATGTTTGAAGAAAGTAACCTGTTTATGTAAAGTTACTTTACTAGAATCCACACCGGATAAATGTAGGAGCCAGTTCTCGTTGTTGACGTACGTCTCTAATACCTTATCAATACATAAATTTATCATAACACTCATACAAACACATATTTCCAGGATTTAAATTTTGTGGAACATACCACAGATTGTTACCGGTCATGGGAAATCCATAAAAATTCCAGACATATTCTCAAGAAATTCTTTCTTCGTATTCACAACAACTTTGAGAAATTCAGACTTTTTTTTTTTCGGTCTGAATCGGTCAAACGCTGATATTTTCGCTGGATCTGTAGCGACACCATCTTCGATACCCCAGAAACCCTTGCGGCAGGTTTACGAATATGATGTCAGTTAACGAAACATAAACACAGTTTGTTTGTAAACATATTGACTTTAGTGTGATCGACTTGGAAATTTGTGAAAATGAGTGGTAATGGTCCTTTTTTTGTGTACTGCTTTATTCTCTACGCAGAAGTGATACCTTTTATGGGGAGTATATTTTGTAAAAAAAAAAAAAAAATTCTAGTAGTTACTTGTATTTCTTGCTTTCAATAGAAATAGTGAGCATGTTGACTGATCAAGAGGTCTGAAAAATCAATTTTTTCTCCATTGGTCAACCCATAAACATTCACATCAGGCTTCATGACAATTACATTTTTACTATAGCAAGAGAGACTCTCTCTCTCTCTCTCTCTCTCTCTCTCTCTCTCTCTCTCTCTCTCGCTCTAATCAAGTGTTGGAAGTGCCAAGAGCCATAAAATGTTTCATAATCTTCCAGTTGAGGCAGGTGGATATTATTAGAAAGAAAAAAAAAAGAAAAAATCAATTAATGCCAATAGAAGTGTGTTAATAGGAAAAGAGGCAGGGTTGTAAGTTCACTGATTCTCTAACTGAAATTGAGAAATTCATCGGCGCTCCTGCTAGCGAGGCAAATGCTAATGTTTGATATGCTGAATGACGCATCGGTGTGGAAGAAGAGCGTTACCAACAAGAATAAAAAACAGTGATTCTTCACCCGTCACAGTTAATTTGTACGTCATCGCCTTCATCCTGTCATCGTGTGTTTCACTGCCGCTGGCATTTTCATTAGCTGGAAGGCGTCGTATCCTTTTTATCTTCTTCAACCTGAGAGCAGTTTGACACCAGAACGATGGCGGAGAGAACGAAAGCCCGTGATAAGCTAAATATCCCATGCATTGGCAGGGAGGAGCGGGAACTTTATTTAGTCCCAATATTGAACGGTTTCACCACTTGCGTCTGCAAAAGTCATTAGCGGCGTTATTGGCCCGCTGTGGAGAGGCGTTAGCAGGCTGCGGCTAATATCGCCGGTGAGTATGCAAAACCATGCTCCCTATCCGTCTTTGAACAGTGTGTTGTCTCTCCTCGCGCCACCAGCTGAGACGCACATCCGCTGTCAGCCTCAATTCCCAGTCTGATGGGATCTCACTCCGTGTGTGTGTGTGTGTGTGTGTGTGTGTGTGTGTGTGTGTGTGTGTGTGTGTGTGTGTGTGTGTGTGTGTGTGTGTGTGTGTGTGTGTGTGTGTGTGTCTTTGTTTATCATTAGGCCTTGGTAGACTACTCAATACGTTTGCCCCGGTTTGACATGTTGACATCTTTGTTGATGGGGCCCCGGGGTGATCATGTGCTGCCGTTTTAGTATTTGCAAGCATTTGTCATTTGACTACACCCCCACCCCCACCCCTCCACCCCCACCCCCCACTTTCCCATTTCGTCTTTGCCTCGACTTTATCCTTCATGTTGACTTTAATCCAAAAAGCTCTGGGTTCGATTGACAGGTAAGAAAACCTTGTTTGGATATAAACTGACGATTCTCATTGCATGACTGTTCATGAATCCAACTTTTTACTTACTTTCCATACATTTGCTGGAGGATTCACTTTTTAGGGCCCGTTTACTCGACAACATTTTCAAGTAAATAACGCACAACTTTCGTTGCATTTTGTGTGCCACTGAAAAAAACATTTATTTGAAAATGTTCCATCTCTGTACCGATGTTGGAGATACTGCTACTATGTCCTGAATTAGTGGGCCAGATTGGAACCTCTTGCTGGCTGGTTTAGGCCCTTGAGCCTTATGTTTGACACCCCTGGTTTAGAGCCCGTCAAAAACAGTACAAGAATTTTTTATTTATATCGTAAAAATATCAATATTTGACATATTTAAAAGAAATTATATCTATGTTACTTACCTTACTTTTCCCCAACAGCCCATAGGTGGCAGTGTTGTAATCTCTCTGCAGTCTTGTCTTCCACAAAATTTGTCAAAAAATGGGATATGAGTCCAGTGTTGGCAGCTTTTGATAAAAAACTAAATACTGTATTTTTTTTGACATTTCAAGATTTGACAGGATTAAATTTTTCTGGCATTTTTAATAGCTACTTTCAAAATGTGAAAAATATGCATGTTTGTTGTTCTGCATAACATCAATAACTGCTTTGGCCACTAGAGGTCGCTACCAGTTTTGCCTTCTTTCCAAGCAGCACAAAAAGTTGCATGTAAGACCAGTGAAAATCCATCCATAGTTGTTGCTCATTGTCACATAATTTCAGTATAATTTATCAGCCAGCAAGATTGGTCTCGTCGTGACCCGTCTTACTCCGCCTCTGATTGGCTCGTCAGCCCTTGTGTTGCGCGGTAAAAATCAACATTAACCAATCAAATCGGTGAATGCAGTGAGTACGAGTACAGAGCAGAGAGGTCAATCTGACTCGAAGATGGTGCTGAGTGGTGCATCATGGGGGCTTTGAAAGAGGGTGTATCCAATACTGACAGTAAATTAAGTGTGTTTATGTCGTATACCACTGGACAAGGTTTTTGTTTGGCCATTATTTGACCAGGTAAGTTAATAGAGAACTAGTTCTCATTTACAATATCGACCTGGTCAAGAGGCAGCGTATAAAGCCCTCAAGAAAGTCCTTGCTTCAGATAAATCCACTCCACCTAATCTTCAGACTTCCTACTCTGCTTTATCATTAACGCTTTGGCCACTAGAGGCCGCTACAAAAATGAAATCCTTTGTTCAGCAAATATAGGATTGGATAAAACACACACACACACACTTATTACGTAGTTCATAACATCCAAATGAGCTGGATGTTATGCTGATAGACACACACGCTCTCACGCACGCACGCACGCACGCACGCACGCACGCACGCACACAGTGGATTTTCTTGGTGGAAAAGTTTGCAGACATAACTCGAAGTGATATACCATCGTTAATAGCGAGCGCCGCTTCCTTCGGGGCAGAGGTATCGTCTCCCGAGGTGCAACGGATACAAACAGCCCCTTTTTACTATGGGCAATAAAAATCACTTTATTTCACTCCAGCAATTAATTTGCACCCTCTGTAGTTACCAGCAGTCGCTGCCTTGCACTGTCTTCTTTTCTATAAACGTATTTATTGGGTTTTTACTTGTTTTAATTTGTTTTGTACTTTTTGTTAGGAATTATTGTTTTTACTGCTCTTTTACTCTGTTTTACTGATTAGTTTGCTTTAATGAGCACGCAAATTTCCCAAGTGGGACAATAAAGGCGGAAATGAACGGCGCTTTTACAAGCTGAGTGTTTCGTCTCCGAAATCTTAACTGCAAAAAAGTTACCGGCGACTATAAATAAAAGTATTGAAGCAAATAGGAAGTCCGACACTTCATGGCTAAATGTGGTGGAACATCAGCAATGAGGAAGTCCACCGTACAACTGTATGATCAACTCAGAACGTTACCAGCTGGGAAATTCCCACCTCGGAAATATAAGCAGTCACACAATAATGCTATAAAAGAAATACAGTCATCGCTCTGATAAACCAAAACATGATGTTTGTGAAGTAATTATTATTTGTAGATTCAACTTCTTACAAAAACAAAGTATGCTTGGTGAAAAAGGTGTGATTCCATTGATTTTAATAAAATGTGTTTATTTCAGAGTGCATTGTTGACAACTTTGCTATTTAAATGCACAAAAGCCACAGTGTCACATAAAGTCCGATTTATATACGATTACTGTTCACGATTTTCCACTTTCCAAATGGGATCTTCAGTTTCATTGTGTTAAGACGCATTTTTTCCACTTCCCATTTGCTCATGAACACAGGTGGTGTCCTGGTTTAGTTAAGAAAGCAGCTCATTAGTACTTGCTACTGGTCGACTCATCCCCCTAAAATGTAGTATTATGAGTATTTTAAATTCTATACTAAAGTTCAATGAACAAGCCAGTCATTTTATAACAGTACATGTTTAACGTTTCAACTTTTTCCGTACATTAAAATTACATTATGACTATAAAGACTATGTTGTGGGTTTTTTTTTTATGTCACTTTTAAAGTTGGAATCACATTTCACTGCTGCTGTTACACATGCAATCATCCAAGTGAGAAATAACCCTCTTCATCTTTGAATCTTGAGGTGTGTGATCTTTTTCATATACGATGTTGTGAGTACCCGGCTCACGTAGACCGCGGCTGTCATCGTGTTACTGATTGTAATTAGTTGGCTTGACGCTGCTCAAACTAGTAGCATTGTTAGATGTACATGGGATGTGTATATGTTAGGTTACGTGACTGTAAGTGGAGTCGAGATGTGGATCATTATGTGTCTCAGGCTCATTACTGCACACATTCCTCCTTTACTTTACATGTGCTCGTTTCTCATCCGGCCTTTCTGGAGACAAACCCACTTTGTTAAAGAGAGCATTAGAATCAGGTCTGACCGTGTTTCCCTTTTTGTCATTCCCTCCACTCCCCCTCTCGCTCTCCACTGGACATATTCTTCAGTTTATTTGATCAAATCAGAGCAGAAAAATTAATAAAACCCAAGGAAGGGTTTATTTTACAGAGACCTGTGCCTCCTGCTTTGCTTGTTTTCCGTAACTCAATCTTTACATTTACATTCTTTGTACTGGTCCAGTATGAATGTGAAGATGAAAAAACAAAAAAAGGCTTTGTTTGGTCTGATCTTCACCTTTGCACATTCTGCAGTTACTCCCAGAAGCTGTGTGGTGACATCATGTGGAAAAATCCCATCTAGAATATCATCCATTGAAGAATCTCTGAGGAATAAAAAAGCTCCTGACACGCGAGGAAGAATCCCTTCCCCAGTCAGTCCTGGTGAGAAACTGTTCATCTCGGGGAGAAAGGCTTCATGCCTCCTTCACTACAGAAATTTGTTAGCTCAGTGCGCATGTTTTCGTTATCTCTGTGTTCAGAATATTACTAATTAACTGCTAAATAAATTCTCAGACAGTGATCACAAAGAAAGAGGCTCTAGAGTCAAGTAATAAAGGCTTCATGGACACTATGGATGGATACTACTGGAAGTATGAATGTCTCGTGTCTTCTAATTGTACATATCTTATGGTGAAGGATGCACCGATACCAGCATCGAGTATCGGGTCCGATACTGCACAGTGTACTCATACTTATAAAAGATCCTCAATACAACCCGGTGAGTATTACGTGACATCATCCGACAGCAATGTCACTCGATGTCTTTGAGACAGCTGTCCTTCTTGTTCATATTGTCCCACTCAGAATCTGCTGTGTCTGCATCTGTTCCAGATGATGCCGTTTAAAATGGTACTGAATCTACACTGTGTTGGAGAAGCACTGTTAAATATTCACAAACAAATATTCATAAATTTTCATAGTTCGCTCTGCAGATAATCAAGAATTTTCAGATTTGCTGGAGTTTGGGCTGTACCTTGTGTCCACCTTGTATTGCCTGGCACCCCCCAGGGCTGTATGCTGGGCCCACTCCCGTTCGCCCTGCTAAGTTATGACTGCTCTGAAAAACAGAAGAGTATTTAATTCAGTGGCTTTTTGTTCTGATAGGTGGGCAGCCTTTACTGTAAATAGAATAGAATACAAGGGGGTGTAATCCCTAGTGGCGCATACCCTCCACCAGTTTTTGGACCTGGCTTTTGTTCCGCCCTGGGAGAACATTTAAGCCGGCGTAATTCTATTTTCCTCACGTGCACGGTGCACCCTTGCACACCTAGCGCAACTACAGAATGATCACAATCGCTCACTGTACCTTTAGAAATGATTTAGTTTAGTGGAGTCTGGCAGTCCCATATTTTCACATTAAATGGGTCCAATTGGATGTTGTAAAAACCAGTTGTATGAGATTACTTTTCAATTCTATGTTATATCACTTTAAGTTGGATTCTACTAACTTGGGAAGGGCGGGAATAGTATAGGGTGGGTGAGAATTTTTTTTTAATATTGCTTTGCAACAGCAGTTCTGTGCAAAACTCTAATAAAGAAAAAAAAAAGGTGTATTCCATATTATTCTTCACTTATTAAGGGTTTTGCGTCGACCGGGCCTTGAGTTGAGAATGTCGGACTTGTACTGGTCTGGAAATAAAGAATCCCTGAATCGTGGAGCTGCCAGGACCTCTCAGTCCACAGCAGAGCGACGGCGCTGACTCTGGAGCGGGAGCGGCTGGGATGGTCAAAGGCACCCCGCCTCCAGGGAGGTGGGCGTAAAAGGGTTAATGAAGGAAGGAAATAAATTAGCGACAAGCAGCAAAGAAGAGAAAGAAAGCAAGCGGCGTGTCATCTTCTCCAAAGCGCCCGGCTCAGGCGTCGGGTCATGCCCCCCCCCCCCCTCCCCTCCTCTGGAAGCCCTTTGGCTCTAAACAGAGTTGAGTGTTAGGGTTGGGTAAACTCACGGGGAGAAAAGGCTCTTTTCAAATGAAGACAAGCCACAGCTTCGGGTTCAATCACCAGGATATAAAGTGTAACCGGTGTCCTCTCACGGAGCTAACGAGAGCCGGGCTGCGACCTCCGACCTCGGCGCGCCAAAGGTCACCGCGCTCATGTGAAATTAAGAGCTATTAAGAGGGAGGTCATTGCTAATGAGGACCCCTGTCTGGATGTCCGAGGAGGGCTCAGCCTGTGGAATGTGGCCTCCCCGTGAGCTCCGGCGAGAAGTTAGCACCACAAACTGCTGTGACGCTGAATAAAGTGACATTAGATTACACAACACACTGGCTTTTAGGAATTCAGCTGTGCACTGTGGGAGTGCAGATTTAGCTCATTACAAACAGCAGTAGGCGGCGTGATAGTGGTGCCACAGTGTTGGGCAGACATCACAACAGTCTTTACTCCTATGAAGAGGTATGAAGGCCACGGTTTGATCGAAAGGAAAACTCTCAGAACAATCCTAATCTCAGGAGGATTTCATCTTCGATCTAAAAGGAATCACTGAGTGCTGAATTTTGTTTAAACTCAACTAAACATGCCAAAATCCATATTTGTCCTTCTTTCGCTGAGCTAACCTTCTATTAGCTTCATATTTACTCTTGGTCTCGAGCACAACGAGGGAAAAAAAGTATTTTCTTTGGAAGTACCTGGAGGAAACCCACGCACATATGGGGAGAACATGCAAACTCCAGGAATATGGGTGGTCGTCTTTGAAGTTTGACAAATAACCCTGATGCACGGTGAAAATACTTATTTTCTTGGGCTCCTTCTGTTTGCAGATTGCATCTTCTCCCTGAGCATTCATAGGGTTCCTCCAGGTCCTCCAACTTTCTCTCACAATGCAAGTACATGCTTGGTAGTTTATTTGGTGACTTTGAATTTCCTGTAAGCGTGTGATTGTGTGTTTCAGTGTTGCAGTGCTGGCGCGCACTCGACCTTCAGGGTGCAGCTTAGCTTTCGCTCAACGTCAGGCAGGATTGGTTCCAACTCCCTGCGACTCTAATGTGGGTATGGAATTTAAATGCAGAGATAGGAATCAAAGAGCCCGAAGTATAAGGCACATTTTAATTATCGTGGGGGGGGGGAAAAAAACGTGGTTTTGGCTGAATTCAACTTTCCAGAGTGGAAAAAGGACAAAATGACGTTGCAGCAACAACTGTTTGCTTGTTGTTGAAGCATTTTCCCTCCGACTGTCCTTTTTGGATCTTATCACATTTAAGAATTCAAGTTAAGTCCAGTTTCCTAATGATTTAATGTATTACTGCTTGGAACATCCAGACAGCTTTCGTTCCCAATAGAACAGCCGGTTAGTCTTAACACCGTCTTTAAAGACTACCACTGCCAGCCTGGATCTTTTTTTCCTTTTACCAATTCCAGTCATTTTAGTTTCCTTTTCAGCTGTTTTTGCATTTTCTCTCCCATTTAGCTTTGTCTCCCCTTTTAGTTGTTGTGCCGCTTAGCCAGGAGTCCTGTTGAAAATTACTCTGGTGTGCAAATAAAATAAAAACAAGATTAAATATTTATTTATATATCTGTACAAACCACTGAGTTGCTGGCAGCAGCATTCTGCATACAATCGCCTGATTGTCAAAACAGATCAATAAAATGAGCTGAGATAACACCTGCAAACACCTAAAATAGTTTCCAAGTTCAAATCATTCACTGAATTTGTAACATTTAAACAAGACTGCTCAGTCTGTGTGAGAAAAAAAGTGCAAATGAGCCACGGGGATCAGGGATTGTTATAGACTTAATACAGTAACATTCAAAACTTTTAAAACTGTAAACATCAGCTTCATCAGGTTCTCCTTTTCAAAAATGTATATAACCTTTTTGTCTTTTAGATGATCAGAACAGATGAAAAGTGCATAACTTTTGCATTTATTTTTCTTGAACATATTGTCCATCCAGAAGACAATTTAAATAAAAAAACATTGAAACCTGAAACATTTGAAACTACCCGCTCCATCAGTTTGAGTATTTTTTTTCCAAATAAAAAACGATGAACAATTCTTTCAAATTGATTTCACTGTATTTCTCTGTTTTATATGTGCTCATTCTGTCGCACTAAACCTGGACCGACTGAGCGTCATGTTTCCCTGACGACCAAGTACAAAGCACGGGAAGAGTCATGAAATAATAGTTTCCTGCTGGAATAGAATGAAAAGCTGAAACACCTCTGAGGGAAATGAACAATAAATACAAACTAGTTTCTACTGGTCTCTTTACTGTGTTTGTGTTATTTTAAGTTTATTAGAACCACAACCCATGGATGAGTTGCCATGGTAACACAGTAAATGACAAGCTTCCAGCCACTTATATTAACTGTTGTTGGTTTTAATTCCTTTACTGAACCTCGGATGATTTTTTTTTATGGACGGAACAGCATAAGAATTTGCATTTTAGCATTTTACAAAAAGGTTTTACTCTGCTAAAGGTGAATTTGTTGCGACTACACCTCTGCCCCCCCCCTAAAACACACACACACACACACACACACACACACACACACACACACACACACACACACACACACACACACACACACACACACACACACACACACACACACTGATTTCACCCATCCGACTCACTGTTAACCGTGACAACACACACTCGGAGCAGTGGGCTACCACTTGAACCTCCAAACCTCCAATCCAAACCTTCTCAGGTTTTCTGTATTATTTGTACACTTTTGAAGGTCATGTGACTGGCCTGAGCTGGTTTCAGCCCGTGGGCTGTATGTTTGACAAGCCTTTCTGTAAACTTCAGTGGAAAACTAAGAAAGGTTGCTCGCACTTTCAGTACGCTCACATTGCATGCAGGTCTAATTTTCCCTGTTTTTGGTGGAAACTTCTTGAGGACGCTCATTCCTGCCAAACCTAAAATAGTTTTGGTAACTTCACATGTGAGATCTCTTTATATCCTCGTTTCCTGAATCATTAATGTGCATGTGTGTCTAAAAGCAGCCGCCCTGTGCGCCGTTCCCAGAGCCGCTGATTTGATTTTCTCATTGCGAATGTGGACACACCGCCTGTGCTGATA
The DNA here is from genome assembly GCF_963383615.2 of Lipophrys pholis. NCBI lineage: Eukaryota > Metazoa > Chordata > Actinopteri > Blenniiformes > Blenniidae > Lipophrys > Lipophrys pholis. The sequence goes on along the minus strand of NC_137641.1, from coordinate 17,769,612 downwards.
TGAACTAACTGGATTCCAAGTATCTCGTTGTGATTATTTGATTACGGTTCATTACCCTGTGAACTCCCGCCACACTGTGCTGCTGCTTTTCCAGCACCAGGAGGTGCTCTCGGTCGTGCGGGGGAATCTGTGACTTCCTGTGAGGTCTGAGACTCATCTTTCGTTATAGCGGGTGGAACTGTTGGATATCTGAGGGTGCAAAGAGGAGATAAATGGGGAGATAAAGGATGAAAAAGAGAAAACATTCCTTCTTTACTTCTGCAAACGGCATGAAAATGTCATTTTACAGTCTGCTGTTTGTCTTTGACAATTCTTCAGTGGCAAATTTCATCAAGCGCTCTCCACAGCAGTTGAGGCATGACTGTGTCGGGTCCTGGAGCCTCTGCCGGCTCTCACACTGAATTATTCCCGCTCCAAACGGAGCCGAAACAAACAAATCCAAAGTCTGGTCTCTTTAAGTGGCTGAGGACAGATACTAAGTGGCTACGACAAATATGAGGACCTGAGGTCTCTGATGAAGCAGATAAAATCATCCACGCAGAAGGTTGAACAAGCTGAGCTGAGCGCTGATGTGTCAACAGCTGGAATTAACCCAAAAGGTGACCACCGGGAAGTCCTCCAAGCTGAGCCGGACAGTGTGGATTGTCTCTGGAGCTGTGAGACTGTCGCACTATGACATGACGTAATGCCACGGTCACATTATTATACCGGCATGAGTGGAAATGAGAACCAAAAGGAAAGCCGTCGCTAAGGGCTCGTTTACACTACAATGTTTTCAGGTAAATACGCAAAACATCAACGGTGCTCGGAGCCACTGAAAATGCAACTTTGAAAAAGGCTCCAAAGGTGGAATTTTTGGGGAAAACGCTCCGACTGCATTGGGCGATAACACTTTTCTGGAAACACTCGGACTCTGTCTCTATCTACACAGCTGAAACATTGCTACTGCCGGTAGCTGAACAATATCAACAAGGATGGCCTCCAGGAACTTGAAACATGAAACACATTTTCATTTGAAATGTCGTGAAATCTGTTCATTTCAGTTTGAAATTTTCTCCTTTAGTTTATGAAAAGACTCCATGATGCACTGGACTACTAGTACCAGTACTCATTTGTTTTTATGAGCCTTGGGTCCTGGTCAGGGTTAGGATTAGGATTAGGGTTAGGGTTAGGGTTAGGGTTAGGGTTAATTTAGCTGGGGAGCTTCTCTGACCAGCTAAAGAAGTGAATAAAATCAACTCTGAGGCCCCGTGTTCACGATAACTCTCTGAAAGCCATGTCTGTTTCCAAAACAACGTTCCGAGAAGAGAGCATAGAAAATATGAAGTCATGCTACTCTGGAGGCCGCTATTGTTGCTACTGTCCAGCTACTCGCGTGTGTGGAGAAGTATTTACTACAGCTGTGGTGTTTGTGTGCAGTCGCAGCGTTTCCACCAACTGCATAAAGAGGGAGCCCTTGCTTTTTCAAAAACTTGTGCTTTCCCCCGTTTCCGCGGAGACGGAGTCATGGCATTTCCGAAAAGGTCCAGCTTAGGAGCCGTTTTCAACAAGTTGCGCTTTCGGTGTAAACAGACACACAAAACACGACAGTTTTGCGTTTTTACTTGAAATCGCTGCTGTGGAAACGGGCCCTGAATGATTTGTTTCTGTGAAAATGACAGTAACTGGAGTAGATTGATGTCCACTTGTAACGGTGCATTTTCCCTCCAGCCTCATCATTCTGCTGGGTGTTTTCACTCAGCTTGTTCAGCATTCGTTTGATTGTTTCGAGTGGAGAATCCAAAATACAGGCTGCTGCCAAAATCCTCCCATTCTCTACACTCCACCTCGTATACAGGACAGACTATCAGCTCTGTGTCAGGGGAACAGCAGCTACAGTTCCTCATGAATTATTGGACTGACCTTTTGAGGCAGAAGCATGTTTCTGCATGTGGCAGATGACCTCAAAGTAAGATTCTAGTTTCAAGTGAATTCGTTTGAGTTCATTTTTATTTTATTTCTAGAGCACAAAACACAACACAGTGACCTTGAGGCACTTTTCCAGAGAAAAAAACCCAACAATTCCACACGAGCAAGCAGAGGAGCGGGAGGAAAGGAAAAAAAAAACTCCCTTTTAACAGGACGAAACCTGCAGAACCAGATTCAGTGGTGTGGGGTTTCTGCAGAAGCAGGCTCCAAGGAGTTTCTGCAGATTTCAATGTTGTGCCTCTTCAATGCACAATATTTTATGAATATCATGATTTAAAAATAAATAAATGGTTGGACTCTTTAGGAAACACTTGAGATTTTTTATTTTTCATTTGGAGATTTCTTTTGTAACTTATAACCACATTCTGTGTGACAGTGAGCTCAGTTACCGAAGTGCTGCTCCTTCACTTGAAGCCACTGAAGTCAAGCTCTCAATTATATGGATACTGTAGTTTGATGCCTGCGGCATTCAGTGGATGACGTCCCCACCCTGATGAGAGACGGGCAAATCTGGCACTCGCGAGTGAACACAATCTCAACTGCCTCTGGTTTCAGATGCCTTGACTTCACCTCCTGGTGTCTGATCGCTGCCTCCTGCCCTGATGTGTTTCACCTGCGCCTGACTGTGTGATTGTCGTCACCTGGTGGCTTTGCTATATATTGGGTGTCTTCTCTGTGTTCTGGCTGTTGGTTCCTGTGTGTCTCTCTTTCCAGTGCCTCAGTAATAGTTTCCTGTGATCTCCAGGATTTTTGTGATTTTGGTCTTTTTGAATTTTGGATTTTTGCACTCTAATAAAATGAGCTCCTGTTCCACCAGTGGTGGTGTCAGACGTCTTAAATCCATCTTCCAGCAAACCCAAACCTCTAGTTTTAGAACCTTTTGGACAGTACTACCCCAAGAAAATGGATTTGAATGCTGCTCTTTGCAGCAGACGTCAAAAGAAGAGAAAAAACATGTGGATGCCATCTTGTTTGAAGCTCATAAGTTGATCAACAATCAGTTTGTCGTCTGGTTGAGCAAACTGGTCATGTACAGAAAGCACTTAGTGTGTCTATTTTCAATACGTTTTTTAAAGCTGCCCAAACTAACTGCAGAGTTTAACTGAATTCAACTCTACCTGTGATCGCCTCTTATCTTCTAATACAACCTGAATTCTTAGCAGTTTGTTAAACTTGTGATTTTCAAGAAACATGGAAAAGTTTCCTCAGTACGGATCCATGAAGCATCTGACCGATGTGGTTTCGTATTGTTCAGCCAGCGAGAAGATCGAGAATTACACCTGCTTTGTTCCTTTAATAAAGGAACTTTGAGTCGATTTCAGTGTATGAATGAATCCGTAAAGCTCGTCCCTGATGCCTGATTTATTTGTTGTCTCTTTCAACCTGCAGGTTTTTGTGTTTAGCTTCTCAGAGAGCGAATCCTGGAACGTTGATTCAACACGAGGAAGGGTTTTGTACCCGTGTCCACCGGAGCGACTGTGACCAGTGTATCACCAGTTTATCTACTGCTGCTTTGCATCCGACAGTCGCTGCGTAATGGATGGCCTGGGCGGCGGGGTAAACAGTCCGGGGCGTGAGCTGTGTGCAGGGGAGGTCAGACAGGTTGATTCATGGCTTCTGTGATAAATCACCTCTTTTCTTTTTCTTTTTTTCTTTCTTTTTTTCTGTAGCGAGGGGGTCATCGTCAGGATCCCCGTGACCGAGGAGCGTCTGTGGATTCAGCTGTGGCCTCTGCGACCTGCGGGCAGGGCTGGATGAGGACGCCGGTACAATCCTCATCACTCGTCTCCTTTTCATTCTTCCCCTCTTCCTCGAGAACTCTTGCCATCCATCTTTTTGATTCTCACTCTCACGCTCCTCGTCCTTCTGTGACTCTGACATTATTGTCCTCTTGCTTTCATTTCCCCTTTACGTTCCGTCTCGAAACCCTCCTACTCCTCTTCCAATTTTTAATCTTCTCATCGACTCCTTGACCGTCCTCTTCCCTTCCACTTCTCACTCCTCCTTCACTCGTCCTCTGTTCTCCTTCCTGTTCCCACCTTTTCTCCCAAACCTAATCGGGCAACGCGTATTAACGCTCACCCACTTGTTTTTTTATTTGAAAGCAGATGCACAACAAAGGAGTATTTTCACCAGGCCTGTCGCTAAATTACCATCAAGGCTAATTTGCACATTTATTCTGTTCAGCGGGGTATTTACTGAGAGTACAGATGTTAATGAGCCCAGATGTGGCTCATCTGCATTTGCCTGGAGTGTCTCTGTTGTAAACAGCACCTGACGCGGCGCTGCTTCCACACGTGTTGCACATGCACTCTGGAAATAAGCGGAGGAGAAGAAAGCGCCTGCCGCCGTGCAGACAACGGACTAATTACAAATCCTTCATATCAGCTTTTAATGTCTGAGCCTCTGTGGATACTTTTAATTTTGTTTTCTCATTTTATTTAAAAGTACCTGAGGTTCCACTTGGTGAATGAGGGATGTCAAACACGAGAAGATCATTAACATCCTGTGCAATCGGATGCAAATCGATCCGTCGTATCAATTCTCCGGCTTTGTTTTGTTTATTCAGAGTGTAAATTCAAATACTTTCCTCATTATTGTATTTTTGTTGACCCTTTTTAATTGAGTATATGTGCCTTTTCTTTTTTTTTCAACTCCAATGAAAAGTTTATTGAAAATAAAAATCTCAATGAGGTTTTTACCTGATTAAATAAGGGATGAATAAATATAAACACACTGTCACAAGACCCATTTACTAACTAAATAATCATACTTTATTAATCCCCTTGGGATGCAGTGGGCAGCTACATTAAGGCGCTTTGGGGACCTGATGGGGGTCAAAGGTCATGCTCAGGGACCCATGGAGGTGACCTGTCTGCTATCGGATTCAAACCTGTGAACTTGTGATCACTAGTCCGTGTCTCGAGCCTCCAGGTCAATGTAAAGATGTACGTTAATCTGACAAATGCAAATACTCGTGGACTCCTCGGTGAACAGGCACGTGGATAACATGCAAATTTCAATGAGAAAGACACCAGCCCAAATCAAGGCACCAGAGCTGTCCACTTTTTCACTCGTTCATTTTCTAGCTACTTGGAAACTTCTGGCGCCGCTCCCGTCTCACCATGAGCAGAGGCACCTGGACATGTGACCAGTCCATCAAAGGTCAAACATAGAGTCCGACCATGGCGCCTGGTGGAACCAACATACAGTGACAACATGCAAACAGAAAAGGTCTGAGTCCACAATTGAACTGGTTGTATTTTGTCATAAAAGTGCTAAATATTAACTTCTTCCTAGCTCCTGCTCAACTGTATCCTTGTAGAAGCTTCAATAAAAATTTTTGATTGCATACATCAAAGCATTATTGAAGCAGAGTGGTCATGTTTCAGATTTGATTGATATTTCGTAGTTATTCCTTAAGAATGTATTTTTACGCATTAAACCAATTAACTATTATAATAACAATAATAATGATCATTTATATAACTAATTAAAGATCAAAAGATCAGTGAATTATAAATTAATACCTCAGATACAAGATTGAAATTGAGAAAAAGTCCTTTTCATTTCATGGGACCTTTAATACATTCCCTGTACTCATGAAGCAATCCGAGCAACAAACTGGGATGAAAGAAACGAAGGCCTTTTCATACCTACAGTGTGTTTGAACCCAGTCACCCTGTCACAGATTGTGAATAACACCCTGCGATCAATGTTGCTCATCAGTATGGAGCAGGTGATCTCTGCGTCTCCGTCTCATGCACCACTTTTCTCATTAACTGGCATGCCAGTAAACACACGTGGACGTGGCCATGGGAAGCTTTCACTCACTCGATGTTTGTTTTCATGCTCCAGATTTATCCCACATATCTGAGCGTGTGCTGGTATGTGCATGTGATGTTGTGATACAGAGAGAGATGGGGGAGAAATAACCTACTGCTGTGTGTGTGTGTGTGTGTGTGTGTGTGTGTGTATGTGTGTGTGTGTCACTGGACCCTGTCATTGGATTACAGGTCACACTAATCTAATCATCCAGCTGTGAGCTCAGTGAGCAGCCATTTATGAAAGGCACTGTAGTGCTGGTGAACATGGACCTCAGTCTGTCACCGCGTTGCCTTGTGCTCAATGACAAGCTGTGTCTGGGCCGAGTCTGATAGCCCCGCGGCTGCTTCCCAGACTGATTACCCAGGGAGCGGCCAGCCTCCGCTTCAATTTAGACCCTTCACCAGCTCGGCTTAGACAGGGAAGTGTAAACAAGGGGTCACATCTGGCCTCCCAAACACTGGAAGATGTCCAGGTGTGATGGAGGACGGAGGCATATCCAAGATAAAGCTGCTATCAGTGTGACTTACGGGGCCGGACAGGACGAGCGACTCATCTGTCCCCCCTCCCCTCCAACCACCAAAATCATATTGACAGGAAACGCCGGCTCCCTTAGATGAACTCCAAGACGTTCCGTCTGGTTTATCACCCCCCCCCCCCCCCCCCACCCCCCCACCCCACCCCAAACAACCCTGCCCCGCTTGTGAGGGTTGGCAGCTGATACCGGTTTTCTCAGGCTCAATCAGCTGAGCGGCTTGAGGTAAGGGAGATCAATACTTTTCATTTTTAACACAGAGGCAGTATCGACCGCCTGAAACGGCCTCTTCAGCGGGCACAGGGAGGCTTTCTGCGCCACGATAAGAGGCGTATTATTTTAATCATCATCATCTTTCATCTGCTCCCCTCTTATCTGTCGCCCTTACACAACAGGACGGGCCAGGAGAAAGTGGCAGCACTATAAAAATGCTTCAGAGAATGCTGTGGAGTCACAGAGGCAATAGGTGGATTCATGCTTGAACCAGTGACTTTGTATTTTTTTGGGGGCCGAATGAAAGCCACTGCTAATAGGATGAAACGCAGATACATGGTTTCGTGAAGGTGTCAGCCTTCATTCATGCAGACGATTCCATACACTCACAGCATTGAACTCGCTACTATCACTTCCAGTTGTATCACTTCCTCCCCCTTCTCACGGCCGTAGTAACTAGAACATCACTCGGTGGAGCACAGACCTTCGCCAACGCCACATTTGTTCGTGGAACTGAGTTAGCATCGCGAACATGTTCGCCGTTAGCTCATATCAACGCGAGCTAGACTGTCAGATAGCGACATCACTGTGTAAAAACACTGAGTGGGACTCACAGATAAACACTACCCAAGTCACTGGTCTCACACCGGGGTTTAAGGACACTTGCTGAAATGAGATATTAGCTGTGAGCTCCGGAGCAGAGTTAGCGCGGCAGCTTCCTTGAGTGACGGCTCACCGTGAACCTCCAGCGTGTCCACAACCGAGTAAATATCTTACGTCTCCAGGAGCTGGTTCGAGCCCAAGATCTACCAGATTGGTCCTTGGATGATGATAAATCATCTCTGAAGATTTTATGCAATTCGTGTCAGTAATTTCTGCAAAAAGTTGGTCAAATACATACATACATACAAACCAATAAATACAGAATTTTTGCTCCAATGTTCATTGACAAAGGGAACAGTTTTACCCTACGTACTGAGTACTTGGGTTGAAGGAGGGAAATGTATCAAGAAAAGACAATATAGCCAAACTGTGTACCGTCCAAAGCAGAGATTATCAATAAGATTGTGATCAGCTGGACATAAACAGTTCTGGAAATATATGAAACAAGTTGTTGAAGGGAAATCAGGCCAGAAAAGCCACATGGTTAAACAAAAAGTAAACAAATTCAAGATGAATGCTGGAGAACCAGGGCACATTCTGAAAAACCATCAAAATTACAGACAAAGAGACAGATTGGAACTGTAATCCGGGTAAACGCAGAAACGTGTCATGAACGGGACTAATTGACACAAGGGAGGAACGCCAAATCTCATGCACCCATGAGGAAATTGGAGGAAAATAACACACAGCTGGAACAATCAGGGGTGGAGCAAATTGAGGCCCTGTTTATGTAACAATGTTTTCTAATTAAAATGCACAACTTTCATTGCATTTTTGTCGTCTGTTTAGGCGACAACGGTGATCGGAGCCATGGAAAGTGCAACTTTTGGAAAATGACTCTCATGGTGGAACTTTCATAAACACCTGGGCTCTGTCACTGTGTAAATGGTCGAAAACAAGACTCTATCTTGTCATTCAGTGTAGGTCCTCCGGCAGGCTTAACCAATGGCAGCTTCACTAGAAAATGGCCCAGAGTGACCTGAACCAGCTCTAACTGTAAGTTTTATTAAAAGTCTAACCTTAAAAGTAGAGACCGGGTCAGCCTCCCTAACTGAAACTGGAAGCTGGTTCCACATGAGAGGAGCCTGACAGCTGAAAAATCTGCCTCCACTTCTACTTTTAGAAAATCTAGGAACCCCAACAACATTAAAAAAAAAAAAAAAAAAGAAGCCTAAGTCTAAATGCTTGTTGAAATAACACTTCTCAGGGTGAAGCGGTGTCCAGGGTCTGCCCCCAGTAGCTACCGGATGAAGGTAAAAGAAGGATAATCTCCAGATGAGGATCAGTATTGTCGTGTGCTGCAAGACCTTGATGCAAATTCGTGTGTGACTAGAAGGAGCAGGAGCCAATGTAATGTTCATATTATCATAAGAAAACAATCTTGGAAGTAATCATTACATACTTGAACACATCATGGTGGAGCCGTCATGTTTCAGTGAAAAACAGCAACAATACATATTGTGATTGGATTCATTCAGGCGGCCTGATGACAGTCAGAACAGTTGGACTCCATCACAGCTTGTCAAGAGGAGGAGGAGGAAAACAAACAAACAAACAAACAAACAAACAACAGATTATTGTATTTTATTCACTGAGCAAACTAGCATTTGAAACACAAAGTGTGCTCACAAAGAAAAATAAAGCGATACCATACAAAGCTGTGAAGTTGTTGTTCCAATGTAATAATGAACTGTCAAGGACAAAGTATTGTTTGCAAATGTTTTCCAATGGTTCTGGGGAAAAGTACATAATCATGCTGACGAATTAAACTAGGGGAACGCCATCTTGGGTGTTTTAGCATTTTTTCCTGGATTTAAAGTTTTACTGGCCCATTAAACGTTGAGTAACACCCCGTAAATTCAGAAGTTTTAAGTTTAGTTAGTGGAAAGTGCTCGATTATAGTCAGGAATAAATCACTGTGGTCAGAGCAGAAGTGTCAAGCTAATTTTAGCTCGAGCCACATACAGTCCCGCGGCGTGATGACCTATAAATACTGTCAACTACAAGTTTCCAAATACATTCTGCAAATGTTGGGATTATTTTACCAAATCCAACATGACAGCTTGCAAACTGAAAACCTATCTGTTGAGGTTTCTCTCCAGAATAGGGCTGGCAAATGCCAGTTGCTTTTTTGGCTGCGCATATTCCGCAGCTTTCTGTGTGCATGTATTTCCACAAACTAACCTCATGTGAAGGTTTGAAGATAATAAAGTAGTCAGCCTGCGTTAAGTGTTAAGAGCGGAATGTACATTTATTCCTCCATGGCACACCAGGTCTATTGGGCGTCAACAGGTAATTGGCAGGGCGACTATATGTTCCATTCAGCTCATCGTTCCAAAAATCCAGATGTGCACCGGGCTTCAGCGGTCTGAAACCGTTTTCTCCTTCCACATGGAACACCTGCTCAAAGAGGAAAAGTTGTTCCCTTATTTTTAGGCCCCATCCACACAACATTTTCAAGTGTTTGTTGCGTTTTTTGGTGTCTGTTATTGCGATTGTGTACGCTCACCACAGCTTCAGTAAATACTTCTACCGCACTTGTGCAAGTCGATGGACAATAAAAACATACAAATGTCTGTCTACGCGCCATTGTTAATGCTTATCCTGTAATAATCTGCACGATTATTATTCACCCGCCAATGGAAACTACATCACTTTCAGTGTTTCTGATGGACATCGTTTTCAAAACTTTGCGGTGTAAACGTGAAACTTTTATGAAACAGAAATGCAAAACAAGTTGTGTTTTCAGCGGAAACGTGTAACCGGGGCCATAGCCCACCTCCCAATTACCTTGTGACGCCCAATACACCTCGTACCATAGATACTAAATGTACATTCTGCTCCTACAACAAGCAGAGCTGCTCGCTCCAGTTAACTTCTGAGTGTTTTATTACAATCTCAGTTGACAAATTCAGAAAGAAGAGGAATCAGTTTCTTCATAGAAATAAAGAGAAGTATATTTACCTTGTCTCTTTACACCTTGACATTTGTTTACATCCTCAGTTAGGCAGGCTTTTATATACAAATTATATACGTTTGACACCCCTGGGTTAAAGGAACTCAAAGGAACTGGCAATTTAAACAATAGTTTTCAGCAGTACAAGAGTCAATGGTTAACTTTTCTGCTGTAAAACTAACAACATCAAAACATGATGGAAATAGTTTGAAATGGTTTGAGTCAAACACAGTACATATAAGGCATTACTACACTGCACCAAGAAAGGAAATTCAACACAGCCTTGTTATAATGTTGTATTTTAAAGTGATCTTATATTCCCCAACAAAGATAAATATTCCTGGCCGGCACCAAAAGCACTTTATTAGGCCTGTTTAAAGGTAACCAGCCTCCATTTGTCTCATTACGATATTCAATCTGTTTTAGCTCCAGCTGACAAGAACAAATGTGTCAGATGATGCAGAATGAAGAGAGAAAACCAGGTGAAGAGATGTTTAACCTGGAATTTTCACGGTTTTTCTCAATATGGAAATACTCTTTGGGGATATAAACAGGCAATCAAAATTACATTATTGTTTTTAACTCATTTTTAACTGAGCGTGAAAGTGGATCATCTTTAAAGTGGAATAATATTATTATTTTTAATTTTTTTTACTTTCTTTATTTCTTTGTAAAGCACTTTGGATTGCCTTGTGTTCGAATGGTGCTCGAGAAATAAATTTGCCTTGCCATGCCTAATGAATACAAAAGTCACACCAATAATACAAAAGTGATGTCGCCAATACAAAAGCCAGAAGATAAATACAAAAGACCATTAAAAATGAAATTAAACACAATCGGAGTACTAAAAACACAAAAGTTCAATCACAAATACAAAAGTCACACTATGGATCCAAAAGTCACAGCATAAATACAAAAGCTACAACACAAACGCTAAAGTCACAATAAAAACATACAAGCTGCAATACATAAAAGTCCCATGACTTCTGCTGACATGTTGTGGCTTTTCTATTGTGTTGTGGAATTATGATGTAGAGTTTCTCCTTTTGTAATTGTATTGTTTGATTTCACATGGTTGTGATTCCTCTGGACGACTGTATGGCTCACATTGGCAGTTTTCTTGTTATTTTCAGATAAAACTGCTTGTAAATAATAACATCCCAAATTTGCATATGATAGTTGTTCATATGTAGTTTCATGGGGGAAAAAAAAAAAAAAGTAGTCCATTGGCAGTGCATTTAATTGATTTGTATGCCCCTTGGGGTCATTCAAAGCTGACTTATAAACGCCATAACAGTCTCATTTTACTGTTTATGTTTTTTTTTTTTATAAGCTCTACATTTTAATTAGGTGGTTTTTAAGGTTTCACAGTTTAAACCAATGTAAGTTAATTGCTCGACTGTTAGAAAATCATGCCAATAAATAGTTTTTTCAATGGAAAAATGCTTCTTATATTGCCAGGTTTGGTCTTTTAAAATGTTTAACTGTGCAACTTCTAAGTTGATTTACATGCAAGGCTCCTTCAACAGCAAAACCCAACTCAAATGCTTTTTCGACGATGTCCCAAATTCCAAGGCCTATATGCAATGGAATTCAGAAACAAATTGCAGGAATATATGTTGCAGAATGTGAAGTCATGTCACACCGAGCTCTGCGGAGAGAAGCACACAGGCACTGCAAACAATCACTGAGGAGTGCAAGAGGATTCCGCCTCAGGTCCTGATGGGTTCATCCAAGTCAAACCTCCGAGTTCTTTGTTCTAATGGGATTTTTTTCACATATCTGATATCGAGCTGGAAGTAGTAGACAAAATACCCGCTGTAACGGGATTGTGGTTTCTTTCAATGCAGTGTTTAGGAGAAATAACAGTGTCGAGTTGCAGAATTCATCCGAAGTCTGTGCCTCAAATCCTTACAAAGAACAAAACCAAAAGTTAAACCTCTTCATCTCGACACACTATGAGTGTTATGCGTCTCCACGGAGGAGAGGGCTAAACATCCTCATCGTTAAAATACAATGTTCAGTGTACCTAAATGGGCCCAGACGTTCACTACTCAAATCAATTTGACCAAATGAGTATTTCACATTTCCAAAGGTAAAGATTTGGGTCCGACAAGAAATAGTTTGGGAACCGCCGCATTAGAGGAACAACAAAGTCCAGTTATTGGCAGCCAAAAAAGTAGCGCATGAAGCTTAAAGTCTGTCAGTACAGCTGGAGGTGTGGTTCACTGAAATCACGGCAGAAACCAGGGAAGCTTGTCTCCAGTTTGAAGGCTACATCATCGCATCACGTAAAGTACCTTCAATTAGCTTGGACTGCCTTTGTAGACCGGCTCCACCGAGGTCTCTTTTCTCCATTCAGTCCATTATGGGAACCTTTTGTTTTTTTTCTTGACAAGGTTACAATAACCAGGCGCCTCAATGCCGCCAACCGCTGATTACCTTGAGCTATCACTGCCAGCTCCCATTCAGCCTCGCTATGAATCACTTCTGCCGTATTCACCCGGTGACAAAAACCAGAGATAGTGAGGAATTTACTCACTTTGTGTATTCCTGCTGTCAGGTAAATGTCAATGTCAGAGTGTTGGTTTCCCAGACGAGCGGGGGGAACCAAATATGAATTTCACATCGATGACCACGTATTATTGGAAGGAGTTTTCCTTCCTCACGCCCAGTGGCTCTGGAGAAATTCTTTAAATCTTCACGTTGATCATCCGGTTCAATAAGATCACTGAGATTGTAGTCAGGAGACTAAAAAAAAAAAGAAAAAGTGACCCCTGCTTCCTCTCAGAGCAGCCCTTCACAGATTTACCCAATAATCCCCGCTGACAATTCACCAGCGAGAGCTTTCAGGATTGTAGAGATTAACTAAACAAATACATCACCTTTGGAAGCTAAATCTGTCTTCAAGGAGACCGCTGAGGGACGGGGCCTCTGCGACGGGGAAATAAAGACAATGTATGAATCCGAGGTGTCCGCGTGTGACAGCAGGGTGATCTGATAGCAACTGAGGGCGTCCCAACACTTCGGAATCTCACATTTCATCTTTACAGCAATCAATGTGTCACTCTGCTGCTGAAGTGTCCTTGAGCAAAAGCCAAAAGAAACAGGCCTCTGATTTGTTGCCAGGGGGCACCCACTCCTTCAGCACACATAACCTATTCTAGGGTAAAACATAAACTAAAGTCTTTGTTTTGCTTCGTCAAACTGCACTAAAACAAGGTGGAAATAAACAAGCGAGGCACAATGCCGGCACCCCGGCAGCTGAAGCTCAATGGGGAACATGGAGCCGAGGAGCGAAAGACATTGAGCCTTTAAAGACCTCATTAATCACCACTGACTACAGGAGAGACGCACGTCCCAGAGTCTCCCAATCTATTGTTACCTATTCCCAATTTTTATTGTCAAAGATATGTTGGGCCTCGTTTACGTGGCAACTTTTCAAGTGAGAAAACATTGAAACGAAAACGTAAACACAGAGAGGTTTTGCATCTACAATGCAGTATTTTGAAAACGATGTCCGTGTACATGGAAATGGCCGAAACGCTTGAAACGATGTGAGCATGTCAGGAAGCGGTGTTTTCACCCGTCGACAGGACAACAGAGTTGCAGCATTTTCAAAAAGTTCCACCCATGGAGCCATTCTCAAAAAGCTGATTCTTCAATGGCTCTGACCCCCGTTGTCACGTAAAAGGACACTGAAATGCTAAGAAAGTTTGAGGTTTTCACTTGAATTCCTTGTGACGTGAGCATGGCCTCAGTTGACTTAAATATTACTTTGTGAACTTTTTATTTTTCCCTACTTTGCAAAGATGAGCTGAATAATTCAATCCCACTCGAATGTATCATCTTGTGATTGCAATAACCGTTGTACTATCAACACAAGTCATTTGCTTGCCATCCTTTAGAGTCCCAAGAATTTTCCATCATGAATCCATTGTCACAGTCAACAGAATGTTCGATGCACGTGACATTATGGAAAACACCATTATTAATCTGCCCCATGCCCAAAAAACTACAGAGAAAATCAGTCTACAAAGTCAAGGATGCACTTAGGAGAACACAAGCCAGGCGAGACATTTTCTACCATAAAGCTCCAGAAAATGGCAACATTTGCAAATAATTGTCACTCAAGCTGGTTAAGGTTTCCTAAAATGTTATTTCTTCATTTTTATTTTTTTTTATGTTTTTTGACTGGTTGACTGGTACACAGATCACGCCATGTAATTTGGCAACAGTATCGGAGCTATCCCAGTGGGATCACTACCTTACCATGGGTGGACAGCTTGTGTCTCTGTAGGACCCTACAGCTCAGTCGGCTGGATTATTATACTCTTGGTACGGTCACCCATGCCGAACGGGTCGAAGGGTAGAGACCAGACAATCAGTAATCCCCCGGCCCCTCCAGGGTGGGGGTTGGGCGGCGGGCTAATTACCTTATACTGTAAAACCTGTGTATTATAGAAACTCAAACTGGCAGTACCACTGCGCCCTACTGTGGGATAGCAGAGGAACGAGATGTTAATGCTCGGTTGGATTAACGTGTGGAGCAAAGAATTCTGCTTAAACTGTCGATGAAATTACTGTCACCAAAAGCTTTTCTGAAGACAGAAGATGGACAGGTCCCACATGTTGTGCAGTCAAAGATGGTGTTCTGCATGCAATATGTTAATCGCTGTTTATTCATTCATTCATTCATTCATTCATTCTGTTGCTTTGTATGTCTGTATTTTACTAAGACTTCCACAAAAACCAAAACCCCAAATTGCATGAAATTTTCAGGAAGGATTCGTCATCATCCAAAGACTAACCAATTAGATTTTGGGACGTTAACGTCCAACTGTTTCCAAATAAATCCCCCCAGAACTGCATAAAATTTCCAATACAAGGTGGATTAGAGAGGCACCTCCTGGAGGAGATTAAATGAGATCAGCGTGTTTTAGTATAATAGCAGATTTCACGCGGCGATGTAGCGACCTGACCTGCCGAGTTAGCATCGATATGAGCTAACAGCTATCTTGCTAGCGATGCTAACTGAGAACTGCTGCTCGCCGGACATGTTGTCTTCTTCAGACTGTTCATTAAACCCAAGACAGTTGCGTGTGAGAAGGAGGCTCGCAGTTTGTGAAATATTCACATGCCGATTCACTTTTCGTCTCCATTCCTTGCCTCGTTTGGACCTCGCCAGCTGCTCTAACATCGAGTTGCCAAAATGTGATTGGCTGAATTTCGGTTTGAACAGGTGTCACTAATTAAGCGAGCGTATGATGAGAATGGAGCTTTTCATGTGACGTTTGCATGTTCCTGGTATGCGTGTGTTACTTTCCTCTTGGATTCCTTCCACAGTCCAAAGAGATCCTTGTCAGGTGATTCACTTTTGTCAATGGTGAGTGTGTGTGTGTGTGTGTGTGTGTGTGTGTGTGTGTGTGTGTGTGTGTGTGTGTGTGTGTGTGTGTGTGTGTGTGTGTGTGTGTGTGTGTGTGTGTGTGTGTGTGTGTGTGTGTGTGTGTGTGTGTGTGTGTGATTGCCAGTGTCTCTGCGTTGATGGACTGGTGCTCTGCCTCTCGTCCAGTGTCAGCTCAGATAGACTCCAGCCCTCACAACCCAACTGGGGATGAAGCCAGTATAAAAGATGAATGGTTGGATCTGAGATGAAGACCTCTGCGCGCACTGGGGCTTTTAAAAACAAATACATTACTTGGATCCGTGAAAACAAAGCCCGCTCAGCGGATACTAAATCCGTCGTCCTGGCTTTCCTCACCTTTCTCCAAGCAGACGCGTTTTACGACGCTTCTCTACACGAAGATCTAAACAGACAGACGTCAGGCGCGACGTGTTTCAATTATTGGAATTTACTTCTCACAGCAGAGTCTTTGGCGTCCTTCAAGGGGTGGACGTCCATAAATCCGCTCGCAATTCTTTGAGCTATATCCGACCTCATCTCGTATTCCTCAGACTTATGGGTTTTTATTCAGTGTGAGAATATTTCTGCCGTCTGTACAGTTTGAAAAACCAAAAGCCACTCCTCTGATGTTGTACCCAAAGTAGAAAAACTTTGAATGACAATGTGAGGAAATGAGCTCGAGAATGAAATGTGGCTTGACAAACATAATAATAATAATAATAATAATAATAATAATAATAATAATAATAATAATAATACTTTTCAGGGTTTTCTTCTGACAGTCCAACATTCCTAACTAGTTCACATTGTGACTGATCCTCCTGTATTTATGTGGCAGGAGCAGGGAAAACCACAAGTTTTGCCCTTAAAAAGGAACATCAAGAAACTGAAAGTGGAACCTGAGTAGCAAAGTCACATAATCTGTTTCTTTGCATGATCTGACCTCTTGTTGCATAGTAACCAGAGAACAGAAGGACGTGCTGGGAAGTGTATGTTGAATAACAATAGTAGGAAAGACAATGGATTCCATGCAAAACTGACTTCCGACGGACTTCCATTTATGTAATTTGAGGAGATAAAAGTCAAAGTTAAGTCACAAATAAGTAAGAGGTGAACAAGTTTAGTAATTCTTCCCAAATTAGTTTTTTTTTGTTTTTGTTTTTGATACTTCCCATACCACCTTGTTTATGCTCCAGTATGGTCTGAAAGGAAGCAGTGAACAGTAAAGTATCAGAAACTGATTAATAATTACAAATGTGTGACAGAGTTACAGTCAATGAAGCTTCAATTCAATTTAGTTTTATTTCTATAAGGCCAAATATAAAACAGTCATTTCAGGGCACTTTTTCAGAAAACAAATAAAACAATTCCACATGAGCAAGTATAGGAGACGGTGGAAAGGAAAAACTCCTGTGAAGCAGCTCTTCTAATTTCTCCAGACCCTCTTTTAATGGAGAAATGCCTTGTTAATCCTGAACGTCCAAGGTCAACATAACAAATGCAACTGTATCATCATCCTCAACCCACAATCCAACAAGCTCAAGGTTCCTCTGTCAGAGCAGACTGCTGCTGGTTCTAACATCAGCTCAACTTGTTTTGTAGGAAACTGAAAGGGCTTTGCACTTCAACAGTAAGATGACATGTTGGCACATCCTCCAGGTTTGTAAATGAGACTATATTGTTTCATTAGTTCAAGGTTTTCAATGCGATGTGTCAATCTCAGCGTGCCGCTTTGCGGGGAAACTCTGGGGGGACGATGTGTTCCCCTTCCTGTTGATTGGAAGCATCGCCCGACGCGCCGTGGCGGAGGCGACACCGTTTCAAACCCCCAAGTGGAACTATCTGAAGGAACTACGTGTTCCCCAGGTTTTCCTCCTTTATGTGTTTTCAGAATCACACCTACCTGCTTCTCATCTCCTCACGGGCTGGCTGTTCCTCGGGTTCTGAGGAGACACTCAGAACCTTTCCTCCGGGGAGCGAAGCTATTTGTGACCGCCTCCTCCTTCCATCTCTGCTCTGCCTCGCCCCAGAATGAACGCGCTTCATTTTTCCCCTCTGGAAACATTGAGAAAAAGCTGCGCCATCAGCTGCCACATCACTCCACACTGAAGGTAACCTCGGATGGGTACAGTTTGCTGCAACTGTCACATTTTTTGACTGTGTGTGTGTGGAGTAGTTAGAGGCACAACGTCGACGTGAATCGTCAACTTCGGCAATGATGTTTCTGTTCTTCCAGGAAGGGTACAGACCCCAGGGGATTACCAATAATACCAGCAGTACCAGAAAGTACTAAAGCAGTGCTGCTGGCTGATGCCACGTCGGGCTCAGACAATTATATTTGGCTTGGCATTAATAAAAGTGAGATTAGATTTTATACAGGCAATCACAAATTTTTCAAAAAGAAGTTGCAACATACTTTAGTGTAAGGTAAATATTAAGGATGCTCTTTCCTAACGAGGTTATATGAATATTACAAAAACAAGAAAGCCAATATATTGTGTTTAAGAGGTGGTGGCTGTATGAAATCACGATTTACACTGTTTAATTTGTAGCCTTGGTCAAATGCAGAGGAGAAGTTGTACTGTCTGAAAGAAAACTTTTCTTTTCTGTGCAAAAACTCTACAAAGTCCACGTCTCCTAATGGCCATATCTTGAAATGCTGTTTGTACCACTGGTGTTGCGCTTTACTGGACGATGTGAGACTTTTGTAAAGAAGAAAATGAGGCCAAAATCTCAGCTCTTTTGTAGAACCAGCTCCCAGTTTTCAGGCCCCGTATCCACGACAACGTCCTCAAGTGAAAACACAAGACTTTCATAGACTTACACAACGGTGCTGAAAACACCACTATGGTCATGCCAATGATTTCTTCTGCACATTTGTGAGGCGATGGACAATAAGAACTATTGTGGTCTCCGTAGTGTCACGACTCCCGGTCCACATTCTCATGGAGCCTCAGTTCAGACATGGTCAGTGTGTGGTTTCATGAAGCTGCACCTACAAACTGACACCAACACAAGAGTGAGCAGATTCCCAGGTAGAAGAAATGTTGGAGCATTCTCAGTCCTCTCCTTTAGTGCATCTTCTTTCATAACGGCTCTTTTATTTCTGTACATAAGAGCTTATAGAACATCTGGCTGAGCAGACGTCTGACAAGATAACGTTCCCGTTGTATAACGTACATTGTGCAATCATACTGTCTTATCTAACTTCATGAAGTTCACATCACAGGAGCCTTTTGTCTGTGCGGAGGCCTGATTTAACCCACTGAGCTTCACTCTTCACACGCCACTACGACACGTCTTTATCTTTGTCTCTCTCTCACTTCTTTCCTCAGTTGTTTTCTCCTTTACTGTGTCCTTCTCCCTCTTTACCACCGTCTACACCTCCAACCAGCTGAGTGAAGTCTTTTCAATATTTATCCCGCCTTTGGTCATTGTAAGCTGGGTTCGTTGGATTAAGCGGTCCACATAGAAGAATAGAGAAACATCTTCATCTCTTTTCCTAAAATGGAACCTTTTCTCACTGCTTTTGTGAAAATGAGCTGCAACACATCAGAATCCTCTCTCTCTGTAATCTCATTTTAGATTTAACTTGGCTCAGTCATCTTAATAGAAACTCCTGCCCTTCATAATAGTGGCAAAGTGAGAGCACATGACCAAGCCTGCAGGTAATTTACATTTCTGGCCTCAAAGAAGCACCATTGATCGTCCATCAATGTGCCACAGATCAAACTTACATATGTTTCAAAAAGAAAGAACACACTGCTTGTGACTCTGACAGTTGTTACCTCCCACTAACAACCACATGGGGGGACGTGTGGATGAATCCAGCACATATCTTTATGTATTGACCAAGAAGATTGAGTCACTTATCTTCTCTCTTCGGTCTGCTTTTGCTTTTCGCCTGTCAGCCAGATTGGATCAAACCATTTGGGTAAGACTGATTCCTTCTTATCGCTCCTCAGGGGGTCGTGCAGGAGAAGCAGGTCAGGATTCAGCCATCTCCTAAATAAGACATCCAATAAGGCGAAGAAAATGGCTTTTTTTTTTTGAGCTTCAAACTTCTCCTCTGGGACCCAAACACGTCTCCGGATCGACTAAGTGAACGAGCTATTCTGCAAACTGTAAATGAGCGTCTGACGATATCCGGCACTTTGGGTGACTTTGTTCCGAGCAGCACTTTGTTTCAGTTCACACCTGTGATTTGTGAGGCAGAAAGAAACAGAAGCGTTCAAATATCCCTGCCACCCCAGAGACTTTTAACAATTTGAAAGATGACTAAACATCGCTGAGTTTGTCTGCTTTTGTAACACATTTGAGTTGTCTGTGAGTTCTGCATCGTCTGCATCCGGCAGCGACTCATGACATGATTTGTTTATTTCCCTCAGGTAGTGAACAGCAGAGTGTTTTTCATTATACATTGTTTTTGGTGGACGTTTGCGATCACGAACACATGGAGCAGTTCTAAGTTCAGCTGCGAAGGATCTGACTCTAAAGGCCTCTTCATACTCCATAAGAACAAGACGAAAGTTCGGCAGTGCGGGGTCCTGTCGAACAAAATGACGTCATTTCCTTCGGTCAGCTCCTTCTGGCCGAACAAATTTGTTTCGGCTGTGCCAACCGCCCTGGCCGAACTATGTAGGAGCCGCACTGCCGAAACTTCTGCACTGCCGTGTGCTGCGCATGCGTGTTCTAGTTCGCTCATGACTATCGATAATATTTTAATCATATTTAGCTTGTAACAGCGCTACTGTACGAGCGCCGCAGCTCGTTAAAATGTCGGAGTGTAGGCTGACGTGATGCACCTGAACGCATCACAAACAGCTGTCAGCTCCTGTAATTAAAACTGGACTAACATCGCGCTCGGACAAAAACTTTTTTATAACTGAAAAAGTTCAGAGAAATGTATTTCTGAAAGCACTGGAGGCCAGAAATAAACTGTGCAGTTGAAAAGTTTAAACGCCGCTTCACAGACTTGTGCCTGCTGTGAGGGGGCGTGGCCTGCGAGTTCGGCAGCTTCTTATCGGAGTATGAACAGTCCTGCCGAAAAAGCTTTTTTTTTCTGCTGCTGGCTGACGTCACAGCCGAATTTTCTTCTTGTTCTTATGGGTTCAAAAGGGAGTATGCAGGGGCCTTAAGAAGTCCACTCCGGTTTAAGAATTCATTGATATTCAAACCAGGGAGTGACTGCTGAGTTTTGGATGAAGGTGTCAGGTCTCTGTGTGTCTCACCTCGTGTTTCCAATCAACCAATGATCTTCTCCCTCCCGTCGTTGTGTTCCACCTGTGTCTACCCTTTCCCTGTGCATTTAAACCCCAATCCCTCTGTTGTCCTTGTCGGATCGTCTCGTCAACATGTCTCGCCTCTCGTCGTGTCGCTCTGCGTTTTCCTTGTGTTCCCTGGAATTTGTGTCAATAAACCAATAAACCTGGTCCTGACAAAAGGAATGTAGTGCATATGAAGCACTGACCAGCATCAATGCTAAGCGACAGGCAAGTTATGTAGGGTTGGTTTGTTTGAGGCTGCACAGGGTCAGAAGGATCCCGTTGTCAAATCCTGGTTGGACCAAAATATGGTTTTCTGTGCAGAGTTTGCATGGTCTTCCTATATATGTGTTTGACAACTCAAAATTGCCCTTAAGTGCTAGTGTGTGTGGGTATGGGTCTATTTGGGCAGTTTGCAGGTTCTCCCTGTGCATAAGTCACAAGGATGGACTGACATAATCCCAATATTCCCATATTAATATGTGGAATTTTCCCACAGTTTTTGTTTTTGTTTTGGCTTCCTGGCAAATGAACTAAGAAATCCAACTACGAAAAGTCTATTAAAAGTTGCCGAAGCCTCACTGCGGCCCAATCCGCTGAACTCTTCACCCAGATGCTGTAAACCACGTTTAATAAAACATCAGAGTATCAGAGACACTCAAACCCCTCATTGTTTCATTCCACAGACTCACGACATGACGGAATTAGTAGTGAACATGCGGAGATCTCGTAGCTCCTTCTCCGCTGAGTCTTGGCCGGGCCGCTCTGCTGGGTTGGCACGGACGCCCGCGATCCATCATTACCAGCCACAGCCAATGCGGAGTCGCCGCAGCAACGCTCGTCTCCGCAGGCTGTCTGCTAATTAGGAGAAGCACAGAGTGGCGGAGCAGCTCCGGCGCAGTAAAATAACGTCTACAGTGCGAGTCACGCACGCGCCCCCGACGTAGAGCAGAGATATTTCACATTTAGCTCAGTGAGGGGATGCTTAAATATGCCGTTATATCAAAAGTTTGCGATCACTTCCTGGGGAAGAAGCTCCAAATCCAAATGATATAAAAAAAAGTTTGGTCCAGAGATGAATTGCAGTTGGAAATGTTGAACACATCGAGACATTATCGAGGTAAGGCGCTACATGTAGTCAAAGACATGATGCATTTTTAATATTTGTGTTGTGTCTCACCTCTGAAATCGAGCTATTTCTCATTAGAAAAAAACAAAACAACAAAAACTGAGAAAATGTCAGTGAATGTGGGGAGCGTGAGATCGCCCATCGTCGCCCACATCCAACTGTTACCTCGTCCACACCGAACGCCACCGGTGATGTCCCTGGCAGCCGGTTCCTGTTGGCTGGCTCGCAGGAGGAAGGTGCTCGGGAAGACCTGGCACCAGGCCAAACTTTGGAAGCCAGGTAGATACGAATGAGGATGAGGAGGGCTGACAGCTCGTATTTGGTGCTCCGCGGATTTAATTAAATCACACTGCCATCCACATACGGCTCTTTGTCAGGTCTAAATGTTGTAATTTAATAAAAATCCTGGGAGAGTGATACGGGCGGCAAGGAATCTCGCTCTTAGTCTAATAGTATTTAGCACTCAGGGGTAAAGCAGCCATGTCTTTAGTCAGAGAGCAATTGAGTGTGATTTACATGACAGAAACTTTCTTAAATACATTCAATAATGATACATTAGGTAGAAGAACAATTTGCTGAAGATGTTCCTTTCCTTCTTGCAGCTATTGTTATTTTTTCAAGGTTTCCTCGCACAACTTATATAAGTGCTTGTTGCTTTAAGTGGTGATTTTCAGATGCGGTGCTCATGTGTGTTTCTGTGTTACTCTGTGAAATATTCTCCCGATCCTTCCAAAGCTACTCACTCATAGACCACAGGATGGCTTGCTTTAAGCACAAGTAAAACAAAAACGAATAGAATAGAATAGAAATACTTCATTAATCCCAGAGGGAATTTCTTTAAAGACAAAAGATACAGTCTCATGTTTATTATTATTATTATAAATTACAATTCTCAATTTTTTTATTAAAGAAAACCCATTATCCTCCAGGATTAAGTTTTTCTCCATTTCCTCAATAAATGTGAAGAAGTCTGCAGACATAAGCAATTCTGATTATTATAGCACTTGGAGTTTCTAACAGATCCCAAAAAGTTACTGTACCACTTCAAACTGATGTCACGACGTCATTACAGAGTCTAACTGAAGCTTTCAACGCTGTCGATGAAATATACTTTGGCTTGTGAGGGTATATACTTTAGGTATACTAGCAAATGTTTGTATACAAATACACAAAATCACCACTGAGCTCAACAGTGTCCCGGGTGCGTTGTTCCTCCGAGGCCAGTCGTTAGAACCTTTTTTCTCTTTGGTGAATAATATTCAATCTAGATTAAAACCGAGCTGTACCATAATGCTCAAATGCCTTCACATGTACTAAAGGTGACTTTGTTTAGTAATTCCAGACTGCTGAACATGTAAGCCGTTGTATATTGAAGTGACTCATGAATGTTGTGATTCCTCAGAGTTATCAAGGAGAGTGCAAAAGCAGTCGCCTTGTAGTTAATCTAGAAGCCCATTCTCCATATGCACTGGCTTTTCGCAGCTGCAGCTCTGTTCCAGCACACTTAGCCAACTGCATCCCTATAATCACCTCTTTGTAAAGGATTACACAATCAAGGCCATTTCACCGAATGCACTGTATGTTTATAAGAAACCAACAATCATATACTTCATAAAAGGGCAATGGGACGCCATCATTTCTTTGAGCAGGTTGCACTAAAGGGAACTAAAACTTTGAATCCACATCAAGAACTTTGGTATGAGCCAAGGGTGACGATATGAACTCCTTTACCATCAAATCACGTTTTTGGACTCAAATACAGAAACTTTTCAAACCAAAAGTCGTTAATGGACTTTACCTCTTAGAGAGGAAGTCATGGTTCATGATTCGTAGCACCCACAGCCAATCCTGATGATAGAAACCACTCCACGAACCAAACCCATGAAGGCCATTGCATGGACGGCTGGTAATGCAATGCATTGTGGAGCACATTTCAGCGCATCTTGCAGTTTGTAAAAGAAGTGAAGCTACTTTGTTACACTGCTAGTTATTTGGAAACTCTAAAAGTTACCCTCAGTTAAGCCAGGTTTTTTTTTCCCACCTAAATCTTTATTAGAATTGTATTTATTTTTTTTTTTTTAAAACATAGTTACAAACCTAAAACCAGAGAACCACAATCATTTTGGATATAAGATTTCTTCCACGATCCATGTTGTTGGTGCTTCTTTAACCCACATTTCTCATGATTGCTTTTCTGCTCGCTACGAACAATAATTTCACCAGATATTAGTAATTTTAGGTATTTTATAAAGATATAGCAGCTCTTGAGGAGTTCTTATCCAAAAATTTGTCTTAATTCTTCACTTTCACTTTCCCAAAAAGCTGCAGTTGACCTCATGATGACGACATGGTATAATTGATGAATTATCTGATCAGTCCTCACTGCGTGGTTCAGTTAAATGACTGA
The DNA here is from genome assembly GCF_963383615.2 of Lipophrys pholis. Taxonomy (NCBI): domain Eukaryota; kingdom Metazoa; phylum Chordata; class Actinopteri; order Blenniiformes; family Blenniidae; genus Lipophrys; species Lipophrys pholis. The sequence goes on along the minus strand of NC_137641.1, from coordinate 17,745,248 downwards.
TTCACTCAGCTAGTGGGGGGGAAGATCCTCTTTAATGTCTTTTTAGATAATTGTGAGAAGAAGCTGCATCAAAAGGTGAAATAAACTGCAAAGAATAGAACTACTATAAAGGACGCTAATGTGAATAGCAGAGTTCAGTCATTCCTACTAGGAAATTGAATATTGTGTTGAATTAGATGCACAAGGTCACTTTTAATGTGGCAACCTGAACCCTAAAAAAAAAAATCCAGATTCTTCAGTAATATTTCTCATGCAAATGGTTCACAGAGAAAATAATCAATCACTTCGATGAACTGAGAATGAAAACAGGTTTATTTGCTGCCCTCGACAAGGGTCCTGAGATCAGATGGTTTCCCAGCGGCCGGCCTGTTATTCTTGAATCTGATGTCATTTATATCAAACCTCAAACATATTTAGCTGGACACTGTAACTCAAGAGTTTATTTGTGGAACTCGGAGTTCTTCGCCGCTCTTTGTCCTGCAATCACTCCTGTGATTATTAGATGTTTCCATTATAAATCTGAGGGGGCTTTTCCTCAATCTGACCGCAGCACAGACCATTTATTTTCTGAACCGGTATTAAAGGCCACCCGCTTTATTGAAAAGTGTCCGTTTCATTTTCGCACAGACCTTCCCGGAGGGGGATCGGATATCTGTCGGAAGCCGAGCCAGACAAAATGTGTTCCCTCCAGCCCCGCCCCTCCCCCACGCGGGACAATATCGGGTCAAGATCTTGACCCGCCACTGAATGTCGCTCCCTCCTCCTCCTCCTCCTCCTCCTCCTCCTCCTCCTCCCCATTCATCCCCTCAGAAACGAAGGAGCTGATGAGCGCCTTCGATCATTATCTTCAGATCAATTTTACCAGTCCGACTCACCGCTCCCAGACGTCCCCTCACGATCGAGAGCCCACTTCATCTCCAAATGCCTCAGATCAAAGGCTATCGAGTAAACGCTGCCTATTTTTATTGTCGGACCTTCCACACTCGGTGGAACAAAAGGTGTTAGTGTGGCATGTATAATTCATTGCTGGGATGGAAATCACCTCAAAGGCCTACTTCAGATGGTCATTTTATGTTGCGAAGTCCAAAATGTTGGTTTGTTTTTCAAGAGGCGTCGCAGACGCAGCCTCTCAGACAAAAAAAAATAAATACTATTCAGTATATGTAAATATTCCGAGCAATTTTCTCCTCAGTCTTTATTCCTCTTCCCAAATCTAATCTAGACTCCTGCGGCTTTAGAAATAAGCCAATTTCAGGCTGAGAAAATTGCGTTATGAGAACGGGAGAGAGTGGATTGATTGAAAGGGCAATAAGGGCCGATCAATGTGCAGATCAGAGCTGGACCTTCAACTCTGCAGTGTGGAACTCCCCGAGGCAGATTTTGCTTCGATTCGGATGACATTCGCTCATTTAGCTGCATGTGGCAGCAACTCACAGCTGTGACTCTTAACCGGTTCAGGCCCGCTCGCCCACACTTGACTGAATGAAAAGTGACCGCTTTCAGTCCCTCAAAGCAAAGTAAGGGAGCACCTTGTCATTTTGTCTCCGATTTCAGAAGAACTCTGCTCACAAACTCACAAAAACAACAGTTCCAGGCTTGATTGAACACTTTGATGGGGGGCCATGCGTGGAACATGCTCGCCGACCACTGGGGGTTCATATACTCAGAACGAGGACAGCTTCAGTCAGACAGACGCTCTTGCCAAACGGCACTTTCCTCAACCGGAGCAGCTCTTGAACAAAAGGGCCTCTTTGGGTTGATGAATGTGACAATGGGAAAACCTAGAAAGATACTTTGATCCGGTACGATTGTCTGCTAAAGACAATTTCAGGTTGACCACAGGAGCTCTTGACCCAACATTAGAGAGTTTTAGCCCGTGAGGAGGGCACCTGAAATAGCAGGCTGACCACAGTGGCATTTTAATAGACCACAAGGACCATGAAGCTTTTCAGTGATTTTGACTACAATGGCTTGACCTGAAGATCGCTTTAAGACTCTGCAGCAACTTTACTCAAGAGACTAAAAAGCTGTAATAAATGGCTTTTTTGTTTTCCACCGCACCTAACTCACATTTCTGAATGAGATTTTACAGAACAACCTACTGTTTTGCGTAATTCTAATTACATTAGGATGTGAAGCCTGAGCTTTTATTTGGCATCTTCTTTTTAGGGTGGTGAAGTGCAGTGGTTTCCAACATTTTTCTTCTTTGATTCCGTCTCCATGGAAACAGCGGAAACGCTGCGACTGCGCATGCACATCACAGTCATAGTAAATAGTTCTTCTGATTACAACAATGGCGGCCTCCACAGTTGTCCTGAGACTTGGTAGTTTTATAGTTGAGAGTCCCCGTAATAGCAATATCACGTCATTGTGTGTCAATACGAATGTCTGTGTACTCAACATTGTTAATGTATTGTTAGTGTATTGTTTACATGTATTGTCAACAATATATTAAGCGTATTGTGAGCGTATTGTTCTCTGCGAGCAAGTATGTCCGTTTTCCTTACAAAAAACAGCACCAACTAGTGGTACTACATGAAAACTACATAATGTTCTACTACTTTCTAAACAGTCCTGTGTAAAGGCAAAACGTTACTGAACTCAAAATGCAGAAAAAGGTTTTCACTTGCAAAGTTGTCATGTAAATGGGGGCTAAACATGTGAAATTTTAAAACTATAGTTCACATCAGAAAAAAACAGGATTCTATATTTAATAACTTTTAGTGATTTGATTGGATGTCAACAAGCATTTTTGTTACCTTGGAGATGGAGGCTCGTTTACGAATGAAATATAACGTGATAACCTTTAACAAGATGAAGGGCAAAGTGTGCAAACGGGATGAGGTAAAAATCCATCATGTAAGAAGTGGATGAGGGTCTTCATGGAGCTCCAAGGCCACATTTGCCGAAACACCACCTGAGTTGAATGAAGTGGAATCCTGGAGAGACACTTTCAGTAATCAGAAAGACCCTCAGCTGCACCTCAGTGCACCCTTGTTGATCGCAGGGCACATTGTCCAAAGCAGAGGCTACTCGGGGCAAACGGAAGGGTTCAGGGTCAACTGGTCGAAGCACACTGGTGCCCCAGAGGCATTTTGGGCGATATAAATACCCCTATGGTGTGACCATGAGGCATGAATGGGGCATGAAACCGTCACTCGAACACCGGCTATATAGAGAGTACAAAGAAAAACCACCAACACCCTCTGGTATAAATGTTAAAACCTGGTGAGACACCCCCACCACCCCCACCCCCACCACCACCACCACCCAGGAACATAGCATGCATTCCAGTGTCAGCAGCCCTCAGTCTGAATGACTTTAAGCAGTTCAGGCTCCACGGGTCACAGACGTTACTTACCTACACGCAGGGAAACATCGCTGTGAAAACACCGATGGGGAGATTTTCTTCCCCTCTCTCTCTCTCTCTCTCTCTCTCTCTCTCTCTCTCTCTCTCTCTCTCTCTCTCTGTATAAAAACAGTGTGTGAGGTGTGTGTGTGAATTTGCACACTCCCCGGCTTTTGTGCGTGAGTGTGAGTTTGCGTATTTGTGTTTGCAAGAGGTCATGTATACAAAGGAGTTCACCCAGGTGCCACACACAGACCCACAAGTGCAGATTGAACAGGAATAACCCGGACCTCCCACGCGTTTCTGGGTCCCAGTCAACCTGTCATCATACATCTTCCTCACACATCCCCCTCTTCCTCCTCCTCCTCCCTTAACTCCTATTTCACCTTAATTTGTATATGTTTCACCATCTTTTATTCTTCTCCTGACCCGCCCGTCGGAGCCCTGCGAGGAGCGGCGGCGGCGGCGCTCGAGGAGCGGCCGGGACGGCTCACGGTGGAGTTTCCGACACGGCGCTGAGGAAAGCGAGCTGGACGAATAAAGCGCTCCCTCGGGGAGGAGATAAACATTTACTTTTCCACGAGGGGACGGAGATAGCATTACAAGCAGCTGGAAAAGAGGTGAAAGTGAAATGAAGTGGAAGAAACACAAGAGGAAGTGTGTAACTTATCAACGCTGTTGTTCTGGGAACTTCTTAATAGAGATTAACGTTATTGTTATGTTACTATTCAGGCCTGTCGTTATAACGCACCCGAAAGGGCCTTGGAAAATTCCCGTTTTTCATTGGATTCCAATTGGATGAGATACATCTGTAGAATTAAAATCAATTCAAATGTTTCAACGTCACAGAGTTCACACCTGGCGTTCACAAGCGTTCCGGTGATCCGATCACCAAGTGGCGAGCCCGAAACACAAGTGTAAACAAAGCGCTTTCATTCACACCGCTTTGCTCCAGGAAAATTTGTCATTCATATACATCGTCAGTGTGCGCCGAGTCTTTGTTCGAGAGGATCAGTTATATATTTAAAACAGCTTTTAAAACCACAATCCGGCTCTATAGAAATGATGAAAAACACGACTTTTTCGAAATGCTGCGACTGCACATGTGCGAGTGGATGGACAACAAGAACAATTCCAGGAAATTCTGAATTCAGTCATCTTTATCGCGGAAGCTGAGTTCTACCAATCGGCCATAACATTGGGACCGCTGACGGGAGCAGTATCCTGGTATAGATAATGTCGTTTAGACGAATGGGCAGGAAAAGTCCAATAAAGGGATTAACACTCCATATGGAACCTGTTATTGAGCGGGATATATTAGGCTGCAAGTGAGGATTTCAAAGAATTTGAGCTTGACAAGCAGCAGTCCGAGCGTCTCCGTGGCTCCAGCTTCTCCGAGGCCTACAGTGAGCAGTGTGTATCAGAAGAGGGGAGCTGGTGAAAAGCTGATGAGGAGCCCAGGTTCATTGATCCACATCTTCCCACGACGAGCCAACGTCAGAACGGAATTGATCGGCTGCTGCCACAAATCACGAAACAACCCATAATTCAATTAAAGCCTGACAATCTCAAGCAAACTGACCATTAAAACCCTCAAAAAGGCAGAAGCTGCGGCCGTTTCACAAGATCCCATCAGAATATTACGCGTCGCTAACAACGTGGTTGGTCGGGGGAGGTTAACGTCACAGACACACTCCGGGAAGGTGATAGCTCCGGTTGAGTATTCAGAAAGTAAACCACTCCTGTATTTTTTTCACATTTGGTGCCACAACCTTTCACATGAACTTAACCTTTAGTGTTTTCGATCTCTTTAAACAAAACTGCAGAAATGTTAATTGTGCTTGAGTTACAATTCCTGCCACTTAACAAAACTAACAGTGGGATCTGCAGGGTCAGGGGAGGAGGGGGCGTGAAGCCGCGGTCTGAGTCTACATGACATTTAAAGTGAAAGCGCATCGATTTAGCATTTTCATTTCAGAAAAGTTTTGCGTTGAAATGGCAATGTTTTGAAAATGATTTCATAAAACAGTGTAAAAGCTGAAAACAATATAGTTTTCATGTTGGGCCACCAGAGGGTGGAAACAGAAAACTTTTGTTGCGTTTTAGGTTTTGACAAATGTGCTTGAACGCTGAAAAACAACTTTTTGACAATGGCTGTCAAGGTGAAACTTTTCAAAGACGGTCTGACTCTGTCTCCTGAGAAATGGGGGAAAACGGAATAACAATCCAACTGTGTGGTCTGTCCATGCGTATGTCCGTTTACTACCATTGTTAATGTTTACTGCGTGTTGTTGTCAAACATGCAAAACCAAAACGAAAAAACGATGCCTTTTCATAAAGCGTCTTCATTGGACGAACAAAACCTCAAGGCACAAATCCTCTAATCAAGTTTTGCATTTTTGTAAAATAATTTTATTGTTGCGATATTCAACATAATTATCGTACGTTAACATGTTATATAGCCGTACTTGATCCAGTGTTACTATTTCATCAAACTCTCTGTTCATCATTATTAACATGTATTAACAACATGTTTATTTTGAATTCCGGCTATTTTCTGCTTCTAATTACGGCTGTGGCACAATTTTCACAAAGTTTCCAGTAAATTTAAATGGGAATTTAAGATGAGGAATTTTGAAAAAATATTCATTATAATCGACCTTGTCTTGTCGCTGCATCAATGTACATTTCAATGTATCGTAGAAATTATTAATTTCAACACCTCAAATATTTTTATGGGATATTTACAAGATAAACATTATTAAATATGTCAAATTTTTAAATATATCACCACATAATATCATCAAAACTTACTCCACATTGTGTAATTCACAGGGTCACATGAGTGGCTTCAATATTCTTGTGTTCTGGGCTCAAAGTGATCCAGGGTTGTAGAAATGGTCTGTGCATGCGATGGAGGAATGCAGGGTGCATGTAGGGGGCGTGGCCTCCAGAGCCCTGCAGTCAGCTGTGAGGATCGAGGACTGGCAGAGATATTCAACTGCACTTGCATGAAATGTGCTTTTTTTTTTCTTTTTCTCAGGACTAAGCTAAACTATATTTCCCCCAAAACTATATTTCAGTTCCATGTCAAGAGCCAAACTTCAATTTGGTAAATTCCTAATTTCTTCTCGTTAATTCTGATAAATTCCTGTTATTTTACCATAAAATGTCCATGTAGTTCCACGGTAGTTATGTCCTCCAAGGACGTAATAAAACATCATAATAAAACACAACAAAACATGTTTGTTTGTCTGTCTGTCTGTTAGCAAGATTACGTCAAAACTACTGCACAGATATTGTAGACATTTTCACCAAAGGTAGATATTCGACCATGGAAGATTCCATTAAAATTGTGGAGGTGATCCGGGAACAATTGTTTTTTGTTTTTTTTCTGAGTCCAGGTCATCCTGTGGCGGACGTCAGAAATCCCTGATTGCTCTTGTTTTGAGTATGCGACACTTTGTACTATTTTCATTTCTTACAGCACATCACAATCTTCTTTTCATATCTCAATGAAGCCCAGAGTAATCTCCAAATCATAAAAAGCAGTTCCAACATAAATGTAACTTGTGCTAATAAAAAAAAAAAAAGAAGCAATTTGTTCGGCCTCTTAGTTGCAGGACAGCGATATTGAAATGGATTTTTTCGCCCGCAGAACGTGATTACAGTTTGTTTACCAGCAGCTAATGGAGGAGGACTGGGGGGGCCTGTAATGTCCGTGTCACAATATAAACACTCGCTGGCACTTTGATGGCGCGGCTTTATTGCAGATTGCATTCATAAACAAAAGAGGTGAAGAAATGTGAACAATCTGTGGCGGGCGCTCTGCTCTACTGTCGCAGTGAGTGATTTAACCTCCCGTGGCAAAACAGCGTGTGATATATAGACTTTATATAGGAGTGTCCTACCGCCGTGTGTGTGTGTGTGCGTGCGTGCGTGTATATATATATGTGTGTGTGTGTGCGTGTGTGTGTGACTCCATGAGAAACATTAGGATGCTGCGTGTTGTGCTGGCAGCCCCACTGACCCTAATTTATAATGACTCCATTGTCTTGGGGAACACAGACGTATATCAGGCGTAAATGAAGTAGGACAGGCACTTTAGCTGGGGAGATGAGGTGATTATAGCTCATGGATTAGTCTGCCTGGGTGAGGTGGATCATCAGCTTGGTGTCCACACACACACACACACACACACACACACACACACACACACACACACACACACACACACACACACACACACACACACACACACACACACACACACACACACACACACACACACAAAGGAAGCTCGTGAGCAACACACGCGAAATGGCTCGACCCGGCGGGCTGCGGACGCTCGGCGATTCACTGATGAGCCTACGAGACACACGCAACGAGCAACCTCCAGCCGGCGCCCAAACAGACACCGTGTGCGGGGGATCCTCTGCAAACAAAGCCTGCGTGAGGCCGACTGCGTTGGGCTCGGGCTCGGCGTCGCGGTTGGCGTGGTTCAGACAGTTTCGTGAACAGATCCCGGATCAACACATAGCTTTTTTTTTTTTCAAAGAGGTTGCCGTTGTTTTCAATCCAAGACGTTTTGAAGAAGCTGGTTCTTTGGTTTCGGGATAAACAGCTTGAATGTAAAGCGGGGCCGTCCTGGCCGCGCTGGTTAGAACTCAGAATTAACCACCGTCATCATCCGTCTGCCAAACACTCTGTTTTCTCTGGAGCTCATCGCATCACGTCGGTCCTGGTCTGTGAGCGTCAGTCGGTTCAAAATCAACGAAGCTTAATCAACATCAGGCTAATACCACACGCTCTACAGCATGAACCACATTCTCCAGAGGTCCTTTCTGTGAAGCACAATTCTGAAAAGTCGCACTGAGAACTCAGTTTAACGACGATACAAAGAGGTACGAGCCAGTCTGGAGTCATTCAACCTACTTCTTTAAACATGCAGTGAACTCTCCCACCGCTTCCTGCAGATTGTTTGGTGTTAGTAGCGTTCTGACGGGGCGTTCACATGACGATGCTTCAGGTGAAAAAAACGTGTTCAGAAGAACTATTTACTTAAACCGTGGTGTGCATGAGGGGCAGCAGTGTTTCCAGCCTCCACATGGAGTCACAGCCTGAGCATTTCCAAAAAGTTTCGTCTTCGCACATTTACACAGAGACAGAGGTGGAGCGTTTTCAAAAAGTTTCAGCTTAAGAGCCGTTTTCAAAAAGTTTCCTGTGGCTCCGAGCACCATTGTCGTCTACATCCTCCCGGTACTCGGTAGTTTTATAGTTGACAGTCACCATAAGAAGACAGTTTCCTTTAAAAAAATCTTAAGTTAATGTTTGTAATTTTTCCATTCTGCCTCTTCTGGACTGTGGACTCAAACATTTCTTCACCAGAACTTTTGAATAAATAGTTTGTGTTGGACACGAGTTCTCGGCACCACTTCATCCTACAAGTGAGCTGAAGCTCCAGCTGACCGTGGACGAAGGCAGGGTGAGTCAATCGGAGAATAAACCGTCATTGTCAGAGATGATTTTGGACGTTTCTTCTTGCGTTCAAGCTGCTGTTGGAAAGGTCAAAGGTCAATTGACTTCATTTTTAATTTTTTTAAACTTATTTATTCATTTTCACCTTTTGTAAATTCACAGTAAATTCCAGCCTTGTTTGTTTAATTTATTATTTTTGACTTGTTCAACCTTGCTTTCGGCGTATTTTTTTTTATAAATTCTGACTTGTTCTTACATCATATTTTCACTTGACTTACCATTTTATAAACATAGTTTGACTTTGTAATTTAAATATTTTGGACCTTTTTGGACCATTTGAATATTTTGATTTCTTGTTTGACTTTTCTTTGTTTCTCTAGTTCTATCCTCTACATTTTATAGTCATCCTCCAGTTTAATACCATTCTTTTAGCCATTTCTTTTCTTTAGTTAATAATTCTCTTGAAAGTTCATCTCTATTTTTAAATGTGTATTTCTACTCTCAGCATTCTGACTTTGCTCTTGGCAATTATCTTCATGTTTTTCCCTGTTGGACTCATTCTGGGGCTTATATGTGCCATAAGTGTCTTTGGGTTCTATTGCGCTGATCTTTCAATGAACAATCATACATTCAAATGACTTTTAAAAAAAACTAAATCCAAGTCAAACTCAACTCAGACATTTTTTTTTTTTTTGAATCTTTTGTTATAACTTATATTACTTAATGTAGCTTCTAGCCAATAATCGACATCTGAAAGACAATTTGCTCTTAAATCAGTTCTTGGTACATTGTTTTAACCATGTGTCCTGTTTCTAGAGCTTGGTATAGACATATAAAGTCCTTTTAAAGCACACATGATGTTAAAGGCTGAAAAAGAACAAATATGTTGTGTGAAATGTGTCACAGACAACATGCAGTAGCACACATCAGCCTAATAAGTCTCATACTCGTCAATAATATATTTTGATGTTAGAAAGTGAAGTTTACCTCAATGCCAAGCATCAGACCCTGGTATGAAACGTGTTTTATTTCAGAGGCCACATACAGTCCAGTTAGATTTGGAGCGAGCCAGATCAGTAAAATAGTGCCATAATAACCTTTAAATTTAAACTTTGGAGTTTTTCTTTCTTGGAGCAGTTTACACGATGAAAATGTCGACGTTTCCACAGAATCAAACAATAAGCATCGATAAGCACAACAATCTCAACATAAAGTCAATCTTAACAAAACCTTCTGGTTTAAAAAAAACAGTGAAATGTCATGAAATGTACAGTGAAACTTTTCCTATAGCTGTTGCATTGTGGGTGTTTTGACAAACTCCCCCTGACAGCATGAGCATTTCATAGCAGCATCACTGAATATCTCAGCTCACTTTGTCCACTCCCCTTCCGAACTTTGATTAAAAAAATCAATGTTTTCTTTGTAAATTTTTACAATTTTCTTGGTGGTTTGGCCGGATTGGAGCCGCTTGAAGTCCAGTTTCGGCCCACGGGCCTTATGTTTGACCCACCTAAACTTCCCTAGTGCCGCTGGTGGGATTTAAAATGTGATCGCGGGTTTTTTTCTGCACATTTTTCTAGATTTGAGCATCGATTTTCCTCGTCCTGTTTAATTCTGGCTACGGGTGAATTTCAGGTCGATTTTGAACGACTGTATTTTGGAGTTAGAAGGCAGCTGTGACCTCTTCCTGGATTGAAACATGATTCTGGTCTGTTAATATGGAAAAGCAGCAACAAAAAAACAAACATGAGTGCGTTAAATGTGTCAGACATTTCTTGAAACAAGTCATTCTGTCTGACGGTAAGTTTGCTGCAAAAATATCCCCCCCGGCTAATAAAGGACCAGATTCTTCTTCGCCACATCGACCACGAGCATTCGTGAGAATTGTGGCAGCTAATTAAACGAAAAAGACTAATTGTATGCCTCTAATTTTAATCAATATGCATGTATTTAATAACCTTGAAATAAGCTCAGTAACACAGCGATCTGGAGCGATTTCCATTGATACCTGGTCCCGACGCGTCTAAAATGACCACGACGCTATCGGTACCTGTGAAATCAATAATTCATTAGCGTTTGGAAATTGCTTTGCGAAAGTATGCCGAACGTGTGCGCGTGGATCACGTCTGGTGCGGATGTTAAAAATAAACAGACTTATGAAGTAATGAAGCGGGGGGGGGATGAGACGAGCCACCGACGTGCAGACGGCTCGTGGGGGGGGGGGGGGGCACGTTTATTTAAGGCTTGCCGACGCAGCTGCGGTGAATGCAGACTAATGCTAATGTTACTTACAGTGGGACGTCCTGCTTGTTGGAGTCGGCTCGGGATGGATGAGCCGCTCAGAATAGCTCAAACTTTCATTCATGTCAGGAGTGAGACGGGGAGAGACAGCAGCCCCCCACAACTGAAGCTTCAGCCGTTGTGATATGAAAGTAATGAGAGTAATCAGGTTTAATATTTACTTAATAACACATTATTCAGTGGGGACATTTAAGGTTAAATAAACTGATTTCCCAACAGCGAAACATCCACTGTGCACAATCGATGTTAAATTTGAAATGAATTGAGAATCCCTCCGACCTGACCCAGGGTTGGAATCCCTGCCAACCGTCTGCCTGTTCGATCATTTCCTCTTTTTCTATCGTCTAACCCGGGAGTCTGCCATCTGTGGCTCCGGGGGCCCCATGTGGCTCTTCAGCCCTTCTGCCGTGGCTCCCAGAAACTTTCACAAAATTAGATCTGAAAAAACATTTCATCCTTTTATTATTATTTTTTACACAAAAGGGTCATTTTGAAAGGACTGTTAACACACAGGGCTCTGTAAAAGACACAATGGATTAAAAAAAAAATGCTAAAAGGACAACAGAATTGAGAAGAACTGCTTAAACAGCTTAATTTTTGTTTTCTAAAAGAGGTCTTGACAAAAAGCTGAGTTAAAAAGAGCCAAAATGGTTAAAACAGCAAAATTGTAAAAGTTTTTTTAAAAAAGAGGGTGAAACTGGTAGAATCTGGTACAAAACAGCCGAAAATGAAATGAAACTTTAGCCTCAATTTAAACTTCAGACATTGTTTGAAGCTCCGGTTAAATTTGATGAGGTGGAAAGTCACAAAAATGTACCCTTTGGTCATAAAAGTTTCAGACCGCTGGTCAAACCTCAACTGGAACAGCAGAAACGATTCAAATTGAAGTCTGTTTCTGAAGGTTTCTCCACCTCAGAATCTGGTTAAAGTGGGAGATTTCCCTTCCCACCATCACTCGCTCATGTGGAATAGTTTTTTTTTTTTTTCTCTTTAAAATGTCTTGAAATGCCTGTGTTGTATTTGGTGCGACAGAAATAAAGTTGAATCGATTTAAAACAGGTTTTGTTTTTCTGAGGAGATGATTCAATATTTAATATTTAATCCCTGCAAAAGAAGAGGAGTCCTGGATGAACATGGAGTCGTTCCCCTGATCTCCACTACGTGGCGCTTTGAGCAGCACAGCACACTGAGGAAACGTGTGGGGAACGTTTTTCTTCTCTCCTGATGGTTTTTGGAAAGTCTCTGCAATAATAATGAATATAATAAAAAAAGAACAGAAAGATAGAAAGCAACCTTCGCTTTGAATAGATAGTGAAGTGTGTGTCTCTTCTGAAAGGAAACGTTTCCCTCGCAAGGGGGACAAGTGTCCGCTGGCCCCAGCAGGGACACTTGAGATCACTTTTCTACTTTCAAGGACAATTTCACCGGTGACAGTTGTGTTGAAACGAGACGCGGTCCGATGCGAGGAGGATGTAACTAGGCTGACCACACAAACATGTCAGCAGAGCCGCTCCACTGCGCCAAAGACGCACCGAAGACTGTCAAAAATGATGCACACTGACTCCGAGAATGTTGGATCCATTGCGGCTCGTTTTAGTGCGACTGTTTGTGATCCGCCGGAGGGGGGGGGGGGGGGTCTGGGAAGCTCACGATGCCCCCCCACAAAGGAGGAGGGAATGGGAGGGAATGTTGTTTTTGTAAGCGAAACGCCCGTCATTCAAAAAGCGAGCCAATGAGGCTGCGCGCAACCGTGAAACTGCACACTACAAGAAATGCTCTGCAATAATAAACAAGGCTGCGCGAGGCGCGCAGCGGAGACGCGCACGATCCGTCCGCTACGCCGAATCTGGTCGTGACTCCTGGAAATGAAGCAATCTGGGGTTGTGAAAAGTAATATTCACTAATTATTTGTTAGAAAAAAAAAAAAAGCTCATCCTATTGAAGCTTTCTTTCAAGAACGAAATGAGTCCCACTGGATTAATGCTGCAGTGATTCCCAACCAGGGGGGCTCGACCCCCCCCAATGTGCCAACAATTCATTCTGGGGTCGTGAAGCCCTCCTGATTTTGAGGGTTATAACATTTTTAAGGGGTTTTCAAAAATAGGTGAGTCAGCAATTAATTCATTTCTGTCACTTCACTAACAAAGTGCATCTTTTGTGGTGAATTAACTGGGGTATGAGAGTTTGAAACTGCAAATTGAAGCAGCACCAGTGCAAGGAACACTCTGAAGGTGTGTGAACCCAAAGTTCCTCTTCAGGGATCAGGGAGTGTTCTTTACAGAATATAATAAAGAAACTGTTTTTCACAGATAGTGCCTTATGAAGTGCCACCAAGTTTTTATTATTATTATTATTATTATTATTATTATTATTACTATTATTATTATTATTATTACGGTACAGCAGTGCAGTTAGGGGGTGTCCCGTTAGGTTACCATTAGTACAGATTTGGTTTGGGAACTACTATTTTAAATATCGTGTCAAGACAAACACTTTTTCCAGTGTTCCCCTGGCTGGCACAGTAGGAGGAATGGAGAGAGAGAGAGAGAGAGAGAGAGAGAGAGAGAGAGAGCGAGAGGGAGAGAGAGGTGGGAGGGGGTGGTGAAGGAGGAGGGGGAGGAGGAGGTTGGTTGTGGGGGGGGTTTGGTCCGGGAGAGCATGGCAGCAGGATCCAGAGCTCCGCTGACTTACTCCTCTTTCCCGTCTGATTCCTCATCCAGCGCGCTGCGCGCTCCGTGTTCTTCGTGCGTCAGGGGACGTTGAAGATCGTGCGCTTTCAATATTTAAAAAAAAAAAAATTAATTCTCCTTATTTTACGCGGTGTGTTTCGCTGCCACGCGTTGTCGCCCGGACAGGACAGGACCGGAGAGGACAGAAGACAGGACAGGAGGTTTCCCGGGGCAGCCGCGGGTTTTCAATCTGGAGACGGAGCTGCGCTTTCTGCGTTTACGCTCCATATTCTTTCCTCCCCCCCTCTACAAGGAGCCTTTATTCCCAGGTTTTCTCCCTATTCCCCTCTCTGAGCCCGCAGCTCCTCGAGTTGGAGAAAGTGTTGTCTGCGCGGAGCGGAGTTCTGATCGCGGCTGGAGCGCAAACACATTGCGCGTTTCTCTAATAGACGCACATATTGTGACGAGTTTGAAGACATGATCTGAAGCGGATTTGCAGTGTCGAGAAGAAGAGAGGGACATCCAATCTGTCATTCTTACATATAGAAGGAGGATCTGTGAAGGAGTTAAAAAGAAAGTGGACTGCCAGCTCGTCTCATCTAAACTCCTCTCCGTGGACTTTAATCCGTTTTTTTGTATCGTTATTATAATCTGCACGGGACTTCCAGAGCAAATATGCCGCAGGTGGAAATGCTGCTCTTCCTCATCCTCATCATTGGGATGTGTGTGTACGGACAGGACCCGGCCTCCAAGGTGGTGTCCGACCGCTACGCAGTCTTCTGGAACCGGACCAACCCCAAGTAAGTAAAAAAAAAAAAGAAAAGGAAAAAAGAAAGTGTGTTAATAAGCCCCCCCCGGTCTTCTCGGGGTGGGCTCTGAAGGATCCTGCAGCCTTGATATTGCAGCTGCAGGCTTTAACGCTTCCCCTGCACTTTGATGCGTGTTTGACGGGATGTTTGGTGTGACCGGTGCGCGCGGAGCTGAGCTCCACTGTTGAGGGGGAATCACGTGTGATCTACCCACAGCACCGGGACACTGATCACTACCTGCTGCTACGTTGTATCCTCGTGTCACGTTCGCTTCTGTCGCCACCGTCTGAGCGCGACGCTCCTCCAGCGAACGCCGCGCAGGAGAAAATGGCACTTTGCTCTCACAGTTGCTGATGAATCGCTGCGCCGAGCTCAGTTTAATCTCCCAACATATACCGGGAGTCATCTTTGCAATCAAACTCTGCACATTTAGCGGCATCAATCTCCCCCAGTGTCAGGAGAACCCCCCCCCCCCCCCCCCCCCCCCCCCACCCTCCTCCTCTTCTCCACCATTACGCAGCATTACACCGGTTCAGCTCAGAAATGACACGCAGGTGCTGCAGGAGCTGTTTGGAATGCATGAAGGTGTGGTGTGGATGGATTTCAGTCTGTTGTTGCTGATCAGAGAGTTTGTGGATGCGTTGTGTTGGTAAGCTGGACTCTGTTGTGTGCAGGGACAAACTTGTGGCCTGATTGCTGAGAGATTTTACTCCAGAAGCTGGAGTAATCTAAATTGCAGAGAGAGTGAGAGAGAGAGAGAGAGAGAGAGAGAGAGAGAGAGAGAGCAGTCTAGAAGTTTGGATGGATCTAAACTTCCTCTCCATGCCAACTCGGTGTGTCACTCTTGGCACAGGGTGTAATCGTGGGTGTGTTTGTTTGTCAGGCGGGAATACTTTCTCTTCGCTGTAGCATTAGCCGACTTCACAAGAGGACAAACTGTATCAACATCTGCTCAGGGACGAGGAACTGGTTTGTTGGTCTTAACAGTCAAAACACACCCGGAGGTTGGTGTGTGTGTGAGAAGCAGATGACCCCCGAGGCAAAGTGAAGCTGTGAGTGAGTCAGACTGATCGGATGCTGAAGGGTGGAGTTCCTCCTTCAGATACCACTGATACTGTCAGGTTGTGTTGTTCCTCCCGTCTTCTCTCCTCCCTCAGCCAGTTACTGAGTCTTGTTGCTATGAACACCCCCCCCACACCCGCCTGCCCCTCTTGTCCAAGTGCCCCCTATCTCCACCTCCTCCCCAAGCCCACGCTGGGGCAGACAATGAGGGGGGGTGCACACGGGGTATTTCAGCCGCGGCCAAGGCGCAGCGTGGTGCCGGGTCTTGTGAGAGATCCGCACATGCTGAGGTCACACACTCGCTAGTAACCAGGCGAGTCGTGGGTTAAGCAGCACAGAGGGGACCGTTGTCAGGGTCAAAACCGGGGCAGTACCGCTGGCCGCGGGGGCCCCTCTCTCCACGGCTGCCCCGGCTCGGCACCCCGCCTGGGCTTTGTCTTGCCAGAAAGGAGGCTAAATAAATGAGTAACTCTAAATGACTGTCTCCTTTTTCTCATTCATGACTTTAATCTAAACCTGAGCAGAGCTGGGGGGGCACTCATACAGCCCCGGGCCCCCCCGTCACTCCCCTCCTGACCCGGAGCAGAACCTCACAGTGTTCCATGTGAGCTTGCGGATTGCGGATCCCCCACTGTTTAATGTAACCATAGTCTGTATTGGAGCTCTGGGAAACCTGCTGTGGTACAGTCCCAACTTCCAGATGAGCCCCCCCCTCCCACCCCACACCCAAACCCCCATCCTCCCCCTCCTCAGCCCGCTCCCCCTGCATATTTGCCCAAAGTGGGGGAAAAATGGCATCCGGAGCAGCAGTCCATACTCACCCATTCATGAAATCCTCTACAGGAGCCCTGGAATTGAAATGGGAAGTGAGTCGTGAAAAATGAAAATGCATTGACATTCTCACTTTTTTTTAACCCCCTGTATTGTTTTGAGGGGGGGTGGGGGGAAGTAGCGTCTTGTCTCACTCCTGTTTCAGCGATGCCTTTTTCATGTTTGGTGGAGGAAGCGTCTTTGCGGAGCTGATGCCGGCTGCTGATGAGGCTCAGATGAGCGGGGCTGGAGGAGGGATTTACAGCCCTGGAGGACGGCTCAGCCTCGCCTGGAGTCTGACAAAGCTGCCACGGTGACAGCGAGTAGCTGCGCTTCTTAAGCTACTTAATGAAATTAAAAGAAACTCCAGTGTCGGGGAGAAGAGAGAAAAAAAACAACAAAAAAACGCTGCTGTGAGACTGCTGCTATAATGATCCCTCTCCTTTCAGTCTGAAGTCGAATCCTCTGAAAAAGAATCAAAACCATTCCAGGTAATGGTTCTGTTCCTTTATTCATCACTCAGCCGTAGTTTGTACAGCGCGGAGGCTGCAGGAGGATCTGTTGCTGTGTTCCATCCTCTCACATTCTGCAAGTCGTGCGCATGGCTGCTCTGGAAAGGCTGCGGGGTGCATAATCTGGGTCCCAAAAACGGCAGAAAAATCACAACAATCTGTGGAGTTTGGTGTCCTGCAGCAGGCAGTGCTGCTCCTACACGAATTGCAATTGATTTCTTTGAAGCTGCAGGACAGAGGAAGCTTCGTGTTGCCTGGATATGATGAATTACACCTCATTTGTCAGGAAAACCTCACAATCAACTTCTTATTATTCACTGTTATCGTCCAACTCTTTATGTTGGCAGAAGGAGTCTATATTCCCAAGTTCGTAATGACCTGAAATCACACCTCGGAACCAAAACGACGCTCAACCATGAGCTGTAATTGCCAAAACGCAAAGGTTTTTTGTTTGTGCAGCTGCAATTATTAATAACATAACAGCTGATAGAATTAGGTGCGAGTGAAAATCTCAAGACCTCAAAGGAAACTGGAGTTTTCCCAGCTCTAAAACGAGGAGACGTGCAGCGCAGTACACGCACAGTAATGTTCCCAAATGTTAAGATTCAGCTTCAGGAGCGTGTGTGTGGTCCAACGCACAGCAATGCAGGAAAGGGATGATATTTTACATCTTTCCCATTTACTTTATTTGCGTTATTTATACCTGATTTTAACCGACAGCCTACGATCAGGTAGTCCTGGAATAAATGCGTGGATGAGAAAAGGTGCTAATATGATTATAAGACAGGCAACACGAGTTAGTTAGAGAAAAATCTAAAAATGTGTGGCGATAAAAGTGGAGGGTGGAGCGGCAATCAGATTGAGGCTCCATTTACACGACAACACTTCAAGTGAAAACGCATCGTTAATGGATTTTCAATTCAGACAAGTTAGGTTTTTACAATACGCTATAAACACTGACAACGGTGAGAACGCGGACATCTGTATGGACAGACGAATGAAGTCGCACTGGTATTACGGTGACCTTTTGACTTTAAAATTACCAAGTGCCAAGAGGACATGGACTGGGAGTCATGACGCGCTGGAGGCAAACAATGTTGTTATTGTCCGTCTCCTCACACATGTGCAGAAGAACTAGTCGTTATGGCCGTGGGAGCCAGAAGCAGTAGCAGCATTACTGCTGTCCACAAAGAGACGGAGCCCAAGTGTTTCCAGGAAGTTGTGTTTGTCCCCGTTTACATGATGACGGAGACGTAGTGTTTTCACAAAGCTCCGCCTTGGGAGCTGCTCTCGTAAAAGACTTTTGTTTTTGTGAACGTGTAAATGGAGCCTCATAACAATGTACTTCTGTAGTTTCAGCTGGACAAATTTGCTCGCAAGCTGTTCCTAAGAGTTATCATTTATTTGTAAATTCTTCTTGAATATTGTGAACTTTCCAGCTTGCTTGTAAAGAGATCGGACGGCGCTCATAACCCCTTGATAAGGTGTGTCTTATTGGTTGAAGTTATTAAAGCAGTAATGAATAAAGGAAAGTTCCCGCAATGTGACCCATAAAGAATTATTAACAGGCGAAGTTAACAGCGTCGGGAGCTTGTGTGAAATGGGCCCTGTTAAGGATAAAAACGGCCCCAATCAAAGGGAAAGGTTTTGTGGTGGAAAAAGCTCATGTTAGAAAAATGGGCCACAGATGTTCCCTGTCAGCCGGGCCGGCTGCGTCAGTAACCAAATGATGGAAGAAAGTGCAAGAGTCGGGTATTTACTGCTGCTCTGACAAGGAGCTATTAGCGAATTCCCTGCTCACCGGCTATTTAGCTGCTTCATTAAAGCCCACCCGGGCCCATATGGTCTGCACGCAGGCGCTGCCTTCGGCCCAAGGTGTTTATTTGTTGCTGATAGGTGGGATCAGCGGAGAATCAGGGCCGAGTTCCGTCCCTAATCTCCCAAGCTGTTTGTGTCTCAGACGCCATGGAAACTGATACCCCTCGTCATCAAAGAGCCTCATTGGGTGGGACTAACGACCTGACAGCTGGGGAGAGAAGGATTCCGGTGTTGCAGGGGAGCACTGTCACCCCGGGGAGTTTCCTCAAATCCCTGATAATGCCCGTCTAAAGCTTGCCACGGCAGATGCAACATATTTCTCCATAAGACAATCAGAGACCCTTTTCAGGGGTCTGGGTTTTTTTTTTTTTTTTTTTTTTTTGCATGTTCACTTGGGCCCCGTTTACACGACATCGTCTGAAGTGAGAACGCATCGTTTTGTCTGTTTTCGTTCCAGAAAAGTTTAGCGTTTTCACATGGATCCGTCGCCGTGTAAACGGGGCGTTAAAAAGCTCCATCGGATGTTTCTTTTAAGACACGTTCAGCCTCAGAAACCTCCGCATGCCTTCTCACAGCACTATGACCTCCGCTGTTTGCTTTCCTTACACTGCTTCTCTTTTTAATCTCCACTTAAAGAAACAATGCTCCATTTTTCACCCGGTGGCGGCGAGCCGATGTTGTGATAGTTTCCCAGTGGTATTGTGAGTTGCCCCATTTGCATTGTTCCCAGTGTTTACCCTCGCTTTCCCCTCTCAGCCTTTTCCCGGCTCCCCGCCGCTCGGTTCCGCTTGGATTAGAAACGGACACAAAAAAAAAAAAAAAAGAAAAAAGGAAAAGAAAAAGGCAGCCACGTCCAAATATTGACCGGGTCTGAACACCGCAGCGCCTTCTCTCAGCTCGGACCAGGAGTCGCCTGAAAGGCCACTATTGTTCCAGTCGTACTCAGCGGCCCATGGCCGGCTTTTAGCCGTGCACTGAGACGCAGGCACGGCGAGAGGAGGAGGTGGCGGTGGTGGAGAATGTGCATATGTTATCTGAGGGTGGAGGGGGGGAGGGGGTTATAACAGGCGGGACGGCACAGTTGCGGGTGTGAGAGAAACTTCCTTTGGATGAGGGCAGGAGAGGAGGTGGGGGAGGGTGGGGGGGGGGGGCGTCCGGGCCGCGGAGTCGCAGGGTGGGGTCAGCCAGAACCGCCGCTTCCACCCCGAGGAGGTGTCAATCTCCATGGGCATCAAAGAGAGAGCGGGGTGAATGTGATTTCCTGCGAGCGGGGGCCTCTGGCAGCCATCAATAAAAGTGAGCATGAGAGGCATCTTATCTGAGGTTTACCTTCCATTTTATTACAAAGTGCAGGAGCATTAAGCCTCCTCGCAGCACTTCAGTCTCTCAGCTCGTGAAATGAAAGCGCGCCCCGTCTCAGATAGGAAATCTCCCATATTCACTTTCTCATATCGTGTCAGCCATTTTTTATTTTTTTTTTCCCCTGGCGCTGCGGCTGCTTTAATCAGCCGCACCTTACAGGACGCACTCAGGACGGATGAACCTTCGGGTCAATTAGGCTGTGTGAGTTTCATATGCACAGCTTTTTGGTGTTGGGGGGGGGGGGGGGGGGGGTTCATCCAGCTCAGGCAGCCGTCATTCCTTCTGCTCTTTACGACCTCCTCCTGCAGAGAGGAGCGTCGCCCCCCCCCCCCCACCCTCCCCTCACGCTCTAACTAATAAGGCGAAGGCCTCGGGCTGCCAGGGAAGTGATTGACAGGAGCTGGAGATGTGAGGTTGCTAATAAGTACAGAGGATCTACAGTTGTGACACAGCAGAGTCGTTACCATGATTCTCCTTTTTTTTTTTTTCAACCGCTTTTGTTTGTGTTTTTCGACCACAGATTCTTGTCTTCCTGATTAAAATAAGCAAAAAAGCTGGCAGCGCTGTGGGATTATGGCAACCAGATTCTGAGAGGAGTCTTCTTTCAAGAATTCCCTCAAAAAAATGAAAGCAAAAGAGCTTCATGGTGAAAATAGCTCTTTCGATTTTTCTCAAACTCAATCTCAATGCAGACAATCGCGCTCAATGAGATGAGATAACTTGCTCACAACTTCTCTGTCAGATTGTGCCTCGTTCACCTGAATGTTTCTGAGTCCAGAAAAATCCAACCACTTGAAGTCGAAAGGTGTGAAAATCTGTGTGATTCAGGAGTTAAAAAGAAAAAACAGAAGATTCTCAACAGTGTAATTGTGTAATTTTAGATTCATATGTTTCAACGGGCTTCGAGAATATAAAGGGTTGATACTGTAATTATTGAATCATCATCATAGAGAAACATCCACAACGCTTTGGTGCAAATCTGTTTATTTTCAGATCTTTATAAAGAGATTTTAATCTCTAAAGCAACAATAAAGAACTCTAGCTCAGTAGTGTAAAACATAAGGCCCGTGGCAAGAGGCTCCAATCCGGCCAAACCACCAAGCAAATGGTAAAGAATTTTAAAGAAAACTTTTATTTAAGAGGACACAACACAATACTGAGACTCGAGGTGAGATAGCGGTGATGCTGCCATTAAAGCTAGCAAACTAGCATTAGCCTCAAAACTGTGGCGTCAGGGTGAAATTGTACTGTTTTCTTAATATTTCATTGTATTTTGCACCAGAAGGTTCCATTTCAATTGGCTTTATGTTGAGATTTTTGTCATTTTTTGTCTTAATTTTTTTAGTTTTTGTGAAAATATAGACATTTTCATCACATAATGAGATGACAAATTCAGACAAATCGGGAAAAGAGCACTCCCCTCAGTGGCTGTTGCGTTTGATCTTGTGCCTGTATCTTGCAAAACGGCAGCCTACTCTCAATAATTCAGGACTATCCTGTATACGCCATCTGAAGGAAGATTAATTAATCTGAAGTCTTTCAGAAAGATAATGACTTGAAATCACACAAGACATTTCTGATTTATAGTGTTACAGTAGTGTTTGCAGTTGAATGAGTGTGTGTCTGAGAATACAAGGATGATCTCAGTTTGATTTGATGTACTCGTAGGATTTCTCCAGATGAACAGACCAGAATCATATTTTAATCCGGAACAATGTTATGCATTTGTTGTAGAATGAAACAGGATGAGGAAAATGAATGCTTCAATCTGGAAAAGGTGGAGAAAAATTTTACCAAATGTAATCGTCGAGGCCAGGGGTGTCAAACATCAGGCCAAATATCAAAGCAAACATACACTTTTTAACTAAGTTTTTAAGCGTAGTGGACACAACAAAACACAGAGACCTGAGCTGAGATATTGGTGATGCTGCCATGAAAGCTAGTTAGCTTGTTGCTATCAAACGTTCCTCAAAGCCAAGCTGTCAGGGTGAGTTTGTAAAAACATACATAATGCAACAGCTATAGGAGAAGTTTTACTATATTTTGCACCAGAGGGTTTCACTGAAATTGGCTTTATGTCTGAATTGTAGTACTTTTTGATAGTAATTGTTTGGTTTTTGCTAAAATATAGACATTATCATCACATATTGTCTGCGCCACAACAGAGAAAAAGTTTAAGGTTTAAATTTAAAGGTCTTTACATCACTATTTCACCGGTCCAGTTCACTCAAAGTAAAATTTGGCTGCACTACGTGGCTTTTGAATATATGTGTGACACCTCTGGTCTAGAGTCTATCTGTAGATACAGTAACCTAGCGAGAAAGATTTCACTGAGGTGGATGCATTTTGAATCTTTGCAGCCTAAAATCAAGACATTCTTTCATAGTTGTCATAGATTCTTTTTTTTTTTTTTTTTGTTGAGATTTACACTTTGGGTAGAAACTGGACATCGAAAATGATATTCTGTTTGTCCAACTTGATTTTATTTCTCCCCCAACTCACGAGTAATATTTCTGACCTGCGAGCGAACAGGATGATAAGATGCGCTGTGTTGGGATTCAGTGGCTTCTTCTGTTTGATATGCGAGACTCTTCAGGCCTAATCTCACACCGTCTCACTCCGCTGCTCAGAGCTTCACTTTTTCTGCCGTTTTAATCTTGGCGGGGCTTTGTGTGAGTGTGTGAGTATGTGTGAGTGTGTGTGTGTGTGTGTGTGTGTGTGTGTGTGTGTGTGTGTGTGTGTGTGTGTGTGTGTGTGTGTGTGTGTGTGTGTGTGTGTGTGTGTGTGTGTGTGTTGTTTAAATGTGAGTGGTGAAATGGCATCCCCTGTGTCTTTGTAGGCACCGGTGAGGGTATTAGCAAAGAGGCTCTAAGGGGCTTAAGAGGTCAGCCTTCCTTTTGTGTGGAGACACAAAACACTTCCTGTGGGACCCTTCACCCCGCTCTGTTCTTCCCTCAGAAAGCCAGGCCCTGCCTGACCATTCACATTAATCAGCCTTAGCGCCTAATGACTGCAGTAAAGCTTCTGAAAAGTGCTTCCAAAAAGGTCCTAAAGAGCCACTAAGCTGCTAACAGAGCGGGCTCGGCCGCCGCCGCTCCTATCAAGGACACCATGCTCAGGCGTGGCCTTTAGAGGCCCCCAACACGGGAGAAATATGAAGAAATAATAGGTGGAAAGGGTATTTTTTTGCTTGTAATGAGTCGAAATAGCTGGAACAAATGAAAAATCTCCTGCAATCAGTCAAAAGTCAAAGACAAAGTGAGTTTTATTGTCCAATCTACGGTACATACACACAGACATACAGTGGAATGAAAATTTAGTCTCGCTTTCCCTCGTAAAGTGTAGACATGTATCAAACAGAATGGAAAAAAATAGAGACTATAAATAAAATATGTCACCCAGAATGGAATAAAAATAAGAAATAATAATATAGGCAAGAAAAACTGTTTAACAAGAGTTAAAAATCCAAGTTAAAGGTGAAATGTGCAATACATGTTGCATTATATCGTGAAAAGTGCAGAACAATAACTTTGATAACATTTCTTTTAATATTAAGGATTATTGTTTGTGGAAGTAGTTTTCCTTCTCTATAGTCTGTGAACCTTTGTCTGTATTCTTGTGTTTACAAAAGGGGAAGGAAACACCAGGAAGCTTGAATATTTATATTGGAAATGTGGTGGAATATTATTTTTCCCTCTAATTTTAAGAATTGGAACCTTACAGGACTGCTGCTAATGCTTCAATGCTAAAGATAAACAAATTTCCACTAAAAGCCAAATACTTGAAAAACAGTGAAGCCATTCTTCATCCAGAGTTTCTATAGCTTACTTGTGTTATTTCTGTGGGAATCTGGTTAATTTAATTTGTAGCAAACAATTTGTGCTTGAATTAAGCGCAAGCAAAGTGTTGCGCTTTAGCTAATTTTAGCCATTAGCATTGCTTGTAGTTTGAGGTCTTGGTGTTTTGACCTACTTTGAATCATTTCTCAAGAAAAAAATCAGTAAGCTTGAATATTTGTGCTCGAAATTTGGTGGAATATTATATTTCTCAAATGTAAAAAAAAAAAAAAAGCCAAATATTTGAGAACTAGTTAAGCTTTTCTTCATCCAAAATCACTATATCTTACTGGCGTCTCACTCCCTTGGTAAATTTGCTTTACTTTGTTTGTAACAAACAATTTGGGCTTGAATTGAAAGTGTTTAGCTGTTAGCACAGCCGTTAGTACTGCTTGTGTTTCGCGGTTTTTGGTGCCGTGTTTTCTGTCATTTCTGAACAGGAAAATCAGAAGGCTTGACTATTTGTGTTGGAAATCTGGTGGAATATTATATTTCTATTTGATTTCTAGAGTTGATGGAACAATGCTAATGTTTTTTGTGAAGGTGCCGAGGTTAAGGCTGCTGGATGAGAAGCGAGGGCTGCAAAAGGAATCAGATGTGTAACTCTCCCCTTTATTTGATCCCCGTGCTTCGTTTCGGACTAAAGTTTGACTTTCCCGTCGAGCATCCCGGGCCGGTCGCCGTCTCTTCGGGTTAAAGACAAATGGAGGTAATGAGAAAATTGGCACATCTGTAGGATCCAATCACACGCGATTACAGCTGAGATGTAAATTGGCTGGAAACGTTGCGCTGTGATAAAAAGCAAATGTGATCACTTTGACAGCAGGGGCCAAAACCTCCAAGTGAAATGTTTCTGGAACCATATCTGGGTCAATGCGGCTTTCTGGAGAGGGGCCTAGATCAAAAAAAAAAAAAAAGACCCCAAAAAAAAAAAAAAGAAAAAAGTACATTTCCTGATTTGAAATGTCTGCTGACTGTTCGCTCTCTGTGTATCTTGGAAGACATTTGATGTGCGAGAGGATGACTTTTCCACTCGGTTTGGTGAATCGTGGGCGACTCACGGACATTTCTACCCTCCCACCTCTTCATTTACCCAAAGAGACGACATCCCCGATGGATGAAAAGAAGCCTCTAACTTCTCTCCATTCCATTGTTGAAGGCAGAAGTCAGACTCCCCATTGGGGGGGGGGGGGGCGTTTATCTGTCCGTGCTGTTTGGTGAACTTGGGGTGACTTTGCGGGACCTTTCGTGTGGCTCAGAGTGTTTCCTCCTGTTGGATTCCTGCGCACTCGGTGCTTTGGGACCGATGAAATATTAAAAAAGCTTGTTGTGATCTCACGATAGAGCCGCGGACAAACCTTCACACGCAACCTGGAGAAATCCAGGTCAGGACCGCCATGACTTTAATAGCGGGGTCGGCTGCTCTGTACGGATCTCCTCCTGGCCCGCGTCACGTTGGTGATGAATGACTGCCATTAAACAGGTTTTCGCGTCTTGTTGTGGCGCGGTTGGAGTTGCCAGTTTCTTAATTGAAATCTACACAGCCAAAGAATTTCACTTCTTCTTCTTTTTTTTCTTTTTCTTTTTTTTTACTCCGTCCTGCGTGGCGGAGCAGGAGAAGGCGGGCAGCCATTTTCCCCCAAATTCGACTCCATTTTGTTTTGAGGGAATGAAAAAGTAGGTTACGAATCCAGAGAAGTCACACGAGCGGGTTTTGATCTTTTCTGACGTGACGTTGCACGAACCTGCTCCTCCTCAGCTCGTTTGGTTCTGATTGAGGAAAACGCCCCAAAAATGTAATAAAAAATTGTCAGCAAAGTTTAAATAATTCTGCTTCGTTTTAAGGATTTTCTAGGACTTTTGTTGCTTAGTTAACTTTTTGATGAAAGGTCTGAAAAATGGGGAACAAGTTAGATTTTTTTATTACATCACAGTTTTTCCCATCAATTTCAGATCAAGAACAAAGCAAAAAGAAAAAAAAACAACAAGAAAATACAATAATTTCTGGCCATAATAAAAAATAAGCATTTAAATATCCGTATATCAAAAAAAAGGCACCTGCTTGTTTAACCATCTTGAAAAAAGTTCAATATGCTTTACTTTTCTAATTAATTTGAGATCTACTTAATCCAAACCATAAGTATTTCAACATCCTATGGATCAGTTTACTAAAGTTTTCAAATTTTTCTAAAAAGAATCGATAACTTTCTGGTCTGAATTTGATATATATTAACGTTAAAATGAGCTCAAACTGCATCTGTATGATAGAAACCTACAGTTTCGGTGAGTTAATTTAGTGAATTCATCCATTTATATCTACACATTCTGACATGTTTAAGCAAGGAAAAAGGTTTTTATATAATCTTGTGCTTGATTAGACATTAGAAAATAAATCAGAGATTTGTACTGTCAATGAAATGTCAATCGTGGACGGTTATTTTGTTCTCATGTCGTTTTAAATTTTTTTTTGTTTTCAGGAAAATTATGTATTTAGTTTTTCTTAATTTATTTGCGCAATCGTCACAGAAAACAACTTGAAGCCTTGATTATAGTTTAGAACTGTGTGAACAATGTAAACTATCTTCTTACGAGACCGTAATCAGACCCAAACTACAAAACTGCTTAATCTGGGAATATTTTCAAAGTTTCACTAGAACTTTGTTATAAATTGGCGAGTTGAATGAATGAATGAATGAACGGTTTATTTCTAGTTATAATTTAAACACATAGGAAATACAAACACCAAGTAAATACTGTTCACTTTAACTGACGAAGAAAAGGAAGAGACTGAATCCAGCGGATTAATTATCTTATAAATTCTGTTAAATAACTTAGAATATTTACAACTTACAAATAAAACCACAAAACCAACAACAAAAGAAAAAAGATCCAAAGAATATAACAAAATCAGTCTGCACTTTATTTAATTTGTAATTTAATGGCTTTTTTGAGCGTTTGAGTACGATTCAATTCATCCACAGTTTAATTTAGAGGTAAAAGTCGCAAATAAATGTCAGTCGGGAAACGTTCATGCAAAGATTTCTTATTAAAGGAATTCCTTCCAACAAGTCAGAACAGGTGGACATGAAGTAAAGTGATGAGTTGCTCCGTCTCAAACGTTTCAGAGCGTCCGGGATGAAAGAAGTCGAAATGAGAAGTGGAGGAGACACTTTTTGAAGTTTATTCACTTTGGCTTCTCCACTTTTTTCCTGCTGCCTGATTGACCCACTAACACAATGCTGAGGAGCCTTTTGTTTCACCCCCCCCCCCCCCCCCCCCCCCCCCCCCCCCCCCCCCCACCACACCCCACCACCACCACCTTCCTCCTCTCTCCTCCTCCTCCCTTACGTGAGTCGGTATCGGCGTGGTGGGAACACGGTGGGCAGACGCTGTGGAGCGCTGGCGGCTCGATGATCCCTCCTCCCTCCACCCCCCCACCCTCCCACCACCCCCCCCTCCCTTTTATGTCTTGGCTCCATCAGGGCCCTGAGTTATTCTAGTGCATAATTGATGGAGGAGTTAGAATAGCAGAAGTAATGCGATGAGAGGGTGCAGCCAGGCGGAGCGAGGGATCGCGTGCGTGGGGCTGCAAACATTGCAGGGGACGAGAGGAGGGCATCTGGCGTAACAGGTCCCCCGAGCTGAGTCGACACAGAATATGCCACCGCCCCGGCCAATCGGGTCTCTCCACCCCCACTCCACCACCACCACCACCACCACCACCACCACACGCCCCGTACTACGTTCTCATGAATCACTCCAGAGCTGAGTCGCTTTGACCTGGATCTCATCTGGATAATTAGCAGTTCTTTGCTTCTTTTTGTCTCCCGTGGCGCATTCCTCAGGTCGCTGCAGTGGATGGGGGGGTGGGTGGGGGTGGGGGGTGGGGGTGGGGGTGGGGAGTCGCACCTACACCAGCACCTACAAAGAGAAACTAATGACCCAACACGGCTGCTTTGTCTGCGTGACAAAAGGAGACAAGGTCACAGATCACCTGCTTCAAACAAGCCGAGAGACGGAGGGAGGAACTCTGAAACAAAAGCAGCAGAAGACTCATAAAGTCATCAAACCACAGGAGAGGTCCTTCAGGGCCCGTTCACACCTGACGCCAGCGTTGCTTCAGGTGATCCAATCGCAGGTTGCGAGCCCTGTGTCGGGCTAACCACTTGAGTTTGGATTGTGTTCTTCCTCTACATCACTTCCGCTAAATGGCCCGGTTGGTGATAGAAGTCCTCCAGCTTGTACCTCCACCCATGGTGGTGCCGTGTCTCCGCAGACCCCCGGGCACGCGTCTCCGTGTTGTTCTTCCATATTGTCTTTGGGAAGTTGGAACATTTTAAAGACTGTTTCACTCTCGTAAACAAAAACACTAAATAAAAGTCATCAAAACCACAAGAAAGTTACACAAACAGATTTCTCATCGCAAAGCAGAAACTTTGGATTTCTAACATGATATTTTATAGTTTTCGAAGGACAAATCGATCAAAAATGGACGTAAACAGTTAAAACCTGCTCAAGTCAACACACAACCTGATTCCACAGACAATTCTCACAAATAGAAAGGATTATTGTGAAGAAAAGTGGAGAAAGTGTTGCTCGCGGCTATAGAATTTGAGGAAGATACACCATTTTTCCCAACTCCTTTTCCAGTTTTCTTCGTTTTATTTCCCTTTTCCCTTGACTACGACAATCCGACTCCTACATCAATTAGTTTCATATCGGGCTCCTTAATGTGCAGAATCGGTCGCAGCTAATGGGAATTTATTGCAATTTCACAGACAGAGAAAGTGTTCTTTTAATTATCCGGCCAGCCGGCGTAATGAAAATAAAAACAGGGGAAATGGCCGGAGATTTCTGCAGACGGTAGCGGCCGTCTGGAGCGCGCTCCGAAACGCAGACCTGTCCAGCGGAGCACTTAGAGGCCGCTGCACCGCCACTCTTCCTATTAAGATCGTAAAATCACGCTCATAAAGATGCTTTATTTGTTTCCTGAGTGTGCCGGCTGCTTAGGTTTCCATCAGAAGCCTTTATAGCCCGGCGCTCATATTTCTGTCTCTGCATGGAGGTGACTATTAAGTTTTAGGGGACTTTTGTAAGTAGCGGACGCCTGGTCACCAAAAGTTCACTCGCTCTCTCTTTCTCTTTCTTTCATGAATGGACTTTCTGCAATGTGACGCCCTGGAACGGATCTCATTGGACCGAGAGTCACTTTTTTCTTTATGGCAGGAGGTTAAAATATCCACATCAGAGAGAATTTGTAATGGGAGCAGATGTAACTGTAATTCAATCAGTGAGTAAATCAAGTCATAGTACTCGCTTGTAGAAGTAACTATGTAATCTCTGTTTAAAGTCAAGATCGATCTGTCTATCTATCTATCTATCTATCTATCTATCTATCTATCTATCTATCTATCTAGTTTTTCATAGAAAATAAACCCTCGTCAAAACGTATACATTTTCTTAAGGGCAATTTAATTAAAAAAAAGTTTTATAGTTACTAACAGACATTTAAAGATATTCTTGAGGAACAATAGAAATATTCATATATTTTTTGTAGTTCTGTTGGTTATTTTTGACAAAGTTTTAAAACAATGCAACTTTGTGAAAGGTACACTTAATTTATGATTTAAATGTATTTACATGTTATTATTAATATTGTTATTATTATTGGTATTATTATTATTGTAGTAGTAGTAGTAGTAGTAGTAGTAGTCGTCAAAAATGAAAATTTTCCATTATGTTTTAAAAAACATAAATACTATAATAATTCTAATATTATATTCTAATGTAAATTATATTGTATATTATATTATAATATAAAATAAAATATCCTTTTGTTTTAATCATATTGATTTATTAATCTTGTATGAGTCATTGTGGTTAAAATACGTCTTAAAATGGACAATTTTTTTAAAATCCTATTTTCTAGTTCTCCTATTAAACATTGAAAAAAGCTTTTAAATGTCCTAAAAATTTAAATAGAAATAGAAAGCCTTAATTATCATATAAAGATGTTTAAATGTATACACACTTGTGCTTAAAGCAGTATAATTCCACTTTGAAAATAATATTTATAGGATGTACCTTTCACAGAATTCAAAAATATGCTTAGCTGAAAAACATTTAAAATGGTATATGAAGGTCAAGTTCTGAGCACTAATGTCATTTTTCATCACAAAACATTCAAAATTTGTACTTTTGATACAGTGAATATACAGTATGTAAATGAAAGTGAGAAATGGGGTTCAATGTGGATGTATGCATAAGAATAAAATGAAAATTAAAAAAGAAAACTGTTGAAATGAAACCAAATGATCAAAGCTACATACTTTTGTGTCTGGGTTTTAGTGCAACATGAGCATTAATCTGATATTTAAGTCCTGTTCCAGACATAAAGTCCACTTTATGTCTGAAAAAGAGAGAAATCTTTGAACATGTTCAAAGGCGAGCTGGAGTTAGCGAGTTCGAGCGGCGTGGCGTGGCGTTAAGCCGCCGTGTGTTGTTAGCGGCGAGTTCCACTTCTGTCACTTTGCTTCAGTTTCATGCGTTCGAGTCGCTCTGATAGGCTGGAATAAAGAGGAAGAGGGGGGGGGACGTGGGGGAGATCGATCGAACCAGACCAAGGAGAAGAAGAAGAAGAAGAAAAAACGGGCCCAAAGTGGCGACGTTGAAGTCCTGTGACCGCTCCTGTGAGTCACATGATCTCTCCAGAAGTGCTGTTGCTGAGGTCTAGACACG
This sequence comes from Lipophrys pholis, assembly GCF_963383615.2. Classification (NCBI taxonomy): domain Eukaryota; kingdom Metazoa; phylum Chordata; class Actinopteri; order Blenniiformes; family Blenniidae; genus Lipophrys; species Lipophrys pholis. Next base: position 17,714,504 of record NC_137641.1, on the reverse strand, counting down.
CGATACACAGGGGGGGTTAGAGAAGCACGCCGGCTGACACGTCACACACGTTCACCACCAAGCCACTCCTGCGTGGAGGCAGGCTCCCATCGAAATTTTGCCCAGCAACCCAGCAGCGGAGTGGGAGCTGTGGCGCTGTGGTGCGGTGGTGCAGTGGTGCAGTGGTGCGGCGGCTCACAAATCATCGTTTTTCCCTGATTTCGACCAGCGTTCTGACTTTACATCTCTTTAATCTAGTTTTCTGATGAATTAAAATGGTTTTAAAAATTGTTCCTGTGTCTAATTAGGAATTTCAATAATCGTTGTGGTAAAGTTCAAATGTCTTTTCTTTAAATTTTGGTAATAATTGTCTATTTGGAAGCAAAATGCGTCTGAAATTAGGTTACAAACCTCTTACTCACACCCCCCCCCCCCCCCCAAAAAATAAAGAAGAAACATAAATATGCAAATTTCATCTATTCTGAAGGGGAAAAAAAAAAGATCAGGGTGTACTCTGACAAAGTCACCAATCACGATTAAGTAGTAAGCGCTGAGCAGCCAATGAGGCGTGCAGCAGCTGTGCTGTCATTGGCTGGGCCGAGCGGGAGCTCGCCAAAACTGTGCCAGATACACCGGCGGAGAGATATCCCACAATTCCTGTCGCCTGAAGGCAGCACAACTCCTAATGCAGCATGTTCAATTCAGACTGCAGCGTATACACACACACACACACACACACACACACGCACGCACGCACGCACGCACGCACGCACGCACGCACGCACACAGTATAAATGTTACGAGGTTACAGGGAGCTGAGTTTGCTTTCTCTCTCTCCTGCGTCCCCACCTGCTCATTATTTCCTCCACTACTTCTTTTTCCTTCCTGTTTTCACGACCAAAACTTCATCCGCAGGTTATTGGCGGGCAATAAATTTATCGCGCAACCAAGGCACACAAGTCGTTTCCATATTTTGCAAATTTCTCATAAAGATCAGCCAGTAAAACTGCTGAATAAACAGATTTCTTTTGCTCAAATTTATACGTCCAAATCATATTAGTTATTTATCATAACGCTCAGATTTTCTATCTCATAATCACTTCTTTTAAATATTATCCTTTCGATTAGCAGTTCACATGCTAAATGTCATGGAATATCCACAAATGACCCAGATTCATTGTAAAAAAAACAACAAAACACACACTTGCTGTATTCAAGCCACAATATGTGTCCACATGAAGACACTTTGTGTTTAGCTTATTCAAAAATACAGTTCAAAATTCCCAAATATTGCAATACAATTGAAATATTTCTAAAATCATGGATCAAAGTATATTTATGTACCTGAAAATTACTTTTCGGAAAAAAATGTATTTCAAATTTTTAATTTGATGACAAAATCTTTCATTTTACTTTAGTTTTCATGTTTCATCCTCAAGTTCTTACAATCAAAACAAGTTGCTCACATTCTAATCAGTATTTGAAATGACCATGGATACCATCCAATGCATAACTGAGGAGAATTATTTTTACAATTTCATGTGAAATTTTTTAAATAAAAAAAAATATATATATAGAATTGTCAATTAAGAATACATATAATAGTTTTCAAAAATTATACAAAAAATGTGTTGAATTGTTCCACATTTTTTAAAATAAAACTAAACACAATTTGATCAAAAGAAATTTAAAAAAAATTCAATTTTGTAATTTTTAATACATACCTTTTGTTCAAGAAACATTTTCTAAGAAAAATTCTGAGCGTTTATTCCTGTTTTTTTGATTCTTCAAAAGTGCAGTTTTATCGTATTTACATTTAAACAAAAATTAGTAGCGTATGTCTGTGAATCCAATTTTTAGATTATACTATAAAAATACAAATTTGTCTAAATCTAATATTTTATTCTTTAATGGACAACTTTTCCATTATTTAATTAGATTAATGTAATGTAATTAATGTAACAAAATCACCCAAGATATTCATGTACGTAGTAGTAATGTCTCATCTGTGTGAATCCTTTGAAAATATGTCACTTTATGTAAAAATTTCTGTTACTTTGGCTTTTAAAAGTATATCTATAAAAGTATTGCGATTCAAATTGGTTTTTGAAATTCAAAATATAAATACAAATGTAAAATGTTTCTACGTGGTTGCATAAAAAACAGTCCTCAAAAGGTTAAAAAGGAAAGTTCGTCATGTCTTAATGCTACATAGAGAATTTAAATCATTTAAATCCGAGAAACAGACTCTATTGAAGGACTAAATTATCACTTTTTCCCAGCTATTTTTGTTTATAGAACCTTTTTTCTGCCAACTCCAGTAAATTAATCTAAAATAAATCCACTTACGTTGTTGTTTTCTCGTAAACTCCAGTTTTATCATCTGTTTTGAAGCCAATTCAGTTACTTCTATCTGATGTGAAATGTTTGCATTCCTATGTTTCTTGTAGTGCCGCCAACATTTGCTGCTCATAGGAAACAGATTGTGTCTTGTAAGTTCCTCAGAAGCCGTCCTGCAGCGGCTTTCAGCTCAGACCAGTTTTATCTCTTCAGAATGTTGCCTGAGCTGCGCCTCCATGCGGCCCTGCCGGCCAGATGTTGCTCGCCCAGCTGCTGAGGTTAAACCTTCCCAGGCTTCACGGCTCGGGCTTCACCTTTGACCCCCCCAGCGGACCGCCCGGCCGGCCTCTCGGGCTGAAGTCACTTCCGCCATGTGTGGAGGCGGCGGGTCGCTGCGATGCACTTGCGGCGAGCGCGGAGCGGATTCCTCTGCAGGCCGCTCTAAATAAAGGGTCTCAGATTCTGGCTGGGATGAAAGTCGCAGCGCTGGTGACTTTTAATTTAGTGGCTGGTGCAGGCTTTTAATCTGCAGTCTGCAGGAACACACACACACACACACACACACACACACAGGGATGCAGACGCAGGCTTGTGTGCGCCGGGGTGTCGTATGTTTATCCTGTAAGTCAGCTGTTTGATCATAATTTGTGATTAATCAGCCATGAGAGCTTTTGAATTAGGCGCAGCTTTTCATGTCAGTGTAGCTGCAGTCTAATCCCGTCTGTGGAGCGGAGCAGACGACACAGAGCGGCCCGGCTGCTCCCGCCGCCGCCGCCGCCGCTGTCTCATAACCTCACAGGTTTCACTCCCAGTTCTGTCTGCAGCACAATAAAATTCCTGCCTTGCTGATTCAACGCCGAGGGAAACTTTCTTGTTCCCACAGTTTCATCTGGCCGGAGTTCTCTCTGTTCAATCTGCAGGATTCCTGACACTATTAGGAAAATGTAGACTTGCTCATTTCAACACCAACGTGGCCTTTTGGTGTCTGTTCTTCTTCGCTCGGTGTTGTGTCTGCGACTCTTAATGAATTTGTAAAAAAAATCCCCCCCAAAAATCTATGTTTTATTTAAAAAATGTTTACCATGTGCTTGGTGGTTTGGCCAGATTGGAGATTCTTGCGGGCCAGTTTTGGCCCACGGGCCTCATGTTTGACTTCCCCTGCCTTCAACTGCAATGTAACTGAGTACGTCTGAGTACTGTATCACAGTTTTACCAAGTTTCTAAAGAAGCCAGTGTGAAAAGGCGCAATAAAAAGAGAAGCGCTAAATTACCAGGGATTGTGAACGTCCAAAGTGAAGGAGGAGTCACTGACTTTAGAATATTTATCTTAAATTAGGAAAAGGTGTCAGGAAGCACATTGGAAATGACTTAATGGGAGATAAAATCGAACATGAAGGAAATATTTAGCTAAATGTGTGAATAAAGATCAGTTTCCAGTCATGCATTGTTACTTTTAGTAGGGATTTGATGCTTTCCTGCCTCAGTTTAGACATTTGGCCAAACAAAGTGGTAGGAAATGCAGAACATGAGCATTTCAATGCTTGTAGACATACAGTCTGATCTGAGAAGCAAATCAAACCCGTAATTCCCAGATTTGGTGCAAAAACTAGCTTTTTTTTATATAGAATTTATTTTTCCCCCCAGACCTTTCATGATTTGGAAACTCCCTCGTCTGGCGACGAGTCGAGTCACAGTCAGGAGACGAACAGCCCACTCAGAGCAGCTCCAAGGTTTAAAGCTGATTTTAATCATGTTGCTGTGAGTCGAGGGTTCGAGGACATTAGATCCCGCTGCGAGGAAGACTTGACGCAAAAATAAAAAAAAAGAAAGAAAAACAATCAACAATGTTCTTCTAATCTCATGAGTATCAGAGTGAAATGCTTTAAAGGCATCGGACTCACCCCGCATGGCATGCCCTGGACACGCACTTCCCTCCCCACAAATGTTTCTCCTACTGCTCTTTTGTTCCGCTCCAGAATGGAGTTGACGCGTGTGAAACCGAACGTGATACCAGGGGCCCGAGAGTTCATTATTCGCCGCTGTTCTCACGGGGCGAGTGAAAAATCACCCCTTTGTGCCGGGTAAGAAAGAGCCTTCCTCTGACCTCATGGTTGCGCGGTGTAATGTCAAAAGGCCCAGAGGTTTGTGCGGCGGAGCCACACCCACTCTGTTGTGGAGCCGCCATTGGAAATCCTACCGGGGTCCCTGAGAGCGAGCAGCCAGGGGAAGAGCGGGAGAGAGAACGGCCTCTTGTAAACAAATGTTTGGATCCCACATGCCACACCACACTAATTGGACTCTGGCTGCTCAGAGCAGTTATTTTCCCCCCCCACAGATCCAAACGGGACAATTAGGTCCCTTTTAAACAACGCTTGAGGGGAAAACGCCTCAGAAAAGTTTCGGGTTCACACCAAAACGCTGAAAACGGTGTCGGTTTGGCGCTGTTGTCGGTTTTTGTCATGACACCACACACACACACACACACACACACACACACACACACACACACACACACACACACACACACACACACACACACACACACACACACACACACGAGAACAAGGCGTTATGAACATTACCAATGGGAGTAAAGGGACGTTCAAATGGACGGACGACAAAGTTGGATTGTTTTTACGAAGACTCTATAAAACTACAACGTCCCAGGAGAATTAAGGACCGTGAGTCATGACACCGGAGGCAAACGTTGTTTTTATTGTCCAGCTATTGAGCACGTGCAGGGGAACTATATACTATTGCCGCGAAGAAACCGAAAAGTTGCACCTCACGGTCTGTTTGGTAAACGTTTCGCTGCATGGCTGCCGTGTAAACAAACACCCGGGACGCGAAGCAGGCTTTGTGTTTTCCCTCTCTTAGTCGATGTGCAAACGGACGTTCAGCGGCATCCACCGTCCACGTCAGACCAAACTCCCTCTCCAGTCGGCCTCGTCTCTTCAGACCTTGACTGAGGATTTCTCCCTCCATCTCTTCCTTTATCAAAGTGGCGGCAGGAATAAAAGTGTGGTGATCTGAGGAGGCGTTTCTTCTTCTGAACGCTAACAGATGACACGGCGACCCGCAGGAGGCTGCCGCTGCCTTTCAGGTGTTAACTGGAGCTGTGTGTGGTCTGTGTACGTGTGCGTGCCATAACCCCCACACACACACACACACACACACGCACACACACACACACGCACACACACACACTCACACACTCACACACCCAAATCAGTATCATCAAGTGGACTCTGCCTGCTATTTATGTATGGGAGTGTTTATTTGGGCAAAATACTGGAGGGAGTATCAAAGTTTTTGTTTTTCGGTGAACTGTCATCACATGGCTTTTTCTTTTGCTTTTGCTTTTTTTTTTTTTGAATACTTGTATTCAGAAAACCAACAAAACAGTTTTCTTTTCCAATTTGCCCTTGTCGTGTGTTGTCCAACGCAGATCTCTAAAAACAACTTCTGGAAAGTAAGATTTCACAAACAAAACTGTGAAACTCTTTGATGAAATTTTTTTTCTTTGCTGCCTCAAATTATTTCTTTTTCCTCTTTTTTTTTTAATTGTCCACACTGGGAATTTTAGGGTAAATTCGATTTTTCAGGGTGTTTTTTTTTTCTAAGTTTTTATAATTGTCCTAAGGCCACAATGGAGCCAATTTTGGCCCACGGGCCTTATGTTTCACCCCCCCCTCCAGTTTAAATGGTCCTCTAAACAGAAATGACCCAGGTTCGCCATGATAAATGGGATCTGAGGTTATCTTTCTCAGATTTCAAAAACTTACATAAACCCAATTCATATCTGTTCTCAAATCTTTTTGAAGTGATGCATTAAAAAATGTTTTAATGTAAAAACATTTCCTAGTTACATACCCAAACACTTCTTGATTAAGAAAAATACTTTAACGTCTCCAGAAAACATCGGAAATAAAATAATAATTCCACGACGTAACAACAAATGTTACCTGATTTAAAGAAAGTCTGTAAAGGTTGCTGACACAAACTTTTCTTGAATTAATTAAAGAAAATACACTTCTTTTGATCCGTTTTTTATCTTTTCTTTCGATCCATTTACACTTTACTATTTTCTCTCTCAGCCTAAGAGTCTTTTGCAGCCAGCAAAATGTTTGTTAACGTTCAGATTTTAGCACTTCATTCAGTGATGAAATGATAAAATGGAAAAGCTTTGCAAAATTCAATCCTGAATAAATTTTTTTTATTTTTTTCTATTCTTATCCTTTGAAATGCTTTTGGTTTTAAAATGTATGGAACTAAAACTGGAGCCTGAGGAATACAAAGAAGAAGATGTCTGTGCGGCAGCTGCTTGAACCTTTTAAATCCAGACAAATCCAGAGCCGACCTGGATCACGGACAGTAATGGGGTTTTCATAGCAAATCCTGGTAACTGTGTGATATATGATAGTCCGCTTTAATCACTCATGCTGATGACGTGTCTCGGCCGAGGCCGCGCTCTCATGAGGTTGATTTTGGACGGCGCTCTGATGTTCCATCCAGTCTTTGCGTCGTCTCCCACCTCCAGATAGCGCCGCCTTGTTAGTCAGGAATGTGGAAACCAATTTCGACAAAAAAACGAACCTTCATGGGGGGAAAAAAAGATAATAAAAAAAAAAAGCATTGCTTTTTCTGTGGGAGGAAGAACTGTTAATGGATTAAGTGGCTGCCGATTCCCACCCGGGGGAGCCAAGTCTCGATCGCAACCCCCGGTTCATTCAAACTAGACGCCCTCCTCCCCCCGCCGCCGCCATCACTTCCATCTGCGCGCATGCTAATAGGCATGGCCGGCGCGGCTCAGCTTTAGACCCTGGTCCTGCGCCATGAACTTGGCTTTGCTGCCCCTCTTCACCCCATTCATGTCAGCGGGCTCTGGCATTCTTGTTGGGCTTTTTAAGTGTGTTCACTTTGGACGGCGATGAAAGGAGTCGGGGGAACACGGGATCTTAAATCACTTAATGAGGGGAGACAGGCAACGCTTTTGTCCAGCTTGTTCTGGGGCTGCGTCCAGCCAAAGGCCTCTAACGGGCTCTGACACCTCGCTCTGGTGCAGACCTTAGGGTTCGTCTGTATGCGTGTGTGTGTGTGTGTGTGTGTGTGTGTGTGTGTGTGTGTGTGTGTGTGTGTGTGTGTGTGTGTGTGTGTGTGTGTGTGTGTGTGTGTGTGTTGGTTCATTGCCAGCCTTGCTTCACCCTCCTTGGCTTCAGTCCCCTTTTTTTTTTTTTTTTCACACTTTTCTTTTTTTTTTTTTTTTTTGCTTTACATCTCAGCATTTATTTGCAATTCCTCGCAAACCCACCCTGTTTATTTGGTGTGTTTGGCCAGCGGGACACATACTTGTGTGTGTGTGTGTGTGTGTGTGTGAGAGAGTGTGCGTGTGGTGAGGGTGAAGTGAGAGGCCGAGAAAAGGAGCCGCGTCATGTGTTAGGGCGGTGGCGGTGTCGAGGACGAGGCCTCTCGTCCTCGGCGCGGGCAGTTAGCATGTGCCGACTCCCGGGCCGTGGAACCCGAAGGAGGAAATAAATAAACAAGTGGCTGCGCAGCTTCAAGCTGCGAACGCACGCCTCCGCTGATCTGAGAACTAAACACTCAAAAATGTTAACGATGGGTGGATAAAGCCGTTAAACTTTTTTAATGAGCCCCAAAAGTGCCGATGCCTGTTTTTGAGTTTATTCTCCCAGAGTTAGGGAAAGTAATGCAGCCTCACTTTAACACTTAGGCTCACGCAAATGAAGCTCTGGTACAGGATCTGGGCTTCACTCCAGTTCCAGAAGAATTTACATCAATCCGCTTGTGTCCCACTAAACCATTAGGTGATTTATCCCTCTGAAATAAGTCCCTCCCAGCAAATCCTGGCAAGTGACACCTCATCAAGTTTTTGATCATGTGCATTAGACAACTTCTCACATTAATTAGTTTGAATAATGGCCGGAGGCCTGAAGGGGAGACGCGCTCCATGAGTCCACGGAAAATGGCAGAGATTGTATTTTTCAATCATTAGGTGATTCCCCCTTTTTTCCTACATGAACCTGTTAATCAGTAATTTAACATCTGCTGGCAATATGTCATCTGTAATTCAAAAGACAGATGGCTCTCTATTCAATCACCAGCCTTAACAGTACCGGCCAGCATTCAGCGTCAAGCGCTTGTAATTTGGCACCAGCCTCATCGCCGACTAGCATACGTTCAGCTCATCACGACCGCGGACAGAAGTTACGGAGGCTCCGTTTACATGACAAGGTGTAAACGCCTTTTCGTTTCAGAAAAGTTTCACGTTTAAACGGCAACGTTTTGAAAACAATGTAGTTGGCATGTTTGGCCACTAGTGGGGGTCGTTGTTTGTTTTTGTAATGAACCTAGACACACAGAGGCACAGAACGATACGCGATAAACGTTAACAATGGCGAGAACACAAAGATGACAAAGTTGGATTGTTATTACTAGAACTTCAAAACCATGAAATATGCAGCTCACCTCGTTGTTTCTTATGTGACCGAAAGAACAGAGAAAAGCTGGAATAGATCATCTTTAATCCATCATATCTTGGCCTTTATCGCCATGTTGTCCGTGGGAGCCTCCACTTATTATTCACAGATCATTACCACTGCAGCGTTTCGTCATGAGAGGAAGGAAAAGAGTCCAAGGATAAGTTTGTTTTCTCATCTTTGTCAGGTGTGTGGCAGCTGGATCCGCGGTTAAACCACATAGACATGAGCTACATAGAACATGAGACGTGATGGAAACACTGGTTCAGCTTTTGGCTGACACGCACCGACATGTCAGCGTACAACTTTATGCCGTCCAACTTTTGCTGATGTGTAATATCGCACCACAGAAAAGCACAATTGGCCTTCGGTGGACACTTATTTTTTTAATAAGAGCGCAGCATCGTGGCCACTATATGTTGATTAGCTTTTTCTGTCCGTGCAGCATGTCTGCCGTGTGCCGTGGGTATCGATTTATGCCTCTCAAACGGCGGCATACACACGTGTGCATGTCGGGTCGCATTCATTTATTCTGACGTCCAGTTTGTTGGCATCTCTTCTGGTGGAAAACAACTCAATTCCTCATAATTGTAAGAAGGTTGATGCTTTTCTCTCTGAGTTAGATGTTATATATGTAGTCCAGAGGAAATAGGTTGTTATGAGGAACATGTACTTGGCTTTATGTTTTGTTTTGAGTCAGCGTTTAATTTATATTAGGCCCTGAAAATATTTTCCGTGGAAATAAGGGGAAACTCAATGTTCGGGCACCGTCTTCGTCTAGATGCTGATACTGCCCATGTGTGCTTGGTTTCATTACAGAAACAACCATTGGCACCCACTAGTGGCCCAACACGAAAACTACATCGTTTTCTGTTTTTCTGCTGTTGCTGTGTAAACAGACATGGTCAATAAAAGCTGCACAACTCCCCTTTATGTTCTCTTATGTTCTCTTGTTTAATTACACAAACCTACTGACCAAGGATTGTGAAGGCATTATAATCCCACTGCAGAACAATTCCCTGATTACCGTTAAATAGACCTAGAGTTTATGTTCAGACCTGGTCTCTTCTTCCCGGTTGGGTTTTAACTTGTATTCATTGATGCACATTGTTCCCCAGTCTTTGTACAAACATATTCCTCTCAATCATTTAATGTTTTTAATGCATCATGAATGATAATGTTTGTCGATGTGAGTTGCCTTGCTGCTGAAATATGCAACACAAACCATAACCAATCATGTCCTCGGGTCAGTGCTGCCAGTGAGCCTTGATAGTCGTGAGAAACTTCCAGTGTTGTGTGATGCGGCTTTGGATAAATGTAGAGTTTAAACATTTAAACAACTTTACATTTAAGGGAACTTCTTTGGTATTTTGGGGCTGAGTAACGAGTCCTTGTCTTTGTCAGAGTGTGGTAGCAGCACGGGCATAATTAGGCTCAGGAAAGCCTGGGGGTCACATTTGCAGCAGAGGCCTCCGCCCTCTGACATCACGATCCTTGAACTCCCCCCCCCTCCCTCCCTCCCTCCCTCCCTCCCACAGTCCTCAAATTAACCGCCGGCTCCCTCTTCCTCTTCTCTTCCTCCTCAACACCCGCTGCTCGGCGCTCCTCCATCCGTGTGACGAGCGCCGCTCTCTCTCTCTCTCTCTTGCGCTCTCTCTCTCTCTCTCTCTCTCTCTCTCTCTCTCTCTCTCTCTCTCTCTCTCTCTCTCTCTCTCTCTCTCTTTCTCAGCCCATATTCACTCTCAAACTGCCTCCACCTTCCTTCACCTCTCTGTTTCCTCCTGACGTTTCTACCCGAGGTGCACGGCCGTTCCGATCGGACACTTTCCCGCTGCTCTCGTCTCGTAACGGTCTACCGCCACCGCTGCCTCCGCTCTACACACACTTTTACACATGCTTGCACACACACACACACACACACCCACACACACACACGCACACACACTCTGGAGGGGCACTCTGGCGTTCAGTTACAAGACACTTTAGAGGGGCTTCTCCACCATCCGTCCTTGTGTAAATGAGTTTTAGTGAACTCTCATTCATTAGAAGAAGAGGCTCTTTAGGTGCCCTGGCACCAAACCGGGCCCGCGATGGGAACATTAGCATATCAGCCGCTAACAGTCGCTGCTGCGCATGTGTGCGTTCGTGTGTGTGTGTGTGTGTGTGTGTGTGTGTGTGTGTGTGTGTGTGTGTGTGTGTGTGTGTGTGTGTGTGTGTGTGTGTGTGTGTGTGTGTGTTGTGTGAGCAGTTCCACGTAGACGACGCTCTCTATAAAACTGAGATTTATGTGTCGTTCTCAATTTAGCTTCACAGCGGCCGATTTTTGGCCGGCGAAGCGCACTGTTCCTTTCAGCTGGCTCCAGCCCGGTTCCTTTTCACAATTCTCCAAAACAAGAAGAATGCCACGAAGTTCCCATGGTAAATCACATTTACATTTACATCTCAGGCCTCATCCAGAATACAACGGGCAGTACGGGGCAGGCTGCGTTCAAACCCACTTGGACTTCATTAAAAAGTCGTAATGGCGAGCACTGGCCCTGCTGTTGGTCGGAGCGGAGGAGAAGATTTAAGACTGAGTTTGTATCACCAACCAACACAGTTTTTAGCAGTTTATGTTGAGCTGCAGCTCGTCTACACAAATCTGAACAGCTCCTGAAAAAAAAGTTCTCAATCCTTCCTATTTAAGGTTATTGGGAGAATGAAGTCAGAGTTTAAGAACCTGCGATAAAATCCAGCCTGCATGGTCGTAAGAAAGAAAAAGAAACTCCTCACATAAACAAATAAAAACTTGCCGTGAGAAATCAATGCTGACGACTCTGGAAATAAATGTTAGATCTTTCACCTTTTGTCAATACATTCATCCGATTTCGAGTTGTGAAGGAGCGGAGCCTATCCCAGCTGACATTGTGTGAAAGTATAAATACACACACTCTCCACAGTGCGAACACAGCAAGACAATTGCATACAATCACACCAAAGAGCAGACATACATGAATGATCCTCTTGGGGAAGATTTTCCCGTTTTAACCTTAAGTACACACACAAGGAGCAGTCAGCTGCTGTAGTGCAGCACCTGGAAGACAGTTGAGGGTTCATGGCCTTGGCTGGGGCCGAGACCCCTGCCAACAGACCACTATCTGCATAGTTTTGTCACCCATTAACCGAAAACCGATGCATCTTCACTTGATACACTGCATTAACGGGCCCTCAGCTCTTAAACGTAAACTTTTTATACTGAGTGGGGCTATTGTATGCGTGAATACTTTTATTTCACTTGTTGAGAAATCTAAGATAACTATTATCAGCCAAAGCAAGCAAAGAAATACCAGAAGTTGATTGAGGAAGGGCAGAAACAGTATGTATGTCTCGGGCCACCCCTGCTTTAGATTGTGGGCAGATAGGAAGGAAGGAAGGAAGATTTTCTACAGTATTATTTGTTGTCAACTAAAGGCTTGCAATGGCTCTAAGAGCAGTCAACAAACCTCCACAAATCCTGATTAATCTTGATGAATGGTGTGGCGCGCTAATTAAAGATCAGACGGATCCTGAACCCACTTTCCAAAGTCCTACGGAGCCACTGGTTGTTTCTGGATGTTTATTTAACTAAATAACAAGTTTATGGACAAAAAACACTAACAAGCGCCAACCGAACCAAAGTCCACCCGAGATGTGGCAGAGGAACAACCTGCAGAGACAATAATCTGCCACATCTTGTACCTATTCAAACTTGCGGAACAGTTTCCAGTGACGGGATGTTAAGGTCTTTCCAAGACAGTGCAGAGGTGATGTTATCGGTCCAAATTTATTCACGCTAGAAGTTTTTGTGCCAATTGTTTGTGGGAAATACTTGCATTTCTTATTTTGATATGGCACATTAGGCCCCAAACTTAATGGCCCTTGTAAAAAGAATAATCAACAACAAAGGAAATGTTCCATGTAGCCAGCCAACGCTTGAGAGTGCTGGAGCAAACGTGGCTGCACTCAGATAAATATGGATTCTTGCCCTTGCAACCAGACTACAAACAGACATTGTGTACTTTCCTCCGCAGCCTCTTTGCATTGCGCCTGAATGGGGCGGCTTGAGAGGGCCATGAGACCATGAGAAAACCGTCCACATGAAAGCCGTCGTCGGCGCACCAAGGAAATTCTGCTGACACCTAATCACAAAAAGAGAGGAGTGAAAAAACCTCAGCCGGAGCCCACAGCGATCTCGGCGGGTTATCTTGAGGGAGCGTAACCTTTGTGACATTGATAGGATTGTACACAAAAGCAGGCGCTTGGCTTGTGCGCACCCACAATCTTCACCAACTTTCTTTCATTAGCTTCCTTTGGGGTGTGTGTTGCCGGGCTCCGGAGAGGCCGAGGTGATGGATGTCAGGTTGCCCTCTATCGCTGTTCTACTCCACTCGCCTTAATGGGCCTTTTTAGAGACTCGGGAGAAATTGATGGGAAAACTAACCCCAAAAATAAAGCTGGACCTTTATTTTAAAAATGTTTTGTTCTCTTCTCAGGTTTGCGACCGCATGGCGCCTTATCAACACCCAATATTTCACACACTGTAAAAACCTCCCATAAAAATCTGTTTCCCTTTACCTCGCTTTGCTCGTCGGAGCGCACAGAGCCGGCGCGATCGGGGCTGGAAGGCAACCAGTAAAGTCAGCCTCTCGCCATCTCTCAAACTCTTTTCTCGTTTCCCTGCTCGTCTGATGGAACGTTCTCTCGTCAAGCCAAATGTGTGATTGCCTTTGACCAGTGCCCCACAGCGAGCAAAAATCCTTTAAAGAGGCAGCCGGGGAGTGGAGTCAGACGGAGACACAACTGTTTATTTTATTTACTATCTATGGAAAGTGGCTATTTCTGGGGGAGGTGTAAGGCCTGCTTGATGAGGTGTTTAAATTCAGGAGGGGATAAAGGCCAAGCCGGGGAGCCCTGGTGGAATCTGTGTCCTGGGCGGCCTGGGTTTAACTTTACTCTAGTGTGGTGAGGCGGTCTCAGGGTGTGTATGCACCATGACCATGATGAAACACCAACATGATGAAAGGAACTGCTACCCTGTTAAGATATAGAAATACAACATACTGTATCAAGTTATCAATTTTTGTTCAGTACAGTTAAAACTTGTTTTCGCCAAGCTTTTCAATTTCATTTGTAAAGCGCTGAATAAAACCATTCATTTCGTAGAGGAAAAACTCAACAATTCCACATGAGCAGGCACAGACGATGGTGGACCTGCTGAGACCCTACAGGAAGGAGCAGAGAGAGAGAGAGAGAGTGAGTGAGCACAGACTACAAGATAGAGACTAAATGTTAGTGACACATGGAGAGTGAGACAGGAAAGAAGCTCAGTGCGGTAAAGGTCTCCCAGCAGTTTAAACCTAGGTAGTAGTGTCACTAGAAAATGGTCCAGGGAGTCCTGAACCAGCCCTTCATGTGATAAAACCACGAGAGAAATCTAAAACTAATATGACTGAAGAAGGCCTGCAGGTGTACTGGGTAACACTTATCCTATAGTTTTTATCCAGGTTCATACTCATATGTTTGCATGTTCTACCTGAGTCTGCGTTGATTATTTTCCCCCTATAGTTCAAAGAATTAGACAACCAGCCAAATGTGTGTCCTACCTGTCACCCAATGTCAGCTGGGATTGGTTCTCTGTCCTCTGTTGGATAGCGCTGTAAAAATACAAATGAAAACACGATCGACAGATCTGTCTGTTTACGTTGTTGCTGTGTCAGAACAACTGCCCCAATGATTGACACAGTTTGAAAGGCTCATACAGTATCTCATTAAAAACTGTTCAACCCTACACCCCATTCCTCTCTAAACACATACAAAGCTTTTCCACAGTTGTCAGACCTTTACCGGGATTCCCCCCTGATGGGTGGTTTTTGACGTGCAGGTAGAAGCAGAGGCTGAAGAAGATGTTCAAGGTGAAGGACACAGGTAGTGCGCCACCTGTAGGGAGCAGTCAGACTGAATCGGCTCCCGTCTTCATCTTCTTTGACAGAAACTCAGACGCGCCCAACTGGGCTGAGTCCGAGGTCCTGCTGCGTGCACCGAAACGCCGACCGAGCTCGTGTCTGCCGTCGCCTTTCTCACGCTGCTCGGCGCCAATAAATCGGCCTCTGAAGTGCGGTTTGTTTATATCCTCCACACCCGTCGCTACCTGTGGCGGACGGACGCGACAAAACAAAACTGATTCGATCGGCGTTACCCACATGTTTTTGCGCGCGTGCGTAATGACCTTGTTGTTTATCGCAGCCATCAGCCCTCTGCCTCAGAGATAAGAGGGCAAACAGGCAGCGGGATGTCACTCAGCACGCAGACAGACTTCTGCTCACATGAGTGTCAGCCTCTCAGCGTGAGTGGATCATCTCTTTTACATGATCACACAAGAACGGACTCGTTCCTGTGAAAGGTGTTTGTGTCTGGATTGCATGGGAAAGACAATCTTCTCATGTGGCGTTTTTTTAGAGATTCTTATATGTATCACTGAGGGTTTTCCAGGTGCGATGAAGCGGCGACACCTGAAAGACTATTTTATTTAAGATCACATCGTCTATTATGTGGGTATGTTGCATTGATTTTGTGTTGTCCCGCTGCGTGCTGGGAAAAGATATGCTTCCTCTCAGCTACCCATCCATCCAGGTATTCCTCTGTATTCAGAGTAGAGCGGCGGGGGGGGGGGCGCAGTCTCTCCCACCTGAAACAAAGACACCTCACATACGACAGAGCCTAAAGATGACATGAAGTTTTTATATTTAACAAATCTGTGTTTGGACTGCTGTAGCAAAGTGCAAATTTCACACAGAACCAATCTAAAATCAAACTTTTTGCCCTGAAAAGTTTTAGGAAAAAGTGACAAATGGCTAATCTACTGGTGAAATGTTAGGAATGAAGGAATATTGGTGTTTTAAGCTTTAAGTTTCATATTTGAAAACAATGAGGACTGCATGACATGAGGCGAACATGCGCTTTGCAATAATGTTGATAATTGTGATAATACGCTTTGTTTTTAATCTTTGTCCTTTGAGGCCCTGTTTACACGACAACGTTTTCAAATGTGCTCAGAGTCATGGAAACCTTTCGAAAATGGTCCCCAAGGTGGAACTTTTCAACAATAGTCTGACTCTGTCTCCATGGTAACGGGGGAAAGTGCAACTTTTCTACAACAACAGCACCAACCAGTGGCCCAACATGAAATCTACATTGTTGTCAGCATTTCTGTCGTTGCCTTGTAAACAGACATTGTTTTCAGAACGTTGCCGTGTAGACGAGAAACAATTCAGCGGAAACGGAGTCTGACTGACAGCAGCACTGTTTTTTTTTTATCCAATCTAACTGCATTTAGTTGAGAATAACACTTTGCTTCACCCAACTGAGACAAACCTGTCAATCCCACCAATGATTGGAGCGCTGACAGCAGGAGATATGATTGACAGCAACATGATGCTGATGTCATGACATTAAGTAGAAAACCAACATAGAGCCATTGTTGGTTCCTCGCCCCGCGTGTCCATTCCTGCCTTGATGTCAGCACAAGGGTCAGTTGGTCTTGACCTCCTGGCCTTTCAGTTCTTCACCAGTCCACAAAAGCTCCAAGACGTCACTCACACGATGGCTGCCAACAACCCCCCCACCCCCACCCTTCACAGCCACCCCACCCGGCCCGCAGCCATTGTCTAAATGTCATCTGGCAAACAAAACGCCTGTTCATACAAAGCCGGAACAAAACGCTGCATCCTCTATTCACACTTGTCAAACACTCCCAACAAACGCTGCCACCGTCTCAAAAAGCCCGGCTGTCTCCGATCTCTTTTATTACTATCACTTTTTTTTTTCTTGAAACTATCGGGGGCACAGAACTTCTCACCCCGGATCAAAGGGGGGTATCATAGCAAACATGGCGCAGATCCCAACCCTGATAGCCATGCCCTGTGTGTGTGTGTGTGTTTGTGAGACAGAGTGTATGATTTGTGCATGCAGGCCATGAAAAAGCCCCATTGTGGCTTTGCCAGTATGGCTAATTAGTGTGTACACAACTATGTCAGCCGTCCTGTGATCTCCTCTTGTTCGACTGTTGTGTGGGGCTGTATTGTGAGCCGAGTGGGAACACTCAGGGAAATGCAGATCTCTGCATGCGTGCGTGTGTGTGTGTGTGTGTGTGTGTGTGTTTGTATACACGCGCTTGTGTTATCAGAGAAACACATCAGCGTTCCTGCCTGTCTGGTTGCGGTCTCGTCTTCGGCTCATCCGCGAGATCAGCATCTCAGATGCCTCTTGATTTATGACGGCGAGGCCCCGCGGCTCCAGGATCGGGTGGCGCTCGCTGCCCGGTTGTGCCAGCGAAAGGTGGAGTCGAGTTCACCCCTGACTGTTTACTTAATGCACTTTAATAACTGACTTTATGTCCTTATCACCAGGGTCTGAAGCCACTGTTTTTTTATCGCGCAGCTTTGGGTCTGGTTCCCCACAGGTCCCTGAAAGTCTCGCAACTTTAACCTGACTACATGCTCTAGTTACACAGATAACACTTAGGTAGATAAATACCTTTCCCACTGATTATTTCCTCTTTCTATCCCCTAAATTCAGGCCAATAAGTATCTCCAATCCTTGCATGTCCTTGTGAATAACGGAGCAAGTTTTGCACGTTTAAACTAAACCTGACCAGGAATCTGCTGTCTTAGTGGTGCCGAGCTGCGATGACAACTTTAAGGACTACTGAAGGGCGCCCACTGTGCCTACTGTACACATGTGACTTCTGTTAAAACAAATACAAGGAATTCTTGTAACGTCTTACGCATGTGATTCATTTCGAAGTCATGGAAGCAGTTTATTATTTTGTAGGGTCATCTGAGGGTTACGTCGTGTTTTTACCACCTTTTATTTGTTGAGATTCTGAGACGTTGTCCCACAAGTGCAAGAAGTATCTCTTGATAACATGAAAAGGAAAAGTGAGCCTTTGATATGAAACTGCACAGAAATGCATTTTAACACAGGCAGGTAACAGCACAGCAGCCACAAAACAAAGCTCGGCGACTTCAAACTGTCGGGAGATTAACTTTGACTTAATCAAATGTTCTGTGTCCCCCCCCCACCCTCACTCCACCCTCTCTCCTCCCGCCCTGTTTGCAGAGATGAAAGACCCCACTGAATGAGCTTTGTGCTGGATGAGGGATGAAACTATTGTCTGGGTTTCGCTTTTGTCACAATGCTCCAGGATTTTTAGTTTACCTTCGGTCGCTCGGTTTCCAACCCGCAGACAAACAGTCTGAGACGTTGAGGTTGTGGAATTTGTAGAGTTCATTTACAAATCAAACGTCCAATGTCTTAAAGTTGCAAGACTTACAAATCAGCCGATCCTCTGTTTTGCCTCCAAAACCATCAACTTCCTTGAAGTCCAGCATCAGCGGGGTTAACACAGCTGTGTTGTTTTTGTAATCATCGTAATTCGTCTGTTCTCAGTTGATAACAATCTTGTTTTCAAGCAAAACTTCATCAGAATAAAGGCTGCATTTGATCTCCTGTAAGCACTTGAAGATAGATCCGCTCTGTTGAAGCCCCATATATCTGCTCCACTGCAAAAATACTTTAAAATGTGTGTGTGTGTTTGTGTGTGCGTGTTGTGTTGTGTTGTGAAACAAAGCCACGGGAGATAACACGAGGTGTGTTATCAGTCTTTGATGTTCTGCTATGGCTGCGTGAGTGTGTCCTGCTTTATCAGCTCTCCAAGACGTAATGGGGGCCTGACCTTATCACTGTGTCTCTTCCTCCTCCTCCTAAATCCAAACCTCCATGTCTCCACCTGAGAGCGTCAATATAAACACCCCCATGCACACCAGACCAGACAAATGTGATTCTCGTCACTCTGTGGTGATACACAGATATTGACGACACCTGAAGCATCAACGAGTTCAAAGGCAGTGATAGAATCCCGTCATTGATTTGTGTTCAATAATCCACCTTCACCACTTCTCTTCAGAGCTGGAGCCTAATGATGTTTAATGATTACAATGTTCGTTTACATGGAAATGGCAGAACGACTAAACAAGCTGTGTAGTTTCCATGTTGGGCCACTAGTGGGTGCTGTTTATTGTTTTGTAATGAAACCGCACACATGCGCATGGAGAACAAGACGCTCTAAACATTAACAATGGGACACGGACATTCGTATGGACAGACGACCAGGTTAGATTGGTATTCCTGGTGACTCAACTATAAAACCACATCCCAGGAGAATATGGACTGACAGCCATGACACACTGGAAGCAAATATTGTTGTTATTGTCAATCCACTCATGCATGTGCAGAGCAACTGTTTACCACGGCCATGCACAATAGCAGCGTTTCAGAAAAGTTATCCTGTTTTTACGTCAACAGAGTCAAAAGGTTGTGCTTTCAGTGGCTCCCAGCGTCATTGTCATGTAAACAGACACCCAACACAGAACAAATGTTTTCTGTTTTCATTCGAAGATATTGTCGTGTCAGCGGGACCTGAGAAACCTCGCTCTGCCACTCAATAGACTGGATGTTGTTTGAAGGCTTTTGGTTCTGCATTCCAAGCAAATACGCTCGACTTCCTTAAGCTGCTTTATATTTAATGTCTCCTATTAGTTTGCTGACAGCAAACTTTGAAAACGAAGCTGCAACACGGTGGTGTACCTGCTGGTGATCGTACCTCATTGTGAAGAAAGTAGGATGTTATTCCATGTTGAAGTGGTTGAGGTTTTCTCAGGCCTCTTCTAACAATCCAAACACTTGGGTGTTGGGTTAGTTTATGACTAAATATTCTGTCACTCTCTGTGTTAGCCCTGTGATGGACTGGCAGCCCGGCCAAGGTGTAACCTGCACCTTCTCCAATGTTAGCTCAGCTGAGTTTGAGCCCCCACAGTCTTAACGTGGATGAAGGGAGTGCAGAAGATGGATGGACGCCTCTTGCATGTTGGCGCTGTGTTAATGGGAGAGTGGTGATGTATAGAGTGCTGCAGGCAGGACGTATAACGCTCATCCAACCTGGAATTCAGCTCTTTGTCAACTGAACCAGATTGATGCTAATGGGAATTCACCACTGGTTTCTCAGACTTTTTTTTTTTTTTTTCAAGGAGTCACCCCCAGAAAGCTTTTAAAGGAGGCTGTGTAATCCCCCCCACCCCCACACCCCCACAACCCCAGAAATGTTACAGTGAAGCCAAATGCTAGCAGACACACCAACTCTAACCAATAAATTTGAGACCACAAGAAGTTTCCCAGGCCTGCTCGACACCAGAAATTGAGTTATTTTTTGACAACTTCAGAGCAGACAAAGGCCACATTTCCAAGCGAAGTCGCAAAACCTTTTTTTTTTTTTTTTTGCATTTTGGCCATCCCTTTACATGACAACATTGCAAGGAAAGACTGAAAATGACACTTTTTCGAGAATGCTCAGACTCTGTGAACCCACTGCGACTGCGCATGTACACCACGGCTGTAATAAATAGCTCTTTGCAGTTGAGAGTCACCGTGATAACAATACAACTTTGTTGTCTGGCCATACATGTTTTTGAACTCACCATTATTAATGTCTGTAGCGTATTGATTCATTTTCAGTATTACTGACATTTCCATGTATACGGACATTGTTTTCAAAAAAGTTTCCAAAGTGTAGACGGGGCCAAAGCTTTGATCTGATGCCCACCACAGGGGGACCCTGAGCCCAGGTTGGAAACCATCGTCCTGTTGAAATCAGGGTGAAAATAAACACTTTCACAAAGTTTAATCTTTATGATACTTGTAATATGAAGTAGTTCACCTTGTCAAACAAAAGCCTTTCTTCTCTGTGTGTGACATCGGAAATACTTGCAGTTGATTAATTTACGTTATACCGAGCGACTGAAATGATTTGCAAATGTGTAACCACATTAAGGCGGAGCAGCCGGTGTTTAGCATGATGACCTAACATGTCTGAAAGCCTCCGTCGTCCCATTTAGCCACTTGGTTCAAACCACCTCTTTTAAGATCTGTAAAAGCTTCACGAATCATGACTGTGTTATTTGCCGACGTATCTTCTGTGGTTGAAATAAGCGTATTTCAGCCACAAAACTCATTTCAGAAAACTCACGTTAAAAGCTTTGGGACGAGGGAGCAGGAAGGGCAAAAATCCCAGCTTTTATTAGGTTTTTGTGCTCATTTCAGCAGCATGCTAAACAGAGAACTAAAAACCAGCTCATAGCCATGGGCTCTCACTGGTGAAAAAGGGGGGCATTAGAGGAGAGAGTCTGTAGTGGTTATGTCATGTGGGCGTATGCATATCAGCACGGTGCTGCTAATGTGGTGAGAGTTCGCCCATTTCGAAAGGTTTCACCTGAAGCCATGTCTTGTTTACTGCAGTGATCGTGAGACGCTCCGGGCGCTATGCCAAAGTGCAGGTTCCCTACAGCCGAACACCTCACCCGAATACCTCTGCTTCTGACATGCCCATCATGCCCCACTGAGCAGACACGGCGTAAAGATGACGACCGGCACATCTAATGTGTCTTCATTTCTTCTCGGAGATCAAGTCTCTGCCCACATTCAGTTCCTGATCGGGATGTTGGATTCCATGAGGAGGATGTCGGACATGATTAAGAGATCATCCTGATGAGTAGGACTTCCAGCGTGGAAACAGGCCCCGTTTAGTCGTGTGCGACAACAATACTCGGAGCCACTGAAAGCAACATTTCTTTTTTTTAAATGGCTCCCAAGGTGAGTTTTTTTCAAAAAACAATTGACTCCGTTTTCCTGGAAACAGAGGAAAATGCATATTTTTTCAAATGCTTACTTTAGGAGCCAAAAAGGAATTCAAAAAAAGCTAAAATTGTGAAAACTGATAAAAATGGATAAAAAGTAATAAAGATGATCAAACTGGTGAAAATATCTAAAGTGGCTATAAATTCGGAAAAAGATAACGGCTTGAACTGCTAGAAATGATCCCAACAGCTAACAAATATTAAAACTTCTAAAATGGCTAAATTGAGCTGAAAAATATGAAATTGTTCACATAGCTGAACTGCTAAAAGTGAAAAGCCAAAACTGTCCTAAAATGGCTAATACTGACAAAAACATCTGCTAAAACGGCAAAAACAGGTTAAAACTATAAAAATGACTACCGTAAACCAATTTTAAATCCGGATAACTTCTAAAAAGTGCTAAAATAGTTCAAATGTCTAAAAACTGCTAAAATAGTCCAAAAAATGGCAAAAAAGGTAAATGGCTAAAACAGATTCAGAAATGGTTTAAACTGGTTCTAAATGACTCCATGAGGAAAGAGGCCAGAACGTCTTTCTCAGTCATGAAGGTTACCATCCCTGGTTGCTCAGTCTGTCTGTTTGAGATAAACATTTGAAGCATTTGGTTTATGTGACTCTGCCTTTTTGCGTAATGTCAGCTGGGACCGGGTTGGGCCCCTCATGAGGAACCGAAGAGGGTTGACAATATATTCCGATGTCTTCAGCTTGTGAGGGATTACCTTGGGGAAAACCCACATACACTCAGGTACAACATGCAAGTACGACCGTCTTTGCCAATGTGGCCAAACCAGGTCATGGAACGATCCTCGAGGAGCGATCGGTCTGTGGGTTGAACAGAAGAGAATGTTGTGGAAAATTCAAATCACATCAATGAATAAATTCAAGTGTGCTGACTGAAGAAGAAAATGTGGCTTTCATTGCGCAGCAAACATCTGCCACATAAATTAAGTTGCAGAGACGATGGGCGTTTAATTGCGTTAGAAGCATCCGAGCCCGTGTTGTTAGCGCTGTCTGCTCCTCTCCCGTTCTCCTGTAAATCTACAACTTTTGAAGGAAAACGATCTTGTTGGCTCTTGTCATCGCCCAGCCTGAGTGTGTTGTTTGGGGAACACGACGCTCACGTCTTTGGCATGAATCTGCGCGTCATTTATTCGAGGATTTTTGAGGTCTGGTTTCCGCGGGGCCTGGCGAAGCCCGCCGGAGCGTTTGATTTAGGAGCGTTATTTTCACCTCTCCACCAGAGGAGAAGGCCTTAATTTATGTCCTGTATTTTGCAGCGCGACTGTGCGGTCGCAGTCCTCATCTGTTTTCCAGCACGGAGGGGAAGTCATTCTCTAACCTCTACGCACGTGTGACTCGTTAGCTAACATGGCTATTAGCCACACTTAATTCCTTTCTGTCTCTCCGCTGAAGGTCCTACTGAGAGACGCATAAATATCGCAAATGGGGGTAAAAACCCGGTGCCTCCCCGCCGCTTCCTGCCCGCCAGCTGCCCAGCGAAGCACTTTTTGGTCATGACAAAAGTCCTTGAAGCACCTCGTGTCTGCTGAAAAGGGGACGGTTCCTGGATGTCACCCGGTCTCGATCAGGGTGAGATTTACGGTGACCCGACCCAGGGAACGCCATCACAGGGGTGCGTGGAATTACCCCAGGTCGACTCCTCCGGGGAGTGACTGCTGGAGGTCAGGGTGAGAGATGCAGATTTATATAGCCGGGGGCTACGAGCTGCACATGCTCTTTCTCCATTTAGCTAATGGGCCCGCTGTCATAACAGCCATCCTTTCAGGGAGGAAGAGTTACGGCCTCATTGTCTTTCTGCTGAAGTTGTTTGTGTGTTTTCTTCTTGGAAAGCTGTGACTTTGTTGCCCGTGTGAGGAGAGCCCGGACGGCCGGATGGCCAGCTTCACTGTCATGTTGATGCAGGAGCGGCTGCTTAGACGATCAATGTGCAGAGTCCACAAGATGGAAGGTACGAAAACTGTTCAAATCTATTGCACATGTTCAGAAAGCTGCATCATTTCAACATCTGCTGTGTGGAAAAGCTCAAAAACGAACTATACTAAATATATTACTTGTTTTTTTGAAGCACTGATCCTCCGAACATACAATTTGTTTCTGTTAGAAGTCTGATCATATTCATATTGTTACTTTAATGTAATGTCAGTAATCTTTGTCACAGTAATTAGGACAAAGAACTTAATTAAATTGTGAGAGCAAAAAGAAACATAATCTACATTTAAAAAAAAAAAAAGAAATTCAATTTCAAGGGGCCGTCTAACAAAAAAGCAGTCTGTTTTGAAAGTTATAGCAGCTGTCCTCAGCCCTACCATGAAAACAGAAATAGGAGCCATACTGGATTTATTTTCTTCTTTCTGACATTTTTACAGAAAAATATAATTATGGAGATGCTCCATTTACGTAATGTCGTACCATTACCGAAGAATACTTTAGCCTTCATTTAGCATGTGTTTATTTTCTGCAATTCCCAAACATGAATGTCCTAAAAGCACATCCATTTCTGTTCCCGAGGAAATCTGCACCCCATCTTAGTGTCATTCACTTGGTAGAAACCGATTTATTTCGTTGCAACCAAAATGAGAGACAGTGACTTTGCATGCATTTCATAAAGCGTACGAGGCTTTCACAGCATGCCAGGACCTAAAGGGCAGGCACACACACACACACACACACACACACACACACACACACACACACACACACACACACACACACACACACCAGCCGTGTCACATAGCGTCATGTCATCTGAACCCCCCCACCGGCCCAAACTGAATGTGCGACACAGAAACAGAAGAAGTAGTCAGGCATATGCCAAACGTGATAAAATGGTTCTACTGGATCGGCGCCTTGTGTCGAGGTGACGTCGGCACATGCCAGCTCACGATGGCACCTGATGGTGAGTGGGCTTCCATGGAAAACACGAGGGTCTGACATTCTGATTCCTCAGCCTCACTGAAAAAATAATCTGGAAAACAGCCTCTAAGATTTTTCTCTTTTTTTTTTAGGGCTTTCTATGTTTGTGAGAATTCATCAGTGTTTGGCTTCACTGTAATGTTTTGGCACGTCCCAGATGGGGTCTGGAACATTTTCATGCTGTGCATTCATGCTATCCAAATTCAAAATATATAAAAGAAAAGGGTGATTAATCACAAAATGACACAATTCATTGATTGGCATTTTATGGTTATTTTAATAAAAAAACCTGACAAAAACCACATCTCAAGGCACAAAGACATCATGAGAAATTTAATAGTGACTTGATATCGTCAAGAACGGGTATCAAACATCAGGTCCGCTGGCCAAAACTAGCACCCACTAGTGGCTCAGTTCCCCCAAAACAAACAAGAAAACTGCAAAAATGTAAAAGAAAGAAATGTTTTAAACAAATTTCTTAAGAGTGGCAGACAAAACACAACACTGAGACCCGAGCTGAGATAGCAGTGATGCTGCTATGAAAGTCAGCCACCTTGTTGCTATCAAACTAGCCTCAAAGCCAAGCTGTCAGGGTGAGTTTATAAAAATATGCATCACGCAACAGCTGAAGGAGAAGTTTTAATTTAAAGGTTATTATGGCACTATTTTACAGCCCAACTCAAGGTGAAATTAGTTGATGAACTAAAATACGAAGAAACCTTAATATTTGCATACAAAGAACTTTGTTGTACAATGTGCCAAGTTTTTTTTTGATGTTAGCGTTTGAGTGTCACTGCTATCCTGGAGTCCAGGATGAATGCTGGTAGCGTTGCCACCGTGTAGAAATATCATATTGTCCTTAATGTGGGGATGCAGGTTAGCGCCAGTGTCCATCTCCATTGTGAACAGCTGTGCCACATTCCTCTCGCCGTCACACAAGTGTAAAGACAGCAGCGCCGTAGCCTCCGGCTAACCCCAAATGCTACGGATTAGCAACGCCACGCTGGCTAACGGCACAATGCGACGTGTCGAGCGGAGCTAACAGGCCGTGCATGCGGAGCAGGTGTGTCAGAAAAAAACATTACGCACGCACACACTCGGATCCACCGCGGGCTCATCGCGGGCCCACGCCGACGGCACACACCGGCCAGATGGGCGGTTATAGATCGACACGGGCCATGTGCCAGCAAGCAACATGGTCATTAGAGGGAAGAGGGCGAGCGGATAGGAGGAAGCGAGAAGGGAAACCTAAACCTCC
Organism: Lipophrys pholis; assembly: GCF_963383615.2. NCBI lineage: Eukaryota > Metazoa > Chordata > Actinopteri > Blenniiformes > Blenniidae > Lipophrys > Lipophrys pholis. The sequence continues at coordinate 17,688,732 of NC_137641.1, read as the reverse complement.
TGGGAGCCGTTCGTCTCTCCGGCTCTGTGTATAACATTAGGAGGAACATAAAACTTTATATTGTCTTAGATGAGATTTTAACTTTGTTTTAGACTGGGTCTCGCCCCAGAATTAATGCTGGCCTCTGGACAAGCATCGAGCTGATGCACCACTAAAAATCTCCACCGAGACCTGTGCTAATTAAATTCTTTCAGGCAGTGTGACATCTCAGGTGGAGCAAGCTAAACTCTAAAGGAGGCTCCAGTGGCTACACGCTTTCTGCCTATAGGTTTCTTAACGTCTACAACACGTGGTGCGGCGGCAGATTTCTGTATGTTTTTCAAGCGTTTGAAAATATGTCTGTGACACAGATTAGTGGAATCTGCCAACATTTGTGACCTCTTTTTGAATGTAGTCTTTGTGCGACGGGGCTTTCCGTTTCAGTATCGCTTTCTACTAATCGAATCCAAATCCTCTTATCGCATCTAATTAGCTTTAGCTTTTATCATGTGGAAGAAACCATGGCTATTTATAACCATGTGCTGCATTTATCAGCTGTTGTTGATGGAGGAAGCAGAAACTGTTTTTGTGGAGTTTGGGTAAAAAAATGCTTCCGGTCTGAAACCTTACAATTTGAGATATTTTCTACATTTATGTGTACATTTAGGTGTGAAATATGTGGGAAAAAATAAGAAACAATCGCTTTCAAGTTATCCCAATGCTTATTATATTTGATGTGGGATTATACTACACAGAACTAAAATAAGTTCATCAGCCAGCCCCACCACAAGTGTTGTAATTCCACTTTGTACCACAAGATGGTTTATTGAGCCACTCTGGTGACAAATGTGGCATCATTTACTGCTAATGTGCCAATGAAACGTGGATCAGTATCATTGATTGTAGATAGAACTCATTACAACAATAAAGGCTCCGCAGATATCTAAAGGTCTGGCAGCACAACGCTGCCCCATACTGGACAAAAGTAGCATTACTCTAATTTTACATATCGCACCTTTGATCAGATTAAAACTTTATCACAGGATTTCCTCCTCCTGGATTTGGAAAAAATTGATTTGGATGGATTTGAAGATACACTCTAATTAGATTAAAGTCATTGTTGTTTCAATTAAAAAAATGCAGTTCCGACGCAAATCATCACTGTGAAAGCTAGCTTTTAGTATAGAATAATAATCCCACAAAGGATGTAATATTCTTATTTTAAAGTGTGGAAATCAACCTAATTGATTGTTGTAGTTTTCAGCTGCATCTCAAGCCAATTAAATTTGTCACAATCCATCATTCCTCTGCAATAACCTCCCAGCATTGACATTTTTTGTTTTGTATTACTCTTTCTAACCTTGGTGATACTGAAAGGTTGATAGGGCTGCATGAGGTATTGCAACTTTATCATCATTGACATTTGTGAAAGACTGAATGAGCTGCCATCAATTTTAAGTTTCTATGAACTTTTGACATATTTGGCCAATCAGATGAAGCCTGACTGCATTAGATTGTATCTACAATGGGTCGCTTTATGCCAACAAACTGCAAACTGATGGTGGGAACTGCAGACATACACACAATCAAACAATAAAGAAAAACATGGTTAAAATTGAGTTAAAAAAAATTGAAAAGACACTGTTATTCGTACTTATACAAAGCTGAAAATGCATCTTTGGAAAAGATCCAAAACCACCAAAGAAAAAAATTATTAAAGAAATGGAATTTCATTCATCCCAATGTCATATCATGATCATGATACTCAACATCATTGTATATCGCATGATTTACTGATATCATGCGACTCTGAATCGATCGAGCCCATGTATCCAATCAAGATTTACCATTTCAAAACACTTAAAAATGAATATCCTCCTCAGTAAGCGACCTCTGAAATGCATCATCTTGCTATCAGTACCGTTTCTCAGGTATCAGCATAAGAACACACACAAAAAAAAAGCATTCAAGCATTACCCAGCCTTGGCAACAGATGACAGTGGGAATTTATTGCTTCAATTTACTTTTTTATGCGAGTGTGTGCGCGCGCCTCTTGTGTATGTGTGGAGTGTTTATTTAGGTAGTAAATCCCCGGCAGGCAGGGCCGAGCCCGGCAATGTAGCTGTGTGTCAGGACTTACTCATCAGTGTTTGGGGAAGGGATTATGAGGGATGAGAGACCCACATTCACACAAAACAGGATGAAGGGAATAACACAGAGGGAGAGAGAGTCCATTTACCACCTCCTGACGTGTTCTCCGCCTGCCTCTTCTTCGCCTTTGTTCTCCTGCGCCATTTAGCGGGCGCTTTCATTCAAAGTGCCTCACCGTACCATGTGTGCATACATTTTTAGCGTTGCACCGGCAGCCCCGCTACCACCCGGGCCGGAGGCAGCGGCGGCGTGCTTTGCCAGCTGAGCCGTTCAGGACCACACACTTCTCTCCTCCTCGTTAGCTCTCGCTGTCTGCAGTCGCTTCTGTGAATTATTAGAACGGGGTCCTGCTTTTTGCCACAGCCACACCGCACTGTGCAGCGGCGTCTGTTTGATGAAGAGCTTTTATCTGCACATTCAGTTTTTCCAGGTCTTTCGCACTTCGTAAAGCCTCCGTACTATTAGGACAAGCTGGAAAAAGTATCGAAACCAAGTCTTTACAATGTCTGGATAGTGTCATTCTTTTGTAATCTCATTAAATGTAATGACTACCCATTAGTCCAACCGAGGACTGTCTTTGAGATCCAGGCACAGCTAATGTCCAACAGACACAACTATTGTAAAAAAAAAAAAGTTTAATTCTTTCAACAGTGATTTTAACAAAACTGAGTGAATCTACTCAGTGGTGTCCTGACATCACCAGAGATGATTCATGAGACAATAACAGAACCCTTGCAACCTTGGAAAAGTCAGATCTTGGTCTACTTTCACATTTTTTCATCATTACTCAGTGAACATGAGGATCCTGTTTGTAACCACCCCGAATCTGGCATTTAGCACTGTATTAGTCTCATTTGAATACACATCAAAGCCTATTATCTGTATATGAGCAAACATCCTGGACTTTAAACAGTGTTGCCATGCTTTTAAATGATCGAAATGTTGGTGCGTTCAGGCATCATATCAGCTTCGAAAGTCCCAATTCTAAGTGGCAATAAATAAGACTTAATGAAATTTAATGAGTACTTGTATTGATACTCGTAATCTGCAATTTGCCAAAGGTAAGTTCTTGTACTAGTTCAAATAGTGGTATTGGTGCATCCCTAGTATTTTCTCCATATTCTGTTACTCTGTTAATAAAGAACCAACCCTGAAGTCCAGCCTCCACGCCACATGCAGGTTCAGTGTGCTTCATGCAATATTTGGCCTGTAGGGGGCACTGTTTATTCCACTCAGTTTATTTGTTTGTGCATTTCGGATAACAAGCGAGTAACAGATACAGAACACACACCTCTATGGAGTCCGAACACGATTAGTCTGGAATTATATATCATAGTTAGCGCTAGCTTGCTAGCTAGTTGGTTTCTGGTTCAGAACGATGCAAAATACCAAAAAAACCTCAAAAGCTCTTTTATTCTAGAAGTAAGGGCAACATTTACGTTTACTGAATCTGTAGTGATCGCTATCATCACCTGTGTATGCAAGTATGCTAGTAGTTATCGTCTGTTGCCAAAACAGGGCGGAAAAAAAAAAGAAGTTTTAAACTTGAGATAAAAGAGTCCCGGAGGAATCGCAAATGTTGAGTCTTATTCAAAACACTCAAATCTTTCTCACGTGAAATCCAGAAATCCTGCCCGTAATTGTGTACGTCTGAAAAAAAAGACAGGAACTCAAGGACACCGTGCAAACAACAAGTGTTGGTGATTCAAAAAGCATGCTTTCCTTTCCTCCCCGTCCTCTCGTCTCCCTCTTTTTTCTTCATCTTCTCCTCCGTCACTTTGTCATCGGTCTTCCACAGCTCACCCCGAGCTGTCAGGCCCAAATCAGGGGAACAGATGAGAAACAAATGGGTTTTGTCTGGCACACATGAGGGAGGGAGATACGCTTATCAGTGCCTCAGCGGTGGGCTTTACCCAATGCCCCTCCGCTGCCCCTGAGCCCCAGCTGCCCCTTCAAATTACCCCCCTGCTCCCCTCCTCTTCCTCTCTACCTGCTGTTTTATCTGAGGAATGTGGGACTGCTGGAGGAAGGCGGGATGAGGGATAAAGGGAGAAAGCCCGGCGTCCCTCGGTGCTGACAGGTCCCCTCTCCACGCCAACACCCTCTCCTGAGCCCAGGTGGATTAGTACCCTGGTGAGGGAGGACACCACCCACCCTCCACCCACCACCATCATTCACCAACTCCCCCTTTCTCTTCTTCTGCCTTAAACCAGCAAGCGTTCCATTTTCTGAAGGGTGCAGTTAGACTTATCGCAGCTGTCACACACACACACACACACACACACACACACACACACACACACACACACACACACACACACACACACACACACACACACACACACACACACACACACACACACACACACAATAAAACCTTGTGCCTGGCATTCTGGTGATTTTCAGCTGAATGGAAAGTGAAGCTGGCACTTCACGGATTAAATTAAAGATCATTCAGCAAGTTTTCTGCCCATTCTGGCAACACAAACTGGTCAAAATAGATGCAAGGGGGAACCAAATCTGGAAGAAATGGGGCTTTTGACTTGTAAAAACCGTTATTTCAAGATCACTTACTGTTTCCAATTCCTGATGGACAACAACAACAACAAGAGGATTCCAGTGTCATGGCTCCCAGTGCACATTCTCCTTGGACTTGGTAGTTTTATATTTGAGTCACCTGTTATAGCAATCCAACTTGGTCGTCCGTCCATATGAATGCACTTGTACTCCTGAGTCCCAATGATAGACTGTCATCACTAAGTAGAAATATCACAGTGAAAGAGAAGAGAGGTTGGCAGCGCCAATGGGGTTAAGATAGTCACACTTGGTTAATGAAATTTGCTTGTTGGGTTAATTGCTTGGTTAATATATTTTCTTCTAAACTCTTTCAGCACCTTGACATTTTTGTTTTCATTCATGCATTGCTGAATATGTGCAGATTACCAAGAGTTGTTGTTGTTGTTGTTGTTGTTGTGTGAACACTCCTCGGAAGTTGGACTCCCCCAAGTGGGAGCTTCCTCAACTCCCAGCCGGCTGATAAGACACACGTTGAAAGCGCTTTCTCCTGCGGCTCAGTGGCATCATAGCGAGCGTTCCCTTGGCCTTTATCCCGAGGTCGCTAATTAGGAAACGGCTACAACTGTGACCAGTCACCGGGTCTGGGTGGAGCTACCGGGAGGTAGTCGACATTCTGACAATTTCACATGGCGCTCAGACCAAAACAAAATGGAATAATTCTGAATTTATCTGACAGTTTTGGTAAAGTCAGAGTTTGAGGCTTGTTGAAGTGTTTTCTTTTCCCCCCCACGAGCATAGAAGCTAATTAGAGTTCAGCTATATTACAAATACGCAATGAAAAGTCAAACTTTGAAAATTAAATGCTGTATTTCAAATTGCTAAATTTAGGTTTTAAATGAGAAAGGAATTGTAAGCCCTCTGGGCTAAATATGTTTAATTCAAATTTCAATTACAGAACTATATCTAAATAATGAAACTCCGAGTGCTTCTGTGAGCTTTTCCAAAGTATTCAGACTTTGTGGGTTGGGGGATAGACAATAGATATCTTTAGATGTCCGTTTTTACTCCATAAACTATTTAGTTGATCTAAAATCAAATGATTGACCAAAAAACAATGTTAATAAAAAAAAAAACTATTGCACTGATAAACTGTTGTCCTCCTGTTCCCAAAGAAGTTTCTTTTTCCCTTACACTTCACCAATCTGTACTTGTCTTGATATAAAGGAGTCGGAATTTGTTTCAGTGATCATTTTCCAGTTTCAGGCTTATTCTGCCTCAAGCAACTACATACAAACTTCTGTGTCCCACAAATGTCATGAGCAGATTAACATTTCCTCCTAAATAAGGAATATTGGATCCTCTGCTGGACCTTTTTTTGGGGCTGTAAGTGAAATGAGTCCATTGAAAATGTAGGTCCAAGAGATTCATGGTGGTCCAGAAAAAGAGTTAAAAAAAAACATAAAAGTGACCTTGTCTGTCCAGTGTCTTCGTCTGTTGGGTTGTTCCAGTGGTGACCGATTGGAGATGTGGGTGATTCAGATTATAGTCATCTTCAAAGAAGGAGGTTGCCTGTCTGTTGACACAAACACTGTTATTTTCAGGTTCTGGGGGCCGATGCCCTCCACTGACAAACAAATCAAGATGTTTGCCATCCTGGGTGATACATAAAACAAAATCCCAGTGGACACATAGGTACTGTATATCCAGTGGGATATACTGCAGCTTACACTTCTGCATTGAGGTTCTGGGGGCAGAAACTCTCCACTGACAATCAAAAGAAGTATACCATGTGGGTGGATTTGGTTCACCGATGAGAATCATACACTGGACAATGAGAAATGGATTTGTGTTGCAGGGTTTGCGCACATAGTGAGCATGTCCTTTAGATTGAAGGTTGTCTCTGACCTGAAATAAACAGCATGTGTCATCAGGAAAAACCAAATACTGTTGCATTCAAGTTCATAGTTACTGACTGAAACGTATATCTAATGTGACAAACCTGAAAACTGAAAATTCCTAACTTTCCCTGATGACCAAATAGAGAGCAAAGTGTCTGTAAGTCAAAACCAAACAAGTTTGATGTCTCATAAAAGGCAGATGTTGTTGTTTTCTGGTTTTGATGTTTATTATCATCCAGTGGTGACCAAATAGCAGAATGTGAGTGATCAAAGATCAAAAAAGCTGCTTTATGTGTCATGGAAAGATGCTAAGCTTGTGGTTGTCAGGTTTATGGGCTTGATGCCCTCCATTGACGACCAAATGGAGTGCAGAGTGTGGTTGTGGCTCCAGCAAATCCGGAGGTGTGGCTGGATAGAAAATGTGAAGCAGCCTTGTGTTTCTCGATAAAAAAGGTTGGGACTGCTGTGTTTGGGCTGTGGGCGTTGCTACCCTTCATTGACAACCAGATGTATGGCACCGTGCTGATGGTTCGAGCATTTCATGGCTCGTGGCCGAACTGAAGACACTAGAGAAAGTCAGCCTGAATAACCAAAGAGTAAGTTGTCTATTGTGCATACACCCAGCGGTCCAAGTTCCTGTTTCAAATCTCGCGATGTAGCATCAGTATAGTCTCTAGTTAAGTTTTAGGTTCCTCACTAAGTGCAGTTCCATGTGTTTGTCATATTTCTTTGCAGGAGTTCCACATCATTGCCTGTCAAAGTCTTACCTTACTTTTCCGTATGCTTCTGATATCAGGATTCCAACAGCGGTGAACCTGTGCTGTTCACTCGCTCTGGTCCATCATCCGAGCACATGTGCCGTCCATTTCCTCCGTCCGCAGCGACCTTCGTACAGACACTCACGCTCTGTACAGACAAATCCACCCGGGGCCATTTAAAATCTCATCGACTGTAATATCATCCTATTGTGCTGCGTTTACTGTCAACACCATCCACTTAACGCGGCCACAGATTCGTGTTAAGGCGGCTGGCATCGAGTCCGTGACATGTCATTTGTGGGGACCGGTCCCGCCGACCGCCGGGCCACCCCGACGCGCTCATTCCCTTTACGGCCAGCGCAGTGAGTGCTTCACTCAAGACAAGAGGCCTGGAGGCTGCAGGCCAGCGAGTGCTTTGTGAGCTTCGGCCAGTGAGTGATTGAACGCAGCCTGCTGTGATGTGTGTGTGTGTGTGTGTGTGTGTGTGTGTGTGTGTGTGTGTGTGTGTGTGTGTGTGTGTGTGTGTGTGTGTGTGTGTGTGTGTGTGTGTGTGTGTGTGTGTGTGTGTGTGTGTGTGTGTGTGTGTGTGTGTGTGTGTGTGTGTGTGTGTGTGAGAGAAATAAGCAAAGCATGGTGTCAAATATTGGACCGGGTGCCTCTGATCGCACTGAGAGAAGCCTCATTTGCAAGCTTTCGGTGTGTGCGTGCATGCAAATGTGTGGGGACGTGTGTGCGTGCCTTTGTTCGCAGATGAAGATCACGGCGGCATTAATGAGAAGCAGAGCAGCCTGGAGGTGTGTTATGAATATGAGCTCTTCATCTCCGGTGTCAGATCGGCGGTGCAACGAGAGGAAACGCAGAGGTGAATATTTATTCCAAATGGGGGGAAATTCCTCCTCATCAAGACAAATATAGGGTGGAAAGGATTTCTCAGCTAAAAAACCTGTTAGCGGTTATTAACACATGCTCGCTTCTTCCACTTTTAATCATCCCTGATCTTATTCAAAGTGCAATACATTTGTCAGGAAAGTGCACACAAAGTCATGGTCAAGCAAGCGCTCCATGATCCCCGACAATCAATTAATCACCAGAGAACATTAAGAAGGGAAGGATTTGTTTCAGTAACGCTGCCATCGGGGCTGTGTGACAGCGCTGCGTTCTGAAGCATAAACAGGCCCCTCATGTACAATATACAAGACACGACAAGACGTACCGTGCCACACAGGGTAGACTATACATATCCTGCAAAATATAAATATTCAGTGTGTGGATTTACCACTTATTACAGATAGTGTAAATGTTTTACTTGACAAGTGCACATGAGTGTTTGCGTACACCAAAAAGTTAATTATACCTGCTCCCTATTATCTCTGTGTTCCTTTCTGGGGTCTTATGAAGCCAAGTAAGCACAGCTGGTTTGGGACCCTTCAGTGGGGTCTCTGGCTCCTCCTGAAATCCCCCAGACCCCACTCCAGTCCCCCCCTCTCTGTTTGTACCTCAGATCATTGGGGGAAAGCTCACAGAGCGACAACAGCACTTGGACACGAAGGCGACACACTTGAGTACAGGTGGCACGGCTCGAAGTTTGGCTTCAAAGGAGAGTTTGACATTGTAGGTATGAGTCTGATACCTCAGAAAACCAGATTGGCGTTCATGGTGAAACTGTAGGATGTCTCTTAGTGATGTGTATAACCTTAACGTGTGAAGCAAAAGTGTATTTTGGCCATAACCAAGACTGGAGTGATGGATTTGCCTCAAAATGAATGTTTGCATGTCCCCTTACAACCGGAGTCAATAAAAAAAGACTAACAATTGGCTGACGGCGAATCAGAAATGTGCCAACATTGGACCGATGATGAATGAACATTGCATCTCCAGTGGGCCACAATTTAATCAATAATGCCCCAACAATGTTCCAACAAAATGCCACTCATGCTGTGGGTCACCCAGCAATCCACAGTGCACCAACAATCCATCAACATGCACCAAAATTGGGCCAACAACAACTCAGCAATGGGCCAACGATCAATCAATAATGTGCCATCCATGCACCGACAATGAGCCAACAGCACACACCGACGTCTCATCAGTTTAATGTGTATCTGACCACACCCCATTCTCACTACGACATAGGGCACTCTCATTAAGTGTAGAGGGAGATATATCTTAGGAACCACCTATGGCTTGCACCATCTTTTCCATCGTATTTGACAGCATTGCCTCAAACTAATTTATTGTCACGTGTGCACTCTTCCTCATGTTTCGGTAGTTGTGGCCAAATGTCACCGTGTTCTACCAGAAGTAGCTTGGAAGATCGCCAGATGTGCAAAGATGATGAGAGCCCAGTTCTGGTCCCACCACCAAATCTCCCGACTGGTTCCAGGTCATAAATTAAAGGGTATAAGCCGGAGATCCTGGTCTAAAGGGTCAGGAAGGTCATTTACATTCTCGTCATATGCCGTCTGTCTGAAAGCCGCTTCACATCTGCTGCCGAGCTGAAAAGAGCCACTGCTCTTCCTGTCCAATTAGGACACCCTCCAACATACTCGTCACCATCGTCACCTCGGCCGCTGATCTCTTTGTACGGCTTTATCCAACCACATGTCACGGCGTGTCAGTCTGTACGGTGGCTTGAAAGTGTGAATACATTTTTATCGCTGCCCTGAAACCCCCCGAGACGTTACACTCGCATGTTGTAAAAGATGCCTGGATGATTCTTGATAAAAACCCTTTTTGGCGCCTCGTGGTTAAACTTACACCTGAGTAGGTCATGAAAAGATCAAAACTGAGGGTTTTTTTAGACCATTTTCCAAATGTTGAATTAATATCATGATTTGTTTGTCTTTTTATATGACTGAGGTCACAAAGGCTTGATAGCGTATTGTTGTCTCTGTACGTGTGTGTGCTTTCATTACAAAAACAAACACCAGCTCCCACTAGTGCCCCAACATGTAAACTACACATTATTTTTAGGATTTCTGCCATTTCTTTGTACCCGCATTTTCTGAAACAAAAATACAAAAACAATGCATTTTGTCTTTAAAGTTGTAAATACTTAATACTTTTAAGCTACTTATATTGTAGATACCTGGCAGGCCACATGCTGCCTGATACTGGCTACGCATGTTGAGTATTGTTGTCGCAGTAGGACCTGCAATCAAATACCTGATAAATATGTTATTGTGCTTTTGGGTGTAATTTTCCAAATGTTGCTCTTTATCTTCTTAAATGCAATATTGTATAGCTCTGCAGTCCCACCAGGACCGTTTTTTTTTTTTTCTTTTCTCGATTTTGTTGTTTTTCGATATTTTTGTGCTTCTCAATTATGGCCTGTTGTCACTAGGTTCAAATTTAGAGTCTAGTGGGGGTAGGAGTCCATCTGATCGACAAAGCATGTTGGCATGCAGCGCAGTTAAGTTAAGTTTGGTAGTTTTTCCTGTACAAATAGGTCAACATGGAATTCTGGAGTCTTGAACCTGCTTCGGCCACCACGCAGGCCTCCACCCCCACCCCCTCCACCCCGCGCTGCTCCGGCTCTTGTCACCTGACACCATCTGCATGCTAACAGGCCCGTGAGAGCCTCCTCAGGCCGGCTGGCACACACTGCGGGGCCCTGCGCTGTCCGGTGACAAGTGTGGTGGGATGTGAGCCAGGAGGCACACAGGAATGCAGTAACCAGTGTGTGTGTGTGTGTGTGTGTGTGTGTGTGTGTGTGTGTGTGTGTGTGTGTGTGTGTGTGTGTGTGTGTGTGTGTGTGTGTGTGTGTGTGTGTGTGTGTCCCAGTCCCCTGTGTGAGTCAAGTGTGGAGGAATTGCTCTGTCTGGCTTGTTGAAGGCAATTGTTGTTTCCTTAGTTTGTTGGCCTCGGGCTAACCTGCGTCTCCTCGAGAATCTCAACCAACCAGCTGAAAAAAAAAACGAAACAAAAAAAGAGAAAAATCCTTTCACTTCCTTTTTATGTCACACTTGTTGTCCTATTACTTAGTAAAACTGAGCAATGGTAATTATCATTCATAATGGTAATCCATGTGTTTTTGCCGCCCCGCTCCACGTCAAAAACACTAAAACCTTGCCTTGGGTGTAAAAAAACAAAACCGTATTGAATAATACACCACAAACTTTGCCGTCTGCCGATGCCAATAATGAGGCGACAAGTAGAGAAAATATTAAATAAAAAATGAAGTGTCATGAGTAATGATGCTCTGCTTTTGTTAAACCGGCCAGCCAGACGGTTATGTAATGATTCTATGAGTAAGCGCCAGCGCGTGCCAACATGTTCCAACATGTTCCAACAGTCAGTTTTAGGTGATCTGAGGTGGGTGCCAGCCACCTGCTTACCTTCATTATCTTTTATATCGGAGCGCTGATTAGTGACTTAACGAGTGCGTGTTTATCACTGGGAAACATAGAATCTGAAATCTTCTCAAAGATTCGTCAACGTGAAGATATATTTCAACTTGTTGCTTCTGTTAATAAATATATTTATATACCTGCAGCTTACATGCCGTCGTTCTGATTAAAGAAACATGCAGACATATTCAAAATACTCACAGAATTTTATCGTGACACGGGTACAAAATGTCATGGAATTTGACCTCTTGTCATTTAAACGGTGACGAGAAACATTTAAAAGGTCAATCAAGGTGTTGTTTCTCAGTGACGCATTTTTATATCAGTTTCAAACTGAAATGGTTGAACGCGCATCTCAATCAAGGCACGAGTGTTATTGTGATTGCGGGACAACTCGTCCACAAACGGCTCCACTTCAGAGGGCAACTCGTCAATGGATGAGAGTTCAGAATTTCTTTGAGAAAATAGATCCCGTACGTAACACACGGACATCAGAAAGACACCACATTCCCTGCATTTGTTTCGTGAAGGTTAAGTGTGAACGTCGCTCTAAAGGTGCTGTAGGCAACATTTAAGTTTTGCCACTAGGGATGCGTCGTTCCCGATACTGATCCTGATCTGAAGTATGGAGACATTGTCGTCTCCTGGTTGAAAGGTTTTTGTGTGGAAATGTGATATTCAGTTTGTCATTACCTAAGGCTCCAGCTTCCACAGTGGAATGACATTTGTTTTGGTGTGTTTCATTCACAAGATGCTAATTGGCACGGTGAGGAATCGAACAATGAAATCTTTGACCCTCGGATTCTAGAAGAAGCGTCACTATTGTCTCTCAAGCCGGAGCCGAACAAAGACAGCTTCAAACCCGGCCCAAACGTATGCCACTTCCTTTAACAGAAACAGAAACACTTGGTGGTATTCCTCCAACAGCTAGTGTTAATTATTCACACTCCAAAGCTGCAGTCCAAAATGTCCATGCCGGAATGTGTCTGGAATCAGAGTGCTGGTCATTTTAACTTTCCTTATCCATTCTTCAAATTCTTCTTTTTTCTTAACCTACATCACAATATTGGACTTATGGCGGCGAATCACAAACATTCAGCCCTGATGAAGCTTTGGTCTTCTCAGTTCTGTGTCTGGGCACGTCTCACACACACACACACACACACGTACACACACACACACACACACACACACACACACACACACACACACACACACACACACACACACACACACACACACACACGCACCCACACGTCTGCGGCCACAAAGCCAGACAGGACACACGCTGTTTATCAAACGCGTGTCCTTCGACCTGAGCGCGCTCACACAAACACACTCACACCTACTCAAACACTGGGAAAAGCCACCTGTGTGAACGGCGCTGAGGTCGCGGCAGTTTGCTTTACCTGCGCGGCGATCGCTCAGGCTGTCAGAGCCGCAGCGCGGCTTTGTTGGGGCGGATTAGCCGCCTGCGGGGCAGGGCTCGGGTTACTGCCTGGGTTAGGCTCAGCCAGCGCCTAATGACAGAGGGAAGGGGGCACTTTGTGACCTGTAGGCGTTAAACTGGGACCTCTCTCGACTGCCACGAACCGGCTTTGCCGTCGGACAGCTCGGATGTGCGGGATGACATCCCCACTTCACGCCCCGGGCCATGTCTTCCCACGTGGAGATGACCTCAGCCAACATTAGAAACACTCCAGTTAATGCGAACGCTGGCGAGAACATGATGTTCACTTGTGACACCAAAACAGCAGTTTGTACCGGTTTAAGCACAGATTTACTGACAGTCAGTGAGTTCGAGCTGAAGGTCAGTCAATTCCTCAACTAATAGCTCATTAGGATCCTCATTCAACCAAGACGTCTTCACACGAGTCATTATCATGGTCTTCTCTTGGAGAAAATAGTTGTTAGTCATTAGTATTGTGTTTCTGGGAGGTATATGGTGAGATTAGGCCGCTAGATTAAGGAACACTTGGACCTTTAGAAGTTTCTTCATAGTTTCTATTAACAGAAAGGAGTTGCTTACTGGTAAACTTAAGGAGTGTCCAGCAGGCAACGTCAAAATAGTGAACAGCAGTTAATTGCTGAGTAATATTGGACAGGAGAAGCGAACATTCAAAAATATCAAATTGTTCACCAGGCAGTCATTTTCCAATGTCTTTGAACGATTCGTAGACTTTGGGTGTTGTTCGGTTAAAGCCATGCAAAAGACTAGGAATTTGACATGTCAGGTCTCTGTGTCTGCCTCTGTGTGTCTCACCTCGTGTTCCCAATTAACCAATGTTCCACTTGTGTCCGCCCCTTCCTTGTGTATTTAAACCTCTCTCCCGCTGTTGTTCTTGTCGGATCGTCTCGTCAACACGTCTCGCCTCTTGTCATCTTGTCGCTCCTCTCGTCTTGTGTCCCCTGCGTTTCCTCGTGTTCCCCAGACTTTATTCTAATAAACCTGGTTTTCGCGGAACTGGCAGAGTCTGCGTTTGGGTCCACCCTGCGTAACCCTGACAACATCAGCTTCGATGACTTATCAGTTGCTACTGTCCCTCTGCTCTGTGAGCAAATGACAATTCAGACTGGTCTTTAAGTGGACTGATGTGAAAAGCTGGTACAAGCTGAGCCTTCACAGCAGTCTGGAGGTTTACCAGAGTCTTAAACACTTATTTTTGTTTGCAGTCGCAGCGTTTGAAAGAAAAAGGTTTTCTCTGTTTACATGGAGACGGAACTTTTCCAGTAGCTCGGAGCCTCATTGATGTGTCAACGGACATGCAAAATGCACATTCACTTGAAAACGTCATGTAAATGGCGCCTCAATTTGTCACCGAGTGCTTGACGGCTGAAGTAAACTAGAATCTCCATCCTCACTGTAAGAAGACGGGAAACACAGAACTCCCAGGAAGTTGATTCAGAGCGAGCATTTGTTTAAAAATATCCACCACACACACGACATGTAAGACAAATACTCCACAGTGAGTGGAGAGGGGGGGGGACAGGGGGTAGTAGCTGCCCACAGCTGGTGTTTGTCCCCCGGGGCAATGACCACGCTTCCAGTCCCGTTTGTATGACGCCTTTCATCAAAGCAGCATTCTTATCGTGTGAAAAACGAGGGAGCATGTAGACATGAGAAATGATTCCGCGGACAGACTCCACCGTGTTCAATCGTTTAAGTCTCCTTTGAAAAACTGTTGTAACCCCATATTTACCTCTACAGCGAGTAACTCTCGGTGCTTTGATTAGTATTAAATGGAACCCAAACTGCTGGACAACAGAGGGCACGGCCACATGTCTGCATGTGATGGCGGTGGAGCTGCTGGAAGCCCCCCCCCCCGTCCGTGTAATTGGCCGTTGTTCTGAGGGTAAACAGTATCTGAGAAGTGTTGAGCCCGTCAAGTGTTCTCTGTGTGTGTTAACGTGGTGAGTGCTGAGTGCACCGTGTGTGTTCACTGTGTGTGCGTGTGTGTGTGTGCGCTGACGGATGCTGGTTCTGAGTGATTTTAAACTCTGGCCTTTGGGGTTTTTAACCCCCCCCCCCCCCCCCCCCCCCCCCCCGCGCGCTTGTACGCTGCTGTGTTGTTGTGGATCGCACGTCGGGTTTTTGGCACCAATGTCGGTGTATCAGCAGGAAGTGTTGGCACGCAGCACACTGGCCGCTTTGCTCGACATTTACTGAATAACAAGCTGGGAAAGCTTCAGACGCTGTTGACTCTTCCAGAATACGGCCTGCTATGTGGACGATCATTGGCGATTCCCTTGAGGGCTTCATTTGATTGTGTTGTTCAGGTTTGAACGCAATCGGAAACACAAGCACTCGTGGAGATGATTTTATTCTTTGTGCACAGATGCACGCGAATCGGTAAATATGTGAAACGCTGAGTATTGTCTTAATTAGATCATTTAGGATCAATTGAAATATTTAGCATTTTGTTGATGTTTTTCCCGCCAGACGACAGCATTTTAGGAGAATTTTGTTGGCTTTTTGTTGTTTTGAGTGATTTTTTTTTTTTTCCTTGACTTTTACGTGTCTAAAACAGGTGTCTGCAACCTTCATGACCAAAGAAGCTGTATTCATGATTTTCCATCAAATAGCATTTTTCTGGAGCCACCTGAAATAAAATTTTATAAAGTACATTGAAAAAACTTGCTTTACATATAAAAGAAAAGATAAAGATGAATTAATGAAGTGTCACAGTTACAATTTAGATATATTGTGTTACATTTTTAGCCATTTAAATTTTTTTTTAGCCTGTCCAGCTATTTAGCTGCTTATAGCCTCTGTGCGTTTACCAATGGTTAGAGCGGTTTTAGCATTCTTTTTCTCTTTTTCTTTTTCTTTTATCTTTTGATTTTCATTCCTTTTTTCAGTTTTTCCACTTTTGACCAGCATGTATATTTTGTATTAGTCAATCATATATGTCATATATATTAATCATGATTAATCACAATTAATATATATTTTATATATATTAATCATGATTAATCACATATTTACATTTCTGTCATTTTGAATTCACAAAGGATGACTGTTCAGCACACAAAAATACAATTAATCCCAGTTCAGGCCGTCTTTAGCAGTGAGTTCATTCTGTTGACACCAAGAGAAATATTTGCAATATATTGTGCAGTTCTCATTTCCATTAAACTTTATACTTTTCTCCCCGTGATTTGAAAGGCTTCTTTTCATCTCTGAATCTGTTTTATTGCCAGCCTTGGAAGCTGTCGATATGCTGAAGAGAGCGGAATCTATAACGCGTCGGCGTCACGATCGCTTCAAGGACACAAATCAGAGCGAGACGCAAAACATCGTTTGCACTGGAATGCGTGAATATGTGCTTCGCTGGTCCCAAATAACATAAATGTGTATGACTTTATTTTGACCGCCGTGTAAACGTGACACTATGAAAAGCAGGGTGACTAAGAAACCCGCTTGATGGAATCTCTCATCACTCCAAGGTCACCGGTTTGGGAAGGGTCGTCCAATTCAAACAGCCATTGTGGGTTTTTATCTGCCCTTCAGATACGGAGTAGTGGGGACCACTTCCTCCTTGTACTGAGCTCAATAGACGCTTATCTGGGACCTATATAAACAAGCTTTATCAGTGTTTGACACGGCCAGCAATAGTCTTTCATCAGGCTAAAAATGAACAGGAGCTTCCTCCACACGCTCAGAAATAATCATGTTGTGACTTCAGACCCGTTTCTTCTTAAACAACAAGTTCAAGTCGAGATCAGGACTTTGGACTACATCAATATAATCAACCAAAAATAGTTTTTTTTCTTCACTTTTGGAAGTAAAAGTACTTGGTTAGACTAAGGAAATCGTAATGATTGAGGTTTTTGATATGTGTTCAACTCAGTCATTTATCCTTCAGAGGTTCCATTAAATGCATTCTGTCAGATACATCCTCAACCCTCACAGAATGTTGATCACATTTAAACAATTTCCTCAAAAACAACTTCGAAATAACCAGTAATAAACACTATCAGTTACAAAAAGCTAAAGTGAATGGCTCAGAATACAGAGTTGTTTGATTTCTGAACTAAAAGCTGCCATGCAAGACACTCAGTACATCCACTGGGAGCAATTTGGGGTTCAGTGTCTTGCTCAAGGACACTTCGACATGTGGACAGGTGGGATGGGAATCGAACCGGGCAGCCGCCCCACATAGGAGCATAACTGCCATCATGACGATAAACTCTGATTTGCAGTTATAATAATGAACGAAGCAACAAAGTGCAAATTCGTACGCAACAACTAACAGTTGTGATTGTAGTTTGGTTTTGTTTGTTTATAACTTCAAACGTTTACGCAACGAGCTTTTCTGATACGCTAACAAATACAAAAACGCATTAAAAGTTGCTCCTGGGATCATTTTAGCAAAAAAAAACCATTTCGGTATGTTTAGGAAAGCGTTGTGAACTCGGCGGTAACGACTTAATAAAGTGATTATGTACGCCGCGTAATTCCATCTGTTATACAACACAATGATAAAAGTCTAAATGGATCTTTTGTGCGTTCTTGTCCGGCCCGGCCGCTCGTTACTCGGACTTAATTCGTCCTCCCGTGACCTGATGACGCCCGTGTTCACTCATTAAACATAAATGTTCCTGTTAATGATCCCTGTTTCTTCGGTATTTCCACCGTTCGGGCGAGCAAGCGTTGGACGAGGACAGGTCGGCGGCAGCAGCAGCAGCAGCAGATCCTGATGCGATTGTAATGAAACAGGATGGTAGTTTATCGAGTTGCTGCCCCTCCCTGGTCAAATAACAGCAGCATTGATTGAGCTGAAAAAACTCTGCTCGCAGCTCCTGGTAATTGGTGCAGTGATCAAACCTGTGGCTGTTTTGATAACCGGATGGTCTCTCCCACCGCAATCTTCCCTCCTCCTCCTCCGGCTTCAAACCCTGAAGGACAGGAAGGATGTACATTAAGGGCCAAAGTACTCAAAGTCGTAAAAAGTAATGACAGCGTCTGCTGGTGCTGGCGAGCAGCTGCAGTCCAAGCGTGTGCCTGCAGTCCATTATTTGAAGACACCGTGTGAGTGGTCGTATCTTTTTACAATGATCCTAATGGTTATGGATGAAAATGATGGCACACATGATGACGGTGCTCTTTCCACGAGGCGATAATGGCGGTCACATGCCATTTAGGACAGAGGAGAGCGGCTCGCTAATAGCAGTGAAAGGGCAGGGAGAGCGAGGAGGAGGCGGAGGGTTCGGGCTTGTATTAAAATGATTAGAGATGCGGGGTTGAGATGGCAGCCCTGAGCGGGAGTGAAAGAGGAGCAGGCGGAGGGATGAAGAAAGGGATGGTAGTGTAAGATGAGCACAGAGGAAGGGTTAAGATGGCAGGTCCAGCCCTGCTCTGCTCTTTCCTTCTCCCCGGGGGGCAGATGAGAGATGAGAATGCCTATCATTCAGCAGAAGGGAGTATATTTATCCAACCCTCCACCCTCCGACTCCCAGCCAATGTGTTCCAATCCCCTTTTTAAGCTCTTTCCTCTTTTAAATCTTTCATTTTCAATTTTCTCATTTCGATTTTTCTTCTTTTTTTTTCACCCTTTCCTTCTCACATCTCCTTTTAGTCAGTTTGTCTGTGAAACTGCAGCTTCCTATGTCTGGAAGCAGCGACGCCTCGATATCTTTGGTCTCCAGTTGTCATCAAGTCAGATTGACGATATGCTGGTCGTGTTTACATGGAGAATGTATTTTGTAATTCAGCAAATGTGGAAGCAATCACATATATGATGATAAAACTGCCCACCGCTCATCCATCCAGTGATGTTTTTAATGATAATCATGTCATTTGAAGAAATTCTGCATCATTGGTTGTTCAGTTATAAGCCGCGTTGCTTTCAGTTCACCGCTTAACTCTCCAGGAAACAACAGTGGTTTTCATCTAATCATTGTCTTTTTGTCGTGTTTCCACATCTCGAGGTCATCCTGTAGTAACAACTCTCTGTTGCTCTGACGTGTGCAGGCCACAAGGGGCAGGATCTTTTCAGTTCTTTTCCCATGGCGGGAGCAGACAAAGTGATTTTTGTCATGGTGAACTGCGAACAGTGGTGCGTTTACACTGCAGCAGCGCGACGCACTGACGACGATGTAGTTAGTATGCCGGGCCACGGGAGGGCGCTGTTGCTTGTTTTTGTATCGAAACCTTCACAGACATGTGTGCAGAGAACAATGCGGTATGTACGTGAACAAAATCGTTTTTTTTATGATCTCTATATTCACAGCTATCAAAAGTCTAAATGTGACAACAGATTTTGGTTAAAAAAAACTTTATTAAACTAAATTCAGTCGCTGAAAACAAGCAACTACCTTCTTTTGTTTCTTTTGATTTTGAAGTCTCATCAAGAATTTGATCATTTATTGAATACTTACATATCAGTGCAAATTAAATGCAATGCAAATATGTTGATCGCCCCCCTAGTGGCTGGATACGGAGAAAAAAAGTCATTAAAACACGGAGTAGAAGTAGGACGATTTTCTCTGAAACAAGGCTACAGATGTGCGATCTGAAACCAGAACAATAAAATCAAAGTAGACAATGTTCATCATGTTAATAATGTTCAGATTCAAGCCTCAAACACCCGGTTTAAAGAAGAGTTTCCAAACTGCACTCGACTAAATACCGATTACACTCAACTAAACCTGCAAATCACAAACTTTACCATCTTTTCTTCTTCATCTTTCGGTTTGCTAAAACAAACCATCTCTTCCGCTAAATTCTTGGCTTCATATCACACATTTCAGCGCTGACCGTGCCAAATCTTGGATTTAAAAAAAAATAAATAAATAAAAAATTCTCTCTCATTTCCCAACCCCCAAACACGGCGAGCTGTTGCTCGCCGCTGTCTGAACAGCGGGCTGCTATCTCCTCTCCAATAACAATTACATGAAGTGGTGTGTTAAATGAGGTGGCCCACGGTTCAGAGGCGAGGGCTAATCGCTGCAGTCTGCTCCCTAAAATACGGCGATAATGACGGCAGGAGTGGGAGGATTCAGCCGCCGCCAAACGCCTAATTTAACCCAGGCACGGAGCCCACGTGTGGACACGCACAGGCGGTGGAGGATCGTAAAGCCAACGGGAGGTGGGGGGGGGACAGTTTCGACACTGAGGTTGTCAGAAAAAGAGATACACATATGTCTTGCCTCCTTCTCTTTTTGGCGAGGCGCGGAGGTGAAGCCAGCGTCTGCTTGTGCTGTCAAAAGATGGAAGGCGGCCCGCGGCGCGGCGATCTATCAACGAGGGGGGGGCTCTATCTCTCCTTTATGGCCCTCTCCATCATCACATAGACGCCGTAAATCCTTCCTCAAACTGACGTGCGGCCACTGACATGTGGTTCCTATCCATCTCGCCGTTTCACAATCGAGGCGATGTCGTGGATCCCGGGGAAGGCACCGCTCTGCTCGCCGAACCTCACCTCTGAAGTTCAGAGACTGCGCGTGAGAGAGTGCGTCAGGTGTTATAAAACACTGGAGAAGCAGGGCGGACGGGATTCTTGGATGTGGGCTTATTGAAACATCGTTGTGCGAGCGCTTGGGTCTTAATGCCGATCAGCTGTTGATAGCAGCTGGCCGTATTTCTTTTGGCCGCGCCGCCATGTTGGACCGGTCTGCTTTGTACTGCTCCGCTGCTCTCAGTGGCCTTTTGATTAGAATAATATGAGCTTTGTGTGCGAAGTGCGCGTGCATGTAGGAGGATGGTTTTTCCTTTGTGTCTTTTCTTTTTTGGAAAGTCGTTCATTTCCGGAGCTTTCTTTTTTTTCTCTCTCTCTCTCTCTCTCTCTCTCTTTTTTCTCTTGCGGACTACGCCCGGCTATAACCACATTACCACTTCATACACCGCAGCCTTTTATTGCTCCACAGAACACTGAGTTCTTAATTAGTCAATTACTGAAATTCATTAAAGGGAGACTTTCTCCGACCTCCAGTACGTTTTCATGTGGGTTTGGTAATCCAGGGTTGGATTGGGGACATTTGGTCGGAGGTTTGAATCTGTCTGCTGTCGTGACATTTTCCTGGCTCGACCCCCTTTTAACCAGGGCAAGCCGTCTTACACCCCGTTTGAAACGTTGTCAAGTGAAAACAGACAACGTGGCATTTTATGTGTTTTGTTTGCATGACAACTTTTTGAACATTGCTCCCAAGGTGAAACTTTTCTAAAGAGGTTCGACTGCATCGCCATGTAAACGGCAAAAAAAACAACTTTTCTGAAAAGCTGCCATTGCAAATGTGCACCATGGTAAATAGTTTTTTCTACAGATGTGTGAGTAGATGTACACTAAACGGTGTAAATGAACATCGTTTTCAAAACGTTTTCATGTAAGCATGAAACTTTTTTTTTCATTAATGCTGAGAAGGATGCGACAATAGATTTCACTTATTTTATTACATGCATCCTAATAAAGCTTCTAGTTGATTTCTCCTTTTCATTTACTTTTTAGTCCCATCGTTTTAATGTATTCCATAATCTGAATCACTTAATGTTGAGATTCTTCATCGCTCTGTTTTAATTTATTTATTTTATTTCTTTGTAAAGCACTGTGGATTGCCTTGTGTCTGAATGGTGCTTTATAAATAAATGTGCTTTTCCTTAATTAAATAGATAATTCAACGAACATTGTTACAATTCAGTTTACAAAGTTTAAAACCATCCCTGTTATTTTCAGGTAATTGTGTGGAATTAAAAACGAAGTTATGACATGTCATTGGGTGAAGTTCACCAGAAAGAAAGAGAAAATGTCATTTATAATTCTGTCATAATGATTTTAAACAATAGATTCTTCTTAAGTGCATATAAAATGGATTGTAAAACAGGTTTATTCATTATGAATCCAGAGGCTAACTTTTCAACCTTTTAACTCCCGCTTCCCCCTTTTTGTGTGTATTTGTGCGTATTTTTGTGTGTGTGTTGACCTCGGCAGGTGCATATGGACGTGTCGCTCCACCTCTCCGCTCCATTCATACTCGGCAGCAGTGGGGAAACCGTTTTATATGCATTGAAATGTGGCCGCTGGAAGCCCCAGAAGACGGGCCATTACCTCACTGGAGTGTGGGAGGCTGAATATGTCGGTGAGGGACCCCGGGCTCCAGCCGGCGCTGACACTAGAGCGCTGCGCCCGGCGTGAATATGAAATACGGCATCTTAAGGTGGAAGGCGAGCGAAACTGAGCCGCGGGACTTCTAAAGGCGGCGTGCGTGAATTCGAGCCGGGGCTCTCTTAAGGCGGTATGCGCAGATCTGAGATAGTCTTCGTTTTTCGGAGGGCTGATGGACGAGACTCTGACAGACGCTCTGTGGGCGGGGGGGAGATTGAGCGGGCCAGGTGGAAAGGCTCGGCGCTGGCATGCCGGGCACTTCTATGTTTAGCCCTTACATGATGTTACATGTGCTGTTTTTTCTGGGCCCCGCTGTGGGATGCGAGGGCGATCGAGCTGCGTCTCCTAAGTGGTCCCAGCACCGCCCCGCGCTGCCGACGCGCTCAAGCTCTTTACTGCTTTTACAATAGCTCAACTATTTGCGACTGCGGCAGCTTTGGCAACCGCACATCGCAAAACAGGAGGGTAAATTCAGTCTCTTTATTTATTGTCTGTATAAAGAAACAGAGTTCACTTGACCACCGTCCTCTGAAAGGATGACAGTTAAGAGTTCATACAACAAACATGACCACATACAACAAACGCTAAGCGTGAAGTTGAGCTACTTTAGCTAGTTTGGTTGAGTCGTCGTCATTAAAAAAGCACAAACTTTCACTCAAAAACTAACAGGACTATTTCAGCAAAGTACGTTAAACCGACAAGTGGTTTTGTTTCAGCCACTTTTAAGCTCTGTTTACACGACGTTGTTTCAAGTAAAGATTGAAAGGTTGGAAACTGCAGATAGGCTAAAAACAATGTCGTTTTCATGTTGGACCACTAGTGGGTGCTGTTGTTTGTTTTTGTAATGAAACCATGCACGCAGGTGACGTCTACATGAAGACTACATTTTCAAATACATTTTTCCCTAGTTTCCACAGAGTCTGAGCGTTTTTGAAAAGTTCCACCCAAAACACAACTTTTCATGTTTACATGATGAAAATGCAAATTAGGTTTGTACATTGTGAAATATCTCCTTTAGCCTTAAGCACAAGGTTTGGATTTTTTTTTTTTGGGTTCAATCTTTGAAACCATAATTAATAATTCTTGTTATAAAGAACTGAAAATTATGTAAAAACTAAAAGTTTACTTCACTTGGTCAGCATCTCAGGGCACTACAGAACAATAGGTTTTCCTTTCGTAGCACATTTGTGAGTGAGGATTATGTAAAACAGGATACTTCAGATGACATATGTTAATATTTAATGAACTCACAGGACATATAAAGCTGATTTCTGGAAATGTACTCAACTATTTGACTATTTGACTATCCTTAATCTACAGACACAAACTGACAAAGGTTTTGAATTTCTTTTGTCATGCTCAACAACTGCTGTGGTCACTTTGAAGTAATCTCTCAAGCTTTGTTCATCATTTGTTCTTTTTAAATTCCTAATTCGAAGCAGCAAACAATGTGTCATTGATTTCTATTGATTTGGACTCTTTCTTTGTTCTTTCTTTCCATGTTTCCGTCTCCTTTAATCCAGCAAAACACAGAAAAAAGAAAACTAAGAAGTTGGGCGAGCTTAAGACGATTTTGCTTAAATAATTGAGTCAGGGTTAATCCAGAAACTCTGAGTGCCTTCATTTCTGAAAAAAAACAAGGCTTAGTTTTCATTAGCATCAACACGTTGAAAAACTTTTGTTTTGAAGATGTGAAATCTGTTCAGAAGTTGTTTGAATATGAAAATATGGAGGTTCGTGGGTGGTTTCAGTTCATCCTAATATTTGGAGTTGACATTTTTTAAATCAACAAAATAAACAGGGTAGAAATAAGCCTAAACCAATATCAGCTACTTAAAACTAGAGTTAGAAGTTACGCCAAGGGTGTCAAACATAAGGCTCCAATCTGGCCTGAAACGGAAAACATTGATTTCCTAAGAGTAGTGGACACAACACAATACGAGCATTAGCCTCAAAGCTTTAACGTCATGCTGTCAGGGTGAGTCTATAAAAACATATATAATGCGACCTCTTCACGTTTTTTTAGAAATTCCACTATATTCTGAACCAGAAAATATCATTCAAATTGGCTTTATTTTGAGATTGTAGTCACTTTCAGTGTTTGACTCCCCTGAGTTACACCGTTAAATGTGGTTAAATGTTTCTCCATTCATCTTGTGGCGAACTTTTTTTGGAAGCGTTTTACTAATTTCGGTCAGAAAATGAGCAAATTTTTTTGTTAAAGTATTTCCAGAACGTGCCCCAAAAAATATATGGGACCCATAAAACGCCGCATTAAAGCGTCTCTAATCGCTATCACCGGGAGAGAGGGGAGTCGGGGGACCACCATGAAATCCCGCTCTCGGTGATCACAATAACCAGAAAAATTATGTGCGAAAGCAACGAGAGAGCGATCAGTCTGGGTTTCCCATTAAAAAACATGAAAACGTAATATCTCCACTGCGTTTCCCTCGCTAAAGCTCCTCTCTCTGGAGCTCAGTCGGAGGCTGTTTGGCGATGGAAACGCTGGGATGTTTGGGGGCGCTGGTGCAGCCCGTTGAGACGTCGCATGTGAAATGTGGGCCAAACAAATAAAGTCGGAGCGTAGCACACTCGCACACAGACCTCCTAGCTGGAATACGGGACCTGCGGGACTTTTAAATCAAGGATGTGCTCCTTCCCCGGGTCCCTCCTCCACTTCCCTGAACATTTTTCTCACGTCACTTCTTTCACTAGTCCATTCCTCAACCCCTGTTTTTTTTGTTTTGTTTTTTTCTGCTGTTTCTGTCTTCATACCTCAAATACATTTCCCTTCAGCCGTTTTTCTCCTCGAAACTCGGAACAACAGGATTTTTTTTTTTTTTTCCTTTTCTCCCCGAGCCCTGGAGTTTTTAGCATCTCCCCACAGAACGACTATTACTCTACCAGCCGGCTCCAGCTCACTTTGATGTGTGTGAGACCTCACTGGTAGATAAGTGCTGGTGTCGGTGTGTGTGCAGCAGTGACGGTGGTGGTATAGTGTGTGTGTGTGTGTGTGTGTGTGTGTGTGTGTGTGTGTGTGTGTGTGTGTGTGTGTGTGTGTGTGTGTGTGTGTGTGTGTGTGTGTGTGTGTGTGTGTGTGTGTGTGTGTGTGTGTGTGTGTGTGTGTGTGTGTGTGTGAGAAAGCTCTGTGAGGCTTGTCATGGGCGGATGATTGAGTCCAGACGTTGCGGGTTCCTCTCCTCGCCCCCCTCCCGGCCTGCCCTCCTACCCGCGCTCTGGTTGTGCTGGGTTCAGTCTGTCAGGCCCGGGGCAGGCGGGTGGGGGTGGGGGGGGAGGCTCCCTGGGGTGCAGTAAAGTGATAGGGCTGCGCAGAGGGGGCTATGGATGGCCCCTGGAGAGGGGGGGGTCAGGGGTCAGAGTCTCGGCCCTGCAGAGCCAGGATCAGGGCCGTGTTAGTCAAACAGGCTTCAGGTGGTCTCGTCCATGTCACATCTGGATTTCTGTCCGCGGGTTTGCATTAATGTTCCCTCCGCGTCTTCATCTATTCCTCGATTTCTGACATTTTTCTGGTGACCACAATGTCTCTTCGACCCTTAATGGAGTCGAGGGAGGATAATAGCAATGTCAGCTACGCTCTTTTAAACAAAGTCAGAGGACCTTCGGCCACAATTGGAAGAAGGCACTTAACCTTCATGTTTTAGTCGGAGTGAAAGTCTTTTTCTTTATAACTGTAGGATGATATCATAGCTAATAGAGATGTTCCGAGCAACCTAGATTGAAAAGGGAGACTGTCAAAATGTTCCCATAATGGCTTCATTCATCATTAGGTGTTTTAAACTGTGTCCCCTGAAATACATTGTCTGTATTAAGGGCTCCTTTACATGACAACGTTTTCAAGTGAAAATGCGAAACCGTCAAAACGGAACTATTTGAAAAAGCTCTGGCTCCGTCTCCATGGAGTAAACACTTCTTCTGCACATGTGCGAGTCGATGGACAATAACAACAACCAGAGTATTCATGACTCCCAGTCCACGTTCTGTTGGGACCTGGTAGTTTTATAGTTGACGGTCACCGTGATAACAATCCAACTTGGTCATCTGTCCATAAGAATGTTTCAGTTCTTAATGTTCGGGTCTCCACACCTGCAGAAGCGCTCATTTACTCAGGCAGCACTGAAAACTGAATAGCAAACAGCGGCAGGGGAGAATGAAGAGAGAATTGTGCTGCACAGGGAAATAATTGTGTTGCGTCGTCACACACGCACACACACACACACACACACACGCACATGCACACACGCACACACACACACACGCACACAAAAATTGACTTCTTCAAAAGTAAGGAGGAAATCAGATGTGGGGAAAATTAAAGCTGCGGTGATGTCAAACTTCCCTTTGTGTGAGTGGATTTGTGATTACCTCCAGTACCTGTTTCACGCTCTTCTTTTTCCTCGTTGCCAACATCCTCATCAGTTTCCAAGCAATCACAACCGCTGCAAAGGAATTGATCAATTTTATGATAGAATCCGACAACAACTTTGTCAAACTCTTTATACGAGTATTGATTGAAGAATCGACTTTACATTTTAGACGGAATGTTTTTGTGATTATTTACATGTGAGGGAGTTTTGCTTGATTACCAAAAAGAGGCATATCTTCTTTTAAATGATCTATTTTAAAGTTGTCATGGATTTTGAGTAGCATATTGCAAAAAAATTTCAGGTGGTATGAAATTTTTTTTTAAATACTTTTATACATTTTAATTATTTTCTCATCATTCCTTGCATTTAAAAAAAAGTAAATGTTTTGATATATTTTATTTCTAAATAATTTTCAGGATTATCTGTGACTCAAAACACCCTCTTGTGTTACAAACTGGTTTTGCATGAATAACATATTTTTTTCACTTTCTACAAAGCCTTATTTTGGTTGTCACAATGACTACTGTTTCCTCATATTCTGCTGATTATTTCTGTTATTTTGATTAGTTTAAACTAAATCTATATTCCGTACCTTCAAATTGTTTTCTACAAAATCAGGCAATCATGTGAGAAGATTATATATTCACGTTGACCAATCAAATGAGGGATTAAATCCCCCTTTTAGATAATTTTCTGGAAGGCTCATTCATTTCTTTTTAGCACTGACAGAATATTTTGATAACCCCACTTCATCTAAATGATTTAATATGATGTAGAAGGGTTATGAAGGGGCAGGAATCCAGTTTCCTGAAGGAGGATAGGAATGTTTCAAGCCTTGTTCACCTTCCTATCCTCCTGAAGGAGGATAGGAAGGTGAACAAGGCTTGAAGCATTTCATGGGAAATTGAGTTTTTCCAGGAGACTTCTTTTTAAACTTTGCCTTCCATCCCTCAGCAGCTCCTAAGATGGACGAGATGGAGGTCAGAGCATCGCCTGGCTTTCAGACACTGACCAAACACTGGCTCTGCGGCTGAATAATGGGCTGTCGGTGACCCCTGACCTCAGCTCCGAGTCTAAGGTGTCAGATCGATATCGCCTGAGCACAGCGAGCGTCTCGTCTGATGGGGGAGATTGTCCGCTCTCAACTTACAGTATATACTACCTGATCGTCCTCAGAAATCTCAGTGCGAACGCATCACGATGGCGTGGAGCATCCCGACTGGTCCCCAGGCCTCTGCAGCAGGTGCTGATTGGACATGTGTCGGTATTTTAACAAGAAGCCGTGTGGCATTAGACGCGGTAGACGAGCGTTCGTGTCTCGTCTACTTTGTACTGCATGTACACACTGTCAGGTATGTTGAAAGCACAGACACTGTAGCTGGAACGTTGTTGTAAAGTGGTTCCCTGGCAACACCGGCAACCTTGTTTAGCTCAGAGGGGGTTAATGAGTCGCGCTGTCGGCCCCCCTCGGGGTTTTACACTGACTGAATGATGGAGACCTGCTGTGTGTCTGTGTGTAAGTGTGTGTGTTCTGACTGACACCAACCCTTCGCTGCTGTTGCTGCTTTGACCTCCATGACACCAGAATAGCTCCGTCAGTAATTAACCTGCCTCATTCAAATAAGACAGCAGGAGAAGCGCTCGTCTCAGTTTGTACGCCGTTAGAAATATTCATGCGAAAGGGTCACGTCTGTTCTCCTCTGCTTCCCATATTGACATCCTCGACCCCTGAGCAGGAGAAGATGGATGGACGGATGGGTCAGGTCACTCCAATAGAGTCGCTCAAGCGCTAATTATTTGCTGAACTTTGTGTGGAACAACACTTAATGGTTCCATTGAGAAAATTCCTCTCAATAGGAGCTTGAGTCTGACATCAGACGGACTTGGGAGGATCTGTTCGATTGACAAGACACTGACAAGAGGATATTTGATTGACCTGTAAACCATTTTCTTTACTCTGGAAGTGTAAATACAATTTATTTAATCAGATTAAGACACTGCTCATTCCAGTTCAGTTTCGATAGACATTGGAGGCAATCCCAGTTTACTATGGCAAAAGACAGGCAGGGCTCAACCAGAATATTTAACCAGAAGACAAACAGAAACACATTTACAGGTAATCTCCGTTTACACGACAGCAGTGGTCGGAGCCACTGGGAATACAGCATTTTTAAAACAGCGTCAAAGGTGGAATTATTCCAAAAAGCTTGGGCTCCATTGCTGTGTAAACGGGCAAAAAACGAGACTTTGGAAAATGTCTCGGGTCTTGTCTCCTTGTTGACGTTGGAAATGCTGCTGCTGCACATGTTCATCAAGGCCTTGGTAAATACTTCTTCTGCACATGTGCGAGTGGTTGGACAATTACAAAAATGGCAGCTTCCAGAGTGGCATGACTCCCATATTCTAGTTTTATAGTTGAGTCACTTGTAATAGCGTTGAATTTGTCGTCTATCCATATGAATGTTTGTGCATGCTCCCTTGTTAATGTTTGCTGCATGTTGTTCTGAGCTGTGTTTACAGTGTTTCTGCCATTGCCGTGGAAACGGACACCATTACCAAATCATTGGCGTGTAAACACAAAACTTTTCTGAAATGAAATTTCTGCGTACCTGGATACAGTTTTCAGAAGCCGAAATCAAGCCGCAGAATTAAAACAAACACACCTTCTGTAAGGTAACCCCGAATCTCGTTCTGTAGATTGACTCAGGCTTCATACATCTTCTCAAGAAGTCTTCTCCTTCTGGCAAACCAAACATACAACGGCAGTGTTTGTTTCAGTCCCAGGCTGCCCCCTGTCTGTGTGCAGAACTGCCCCGGGGCAACCAAATTCCCAAGGTGCTCGTGATGAAGACCCAGCACCTGGCAGGGTAGCTCAGTTTCCTGGGGTCTGAGAGAAAGACTGACAGTGTAAAGCACTGACAGACAACTAAACGAAAAACAGCTCTCTTTAGTTTGTCCACATCGTGATTCTGACAGAAATTTCAACTGCTTCATGGAATAGTTTACAATAATGACTCTGACGTCTTTTTTAAGCTCTCGGTTTGATTCCGTAATGGCTCTTTAGTTACGCACATGAAGGCATCTGCGTTCAAATCTGTGTTCAACACGGTCCCGGCGGATTTTTAAGGTCCGCACCGTGATATAAGATACATCGGTAAATGCTCTTCTAATGAGTTTATGAACTTGTACTTGTCTTAAAGAAAATTGCTAACACATGGCTAAAGACTGGCTACAGGGGCTGTTTGGGAACATTCTGCTGCGGAATATTCAGCCAGTAGAGGATTGTTGTGTTCATGGCTTCTCAACATGGAGATGAATCCACTTGTATTGTATTGGAAATGTGTTGTCGGTACAAAACGTCAGCATGCTAGCTTGAATAACAGGTTGTAAGCTGCTTGTTGGACTCTTGCTCCTGTGGTGAAGTTCTGACATTAGCGTTTTACTTCCAGTAGATGACAAAATCCAGACGTTTTTTATGGTATTAAGCTCATTTTGTAGACGAACCCAATAGCAAATGGACATTTCCTATTCGGTTTTCGTCAAGAGAGCCACAGTAATGCTAACTTCTAAACTAACAAGATAAAATAGTTTCTTGTTTACATCTGAGGGCGACATTTCTGGATCTAACATTAAAGAGTTTTTTTCCTCAGTCACACAGAAGGTGCAGCTTGATGTGATGAGACAAAGGGATGAATAAAGGAATAAACGGCACTTGGAGCCTGGCCGTCAGCCGGGCACGGTGCTGCCGCTGCCAAAGGACGAGTTAGCGATCGGCACCGTCAGGACCACCGGGGTCCATAAACACACCGTGCGCCCTCATTCATCCTGCCCCTGCTTCCTCTCGCTCCCCTCCAGCCTCTGTAGTATTCTTTAACAATCCGAGGTGCCTTCCCACAAGCGGCAATGTGTTTCCAATCTGAGGCCAATTATTCACCTCCCCTGGTTTTGTTCCCAGCAGGAGAAAAAAACAGAAACGGAGAAGTTTCTATACTTTACAGGCTTCAGTTTTCCCATCTCCGTGCTGTCACCGCCCAGCCGGACTTAACCCTCTGGCAGACACATTATGTGCTTAAATGTGTGTGTTTGTGACAGATGTGTGTGTATAATTAGGCCGGCTGAGTAATAATGGATTCAACTTCTCTGGCGGAAAGCTATGAATGATGGGACAGGTGGAAGGAGGGTGATGGAGACCTCAGCAAGCCCGAGGGCAACGGGACGGACAGACCCCATCTGGTGTCACGGAGGGCCAGAGCCAGAGCCCCATTAGGCTGTTTTAGTCTTTCAAAGCGCCGCCTGGAGGCCGCGAGGGGGAACTTCGGGCTTTGATTGCGTGCTGTGGAGGCTTGCGGGGGAGTAAATTGATGGACTTGATATAGAAGCAGCGTGAGGTCTGCAGTCTGTGGTTTATGTGTTTGCGTCTTTTAGCACAGGCGCTACCACCGGGTGTGTGTGTGTGTGTGTGTGTGTGTGTGTGTGTGTGTGTGTGTGTGTGTGTGTGTGTGTGTGTGTGTGTGTGTGTGTGTGTGTGTGTGTGTGTGTGTGTGTGTGTGTGTGTGAGGACAGGAGCCTCATGTGTTTCTGTGGGCTGAAAGCATCTCTTCTCTGCACTCTTTGTGGAATAACCCTGGGAAGCTGCCCCTCATCTGACCCGACTGTGTTCATGAGGAAAACAACGGGAGGGCTTTATCGCCTTCTCCTCCTCCTTTTTGTACCTTCTTTCGCTCTCTTGTTTTCTCCGCATTCTTCTACTATCTCATTTTCAGCACTTCCAGACGCTTTCTTTCCTGCGTTCTTTTGCAGTTTGCTCACTTCTTTCTTGTTCTTTTCCTCGCCTGTCTCTCTTTTTTTTTTAACCTTTCCCCTCATTGTTCTCACATTTATTATTCATTTGGAGCTCCAGACTCTTCTCTGGCATCGTTCGCTGCTCTCTACCAACTTGTGTTTGACCCTCGTCTCCTTCTCCTCTCATGTCTCCAATTGGCTTCTCTTCCTTTTCTCAAACAGACCTATTATCCTATTTATCAAGGTTTTGGTTTCACTACACATGCTGGAGGTTCACTCGAGTAGCTTTTTGGTACGTTAACCTCACTTTAATTGAAAAATGAGCAATTTGAATTAGGTCTTTACAGCTTGGGTGTCAATTTTTGCTGATAAGGGGCTAAAAGTTACTAAAGTCCATGCAAAAGTGATTTGAAAATATCAAAAACAATTGCTTCTCCCATAAGTAAAGCGCTGAAAGTGCTACAGGGATAATTACAGATTTCAACGGCAACTGTGATAAAGCTCTATTTAACAGGTTACTACAAAACTTTGATCACTTCATCTCATATAAATAACCAATAGTGCCTCAGCTATGTCAGTTACAAGAGAGCACTGTACTGTATTGCATGTAGTTATTTCAAAGTTTCATTTATACCGTCGTTACTGTCAAAATAGGCCTGCCAGACGTTCCTTTTCAGCCCGCAGCCACTTTTAATCAGGTTCAGAAACAGCTTTATTTATCCCTGAAGAGAAATTAGGTGGGCAAGAGCAAAAAGGGGAGCCGTTTTCAAAAAGCTGCTTTTCCGCTGTCACGTAAACCGATGGCCACAACGCAACAAAAGTTTTCCATTTTTACGCGAAAGCATCTGACCATTTGTGCTAATAAAATTCCGTCCATTCGTTTTTAAACCTAATTTATGAAAGTGGAATCAAGCATTTTCTCTGAACTGTTTATTTGACTTGCAACTATGCGACTGCGGGCGGGAGTGCGGCGCTCGCCACCCCGGGTTTGATTCCTCGCTCGTCTCCAAGTGCTTTTCCTGACTCGATCGCTCTCGTTTTGCCGGCTCATGATAGGTGAGTCCGGATGAAAAGGAGCACATGTGCGCAGTATAAAACAAAATGTAAACACATAAAGAATCGCACCCCCGATGTTTTTCCTGGCCGCACGGCGAGCGCCTGACACATCCTGTAGTCCGTAAATGTGGGGGGAATAAAACTGTAACGATTCATTTATGGGTCTGCAATTTCCCAAGAATTTCCCTCGGAACTTCCAGGAAAGATTTTTGTAATCTGGCATGGAGATTAGACCAAAGTTCCCTCGGCTTGAGTGAGTGTGAGTTGCGTTGCGGTTTAGAGGAAAATAGAGTTACACCGCTACTTTGATGATTCCAAGATTAAAAAAAAAGAAACTCCTTGATTTGGCGTCTCTCCTGGTTCTCGTCTTTTGGTTGTCTCGCCGTTCTCCACGATCCGAGTGTTTTCTCTCCGGACCGGAGAGGCTCTGCCTTCCTTCACCTGAGTGGCACAAACACAACAGACCCGGGATAAAGAAAGCAAACAAAGTGGGGGAGCCAGCTGAAAAGACGGATTAGACCTAGATGTGTGCTTTGTTAAGCGCTCCGGTTACTGATTCATTGATAAGCCCCTCTAACTAGCCGCGAGTAATTCAGCCAATCGGGGATCAATAATCCCCAAGACAAATAGATTTAGGATTGTGCTGCTTTTATTTGGTTAAAGGCTCATTATGACACTTTTATAACCAAACTCAACGGTTGATGGAGGTTTTTTTTTTTTTTCCTCTCTCTCTCTTTGTAAACATCAGGACCTCCTACTATCAAACCGTCTGATCCTTGATTGTCGCTCGCCGCCGCCGAACGACGGCAAAAGGAAAAGGAGTGATGGAATTGCCTCCATCAGCCCCGCGAGGGCTTAATGACTCTCTAAATAGCCTATAGCAGCAAAGCCGTTTAGACGACGAAATCAAGTGAATAAATCTGGCTTGTAATGAAAAGCAGGAAACCTGGATGCTGGAGAAGGTTTGTAGTAAAGGGGTGAAGGTTTGTTTCCCTCGCTGGGCGACGGCGGGAGCAGAGTTCAGAGCGAAGATCAACGGGAGGAAGAGGAGGGTTAAAGGACGAGCGCGGAGTTGCTCTTGTCAAACCGTCCCGTCTCGTGTTCAGCCTCTGGCTCCGATCAGCGTTTCACTTCTGCCACTCAAAAACTTCCTCTCCGCCTCCATCTGGCAAACATCTGGCTCTCCTCTCTCCTCGCCGCTCTCGCTGATCATTTTATCCTCCTTTTTTTTCTGCAAACTCCTACAATCCATATGCATCCTCCCTGTCGTGTTCCACCCAGAGCGGACCTTCAGTCCAATGTTTCCAAGAAGACGGTGCGTTTGCAAACCGACAGGAATGTGTGTTGATACCAGGTTTTTCACTGTGGAAATGGTGAAGGTATTTCCACCGTGACTGAGCCCACACTGACCGCCGCTTTGGTTTAAACGTGTAAATATTTTGAGGAGTTCAGCAGAAGCTGTTCACTCGCAAGATGTTGTGACAAATTAACACAAAGAGGTTTATTCAACCTGAAAAATGTTGAGTTGAATCAACAAAGAAAATCCCAAACGGATCATTAACGTGATAGAAACATCTGCGGTACACAGATCGTAAAGAAGTAATACAAATGTGATCAATCACGGTTGCGCCACACACAACAAGTCTTTCATTCTCTAAAGTTACGTCAGGTTGAGCAGACGATCGAGCCAGACAGGAAGTTGCCACACAAAATACCTCGTGAATCCAAGAAACTTCCAGATGAAAACGTCCTATTTCTCTTCAATGCTTCTGAATGCACCGTGACAGGCTACGTAAAGACAAATTCTGAAAGAAGTGTGATTTTGGTAAGTTTTACACTTTTTATTGGCAAAAACAAAGGGCCAAAAAAAAAAAATAATCAATCATTTTCTATAAAACCTGTTTTTCTTTTCAATAAGTGTCATCATAAAGTCTGAAAGTAACCTGCTGTGACATTGTCCTTGCTCTGTTCAACAGACACCATGTGTCACATATGAAGCAGCATCTGACACGCACACACACACACACACACACACACACACACACACACACACGCGCACACGCACACACACTGAGGAATGTGGCATGTGGATCGTCTCTCTTGTCACTTTATACCCTCCCCTGTGAGATCCGCTGGTTTATTTATTGCAAACTTTCCAGATGGCCTCCTGTAATATTTTACATTGTACCCTATAGTACTTTCTATTGATCTGTTATGGCTGCGAGGTTTGGACAGGGTTCAGACGGCCTCTCCGACACGACCCAAAGTTTTGAATGTGGCTCAGCAGCACTTGAAAAAGTTTGAGTATTGTCATGAGAGGCAACTCTGTACACTCGGTGTGGTTATCCTGATGACTAAAGTACATTTTCTTGCTCCACCATCTCTTATTATTGTATCATGTTGCTGACATAATGTCATACAGCGCTGTCAAATCATGATCTATGATGGTGTGAGTCTCTTGTGCGAACATGACACTGTGATGCTGCGGTTTTATTGGCTGGGTTACAAAAGCCCTGTATGCATAACTAGATTTAGCAAGAAAAAGGATCCTAATGCACCGAGCGCTGCAGCCTATTACCAAATGTTAATATTAATGTATCCTAGAATTCCATCCAACAAGATCATTAAAATAAAATGGAAGTATTGACATGATTTTATTATTTCGCGGTATTGTTTTAAAAGATTAATGAGGGAACGTCGGGGCAGAGCAGACTCTAGAAGTTTGTCTTACTGTGAGACTGCAAGTTTCACATCATGGTTTTAATTTTGGGGAAAGTGTAGTTGTGGTGCAGTGGTTAGCGCCCTTCCTCTCAGCCGAGGAGCTTTCTGTGTGTGTGTTGCTTGTCTCCTTTTACTTAGTCCAACAATCCATCCATCCATCCATCTTCTATACCGCTTAATCCTGTTCAGGGTCGCTGAGTTAACTATGACTGAGAGACGATACACTCTGGACAGATCACCAGTCCATCACAGAGACAGTCAATCACATTCACACCGAGATGCAACGTAGCATCACCGATTAACCTCACATGCATTGTTTTGGACTGAGGGAAGAAACCCACGCACAGAACATGCAAACTCCATGCAGAAAGGCCCGGAAGCGACACGCTAACGACTACACCACGGTCCTACACCGATCCAAAGGCATTCATTTTGGAGGTCTGGAAGTGACGCTCAAAGGTCTGTAGTTGTAAGCTATTCAGATTTTAGTCATTGAGCCAAAGTCTTTAGACGAAGCAGGACACACACACGGGAAAACATAAAGCTCTTGGTTCATCTGTCCATCCATCCATCCATCACTCTTCTTTCAGTTCCTCCATATTTTAGTCGTCTCCTGACAGCTTATAGATAAGAACCAACATTGCAGTACCACTGGTAACCATGATGGGCAGTGTTGAGTTTTAAAGCATATAATAAACGGCGGGAGTGTTTAAAGCGCGACGTCACAGATCATTGAAACCTGCAGCGCTGCTGATTATGCCCCTCTGTTAATATCAACACCGTTTCTGACTTCCTCTTCATTTAGTTTTTTCCCGTATTTGACCAGAATGTTGATTCAGAGCGCCCTCTGGTGGACTGATTGGCTCACACTCATTCCAATACTTTGCACCATGTATGGAAGCGTAAAGGCCATTTGAATGGCATTAATCTGTTTTCGTGCTTTTGCAGCACGTGAATGAATCTGTGGTTCTCATCATCAAACACAATCAAACGGAGCAAAATCAAACGTGTCAAAACTCCTCCAGCGAATATAAACAAAGCAGCAAACAATCATTGGTACATACGTGAAAAACATCATTTATGGCTTTTCTTGGCTTGTCTGATATATTTGTCATAAATAGAAGCGATCTTCTGCTTGACTGAAATAAAAACAAATCATCATCATCATCATCATCATCTCTCTGAGTGCGACTCCCTGAAACAACAGACTTTTTCTTTTGGTGAAACTTGGAAAAGAAAAGATTCTCTAAAGTTTCCATTATTCTTCAAACAGTTAATTTGCTCAAGCGCTTCACACCAGGAAAGTAACAATTGAACAAGCGTCGAGAATTCACAGCGTTGCGAGGAAGAATTTGAGAGACGCGCCAACTGAATTCTCAAGGCTACAAAGTTTGTTCTGGATAACTGCTGATAGTCTTTAAGGTAATTAACAGCATCTTCATCTTCATTTTCACTCGGCTTTCACTTTTTCCAGCGCAAGTAGCAACTGAAAAACAGCAACTGCACGTTCTCAGGGAATTCCTTCAAGGATTTAGTCCTTCACGTTTAATCCGTGTTGTTTGAGGGTGTATTAACTTTGTTTTTCCACCGATGCCTCTGGTTTTACTTACTCTGGTTTTATTTGCTCTGTTTTCTCACAGACCTCTTGTGGTATCCACTCATGCCGGCGGTTTTAGTTTTGTTTGCACAAGTTCTCAGATATCGATCGGGGAGTGATTTGCCCTCCAATACGCTGCAGCTGATGTGTTCGGTGTTGAAAGACTTCACATCACCAGAGAAGCTCGTCTTTTCATCGAAAGTTCCTCCATCTCGGACGTATTGTTTTTGATTTGTGATGATTGTTTGCGTTTATTTCCAGTTAAAGCACAACGGGAGAAAAACTGTAAAAAAAAAAAAAGCATTTCAAGTTTTAGCTGTTTTACCAACTGTGAAGCTGATTGTTAAGAAGGTTCATGAAACAGCTGACTTCAAATGATATATTTACATATTTGGTCAAGAGAGTTTTACATGTTTGTGGGTTTTACTTGTTATTTTTTGCTCCCAACTACAAATTAGGTTTGGAAAGTGTCTTGTTGGCATCATGAAAACGACTTTTTATTGATCAAAAGTTAAACTAGTGACTCTCATGTTTCTTTTTCCAGCTTCTTCTATGTTTAACGAGAGTTAACGTGTGGTAAAAGTAGAGTATACTCTTTTTTTTTTGTACTTTAAATAAACATTAGGTGGATCGTTTTTTCTGGATAAACAGATTGATGATATATATCTTTATTTCAACTGCGAACATCAAATAAGCATGTAAGTGTTTTACGTTTAATTTGGCTCGACGCAGGTTGATTCAACTATTTTATCAAGTTAAGAAAATTCTAAAACTTTGAGTTGATTATTTTCTCCGAAGCGACATGCTGCGCGTTATTAAATTCAGACGACTTCAAATATGTGTGTCATTAATTTTTCATATTCACCTTTAGCTTTGTTAAATTCCTATTTGATGTAAAAAAAAAAAAAAAGGGGGGGGGGGCTCAAATGTCGGTCCGATCGTCTGAAGTTTCATTGCTTGAATTAAACAGAAGCTGTGACCAGGAGGGGAAAAGTTGAAGTCTCCTTTACTGTGATCTTTATGGTTTTCCTCCAGAAAAATCTAGTTCCGCTTGTTAATTTTTACAGCGTGCTTATTGATGACTCCATATATCCTGGTCTGAGCAGGTCCGTTGTCACTTTGCGGACTTTTTCCTCCACCTTTCCCCCACAAAAGGCATTAGTCAGAAACTCTTAATCCCGGCTAATCTGAGCTTTTTTCTTCTCCCGGGTCACATTTAATTGACAGCGGCTGACACCTTCACCACCAAAAGCGAACGTCTGCAGCAGAGGACGGAGCAGGCCGTCCCTCGGTGCCTCTGGTGGAGGACGTGATAGCGTGGAGCCGGCTCTCCCCCTCCGTAGCCATAACACCAGCGGCCCACTCTGAAAGTGAGAGGAATGGGAGGCCTGCTGTGCCGCCCGGAGCCAAAGCACCCGGCTGGCGCTCGCAGATGAAAAATGGTTGAGAAAACAAGAGCTTTGATTTCACTTTTGGCCGTACTATAATTAGAGACAAAAAGATTAGAATGCGACCGACAATGCCACAAGACACCCACACGCCCCACTATCGCGGACACGTCCGCTCATTTGCAGGCCCTTCGCAAACCCGGTAGGACCGCCACTAATCCTGCAGCGCATTTACAATCCGTGTAACCACAACCCGATACCCCCAGCAGGCCCAGGCCGGCGCGCACGTCTTCCTTTATGCCGCTCGCGCATTCCGAATGTGAACGTGTCAGCGGTACCAACAGCTGCAGCCTCGGCCCCCGATCGCTCTCTTTCTCACCTGGCTCGCCGTCAGCTGATTGTTACTTCCAGGCGGAGCGTCTGATCTACGTCGGCCCAGTGAAAAGTCAAGAGTATCACCACCCCCCCCTCGACGGGTTCACCCATATCGGATCATCTGCCCGCTGCGTGCTCCAACACGGCCTCCCCTGACAGGCCCCCGTTGTGTCAATGAACAGAGGTGGAGTATTGAAGACATCCGCAGTATGTCAGTGATACTGAACCGCGGGCCATTAGCAGCTACAGACACACAAGCAGCCGGCTGTCCAAGCCTAATCTGTCTCCGCTAAAAGCCTCCCAAACGCAACCTTATACGGCGCCTATGGGAATACACGTTTCCAATCGCTCTCTTCGGCAACGAATACCTGACATATCTGACCGTCGCAACATTCTTCTCCCCTC
Source organism: Lipophrys pholis (assembly GCF_963383615.2). Taxonomy (NCBI): domain Eukaryota; kingdom Metazoa; phylum Chordata; class Actinopteri; order Blenniiformes; family Blenniidae; genus Lipophrys; species Lipophrys pholis. The sequence continues at coordinate 17,649,770 of NC_137641.1, read as the reverse complement.
CCCTGTCCACTTGGTTTACAGTAAACACCCAAATAGAAAAAAAAAAAAAAAAAACTCTCGGCCGTCTCCAGGCAAACCTTGAGAACGGGCCTCTTTTTCCCAGACCCGTAGATTCCACCGGGGGCTCTTCCATCAAGCTGTCATATCGGGCTAATGAAAATCTTATTCTACAGAGAGGATCCTCTTAAAGCTGCTAAAGGCACATGCTAACCAGGGGATTAGCCCTGTAACGCTCAGGGACTTTGATTTCAGCACTGGCGTAAGTCATCGCTGCTCAGCACTAACATTGATATATGGCTCAGGACTGACGAGAGGGCGGGGGGGGGGGGGCTCTTTCAAGTCCCGCATGAGGCTCAAGATGATTGAGACTGACGTGCTGATCGAAAACCGAAGCGTCCATAACCTGCATGCGTCTCCAAAGGTTGGACTTCAGCTCACTTCAACATTTTCCAAACTTGTTCCTCAGCTGCGGCCTCGTCCACACACACAGAGTGCCGTCTCTTGTCGGCACGTTTTTTTTTTTTTTAAAGAGCATTTATAACTCTTGAAGGGGACGAATCATCGCCGTGCGTGATGGCAGGAGACTCCCCAAACAAATCAACCAGTAACTTCCTACACACTCAAACAGCTGCTCCCGATGTACCCTTTAGCAACGCACCGCTTCGGGGAGATCTGAACTGAATGTTCAATGTGAGCACAACACGAAGCCGCAGCAGTGAGAGTGTGCATGCTCAGCGTAACATTAATTAGTGAATAAATCATTGGAAAGGTCAGGAACAGTGACGGCCGTCCAAATAATGCTCCTGCGGGACTGATCTTTGCATGTAAACAGGCAGAGCAAACATGTTAATAACCAGTACTGGAATAAGCAGTGATCCTGTTTGTGCTGACACGCAAAAACACCACAATCATTGTTGATTAGAAACACAATTAAGTCCAGTTTTTTTTTTTAAAGTGGTCACACGTGTGTTCTTTAGTCGTGTACGTTCGGCCCTAAAGCTGCTTGGTGGGATTCTCCTGGAAACTACTTTACCGTATTAGTGCCACATTGAGGACAAAATCTGAAGAGATGTTTTTTGTCTCTTGGGAATACACATAAAGAGGCATGACACTGACTCACAACTTCGATGGTAAAGTTGAATGATTAAGAGTCAAATCAAATATCATCTCCCTTCAAGATTCCATGACGCCTGCTGGTGAGGTAGAAGTGCAAAGTGTGTGTAGATGGACAAGCCAGAGAAATCTCGACCAACTAAATTTCCCAAAGGGCCAAATGAAAAATCCTCACTGCAATTGAGGGCCGAGACATAAATTGACTTGAGTTTTGCTCAATGATAATGATCTCTTCACTGAAAACAGTCTTTTACCACGATTCATGAGCGACTGTTGCTCTGCATCACTTCTTCTTACATAGTCTGGAAATGTCTGGTAATCATGGTTCTAAATTCAAAAAGTAAACAGCAACTTCAGCTTTTTCTTCTAATGTTTGCGTTCTAACATTCAGAGAAATGGACAGTTAATTAGACAAAATATCTTGTTTGGGGTCTGATAGGTCGGAGCCCGTTTGCCGGCTTCACAGTGGAGTATTGGTTGTATTGGTAAAGATGCTTTAAAAGATGGGTGGATGGTATCCAATCTATTTGAAAAACCCTGAGGCTTCACTTGCCCCAAGGCGATCAGAAACATCACATTCTGCTGAATCTTTCCTCTCCAACCCGAAACCTGCCTGGATATGTTGTTTCATCTGTTTCTTCCTCTCGTCCCTCTAGATTTTACCGCGGTGATTACCACATCGACGTGTGCATCAACGACTACCTGGACGTCTACTGTCCGCACTACATCAGCCCGGTGTCTGACGACCGGGCGGAGCGCTACGTCCTCTACATGGTGAACTACGACGGCTACAGCTCCTGCGACCACACCGCCAAGGGCTTCAAGCGCTGGGAGTGCAACAGGCCTCTGTCGCCCAACGGGCCGCTCAAGTTCTCCGAGAAGTTCCAGCTCTTCACCCCCTTCTCCCTCGGCTTCGAGTTCCGCCCAGGCAGAGAGTATTATTACATCTGTGAGTATATACCGTGACTTCTAACCACCTGCCTAATTTTGTGCAACGAAACCGAATGTTGTGGCACCTTCAGGGAAGTCCATGTCCGCAGCGGTTTGAGCCACAGGAGCTCAGTCCAGTCTGCACTCCGTTCTTTCTATGGACCAATGTTGAGAAAATTGAACAAAGTTTTGCGGTTACACTCGTATTGGTTGTCGTGTAAACGGGGCCCGAGTACTATACATCGTATCTACGAACACACATTTTTAATTCAGGTGCCATTTACAGCCCAGACTCGCGAAGTGAGGTCATAATACCTACATCTACCTCCAACAACATCTTCAGGTTAAAACGCAAAACTTTTCTTGTGTTCTGAGCGTCCATTAACACGACAACGGCGCTCGGAGCCGCTGAACAGGCTAAATCTCCATCTCGATGTTGACAGCAAAAACCCTGTGAACAAATATTTTTCTTGTTTGTGTGTTTTCCTGATAAAACGCTGGTATTTCTCAAAGTTGGAATCCCGGGACTGCTCCGTTTTTCTGTCAGTGCTGAAACTCGGGTCTACTATCAGCACCATCATGAAATGTTCAGAATATTATCAACCTCCAGGAATTTTCATCAGTTGAACAAAATCAACGTCATTTCACAAAACCGGGGGGGGGGGGGGGAAAGCAGCAGTGTTCATATTTTGTTTTGCAATTCTTTTTGACTGAGAGCCAAACCCAAAACACAAGCCGGAGGGAGTAAAACATCTCCGCCGTCGAGGTCTCGCCTGAAGAGCCTTTTGTTGCAGACCGGCTGAGCTCAGCTTTCCCTCCTCGTGAGAAGAGTCGAGGAAAACAAGCAGCCGGGAAGTCGTGTTTTCATAAGTGAAGTCAGCGCCCTGCAGGGCCAGGAGAGACGGGCTCAATGAGGCACAGTGCGAGACTCGAGGTATTTAGCTGACACGTTGCGGTCAGGCGAGGATTTTATCCGCATTAACAGGAAGTGGTAATCACAAAGGGGAAGAGGCAACAAAGGGGAGAATAAAGATAAGAGGAAGGGTGGAAAGTTTTTCCACAAGTTCCTCGCGGCCTTTTCTCAAACCGCTGCCTCCAAAAAAAAAAACTATAAATTCCTCTGATTGATTGTGAACTTGTCTGGTCACTTTAATCCACTTTATTATTAAGGATTAAGTCGCTGTGTCAGGAAAAAAGTCCAAATGAGTCTTAAATCAGTAAAAGTGTGGAGGGGACCTCAAAGGATGACGCGACATAAAGATTTTAATATATATTAAGAAAAAGAGTTAAGTGGAGGGTAAAGGTTTAATACAATTCCACATGTTGACGTATTCATTTATTGGAAGATTGTACAAAGTATACAAACAATTAGGCCCTGTTTACACGTTTTCAAGTGAAAATGGAAAACCTTTGTGGCATTTTGAGACTCTGTTTACACAACGACGGAGCTCTGAGCCACTGAAAACACAACTTTTTGAAAATGCTTCAACTCCGTCTCCATTGAAACGGGTGAAAACAACTTTTATGAAACGCTGCTGCTGCACATGAGCCGCCACAGCCGTAGTAAATACTTCTTCTGCACTTGTGCAAATAGATGGACAACAACAACAACAATGTTTGCCTCCGGAGGGTCATGACTCCCAGTCCGTATTCTCCTGGGACTAGCAACAGCACCCACTAGTGGGTGGGCAGAATCATTTTTGGGGATTCTGCCATTGCTGTGGAAACGGACATTGTTTTCAAAACATTGCCGGGCAAATGTGAAATCTTTCTGAAATTGAAATGCCTCAACGTTTTACCTTCATTTACACTATCTGATTTGATCATACCTGTCAAAGGGAACAAGTTCCCAGTTTTCCCCTCAGCACATACAGTACATTGGTGTTGAAGCAACAGGAAAATGTACAAAGTTGATAGAAAACTATCAAACCGTTAAAAATCTGATTTAAAAACATTGAATATTTGAGTCAACGTTTAGTTGATTGTGCAGCCATCATGCGTTAACCAAACGAAGAGCTTGAAGGATGTTGGGAAGTAAAAGTTCCTCTGTGACAACCATCTGTGCAACACAGATCTGTTCGGAGTTACGATATCCTGGTATGTTCCTGGAGGTGAATCCGTCACATGTTCAGGTCTCAAGTTCTCAGAGGAAGGGAGAAAACTCAAAGATCTGACGGATGACTCATGAATCTGAGTCAGCAAGACGGAGTCCATATGGCCTGAAGACTGCTTTCAGCCACGCGGACTGCTCCTCCGTCTTCCTCTCTTTCTGAAGATCAATCATCATAAACGTCCACCAGAGCCTGGCCGTCACTCACTTCAGAGCCAGCGCAACAAATCCACCACTTTTTCTCATCCACGTCCAAGGAGCGGCATCAACAAGGCTCTGGCACGGCCGTTCGGTAGACCGCAGTTCCCAAAACAATACGGGCGCAATTTACGAAACAGGGACTCAAGCAGACTTAAACAAGACATGGAGATCTAACAGGAACACGCAATTCATCATCATACAAAATACTGCAACCAAAATATACATTGAGGTTTTGGATGAGGGCCTGAAGGAGCTCCATTCACCATCGTTGAGGAAGTACAGACAGCTATCAAGGATCCGCAGTGTGGTCTTTAACCTGTGTCACGTGGATTTTAAACACACTCTCTCATTTCAGTGTTTCCAAGTTCATATAAAAGCACCATGAATGACTTCTTGTCTCAGTGTTTTTGGTAACTTGAGCAATTCTTTTCTGTTTCTTCCAACCGGACTGCGCTAAATCAACTCCAGTCACTGAAGCCGTGGCTCAAGAAGTCTGCTCAGCCCCGACGGAAGACACGCTCTCTGCGAATACTTTCAGTGACCCATCAATGTAAATCACGACACAAAGTCGTTCTGTCCATTTCGTGGCGTCTGTCACATTTTAAAACCTTTCTAAAACTGCATGGCATTATAGGACTGTGGTACTTCAAGGTGTTAATGATGTGGCAACGAGATTTCACAACTTTTCTCAAAAACTCCAATGAGAATTGTTTCACATTCGAAGACATTTTCACACAGTCGAAGTAAACTTTTGCTCAGTGGCAGCACTTCAGAAAAAAAGAAAAGCTGTTTCCACAGAAACATGGTGTTTTCAAAACGTTGCGTTTTCAGTGACTCCGAGCACCGCTGTCGTGTAAACGGACATTTTCACTTAAACGGTGAGTAAAGGCGGATGAACAGTAATCTCTATCTGGAATATAATCCTAACAGCTACATCAGAATAATAAACCCATATAGTTAGTTATTGCTCGTTACAGTCTATTCTAATGAATAAATAAAATCTTATCTTAATATTCTACCTTATTATCTCAGTATGGTTCGTTCACCTTCTATTATAGTAGTTACTTTAATACTGTACATCATCACTGTGATATCACACAGAATAAAATGCTTTTGGAAGCATCACTGTTAAATTAACGTGGGAGAATTAAAAGAAAATCTCCTTTAAAGACAACATTAATGTATTGTTTTGGATACTCACAGTGTAGCAGCACAAGCCAAGCAACACACAATAACTCACTGTTAAATTATAAGCAAAGAATTTACATATCTGGCAGAGACAGAGTGATATTAATTATATCTGGAGTGGTGTGGAAAGCACCTTCCTGTACCTCCTTTCAGCTTTGATATCGTGTTTCACCAGATCCACAACAAATGAGCTCGTGTCCTTTGCTTCTGGATGCCACTAAACTATAGTTCTGATGTTTCATTACTCATTACTGCAGCCAGACTATTTCCCCCTGGTTTGCTTACCAAAGTGGCTGAAAGTATATTTTAGTTTTAGCCAGAAAACTGGATGAAAAGTAAATTAAAATCAAGCATATTACATTTGATTCAGAGGAGGATGTTTAAGCTGAGAAACAGTGAACAATGCAACAGTTCTAACTTTCTAACTACTTTAATTAGTCTTTAATCCTTCAAATTGTTTTAAAGGATTCTTTAACATAGCTGTTAACTTTTGCTGAGCAGGTGGTGTGTATAAACTTTGTTAAACTATCCCTCTACTTTTGAAAAAGGTTGATGAGAATAAAGAAAACCTACAATGATCAAGAGGGAAAATCAAATAAGAATGTGTGTAAAGCTGAAAACACCTCCATGTGTTATTGATCACAAACTGCACCCTTCAGGTTGGATTGTTATAGAAATACTGATAAGGTTGCTGAGTGTATAATCAAGTTTCTGCGCGGCACAATTCAGTAGTTTGCTAGCTTTTGGGCAACACAATAACACTATTTAAAGCTTGTCGATCGAATGTTGTTTTCATAAGAGGTTTTTCCTATCCGTCCTCAAGCTCAAACCTTCACTTTTTTTTTTCTTGAAAGAACAAGCTACCATTTGTACTCGGGCTCTGTGAAGTCCAATCAAACCAAACACTAAACAAACTAAACAAACTAAACAACGACCATTTCGCTCTAAGCCTGTGTCGGCCCTCCAAATGAGCTTTAAAAACTGCGGACGCTGTTTACACGAGGGAAACGTTCCTGGTTGCTCAGTCTTGGTGTTTTCTTCTCCCAGCTCCAGTGACGCTGGCTGCGGGACAGTAGACTGTGTTTTATCAGCTGCTGCTATCAGGGTCAAATTGCATGTTGACAGTGTCTTGTTCGGAACCCTAACAATAGCTGATAGTGAATACCGGTGTTATACATATAGTGTGGTTTGAGAGTCTGTTAAGTGAGCATGTAAGTGACACATGGGGGTGGGGGGTGGGAGGTGGGAGGGTGGGGGTCATGGTTTGCTTGTCTCAGTGAAGACAGACACTTCTTTGTCCTCCTGCGTGGGGATCGTCATTCGCCCCAGGCGTATGAGGGGGTGAAGGAAGGCCGGGCGGGACCACGTCAAATGGATGACACCTGTGGCTGGCTCCAGGCCACCCCGTCTGGCAGACAGACTGACACCTCCGGGGAAAGCCGCCCTGGTGTGGGATCAGCACCGCAACCGGTCCTGGAGGGGCAAAGGTCACGGGGATGACGGCAGGGTCTGCGCTGCGAGCTTCTCCCCGGCCTCGGAGGGCGGCATGTTTTTCTAATAGAGCCGCGGTGCAGCGAGGGAAGCCTGATCCTAATCTCAGGGGATAGAAATCCAATTTTCAGAGGAGACAGTTGAGAGTCTGGCTCTCCCCGTGTGAGAGAGATGACTGTCTCCCTGCAAAGCCCCCGCGCTTCAAACCCCGGGTCCTGCTCTGTGCAGCCAGCGGAGATCTACATCGATAATGACATGAACCCCGGCGAGCGCAGTGTCTCGGCAGTTCCCCTTTAGCTTCTCGCGGCTGAGGCGGAGACAAAAGGCTTTGTCCCTGAGATAAAAACCAATCATCGCAAGAAAAACAACCAATCTCACTGTGTTTATATCAGGATTTCGCTTAATTCGCCCGGCGAAGGATGGCCTTGAACGGCAGCGCCGAGTCCAGACCGGTGCAGCGTCGCACAGGCTCGAAGCGTGTGATTGGGACGTTTGTCCCGTCATCCCTCCGCCACGGTGAGAGGGCGGCGGGATGGCACACCGGATGACCTGGCTAACACGGCGGTCTCGGGTTGCACGGCGGAGCTGAAGTTACAGTCATGGTGAAGCATGACAGTGTTGCTCGAGGATAGAAAACCCAGACTCTGACCTCAGTGGCAGACGTGAGAGACAGGAAGAGAGACAGTTGGGTAATTGCGTGTGTGCGTCGGAATCTGTGAAGGAGTCGGTGGGGGTGGGGGGGGGGGGGGGGGGGGGGGGTGGGGGGGGGTACAGTCGGGTGGTGGTGGAGGGGGGGGTGGGAAAGTGAGATGAGAGGAAGACACGATGACACAATGTCAGAAAAAGACGAGGCAGGGGAGTGAGGAATCGAGAAACAGAAGGAAGGGAAGAAACAAATCCGCGGCAGCTCTGCAAGTAGAACATTTTATGAAGTCTCTCCCTTTAAAACATCAAAAAAAAGAACACATCAAAGTTGCCTGCAACACGTAAAACAATGCGCTTGACAAGGTCTATTGATATACGACACCTCGGGGTGCACTACCAGGTCTATACCACGGTCATATACGAAGGAAAACAAGAGGTTTTTTGTTGTTTTTTTTTACATTTTATACCATGAAAAACAACTGCAGCTACTGTTACACTCCACTGTTTTCATAGCAAAGCTGCTTTGGTTTCCTCTGAGTCGAGGTCCTTCTCTGATTGGTCAGCAGGTTTGGCCTTTGTATCCGCTGAGAGTCAGAAACTGGCGCGTTCCGACGCAGATCTTTTACCCAAACTCCATCTTGGTAAGGCCTTTGCAAATCAAGCTGATTAGCTGGAAGATCTCACATCACTTACAGTTTGTCTTGGCTTCGCCTCAAAATGAAAGCGAAGGCCTAAATGTCGTGACAGCTGATAACTGCAGTGTCACGGTGCCGCCATTTAACATCTGCAGCCTGTTTGAATCCCAGTCAGTTTCGGCACCGAATGTAGTGTGAAGCGAACGCATGGTAGCCATGGCTACCTGCAGTTTTATGTGTCTTGGTGTGTGATTTAGTGATTGCAGTAAAAAGCAAAAATTGGTCTCTGTAAAAATCTATAAAACGGTCGTAGGAATTGTGCTTGTGCTAAAATGATGAATGACAGGTGATAAATCTTCCTACAGATGAACCAAGACAACATGAAGCCTCCAGTCTCTTGGAGAAAACTGAATTTTTTTTATTCTGTTTTAAAAAGAACGTAAATTTGCTTCTTTTGGATTTGCTAGTGGAACATGACACGAGTACTTTCGGCATTAAGCGCGCCAAAATTCTGTCACTACAGTGACAGAAAGGGACCGTTTACGCCTCCAAAAATGATTGTGCCGTTAAAGTGTCTGCAAAAAACTGGAGGTAAAGCAGGACGCTAACTGGGGAGAACAAACGCCACAGCTGCAGTTAATGGCTTTAGCAACATTTCAAAGGATTCTTTCTGGATTTGAAGGATTCTGGTTTAACTGGATATGCATTTCTAAATCAATATAATGCAGTTAATAATATATTTACATTAATTTAATCAGCAGTGAGCACCACCATCCAACTCTTCTTCCTTCAAAATTTGTCTTTCTGCCCTATATGGCATTAGATGGGGGGGGGGGGTCAAACATATTTTATTTCAGGGGCCACATACAGGCTAAATTTATCTTGAGTGGGCCAGGCTGATAAAATAGTGCCATATTAACTTTTACATTGAAGTTTACACATGATGAAAATGTTGACTTCTAGTGTGAAATACAGTGAAATGTCCTAAAACAAACTTCCCCTACAGCTGTTGTGTCCTGCATGTTTTCACAAACTCACCCTGACAGCGTGGCTTTGAGGCTAATGCTAGTTTGCTAGCTTTCATGTCAGCGCCACGATATCTCAGCTCGGCTCTCAGTTGCTTTGTGTCGACTCCTCTTTTGTTCTACAATCAGTGTTTATTTTAAATATTTTTACAATTTGCTTGATGATTTGCTCAGATTTTGACCCACGGGCCTCGTGTTTGACACCCTAGCACGACATCGTGTTTACCTTTCCAAAATCAGTGCTTCGCAACCTTTTGTCTTCTGGAGCCCCGTTGGGGGGGCCTCCCCGCTGACTCCCCCATTAAAATGTCATCCCTTCCCATCACGCTGTCCAAAACGTCACAGTGAAGCCTAATCCTGGTGGATACGTCAACTCTCAAACCAAGAGCACTCATAAGAAACCTGTGACCTCTCCGCGACCTCTTGGCGAGCCCTCCGAGGTGAACCTGAACACCAGGTGGGGAAGCATTCTCTGAGCATTCCGTGCAAGAGTTTATAAATGCAGACTTCAGTAGAGTCGCATAAAGTTAAGGGGACGATCGCCAAGAAAGCTGAGACCAAAGAATCAGGACATAAGAGGCCCGCTTGAGTTTGGCCGGTCCACTTCACTTCTGTTCCAGCCACAGTCGGGTTGTGAGGTAAGTTACTGGATACCCGCTGACACAGACAGAAGCGGCCGTGATTGACAACGTTCCGTCTCGTATATTCCCCTCTACGCCGCTTCACTTCCAATATTCCCCTCACGGTAAAGTGTAAAGACGATTTTTATCTCCTCGCACAGCCGTGCAGCATCTGATAAAGTGGCTTTTGAAATAGGAGCCCGAGTCGTCTTCAGCTGTGGAAAAAACTGACACGGTCGGCTTTTATCAGGAATCCACCGCCGGGCTGAAATCCCATCGCACCGAGCATCATCTGCAGCGTCCGCGGACAAATCCGCACACTGACGATGCAGTGAACGGTCACACATACGAGCTCAACACCCCCCCACCCCCCCCCCCCCCCCCCCAATAAGAAATATCCAGACACTTTCGAAGCCGTTGAGTTTGAACAGTTTGAGAGATCTGGCAGGCAGGAGACCCGACAGGTCACAACTCTCCTGAACACGTGTCAGAGACAGAAATAAGAAAAATCTATGCAGGATCCAGAAACTCCGAGGTATTAATGGGGGGGGGGGGGGGGGGAGTGCAAGTCATTCGTCACAGCTGGAGACACCATCAGTACTTTATTAGCACTGCATTACTTCAAATTAATTAGTTCTGTTGGATGTACAAAACAATCCCAGAAACCCTTATCCCCCCCTTACAAAAAAAAAAAACCATTGGAATACGTTCCTTTTACAATCAGGAAACAAAGGAAATGAGATTTTGTAGGTGAGCGTAACGTATGCCACACATCTGCAGAAGGAAGAGAATGAC